>NW_024070213.1:90564677-91164677 GCF_014754425.2 Oryx dammah | reverse complement strand
AGAAAAGAACCAAAATATATATATATATTAAATTCTATAAATAAGAGTCAATTTGTGTGTGAGGGGAGGATGAGGGGCCTGGGATAGGGGCAGGGTGTGAGTTATGTTTTATAACCTGGTAATGTCCTCTGCCCGTTGCTGCTCCGGCGGCGTGGCGCTCTGGGAGTGGTCTTCAGAAGTGCCCGGGGTGGCTGCGGAGAGGGTGCTGGGCGCAGCGCCGGCCGGGGGCGCTGACCTGACTTTGGTGTTGGGGAGTCGGTGGTCCTTCTTCCATTTCATGCGACGGTTTTGGAACCAGATTTTGATCTGCCTCTCAGAGAGGCACAGCGAGTGGGCGATCTCGATCCTTCTCCTTCGGGTCAGGTAGCGATTGTAATGAAACTCTTTCTCTAATTCCAGGACTTGCTGCCGGGTGTAGGCTGTCCTCGAGCGCTTGGGTTCCCCTCCGTTATAATTGGGGTTCACTGAGGGGAGGGGGGGAAGCAAATAGTGGGGTTCAAAGGCAGCAGGCTCCCCGCCCCCCACCCTCACCCCATCCTCAGCTCAGTTGGAACAGGAGGAGAGGGTGATGGAAATAAAGTCATCAAGCTAAATGGGTTATAAAGAAGTTGAAGGGAGCTGGAGACTTTGTAGTGTAATAAGAGGGGAATCCTCATTGTAACGACACTGAATTATTTATGCGCCCTTAGAAAGCGAGCATAGTTTTCACACATACATAACAGATCGTAGCACATGGCTCGGACTGCCCAGAGTAGCTAAGCCATAAAATTTATGGGGGATGTAATTACCCATTCTCGCTCGTAAATCCAGTTCAATTGTGCTAACCCAGAGTCGCTCCTGGAGAGAGAGGGGGAAGGAGAGAAAGGAGGACGGGGCCGGCGGGGGCCGAGGAGGGTGGGGAGCGCTGGGGAAGAGGGGAGGGGGAGAGCAAAAAGCAAAGTTGCCTACCCGTGCTAACGTGGATTTTTTTCATCCATGGGTAGACTATGGGTTGCTTGCTGGCGGCGCTGGAGGGATGGTCAGGGGCTGGCTGGCTGCAGGCTGGCGGGGCTGGGGACGGGGAGGCGGAGGCGCCTGAGAGAGGCGCCGGCTCGCAGAGCGGCTGTGATTTCTCGGGGTGGTGGTGGCCCGCCTGGGCCGGCCCGTGGCCTCGCGAATTGCCCGGCCCCTGGAGACTGGTGCAGCTATACTGGCGCTCAGGGTAGCTAGGGCGCGGAGGCGGTGGTGGGTACAGCTCCTGGTGGTGATGCTGGAATCCCGATTCCCTGGTCCGGCCGTAATATTCCGGACTGTGTTCAGGGATGTAGCTATTTTGCGAATATTCTTCGCATGGAGGAAATTTCGGATCGATGTAGTTAGAGTCCATCAAATACGAGCTCATGATCATTAATTTCTGGAGTGGAAAATAATTTTTCTCGCTTTGTCGTTTTTCTGCTCCATAAAGCCCTCCTACTAGCTAGCGACCCTGTAAAGTTACTTTCACCATGTGACTCCGCCGGCCAATCACACGGAGCAACCCAGTCCCCGGATAAGGAACCGAATCGCTTTATTCAAAATGTATCCAATTTTTTTTGTGTGTAGTGGTGGTGGTGGTGCTGGGGGGTGGTGGTGGTGATGTGGGGTTAGCTGCCAGGGGCTGGGGTGCCCCCAGTACACACCCCTCCGACTGACAACGCTCCCCTGCAAAAGGAGATGGGAAGCCCCCAGCTCCTTTCCAAAGCCTGGGCATTGCGAGGCTGTTGGGAGGCTGTGATTCAGCCCCCTCCCAGAGTCTCCCTTTGAACCTCCGGTGTACCCCTCGGGCCTCGGCTCCCGAGCTTTTGCAGAGGTCCTCATTCATGGCGATTCTGCCTCAGTCTGTGTAGGTCATGGGGCAGCGCCCCTCTTTCGCAGGAAGAGGAAGTTGAATGAGGACTGGAGTGGAGGTTGGATGGGGAGGGGCCCAGGCTGAGCCCAGGAAGCTGGTGGGCCTGTGGTACCCCCCCCATCCAAGGAGACCAGAGTCCAACCCTCTTCTTCATACACACTCACCCAACCCTCTGGCCAGGGGGCCGGCGAGGCAGGGTCCCAGGTGGACCAGGCAGGTAGAGGCAGCGGGATGCAAATGATTCTGACGTCATTTCTGGAGGTCTGGGGGTTCAGCCCCCGCTGAAGAGAGACAGGAAGTGGTTGGCAAAAGCATAGTTCAGAAGCCTTGCCCTCCCCAAGTGCCCACTGACCCTCCCTGCCCAGCCCGGAGCAGAGGATCTCTTCCGCTGGCAGTTGTCTCTGCTCTCCATTCTGCCTGGCCCGCCGCTTTCTGACAACTACCTCCAAGGCCGGTTCCCAAGGACTTGGGGCAAGTAGGAGAGCACTCTGCCAGGGGCCAGTCCCCTGGGATGGTGCCCAGCCAAGGCCCTGGGAGCTCTTCCTTCTCCATCCCCACAGAGGGCAGACCTAGCTAGGAGGAAGGCCTGCGTGAGTAGAGCCTGCTTCCGGCCAGGGATTGTATCCATGTAACACATGTGTTTACATGTAAACACGAATCCCCAAGGGTCAGCTCCAGGCTGCCTTCCAAAAGCTGAGGGGTAAGCTCACGATGCCAGGGAGGCTGGGCGGGCCTTGGGGGTCTCCAGTCCATTCCTGCGCCCTCCCCTCTCTCTTGCCACCCACCCACAGGAATAGCCTTGATGGTGGGGTGGCAGGGCCATGGAGGAGGGAGGGGGCGAGAAGAACTGCTTTCTGACACTCCCCACCCCCACAGCTAGGGGTGGCCACGTCATGCCACCAATTCTAATTAACTGATCCCATAACTCAGAGTTGGTGGGGGTGGCAGAAGGGAGAGCCCAGGGAGGGAGCTGGGTCCCCTTGTTGCACTTGATAACAATTATAGTTTAAAATCATAGCTTGCCGGGGCTCGGCTATATTTTACTTGATAACAATAAAAGTGACACATAAAGTTAACTGTTTATGTTTTATTTATTAGACTAAATCTGCCAGCGGTGGTAGGAGCGCTTGCCTCGTCGCTACAGCTTTTATAGGGCTGTAAAACGTCATAAATCAGTCTCGCGGAATCGCCCGCACTCTTTGTGTCGGCGGCGGCGCAGGGCTGGCGGCCGCTGGCTGCCTGCTCCCTCCTTTCCACGAAAAGTCGTAATGTGATTTTTTTCCCCTCTGATTTTATTATTATGATCGCCGCTGTGATTAGTCAATCTACCTTTAATTCGCCGCCCTACGCTGCCTCCTCCCAGCCCAGCCTGGTTGACACTTGAATAAGTACCTTTTAAAACGGCATAACAACTATTTGAGGGTTTAATTAGAACATCTGCAATTAAGGGAATGAGGAGGGGAAAGGGAAAAAAATAAAACCGTTGCGAGAGGGAGGCTGAAGGCAGGAAATTCCCAACCTGTCTCTCACCACCTTTGGGATGCCAGAGAGGGTTCTCACTTCCAAATTAGGGCTCACCCTGAGGCTGGAGAGCTGGGCCACAGCAGATGCCCCAAAAGACGGATCCCCCTGCCTGGGCCCGTGGCCACCTTTCTTCCTGCCATGTTCAAGCCCCCCACCCTCACCCTAGGCTCACCAAGAGCCAGTGCTCGGGAGCCCCTGGAAACCTCTTGCCCAGAGGTCAGTGCCCACTCGCTGCCACTAGATGGGTGAGAGAACCGGAATTCCCTGGAGGCTGACCACCTCTTAGAGGCGATTCTCAAATTTCCAAAGTTGGTTGAGAAAGAACTGCCCACTCTTATCCGGGACCCTCTGCGTGTGAAGATTGGCTGGTTTGGTTGGAAGAGGAGCTTGAGACTGTGAGAAGGTGAAGGCTGCTGCTTAGTTGGTAGTGATTCGGGGTTTATTCCTGGTGCTGGGGGGTGGGTTAATTACAAGTTGTTAGAAGTGCCGAAGGGAAACCAATGCTGACTGCTGTCCTACATAAAAATTCTGAACCCAGCCCCAGCCCCCAACCTGGGGAGAGGCAGAGCTCCAAGAGCTCAGGTAGGGTGGGGGAAAGGTTGCTGAAGGAGAAAGCCTTCCAGCCCCTCCCCCATCCTCCCTTCTAGGCCTGCACCTGGATCAGGCTGCCCCACCCTATGCTGGCCAGGAATAGTCTCACCTCCACCTGGCTCCCCTCCTCCCAGCCCTCACCAGTCACCTTCTACCAGCCCTGCCCCCGCCTCAACTTGCTTTTCTTCCTTCTTTTCACCCTCTTGGGCTTGCTAGGAAGTCCTTTCCAAGGCATGGCCCATCTTACACCCCCACTCCCCAGGATTCTAAGCTCCTGCAGGTGGGTCGAGGGAAGGGGAGCACGAAACCCACTTTGGGCCAGTGTGTGTAGGTAGATCCAAGAGAGTGCAGATGCCTTCAACTGAATGTCAAGTCCATGTGCATTCATACTATTTATATTTATTGATGTATTAAGTGCCTCCTTATGCAGCCATAAATACATGGAGTTTTCTTTCCAGGTTTGCACAGCTAATTTGACATTCAGGTCCAGAAAGTGAAATCTGGGAGATTTCCCCAAATTTGTCCACATGCATCTACATCATTTACCAAAAAAACTCTCTTTGGGCTCCTATATCTCAGTAGTAAGAAAGTCGCCTATCACATGAAGAAAACAGCAAGCCAGAGTCCACTACACAGACACACACATACCAACATTTTCACCTGGATATTACTGCGAGCATAGAAATAAGATCCCTTCTGAGGGCTCCTGTACTTAGCATTAGCTTAATGGGTTGGGGGGGCACTAAAGCAGCTCTTGTCCGTGATGAATCCTTGTATCTCCTTTTGTGTTTTGCCCTCCTGCCTCATCAGCCCAGGGATCTCCAACCCCTGCTCTGCCCTCTACCTCTCTCAGCCCCAATTTTATTTTTTTAAATTTTTTCTGATCACCTTTTGCCAGCCTCCAAACAATCACTCTCTGAATGTTACCCGCACCCCCCCTCCATATTCTTTCTAAATCTCGATCTGGTTTCTCTTTCGGAAACATGTTTTAGTACAAAGCGCTTCCCTTCTGACACCGCTGAAGAAAAATATGTGTCCATTGTGTGCGAGGCCTTATTGTGCCCGCATTACCATACTGACCGTTGGATAACCCATATTCCTCCCCTCCCCAGTAACAAGCTGCCGGCTGAGGGACCTCAGCGACTCCACTGATTTTCTGCTGCATTAAAATCTCACCTCTCAGACTCCCTGGATTTTCCTAGGGAGAAAAATAGTGAGAGCCAACTCAGGATTTGGCGGGCAAAGAGAGGGAAAATGAGGTGTCATTCCTTTCCCCACTCTCAGAAGGACAGGATGTGACTGTGTGCGCGCGCGTGTGTATATGGTTTTTGTTGTTGTTTTAGAGATTAAACATTGCAACACGTCTCTTTCCTCTTCCTCAAATAAATTTGACTTTTAGATGGTATACCATCAAGTAATTCATTCCATTTTTTTTTCTCAAGCAACTTGCAAACCCCAAGATAAAGCAAGGCTCCCATTTTCCCCGCTGTGTGTGTATATGTATATATGTATGTGTTTTGTCCCCTTCTAATGCCAGCAGGCAGGGCTAATGTATGCAAAAGAATATGCAAATGCTTAATTGATTTTTTCTTAAATCTCTTGTCAGTAAAAGTAATGAATTGGTCTAAAATGATTTTAATAACCCAGACGTGTCACCAGAAAATACTCAACCTTTTTTTTTCTCCTGGAATCGCTTATAGTCTCAAAGAAAAAAGCAATCATGGAATGTTAATTTGCCCCCCTTTAAAATATTAAAGATGAATTTCTCCTGTTTGTTCGGAGACCATAGGCAGGGTCCTCTCGTGAATTTCCCCCTCCTTGCTTTGCCTTCCTTGGAATTCAATTTTCCTCAAATCTCATTTAAAGTGGCTTTTTAAAAAGTGGCCGCATTTTAATATTGGTTAGACAGAGTGACCTGCATTTCACCTCGGGTGTTTGACTTGTTCCAATAGGTCACTGCCATGGGGTTATTGATGGGGAAACTCCATTGAAATTTGTCTCTTCGCAAATGGCCTTTAGATCTTCCAGTGAGTTCAATAACTAGTTATAATGTGGAAGGGGAAAAATGAAGGCCCTGGGCTAACGAATTTGATGTTTCATTTTTATGCTGGAGAAATTGTTAGTTAGAGGTTGGGTTCCCCATCCTCTTCTTTGCTCATCCTGGCCTCACTGACCCCTGCTCCCTACTCTCATCCAAGGCTGCAGGATTATATCTTCTTTAAAACTGGGGTGGGGGTGTCCCTTTCTCCCCTTGATGAAAGCTTTAATTCTTATTTTTGTTGTTGTTATTGAAAAATTCTGACAGTGCTGTAGGAAGCTTGCGCTGCTGAGTATTTCTAACTTGAACTTTCCTGTTAGAGGGGGGTGAAAGGACTTTTACTTTTAAAGCACTCTAAATGTGGTTTTGAAAGATTTAGGAATTAGGCTGGCTTAGGGTAGCTTCCAGAGAGCTGACCTGGTGCTCCCAGAATTAAGAAGCCGATAGGGAGGTGGGATTCCTTTTGGGGTTGATGAGGGCATCTCAAGATACTCTAATCTGTTCTTGGCCTCCAAGCTTCCAGGGACTCATGGGTTGAGGCACCCTGGACCAAGGAAGGCAGAGACAAGGATAGAGGGAGAATTCCATGGAGCAGGCAAGAGAATCCTGGGTCTCCTCCAGAGTCAGAAACAGAATTCATTAGTGGGGACTTGGCCCGGTAACTGCTTGCTGAACTTCATAAGGGTGCCTGGCAAAAGCCCAGTGCCCCCAAATGATGAGTTTTCCTGGAGAGAGCAGAGGGGAAATGAATGGGGTGGGTGATGAAGATTTTATAAACTGTCCCCTTTTTTCCTGGAGTTCTTAAGGAGTGGGGGAGGAAAGGGCAGGGAAAGGGAGGAAAGGTCTTCATTTTATTCTCCCCAATTACAGCGGGTTGGAGAGCTAGTGACTTCTTCAGAGAAGCCTCTGTGAGAAAGGGCTGTGGAGAGCTCTTCTTTCAGGCTGACCCAGCCATACCCAATCATTACCATCATTAACCTCAATAATAACAAGAACACCATTCCTGCACAAACAGAGCTCCCTGTGTGCCTTCTTTCCTTCCTCCAGAAACTGTTCCCTTTCCTTCTTTGGGGTCCTTGGGACCCCTAAGGGATCCAGTTAGCTCAGGCCCAAGTTTCCCCTTGGTAAGCCTACCCACATCCCTTCCAAGCCTCCTTCCTTAGATAAGAGTCATTCCAAAGGCAAGCCTGGATTCCCAGGTTGGGGGAATCCAGACGAGGGGAACATGTAAGTGCCTGAAACTAGGGTACCACCTTCCTCTATCCCCTTAAACCCGGAGGCAATGTCTTGGTGCCACCTGCACTCTCAGACAAACTTGCCTGGACAGATCCGGGCACTCCTGGGATCTGGGGAGCCGTCTTTCACTGCGTGCCGCAACCCCATAAAAAATGAGGGAGCCCAGGAAAGGCCCATCGGTCGGTTTCAGGATCCGGCCTGGAGGAGGACACACAGCCTGCTCTCCCCAGACGAGCGGGAATCAATAGCGATCTGTGATCAACCTCCCCGCAGCCCCTCGCGCTCCGGGCCGTGGCGGGCGAGCCCCATCCCCGGGCCACTCACCCGCCTCGGCCCATACCTTGGCAGCCTCCTCGGAACCCGAGACCCCCAACCTCGGGCCTCGCCCTCTCCCCGTTTTAATTACGTGATTGATTTTCGCTTTGGCCGCGCCGGGACGCCTCTACCTTCAGACTGTTTAAATTTTTCGGCTCCCTTTCTGCATTTCCGAGTCCTCTTGAAAGGCCGACATTTAGAGACTGGCCCTCGGGCGGCTGGGTCGGGGCTGGGCTGCGGCCTCGCTCTACACTCCAACGAAATGGTCCTCCGGGGCTGGGCGGCGCGGCCGCTCTGCAGCCGGCCCAGCGCGCGGGGCTCCCACACTGCGCTCCTGCCCATCCGTTCTGCTGAATTATTTTGTGCTCCATTATTCTCTGATAGAAAAATATTCCGGGTTGGAGTGAGCACTCCACGCCTAGGCTCGGAGCCGGGCTGCTCGGCTTTTTTGTGTTGTCTCTTCACCGGCATGAAGTGTGTATGTCTGGGAAGGTCAGGATGGAGACCCGAGGAAGCGCGATGCCCAGGCTGCAGGCTCGGCGGGGAACTCCAGCCGCTACCCCCAAAGACCTGGCCCGGCTGGCGGCCCAGAAGCGCCGGAGAAGCGGATTCGGCTGCAACTTTCCGCCACTCGGCCCGCGTGGAACCGCAGGGCCGGCGACCCCCAGCCCGCAGTGGGCTGTTGGGTCTGATTTTCTCCCCACCCCCAGGCAGAGGCCCCAGCACTCCGGCAGCCCCAGCGGGCACCCCAGCGGCCTCTGGGAGGAGGCACCCGGGTCGGCAACACGCGGGTCATCCCTACACCGGAGGGACCGAAGGTGAGGCGAAGAAAGGGAAAAGGGGGAGGCATTTTCACGGACGGGAAGACCAGATTTGGGGTGGGGAGAGGACGGGGAAGACGCGAAAATTTAAAAAGGAGCCCCTTCTCCCACCGTGGCTGACTTTCCCTGTCTCTCCTCCGGACAAAAAAAGAAAAGAAACCCTCCTTTTTCCTCCCTAAACTGCTGGTCTCCTGCTTAATCTCTCATCTATTTACAAGTAATAAACACTTCTCTGATTATTCTCCCATGTCCTGTTCATTCTTTGATCTTTTCCAACGATGCAAACTATGAGTTACTATTTGCCCTATTTTATGATTGTATTTTTCCCTCCGGGAGAGGAGGGAGTTGGGAATGTCTTTCTCACTGGGGAAGAAGTTCAGGGTAACTTGAATTGATCACAACCTTCTCCCCTGTCCCCCACAACCTGCAACACCCCAATCCTTGCTCCCCCAGCCTCCCTTCCCCCGCAGCAACGTTGCCGGGTAAATAAGAGTCCGCCTGCCTGGCTATTAGGATTCTGGAGACGTTGGCATCTGTAGCAATCATTAGTCAAAGCCGCGGAAGCTGAAGGAGCCGAGGAGTTGGACAGAAAAAATCTTGGAAATGATATACAGGAGCCGCGGAGGCATCAATCCCTGGCCGATAAGAGCTCGGCTGCCGGGACTGAGGCAGCCGCTTAATTGGGCCCTGGGCACCAAGAACAATTGGGGAAGAGGCATTTATGGGTAGGGCAGAGACCTTGGCACCATTTGGGCACCCTCCAAAAATAGGGGGAGACTTAAACATCTTTCCCCAAATTTCAAAGACCCAGTTGTGTTGGGGAGACTCATGCTTCCCTCCCTCAACCTCTCCACCCTGGGACCCAAGAGGGGCATAGTCCTAGGACTCTTCCCTTTTCTCTCCCTTCTTAGCTGCTGTTCTGGGAGGTCCTGCAGGTTGGGGAGACTGGGCTGGGATTTCAAGTCACAAGGAAAGCCTAGAAAGAGCTGTGGTTCCTAGAGTAGGTTTTCAGGAGGCAGCTAACTCCTTTGGACTCTATTTGGTGGGAACCTTGAAGACAGCAAGAGAATCACTCTCTTTAATAAGCAAAACAGCCAGAAAGATATTTGTTCCCTATCCCCAATAAAGACACTCACCTGGTGTCTTTATTGACACAGAGATAGACAGAGATGAATTAAGTTTATATCCTTCTGGAGGGAGATCTATGCCCCTACATATAGATACATGTATTATGGAACCATCTCTAAACATACTTGCAAATATTTAAGTTTGCAGCAAAACTGCAAAGACTATAAAGATCTCCAAATATGTAGCTTCAATATGTAGCTATTTTATGAGTTGGGGCTTTTGCATAAATCTAGATAAATTTTTCAAAATAGAGATTGAGCAACACACTCGGAGTTTTTTTTCCAACCAAGGGGAAAGAAAAAGCTCACCAAATATTCATCCAGATATTTAGGGAGTGCTGTACCAATACATCCCAGCCTATACATCCAGCACTATAGAGAGATTGGTAATGTGCACACAGAAATCTGACAGAGGACTGTTATGTTCACTGTGGATCTATAAATCTAAAGATCTATAAATCTGCATTTAAATGTGGAGTAGAAAGAGATGGAAAACATACATCCTATTATACACGGAGCGATCTATAAATATATTTTCCCGTATACAGCTATGGAAGTGCTCAGCTCTCTTTAAAGGCAGTGTATCTGCATCGAGCCTTAGGAATGAGGGAGATTCTCTGATGCTTGAGGGTTTGGGATGCCCCAACCCAGACTTCTCTGGGAAATGAAGGAGCGTAAACTGGAGCCTGTGCAAGTAAGTGCTAAGAGGGCCCAGGAATTCATATAATCTATGGCCTCATTTCCAGCATATGGGGCATTTCTCTGGCTATGGATAGGAGCCCTGATGTCTGGGCCTGAAAGCATCCTAACTTGCAGCCTGAACTGAGACAGAGGTAGAAGCCTCTTTACTTCTTTTCCCTTTAGCTCCCTAGCCCAAAGCTGGCTGAGAAGCAGGGGTGTCTTTAGGAGGGAAAGGGTCATTAACATTACAAAATGGAGCCATTTAGGTAAAATGCCTTTTTTTTTTTTTTTTGCTACAGTTCAGTTAGTAAGGAGGCTGTGGGCTTTCACTTACACCCCAGCATGCATCTTAATTACATAAAACCCAGTCACTGACTGCAGAGAGTTTCCTCCATTCATATAATGCTAGACGAGGCCTCAGTCCCATCCCCTCTTCATGAGCTCTCTCTTACACACCCGAAGTCCCACCTTGTCAAGAAGGGTTTGGGGCTCAGGAAATGCATCACAGGGAGACGGCAGCCCCACAAGAGAGTAATGGCCCCAGGAGTCATGGTATCTACCACCAGGCTCAGAAGCTGATTACCTTCCATGTTACTTGTTTTTTAACTGAGGGGTTGGGGGAACCAAAATCTGCATGGGCAAAAGAAAATGAAAGATGGCATGATTTTTAAATCTGGAATTTTAAGGAGAACTATGGCCATACCACCCAGAACATGCTGAATTTACAGGGGTCAAATCACCAATGAGCCCTTTTCTTATTGGACGCAGAGGATTTGGGGGCCCCTGGACTTCCTTTGATTTTTCTGCTTTGGTTTACTGGGGAAAGGGAAGTAAGAAGGGCCCCAGGTGGGCTTGGGGAAGTGCAATCCAATCTAGTTGGCCAGTTTGGGGGAGAGTGATTTACAAAGCAAAAGCTCAAATGCTACTTCCTGAGAAGTCACCAGATCAAAACAACCTCCTCCAGGTTTTATGACCCACGACTACTCCCAACAGGAAAAGCACCCTCAATAAAGCCTCAGCCCACGCCCCCATCCTCCACCCAGAGGAGGGGGAGAGACACAATCCAAAATGAGGGACCTGACCCTTACTCTCTTCATTCACACACACACACACACACACACACATACACACACACACACTGGGTTTTCCAGCTAACTTTTTAAAGAAGCATTTTCTAGACAAGAATTTTCTCCATTATATGAGCAAAGAAGCAGCCCTGAGATATTTGGAGTTTGAGGCTGAAGAGTGGATTTGATCAGATAAGGATCTGGCCTCATGGTCCCACACTGCCTTCCAACCCCCCTACAACTCAACAGGCCAACAGGACACTAAAGATCACTGAGAGCCTGGCTGCCACCCTCTGTGGGGGCTGCTCCAGGGGTTTGGTTTTCCAGGGAAGCAGAAAGGAAGAAACTCAACAGTTGCTTGGGTCTTGAGGGCATGAGTGTGGAGGGGGAGGACAAATGGTCTTCAGGCTGGGCTGATGGGAAGAATGGGGCAGGACAGGGAAGTTAGTTTAAGGCTGGTTTACTGTGTCCCGCCTGGGCTTCTGACCTCTTTAATTCCATACTTGGCCATATACATATACTTTTGTGTGTTCAGGTGTGATGTTCTGGGCCGGGGGCTGAGAGAAATGGGAATCTTTCAAGGGCGGAACCTAGCCTCCTCTAGCTCTGTCAGAGCTGTGGCACATGCAGAACTAAAGAGATCCCAGGGAATTAAGCCCACACATTCCACCATCCCACCCCCCAATATGGGGCTGCACATCATGGCAGAGCTTTGTCTGTGTTTGAGTCAGCTGTAGAGAAGTGGCCTCCTTCCTGTACTTGCTCCCCAGCATACCCAGAGCCTTCTGGTCAACCTTTCATTGTAGCTTCTAAGGCCTGGTCATCAGAAGCCGAACAAGGTCCTAGACAGCCCAACTTCCCCAAGTCCCAAATTTCATCTCCCTCTCACTCCCATCCCCACACAGTGGATCTTCCTAGCAGTGGAAGAAGAAAATGGATCCCAGAGTTCTATAGGACTCAAGGACAAAGAGATCTCTATTACTTCAGCTCCTCAGTACAGACTCCTTGGGCTCCTGGGGCCCTATCAAAGCAGTGAAGGGAGGTATCAGAACAGGTACACCATTCAGGTTTACAAAGACCTAGTAAAAAGGATGAGATATTCCTGGCTCTCTAACAGCTAGCCTCTTCTTTAAATTGAATCTCAGAAAGCCAAAGAGCCCTAGCTTGGGGTCCTGAATCCAGATTCTCTCCCTTCTCCACAGCTAAGGGCTCCAGGGTCTACAATCCCATTGAGGAGGAGGCTCAGAATAGCGCTTGTCTCTTCAGGAAAAGAAAGCACAGAACTCAAGGCCTGGACAATGATGTTTCCGCTGAGAAACTCAACCCAAAGTAATTACACAAAGAGAGGGAGAGGCAAAGAGACAGATAAAGTTGACCTGGATATTAGGAGGGGCTGAGGCAATAAAAGCTCTCTTCCCAGTGCCTGCTTAGAAGGAGCCAGCCACGCCCTTCCCCCCTTCTTGCCTTACTTTCATGGAATCTGGAAACTCCAGCATGAGATATCCACACTAGAGGTGAGGGTTGGTCTTAGACAAGATTACCACACCATCTACCAGGGAAAAATAAGTTTGTGTGCCCTAATTCTAGTTCATGAAAGAAGTCAATAGAATGGTAGGATTGAAGGTAACTTGGGAAGTGAGGGCCCAGTGGTTTCTGAGAAGAGGTGCCCTCCCTCTGGCTTTTCATTCTAATCCTTCCCACCTGGCCTGTGGCATTGTCCCCAAATCAGCCCCACCTAGAAAGCAAACTACCAAGGGGATGCTGACAAAGCCCAGCTCAAACTGGGCTATCCCTTGACACCCCCAGAGGAGGGCTTGGAGGTCTGGGGGCACCACCCATCGGAACTCCTGCTGCTAGGTCAGCTCAAAGAGGGCAGGAGATCAGCAGGGAGAAGGGGAGGCTGCTGGTGCAGTGGGCAGGGGGCAGGGGTGGTGGTGGAACTCAATCAGAAAACTAACCCGGCAACAAAGCCCTGGAGACTGAGGGATGGGGGATGAAATGCCTGGGTCTGGACCTGAAAAGCAAGTCAGTTGGCACAGGGCCCAGTCCAAGTGTTCAGGAGACAAGCACTCCTGCCATACACGCACACTGTCTGCACCATCAGATGTTTTGCTTAGAAATAGTTTATCACCCATTGCTTATTGTGACCTGACCCATGTAAATATAAACACTAAAACCTCCATCTTCAGTGGCTGTGTCCTTTGATAGCCAGTGGCCAGCAGCGGCAGCAGCGGCATATCTTGTAAAAAGAATGGAAAGGAAGGGGACTTAAATCCATCAACTGTTTCATATGAGGGCAGTGAGGCAAGGGTTCTGGTTTCCTGTGCTGATTCCCTTTTCCAGACTTGAAGTTACTCAACAAACTAAAGGTACCAAACACTAACTGTCGAAAAGTCTCCGCTTTTGCTACCTTCCCCAGTCATGCCAGAGGCACTTTGATAAAGCTAGTGACTTCTGGAGCATTTCCAGGAAGAAAATTGAAAGAGATCGCTTTTAATCACTCCACCTGTGCTCAAAAGGATCGGAAGAGAAAAAAAAAAAAAAAAACACGAAAAGGTGTGCAAGGTAAGTGTCTAGGGAATAATCACAGAATTTGAATTCAGGCCTGGAGTTTGCATCCACACCCACTGTACAGCCTAATCGAAAGGGCATATCTATAAAGTGCAGGGAGTTGGGTAGGATCACACAGGAGAACACGGGAGTAATGCAGAGGGTGCCCACACAACTTCCACTCCCAGTACCATTGAGATTGACCTCGAAATACAACTTGTTAGAACTAGAGGACAAAAGCCGAGGACTCCTGAGAACTGGGTAAGGGACAGAGGGAAGGGGCTAGAATATTCTCAGCATCACTTATTCCCTTCACATCATAGAGAGGGAGGACCCAGAGGGTGGTGGGGAGGGAGGAGGAAGAAGAGAGCAGGGAAGGGTGAGACCCTTTTTGGCTGATTGGTTAGTGGAGGCCATGTGACCCTGCTTAGCACATTTCTGATTGGTTGCTTGACCTCTTCTAGGGTTAAAGACCTAGAAACAAAATTAAAAGCTTTCCAGGTTAGTTGGGGCACCTGATGGACTGCCCATCCCCCTACTCTAGAGAAACCTCAGATTCCAGTGTGGGGGAGGGGTTGGAGAACCAAAAATTTAAAGACCTGTTGTACTACTACTTCCGTTTGTATTAGTCCTACAAAACAAAAGAAGAAAAAGAAAAAGAAAAAAAAAAAACGCTCTGGCAAATTATTTGAGAGGAAGGAGGATCTATTAAGGGGTGATAATTACATGGAACTTTTGAGCCTAAGAAACAGGAAAAGAGGACGAGGAAGTTATAGAAACCCTCCAAGAGATGCTATGTAAGTCTATAAAACAGAAACACGCTCACCCCCCTACTTGGAGCTGACAGAACTAGGCCTGAGATCTCGCCAGGAGTGAGGAAGGTGGGGAGTCTTGCCTGGGTGTGGAACTTTGGCCCTGCTTAAATTCTTTATTGAAGACCATTAGATTTGCTCCCTGAGGTACTAGGGAGGCCAGAGGGAGGGGAAGAGTCAAGTTATAGACCAAGGGAAACTCCCATCTCCCTCCTGCTTGAATGGAAAGTTTCCAGAAACTCTCCAAATTGGACTAGTGGGGAGGAGGAGAAGGGAGGAAGGCCCATAAAGAACAGGAAAGTTAATTCTCCACTGGGCCACTGGAAAGAGTCCGTTGGGATCCTACCACTTTCCCGGAACATAAAGGCGTGGGAGGCTGGTGGGGCAGGTGGGTTGTGAGGGACTGAGAACCCAGAGGGGAGGCTTCTGGACTTCTCCACCAGGTTGCCTGTGCTCCTCACACAGGCGACAGTCCCCTGAAGGATGCAGCTCCAGCTCTGACGCCCAGTGCCCAGTGTCTTTGGGTCTCTGTCCCCTTTCACCCTTCCAGAATCTGCCTGGGCTCCCTGCCTCTGCTTGATTGCCTGCTTCTGCCTCAGTCTCTTGGGTGGCAGGGGCTCAGTAACAGTATCCTCTTCCAGTCATCCAACCGCACCTCTCCACACCGCAGGCACCCAGAGTTGCTAGCCCCCAAGGCAGCCAGTCCCTCCAGGAGGCTCACTCCCTCTCCCCATCCGCTCCCCTTCCCTTTCCCAGGACTTAGACTCTACACCCTCCGAAGGGCCACCTTTTGGCCCTGCTTCGGAATCCCTGGCCCCTTCAGAGAACCTGAGTTCCTAGGTTGTCAGGTAGGGCACACACTCGCATGTGTGGAGGACATGTGCCTCCATGTCTGACGACACCTCTAGGAAGGAACATTTCTAGAAACTTGAAGGGAGCCCAAGCCTGAGACTGGCCCCAGGGCGCAAACCCATATTGGGTCCTGAAGGCTCCATCCCCCAGAGGCCACTCTCTCCTCCGAGCTGAGGGACTTCCCTCGCCAGGCTTAATAAAGATGTTGCCTCCACTCCCACACCCATTTATACTACACTCACAGCAGGAGCCTCCTGGCCTCCCAGGCCTAGTTTTACCTCAGGCCAGTGCTGGGCACACCAGGAAAGATCTCAACAGCTAGAGGGAGAGAGAGGCATGAAACCATACTGGCCCCAGACCGGCTAAGACCCCCAGACTGTGGAGACTGGGACAGCTGTCCATTTAGGCCTGGTGGTGAAGAAAGAAAGAATGTTTGGGGACCCCCTGGGCTCCATCCTCTACCTTTAAAATGCTTCTGCCCTTTCAGGTCGCAGGCTCAGTGGTCTCACACTCTCCTTCCCTGCCCCCCCTCCCCAGCTGCCGGCCCTGCCTGGACTCTGGGCCACTGGCCAAGGCTGAACTGGCCCCTCCCCAGGACAAAGGCCCCCGAGGCCCTTTGCACTTGCGCCTAGAGTTTACACAGTCCTACAAACACCAAACATCTCTGTGTCTGCCGCTGTCTTTCTTCCCAATTGAGAAGGGAAAGGGGGTCAGGGAGACCCAGTGAAGCTCTAAAGAATCCAAGTCTCTCTTTACCCCAGTTAACTTGCATTTGGAGGAACTAAGGGGCTGGGAGTGGGGAGGGCTGGTCTGGGGAGACAAACTCCCCCATCTTTCTACCTCCCAGCGGCTTCTCCTCTTTCTCTCCCACCATGGCCTGGGGAGGCCTTCTTCCCCTTGCCTTAATGAGTGGGAACTGCCTCCTAGCTGGAGCAGGGTGGCGGCGTGGGGGGGGGGCATTAAGGAAATGGGAGAAAGGGTCAGAGAGAGAGAAAATTAACTTACAGCGTTTGCCTGGGATTCATTTGCGAAGATGTAACCTCTCTCACCATCATCCCCAGCGCCGTAATCCCCTCTAACTGCCAGGCCCTCTGTCCTAGCATTAAACCTCACCAGCAGCTGCGTGGCTGGACAGTTAAGATTATATATGATGTAAATATATTGTGGGTTTGTCAGCTCTCCCTACACCATAAAACTTGGTTTAATGACATCACGTGGTCCCCCAAGAGCCACTCACGGGCTTGCCTTCAGGCCATTCACATAAATAACCTCCAAAAGTTTCAAACTCCTAAATTCACATAGAAGCCATGAGTATTTCTCTAATACTCAGTTACACTAAAAAGCCCTTTTGCTGCTCCTTTGCCCCACCCCCACACCCCCCTTGCAGGGTGGGGAGGGGGGGAGGAGTGGATCCTTATTTATTTATTTACTTACTTATTTCCATAAGGACCTGTCGCCTTCAAGGTCGTGTTGATATTTTTCTTCCTATTTTTTTTTTCCTCCTCTATCCTCTAATTGTTCAGAGTGGGCCGTGTACCCCTCTTCCCACTCCCCCGGGAAGGTAAGTCATGTTTCTTCCCCTTATTTCTCGCTGCCAGAGGGGGTGGGTTCCAGGGTAGAGTGGAGAAGCAGGCTCCGTGGTCTCTCTGGCCAGACCTAGAAGCCCCTCCATTAACTCCCCAGGAGCAATGCCAAACCCTGGTACTTGAAGATTGTTCTAGGAGGCTGGCTGGTAGGGGAACCACCCCAGACTCCAACGCAGAGGCCTCTGCTCACGGTGAAAGCAGGGGTCTGGGCTGCACCCACTCCCAGTGCAGGGGAGTAGATCTGTGGCCTCTGTCTAGGTGATGGTCGCTGATGCCGCTGAAGCAGAAGCTGGGGCCTGAGCGCAGGCCTGCAGACTGTGACAGAGGGTGGAAAACTGGCTGGCACGGCTCTGTCTACCCAAGTCCTCCACCTCCTGCAGGGAAAGAGGCCCGAACCCTGCTGGGGGAAGGCATCTGTGCACCCTGCTCAGCGGGTCTGTCACACTGCCTCCACCCCTGGTTTCCCCCCTGGGGTGGTGCATCCCTCTCCCCGCCGCCAATGGGGAGGAAGCACAGAGCCTCTCCCCTGGCAGTCAGGGAAGCTGGGGTGGGTGCTGGTGGGTGCCACGGCCTCTTTCTTAGTTAACTGTTACCCACTGGAGACGCCAGTGCTTCTCCACGCTTCACTGCTCGCCCAATAGTTTTACTCAGCATGGAGAAAAAATTAAAATAACTCCCTGAAGAAAATCACACATTTTATTTGAGAGGAAGGGGGCTTGAGAGAGATGAGTTAGTGCTGGGCTGAGTTGACTGCTGTGAGCTAATGGAAGAGAGACATTACGGGTGCCCTAACCTGGTGAGTGCTTTGAGAAGACGAAGGGTGTAGCCAGGGGTGCAGTTCAAGAAACTTGTGTAAGACCTCCTGTGTGTTAGGCATGGAGTGAGGCAAGGCTCTTGGATCTTTCAAAAAAAAAAAAAAAGACTGGCAGCTTAGGCAGTAGGATGCAGAGGAGTCCGTCCTTATAATAAATCCAAGTAGCATCAGCATTAATAATCATAAATATTCCCCTTCCTCCTCCCCAGATCCTCTCTGCTCCCTCTCCCTCTTGGCTGCTAGAACAGCTTCGGAGCCCAGCTCCCGAACTGGCCCCTGCCCCCCAGTGTGGGGGGCCTAGGCTTGGCTCCAGGAAATTACCCCGTCGTGGGAGGCAGGAGAGGAAATGCAGTAAAGTTTTATGGACCCTTCCCACATTTGTTTCTCCGGTAAAGTACTTCTTTCCTTCATCCCATCCCAGGAGCCTGGGGCAGAACAGTTCTGGGCCTAGGCCAGCCTCAGGCACCACCGGAATTCTCCGCGTTTCCCCCTTCTCTTTAGCTCCCCCTCCCCCTCCAAACAAAATCTCTGAGGCTGAGATAAATGATGGTGGACCAACAGATGCGACTCAGGCACTGGTCTACGCAGCTCTTTTCCCAGCTAATTGTCTGCATAGTCCTAGGCTCTAGGAGGTAGGGAAGACAATCTGAACATTTCCGGCCAGGCAGGTACAAACTGCAGGTTGCCCCACTGCTCCCCCACCCTCACCCAAAGTTCACACACTTCCTCCTGCAGTGCCCCTCTACCAAACAGTACCAACTCTTTCTGAACATCGTTTGGGGGACCAAATAGGCCCCTAGACTGAGAGGTCAGCCCTTCCTCTATGTCTAGCGAGGTCCCTCAGGGACCACCTAGCCTTGAGAGAGCTCTTCGAAGGCCCAGGAGGGCCTGAGTTTGAGCACCTCGGAGCCATGGATCCCTGGTCCCTGCAGATTAGCTCTGGCATGCAATGTGTGCGGCTGCCAGTCTAGAGGCCTCAGATTCACCCAGTCAGGGTGGGAGTGGGTACGGATGCCTGAATGCTTGGGACAGCTACAGCACAGGAAAAGGCAGTAGAGATGGTCTGGGTGCCCTCCGCTTCCCCAAGAGGTTCTTCTTGGAGCCAGGGTTAGGAAAGGAGCTCAGTTTCACCTGCCTCTACTCAATGCTCCTAGACTCTCCTAAAATTCTTTTGAAGGAGCCGCTTGAAGGCTGTGGGCCTCCCCCAACACCCCGCAGCCCATTTAGACACTTTTCCCAATACATGCCCCCCAAACAGAGAGGAGCCACTGTATCTTTCGTCCTGTTCTCTCTTTGTCTTTATTTTGATATGACAAAATATAGTTTCAGGAAAGATGTGGAGTTAATAAATAGTTGGACAATAGCGATGGGCAGAAGGACACCGAAAGTCGTGGCAAGGACTACTGGGCAGCCAGGTGCCTCTAGGACCTTTGTGGGGTCTAGTAGCAGGGAACCCCGATAGTTGAGCTAGCTAGCGGTCTGAGGCTGGGGGCCTGAGAGGGCATGCAGAGAGCGCAGGCTGGACAGGTTTCCGGGTTTTGGGGTTGGGGGGCGCAGGTTTAGAGAGCATAGGGCAACCGAGGGGGCCCTAGGCAGACAGTCATCTCCCCCTTTCATATGCAGATCATTTAAAAAATGAGCATTCAGTTGAGTGGCTACAAAGAAGCACCCCGAGATGGTGCCGGGGTTTGCCAAGCACAACCATGCTCTCACCAAGCCGGCAGCCCGCCTGGCCCGCCTAAGCCGGAACAAAGGAGAGGGCGAGGCCGCAGGGTCTGGGCATGGGGCCTGCCGCGGCCGCAGCGCCCACCTGAACCCCGGCGGCCCACGCTGGGGCAGGAATTCTGAGAGGCGGCCCAAGCCAGGTTCGCTCAGCACCAGCTCCTGTGCCACAGCCGTCTGGGGGTCCCCTGCGGAACTTGCCCGGGACCTCGGTGCTGAGCAGAACTGAGGGGAGTCCGGTCGGCGCGGGCAGCCCCGCGGGAACCTGGGGTCGGTAGGGATGCGCAATGCCAAGGGAAAGAGCTTTTGTCTGAGGTGGGGAACCGGCGCTCCAGCCCCCGTTCTTGCCCCCAAGATATCTAGAGAGGAAAAACCGACAGGGAAAGGCGCGGGACCGAAGCGGGCTCGGGGTGCTCTCGGCGGGCCTCCCCGATGCCTCTAGAGAGCCTCTTTGCTTTTCATTTTGGAATCTTTCTTCCACTTCATCCTGCGGTTCTGGAACCAGATCTTGATCTGTCTCTCGTTGAGACACAAGTTGTTGGCGATCTCTATGCGCCTGCGGCGAGTGAGGTAGCGGTTAAAGTGGAATTCTTTTTCTAGTTCCAGAGTCTGGTAGCGCGTATAACTGGTTCGGGACCGCTTGCCATCCGTCTCTGGAATATAAACCCCCCCAAGCCAGGAAGGGGTGAATAGCGTGCAGCACCCCAGCGTCCCCATCCCAGCCCCAGGCCCCCACCCGCGGCCAGAGGGAGAAGACGCGAGTGGGGCCGGACAGGCCCGGCGGGCCGCAGGCGGGCCCGGCCCAGCCCAGCCTGGCCCCGGGAGAGGAGCCTCCGCCCAGGCAGGAAACTTTCCGCCGCAGCCTTCACTCAGCAGCCGGAGGGGCTGGGGGTGGGGGGAGAGGGAGACCCAGGCTCGGACCGAACAATAAGCACCCTCGAGATCCGAGCACCGGGGACCCCCCTCCCGCCCCTCCCGAGTAGCTGGAATCCTCCGGAGCCGCAAGCGGCGGCCGAGCCGGCTCCGCAGGGGAGGGAGGAGGGACCGCGGGGGGATCCCCGCTCTGGAGCCCCGCGCTCCTCACCCTTCAGATCCCTCTATTTTTTTAACTCCCTCCCTCTCCCCCAAAAATTGAATATTGCCTTTTATACACGTTTTGTTCCTATGATCCAATTATGTCGTCGTAAATTTGGGCGCACACAGCCTCTAAGCCTTTTAGTGGACAGTTTTACGAGCCATTGATGCCTGGATCGTAAAATTTATGGCCGCAGGTTTTTTTTCTTTATTTGCCCCGCATGGCCTATAAAACCCAGGCGGACCCGAGCGCGCAAAATGAAGTCCTAAAGTTTACCGTGGCTCATGTGCAGTTTGGTCATCCACGGGTAAATCTGTGGCGCGGCCGGTGGCTGGCTCAGTCCGGCAGGCTGCCCTGTCTGCGCCTGCTCCTCTTTGATCTCCCCACTGCTCTTAGCTCGCTCCTCCAGCGCTGGGCGAGCCGCCTTCTGACTGTACATCCCGGGGTTCAGAGGAGCCGCTTCATCTCTGCCCAGAGCGTGTCCCGGAGCGGCTGCGGCGCTGCAGGCGGGGCGGTCGGGGTGAGCCCGGGGGTTGGCAGCCATGTCTACCCCGTGGAGAGAGTTGGAAGGCGCAGGCGGTGGGAAAGTGATGCTTAAGTCCAATCCGCCGTAGCAGTACCTGGATGCCTGCACCTCTGAGGCCGATCCATAGTTCCCACAAGTTTGCATGTTATAGGCAGGGATATTGGGGCTCTGCTTATAGAATGAATTGGCTACGTAGGAGCTCATGGCGGGGAGGGCCCAAAAAAAATTTCTGCACCCTTTTTGATTAAGGGTGATTTGTGACTCTTTGAAGTTGAGGGGTTTTTTGTTCTCCAAAGTGCACAATTTATAGGTGGAGATATCTCTTTCTTTATCCTATGCGCTCTTCCCAAATAAGGGAGCCTTAAATAGAGTCACGTGACTCGAGCGGCCACTCATAAATTTGGCTTGATGACCTCCGGGAGGTTAGTGATGGAAGCCGGCGAAACGCATCTTGATATGTTGGCAAAGCCCAACCAAGGGGGAGAGGGAGTGAGAGAAAAAGAGAGAAGGGGGAGAAAAAAAATGGTTCTTGGAATTGGGGGGTAGCCGGGACAACAAGCCCACAGCGACACCTGGTGCCTACTTGGAGAAATTGCATCCTGGCTCGCTGGCTGGCCTTCAGGCCTCTCAGGATTTTCTACCCTGTAGAGAAGCTGGGTGTTGCTGCAATAAACTCCTGAAATGGCCTTTTAAATTGTATTTAATTTTAACGGGAGATACGGCTTCACCAGCATGCGCAGAGCGTTTTTTGATAACGGATAGCCCCATCCTCCACAACCCCAGGGAGTTTCAATATTCAAAAATGGCTGAGAAGGGGATTGAGGTAGGAGAGCCCCAACCCAGACTGGAGGAGTCTTATCACAGGTTCTCTAAATCAAGGGTCCAGGTCCCTTTCCTTTGAGGCCCCGGAGCCCTGATACTGCTGAAGAGGTGCCTGTCAGACTGAAAAAGTGAACCCAGCCTCTGGAGAGGTAGACAGGATGCCCATGAGGAGTGGTCCTGGGTGGACAGAGCTAGATAGAGGGCTCCTGGGACTAAGATTGCTGGGGACTTTGGGGTGAGCCTGGAGGTAAGGAGCCAGGGCAAGATAGGTAGATCTCCTCATCACACCAGGGACTCCAGAGTGACATCAAGGCAATTTTCAATTGTGTGGGTGGGTGGGTGAGTGGCTAGCTGCTAGGTAAAGAATCAGACATAATGAACTGGAGGACTGCTCTGCATCCCTGTGTATGACCCTCGTGTGGTACCCATGCCAAGTATTTTGGATGGAAATACATATGTTCATTGAGGGCATGGAGAAGCAAAATTCAAGCTTCCACAAATATTATATGAGCAGGGCAGAGGAAAAAGCCTGTTTTGTGCCCTTTAGGGAAAAGGCCTCTGAACCAGGCTTTCCAGGGACTTGGGTTCAGAAGGTCCAAGGGAGAGCAATTTCTGAGCTATCTGGAGGTCTCCCAAAGGACCTGGCTGGGGGCAGGGGGGTGGGGGTGGGGGTGGGCAGGGCAGGCGCCTAGGCTACCTTCACAGCCTGAGACCAGGGCCTCGGCAGCCATTCGGCCCCTTTCCGACCCCCTCCCCTAGCCCCAAGCCTTATTCTTTCATGTCTGTCTCTCCCCAGGAAATCTCCGCCCCTGCCACGAGAAGCCCCCCTTCGGCCCCCCCGCTGGTGGAGGCGCTGGAGGGGGCGCTGGCGGGGATCTGGAAGGTCTGGAAAACTCTGGCGGATTTTTTTCCCTCCGGGAGACCCCCTCAATACCTCACCCCCTACATCCACTCAGGTTTCTCTGGCTGGGCTTAGGAAAGACGGCCTGAGCTGGGGAAGGGCTAGGGTCTGGCTGCGCTCCTCGCTGGCCTAGTTTGAGGGGAGAAGAAACAGTAAGGAAAAGACGGGCTGGAGAAGTAAGGGAGAAGGAATTTGGTCCCGGCCACGTCAGGAGTCCCAGAGCAGGCGAGAGCTCAGTTTCCAGGCTTTCTTTTCCGAGATGTCCTTGAATCGCTCAGGCCCTGCAGAAGGGCTCAGATCCCGGCGGTCTTCTTTTTCCCCTCGGCTCTCCGCCTCCGCCTCGTTTCGCAAGAATCCTGGCGCGGGCCGGGGGCTGCCCTGCTGGCTCCGGCGCCTCCCTCCCTACTCCCGGGAGTGGGCGGGGGCGACCTGGGGCCTGGATGATGCGGCCTTTCTGGCCTTTGGGGGTCCGGGGTTCAGAAGCCGAGGACCCCAAACTACCAAAGACAGGAAGAAAGGCCTGTGTGGGGCCGGAGACCAATGCGGCCAACCCGGGGTCCCACTCTACCCCCAACCAAACCCATGCGGCCTTTTTTTTTTTTTGCGGTTTGAGTGCGTTGCTCTGGGTGGGGAGCCCAGAGAGGCCTCCCAGCCCCCAGTGCGACCCCCGGGAGAACCACAAGGCCGGGATCGGCGCCGGGCCTGGCCAGGCGCGTGCAGGGGGCCGGGGGCTCGCAGGCGGCGGGCAGACGCGGGAGCGCTCAGAGCCTGCTCCAACTTTCAGCCTGAGGCCGGCGGGCGAGCGAAGTAACAGAAATCCTGATATAAACTTTTAAAAATAATATCAGTTTTATTAAATATTCGAGAACGGATCCAGAGGTCGGATTTATACAGGAAGGTAACACGAGGGAATTTTATTTATTTATTTATTTTCTCCTACTGGCTAAACAAACGTCGCTCACTTTTTTTTCTTTTTGTAATTTTCCCTCTTTTTTTTTTCCCTTTTTAAGATGGGATTGGAACACGGACGGTGCTAAACATAAATATAAATACAGAGACCACAAATACAGCTAAAAATATTCACACAGAAACGGTCACAGTTTGTAATATGCCATAATGACCCCCAGGATTCTTTAAATACAATTCGCCTGGGCTGGGCATTTGCTGGGGCAGAAGGGCCGGGCGGGGGCTGCGGGGAGGCCCTGGGGGCTGCTGTGGGGCCCCGACGCGCCCTCCTCGGGCCTCCCGCCCTCCCCGGCTGCGAGGCCGGGCCCCGAGGCCCGGGAGCAGAGGCCCCCGGGCCCGGGAGCCGGCTCTCTGCGCGGGGGCGGGGATGGGGGGCGCCGAGGGGGTGGGAGGCCAAGTCCTCGTTCGGAGGGAGATCTGTGGAGTCTAAAGCGAGGTTCAGGGACGAGCCCCAAGGCCTGGGCGGGGGGGAAGGGGCCTGCAGACGAGCCGAGAACGAGCTAGCGAGGGAGCGAGGAGGAGGAGGCGCCTGGTGAAAAGAGTTTGTGCGGTGAGGGAGGGGGGCGTCCAGAGTTGACTTTTCAGGTCCATATTTGACTCCCTAATTTTGTCTCAGGGAGTCCAAACACATCAATTGTGCCAGTGATAAATATCGAGTGTGTGATTAGGAGGGTATGGGGGGAGCGAGGGAGCAGGAGAAAGAGGGGTGGCAGGGACAGTCCTGGTCACTCTTTCTGCTTCTCCTCCTCTGTCTCTTCCCGCTTTTCCTCTTTTCCGCCCAGGCTGTCAGCCGCGGCCCCTCCGCCGCCCCCTGAGAGCGTGGACGTGAGATTAGACTCTTTTTTCCACTTCATCCGGCGGTTCTGGAACCAGATTTTGATCTGTCGCTCGGTCAGGCAGAGCGCGTTGGCGATCTCGATGCGCCGGCGCCGCGTTAGGTAGCGGTTGAAGTGAAATTCCTTCTCCAGTTCCAGCGTCTGGTACCTCGAGTAGATTTGGCGACCGCGCCTCCGGTCCGCTCCATAGCCGACCCCTAGAGATCCGGGCACAAAACACACTACAAAGAATCAGCAAGGCATCCTCTGCAGACGATCTAGCCTAGCACAGCCCTGACCCTCCCAACTTGGCCAGCACTCACGGGCCCCTCCGGCTCCAGCCTTCTCCCCTCTGCTCTGTCCCCACCCCCACTGGGGGTACAGCCAGGAATCCTAACCTCATTCAGTCCCCCCCGCCCCGGGTTGGTAGGTGTGTCCCAAAGAAAGGTGTGTGGGGGGTGGGGGGACAGAACCAAGCAGGAAGCTGTGAACTAAAAGCTGATTTTTCAGAAAAATCTCAAAACACTGGGGATGAGGCCCCATTTCTCAAGGTCTGGGCTCCCCCATCTCCCCAAGCGCCCTAGCTCCTGGGAAACTTCTCCCCACTTCTCTGTCCCATTCTCCCCCCTCCCTTCTCCTAGTCTGACTCGACTTTGGGGGGCTCCCCCACCCCCTCCCCTCATCCCCTGCCCTGTTCCTGCCCCCTCAACTCGTCTTAGAGCCCTCCAATCCATCAGGGGCCGAGGGGGCCAGGCCCCTGCAAGCAAGCAGGAGGCGAGCAGAGGGGGCAGAAGAGGGGGCCCTGTCTCGGCGTCGGCGAGGAGACGAGCGTGATTGTTTTTATGGGGCCATAAAAAACTCTCTCCGCCCGTTCTTCTAGGGAAGCCGGTCATAAAGCCAGTTCAGTTTATTTAATTTATATCTCGGAGCTGTAAAACTCACCACTGTGCGAATTCATTCGCTGCATCCAGGGGTAAATCTGGATACTGGCTTTCTGGTCCTGGGGCGCAGTCCTGCCCTGCTCAGAACTAAAATCCTGAGCGATTGAGGTCTGTGTGTTATGTCCTAAGGTGTTTTGTCTGCAGTTTGAGAGCATGTCTTTCTCCTGGTAAAAGGAATTAGATCCATAGTCATACGGCCCTCGGCTGGAACTGAACACGACATTCTCCTGTGGCGAATAAAAGGGAGTCGAGTAGATCCGGTTCTGAGCCACGGCCGCTCCATAGGTCGAGAAATGCCTCACTGGATCATAGGCGGTGGAATTGAGGGCGACGTTGGGGAGGACGTCCTGGCCCCCGGCGAGGTGGCAGGATAAGGAAGGGTTAGTGAAGTAGGAATTCATCCCTTTGCCTTTACCTGGTCGGGCTATGATTTCTTTAATATTTATTTCTGTCTCCAGTTTGTACTCGGAACTAGATGGTTATAGGGACGGCTCCAATCCAGGACAGACAAAATGACAAAGTCAGCTGACCCCCTCCTAGCCAATCGCAAGCCAGATGTCAAGAAGGGGGAAAAAAATCGCTTCTGCTTCTGTTGATTCCCTAGTTGAGACTAAGTGTGTGCTTTGAAAGTAAGACTTGGATTTCTTTTAAAAATATATATGTAAGGGAACTGATTTGAAGGTGAAGGAAGGGTGAATGTCCTAGAGCAGGGCCTTGAGGCCCAGAAAAGGAGAGTTGCACTCCCAGGAAATCTCTCAGCCCCAGCTAACTTTGCTGTACTGTGACCACAGGAGAAATCTCTGTATTTTCAATCTGATTTCATCTTTTATATCTGCCTTCTTCTAAAATTACACTTTGATTTCTCCATAGGAGGAACTCCTTCCCAGCTCAGGGGGTTCCCCAGCAATCTTACAGGAACTCTGGTTTGATACTCCAAGGAGCAAGTTCCCATCTTTAAACCAGTCTATTTTTACCCGAATAATTTTTTTTAAAATCAAGAATGGAAAGAAATTGCATAAGATATGGTGCTTAGAGGAAGGAGAGTGTATCTGAGAGTTGTGGGTGGCAGGGGGCATGTGGGGAACTCCTAAGTCTAAAGAGGGAATGCTAAGTCTTCAGGGTGCAGTGGCAGAGCTGAGGTGTGCAAAGGAGCCGTGCATCTGCTTCCTCTCCCTCCTAGCCCTCCTCTCCCTCCTCCTGCTCAGGAACCCCTTTTTGGGGAAACTCTTGCAGCATTTTTGCCTAAAAGGGAAATTGTATTTAAAAATACAATAGGAAAGGAAGAGAAAGAAGTAAAAGGTGGGAGAGAGAGAAAAAAAAGGAAGGACGAAAGGAAGAAGAAAGAACTCTGAGAGTCTTTCTAGACACATCAACTCCTGTTTATGTTGGTGAGAATTTATGATTTGGAGCCAGCCAGGGCCGTTGGGGTAATTCACATAGCATCCAGCCAAAGAGAGAAGGCTGGTGGGGCTCTGATGGACACAGAGACACAGAACGTCTTGCAGCCTCAAGCCCCTGCCCAGGACAGAAACCCCTGCCCCCCTCGGATGCTGTCCTACCAAGGGAAGTGCCCCTGGACCTGAGCTCTGGGGCTTGGAGATTTCAGCCAAGGTTTCCTGGGGCGCTCTCTCCCAAGGGCCAGCCACACCTGGTGGGGCCAGGCCTCTCAGCAGCTCCCTACCCCCCATTTTCTTCCCACCTGGGGGCTGAGAAAAAGGAAGAGAAGGTTAGGAAAAGGCAGCTGAGTCCGAGGCTTCTGAGGAGCTGCAGTGGGCGAACGGAAACAGCGGAAGGTGTGCAGATGGGCTTTTTCCTCCTGATTAATCCAAACTTCTTTTGATATTGTAACATAGGCCGAAAATGCTCTGAGTTGACAAAGAGGAGGGTGGTGGGGCAAGCGAAGGGAACAGTGGAAGCTCATATTTTCCCCTCACCATTTTGGGGAGGGGGAGAACTGGCTATAACAAGAACCCGGATGTCGCCGGATTTTATGATCTTTTCCTTCTGTGTAACAAAGCGGAGTAATCAATGGGTAGCAATAAAGCCATAAACGGGACTACACTGGGAAAAAAACTCGTTTATTCATCTTCTGTAACGTTAAGGTTTCCCTGGAGTGTCGCTAGGGGGGAAAAATAAAGTTTCGAACCCAA
The DNA here is from genome assembly GCF_014754425.2 of Oryx dammah. Lineage (NCBI taxonomy): Eukaryota > Metazoa > Chordata > Mammalia > Artiodactyla > Bovidae > Oryx > Oryx dammah. The sequence goes on along the minus strand of NW_024070213.1, from coordinate 91,136,878 downwards.
ATGCAGACAGTATGTAGGAGCTGATGGAGACAACATGTTAGTTAATACATGAACCTCGTAAGAGGATGGAAGAGTCTTCCTGCAGACAATTTGTGTTGGCTTTTAAAAATACAGCCCCAGTCCTTCAGAGAAGAGAGAAATGTGTTGGTGTTTAGAAGGGCAGGAGGAAGGCCCCTATAATTATAAAGGCTCCCTCTCCTGGACCATACTTTCCTCTCCCCAAGGAAATGAAGGTGAAGTGTAGAGGAGGATTCTTAAATTAAGAAAGAAATTTTGAGATGAGTTGTCTCATTTTGGGGTGTCATGGCAGGTACACAACAGACACCAGCATGAGCTGCTTTTTGCTCTAGAATCCAGCTGTCCTCGAATTCATGGCATGCCTGGGCAGGGGTTTCCAACAGCTGGCTGGGGCTCCAGGCCCCCTGGAGGGCAAGAGGGAGAGGGAAAGAGAAGTGGGGAGGGGGTGGAAGGCCGAGGGGGCTGAACTAAGGAACAAGTCAGTGCCCCTCTGGACACCAGTAGCCGCTCTCCGAGTTCCCAGTCTCAATTTTGCCCTAAGGATAGCAGTGTTACACGTAGAACAGGCCGGAAGAGAGAGTAAATTCCCTCCCCGCCCCCCCTTCAGAGAGAGATTGCTAGAGGGATAAATCATGTCAGTGATATTTCCTTCAAGATATTAAATTGTTGCAATGTACAACAAATTGAATGATGGAAGATAGGATGTCTTAATGAGGTTTCGCTTTCAATGACTGTTGATTTTCTATGTATTTTAAAATCTCTTTTATAGGTGGGTGGGGGAAGGAAGGACCTTGGGAGAAAGAAGGGGCTTCTGGGGAACCATGTGCTGCAGCTCCCCAGCAAGGATGCCTGGGTTTGTTTTCTTGAGCCCCTTCTAAACCAAGTGTGGAGAGGAAAAGGGTGCCTAAGTTGGTGAGAGTCCCCTTTGGGGCCTAAAGGCAGTGGGCGCGGGGGTGGGCGCCCTGAGGAGCAGAATGTAAGTCTCAGCCCCGGAAAGTTAAGTGTTTTATTACGTCCCTAAACAGAGGGCAGAGACTGAAAGGTCTCGCCAATTTATAATGAACAGGAACCAGCTGCTGGGGGGGGGGGCGGTGGGAGGCAGAAATGCTGGAAGAGGGGAGAAGGGGAAGCAGAAATACAAATAAATTCTAATACTGCTTAAAGACTTTCGGCAAAATTAGTTTCTAACACACTTTTCCCCCATCACCTTTCATTCCTCAGGAAAGAAGCCTTCTTTCTTCAGTTAGATCTTTAACTATGCAGCTGAAATTTGCTGGAAGGATTCGCTCCAAGGGGGGAGAGCAAGTCAGATGAGCCGAATCTTCCCTCCCTTGGATTATATTTTCCTTTTCTCATTTCATGTTAATTTTATTTTTTTGGCAAAAGAACAACTGTCTATGGGGGGAAAGCTGGGACTTGGGTTTTTCTAAATATATTTATATTTTCCTGTTAAATTTGTCTGAAAACAATTATGGAAACTCAGCAGAAGCAAGAACAGATGTTTTATTAAAACTGCAGTTGAGCTCTTGTAAATATGCACAAGTCCTGGGAAGGAGGGGGGAGAACTAGTTCTTTGTTTCTATAAAACAAGCCTAGAGAAATCAGAGAACACCCCTTCATCAGGCCCGTAGGTCTCCGACTTGCTCTGCCCCTTCAGTCTCTGGAATCAGGAGGGGGGTTGGCGGCAAGAACGGATTTCGCTTTCGGGGGCTGGAATCAGTGGATTCAAAAACAGAATTCAAAAAATACAGAAAAAGAATAAAGGGGGAAAGTTGCCGCTCCCTGTCCCAGCAACCAAAACACATGCTTTTCATGAACACTAATTATAGGAGAGAACTCACTGTAGGCGCCCTGAGCCTAAATGGGGGGCAGTCATTGGTCGGGAGTCCCCAAGGGTTGCACTGGAGGCTGGACACTGGAGGGTTTCCCAGGGCAAGTGTTAGGCTCCTATTCCAGCCTTATCCTGCTCCAGACTGGGGGTTGGGGGCCTGTGTATCTCTGAACTGGGGAGAGGGTGGCTGGGACTGGCCTCTGGCCCTGGAGGGGTTCATGGGTGGGCCTCACCTTTCCTGCCTTTGCTTTCCACTCTGCTCTGGGAAATACATTAATTTCTTGGGGAAGAATATGTGAAGTGAGAGGCATGAGATCTGGAATTTTTATCTGGGGCCAGTCTTCTCCAGAGGTCCTGCTTAGTTTGTGTTCTGCCAGTCTTCTCTCTCTCCCCAGACCCCCCAACTCTGCGCCGCTGTCTGTGACTGAGCCAGCCTCACACACAGATACATATACACTCCATTCCTGGCTGCCGGCGCCGCCAACTGCAGCCCGGCGCCTCCGAAGGCTGCTCAGGGACGCGGGCACTGGAGCCGCAGGACTCAGCAGTCGGCCTGAGTGCCTGGCTGCCTGGAAGCCTCTACAGCTGCCCGGCCCACCCCCTGGATCCTCGACTTCCAGGGCAGGAGAGGAGCGGTTGCCCCACTGGCCCCTTTTGTGCCACTGGGCGAGGGCTGAAATCCCCCTTGCAGAGAAAGCTGAGTTTCAATAATTGTTCAGCTCACCTCACAATAGCACTGTTTGGTTAAGGCTTTGCTGTTCTAGAGTGACTGCTCAGTTGGCCCGACTGGCTTATGATAGGATTTTTTTTTATTTAGAAATTAAAAAAATAAATCCTACTCCAAATGCCTAATGTTTTGTTTAAGAGATCCTTTGATCTCCACAGAATGCAGAGTAAAAGGCTTGCAAAGAGAATTTCCTAGTCCGTCAGAGAACCTGAACGCAGGGAACTGGGTCTGCTTGGGGACACCCCAGCATAGCTGACCCAAGGAGCCCCCAGCTTCTCGAAGATCCAGTGGGGAAACTGTCTGAGCTCATACCTCTCCATACATGCGTTGTACTGCAAAAAAGAATGCTCTTTCTCCTTTCAAAGTTGAGGCATGGAGACACTTGGAGAAAACTGAAATTTGACACACCCAGCCCGGAAGTGGATCCCATTTAGGGGTGCTGATATTCTGGGGACAGGGCCCAGGCTGGCTAGCTGAATGGAGTTGGGGGGCAGCAGGGAGGCGGGACAGAGGAAAAGGCCAGATGGGGCATGTCAAGCTCCTGAGAACTGCCCCAAACACCTCAGAGGCCTGCGCTTTTGAGCTGAGAGGTTGAGAGGCTGCCCAAGCTGCTTTTGCTTTATTTGCAATTAAACAGAGAAGAAAGGTACCTGGAGGGGCTCAGCTAACTCATATCGTATTTTCTCGTCTCCTTCTCTCTTTCCAGATTTCTGCCTGACCTTTCTTTACCACCACTCCACGTAATGCTGCTACCATCAGGAGACACAAACTCCTATACCGGCATTTGTTTGGCTTCTCTGGCTGAAGGTTAAGAAGTATAGTAGGTCTTCAACATCTCTGTCCCATCACACTCAGCCCTTTGGGCCCCCTCTGGAAGAAATCATTTTTGGCTTTGGGGGCCTGGCCCCCAAGCCTCCCACCTCTGTCCCAAGCAGCTGAGTATCAACTGAGGAGGGGGCATACAGAAAGCCTTCAGACATAGTGTCTCATCCCCATTGGGAATGGGGAGGGAATTCAGACCCTGAGTGACATTTCAGGGAGGGAAAGCAAATAGTCCTGCTTGGCCCAGGAGGGAAAATTAAAATCCAGAACACTCAGAATATTTTTGGCCTCCAGAGTGAAAACAAAGGATCCCCAATTTTCTGACTTCTCTTATATCCCTGCATGCAGAGTACTGCTTGGATCCATTTTGAAAGTTTTTAGAATTGTAAAATTCAAGAACAAGAACGCAGCATTTATGACGTCACAGTGAGTTGTCATGAGGAAATTGTAAATGTCATAAAAGTTACTACATACAGCAGGGGTTTTGTGTGTGGGTTCCCTGCCTCCCCTCACTTCCTCTCCCCCTACCTGTCCCCTTCTTCTTCCCCTGGTCTAAGTTTTCCCACTTGAAAATAAAATGTTATTATGTTCTGGAACAATAAGCCAACAAGAAACACTGTCCTCATTTCTCTATAAATAATTTGATCCTTTATTGTTTGCAGATCTGAAAGAACCATTTAATCTGCGCTGGCGAAAAGAGGGAGAGAGATGGGGAGGGGGGAATTAATTTCAGAAAGGAGAGAATATTACTTACTTCGATGATACTCTTTCAGATTTGATAGCCAGGAGCAAAATTAGAGGCGAACAGCGGCCTCTCCGACTCTACACCTGGCGAGATTGGAGATTTATAGGATCTTTAGTGAAGGGGCAATTTAATTTTGTAGGATTTGCTTAAATTCACTGCTATTTTGGGGGGCTGAGGAGAAGGGAGGGTGATGAGGAGAGCGACATGCTTTATCTAGCTTTATGAATCCACCAACATTAGCCTGATTTAAAACCCAACAACCTGTGTCTCAGGGAAAACTCCTGCAGAAAGGAGTGGGGTGAGGGGGATTCGGCTTTCTCAAGGAGTGTGGCCCCCTTAGCAGTTGCCAGGGGAAAGGAAAAAAAGCTGGAGGCCAGGGGAGGGCTGCTCTGTCTCTCCACCACCAGGACACCCGGAGGTTTATGGTATCCCCATAATTCCCCCGACCCTATAAACAGCTGCCCTATTTTAGGACGATTTCTGCTTCCTCCCCTCGGAAAGGGAGAGTGAGGGAGGTGGGAATGGCGGGAGCAGGGTGCCGGAAAGGGGAGGGAGTTCAGGATAGGGCCGCACTTTGTTCTCCTGGGTGAGTTTGCTGTTTGGCGGGTTTCTGACGCAGGGTGGCAGCAGACAAAACAAGTAAACAACTCACAGACACAATAAACAGGGGCGCCAGCAGCACCGTGGCAGAGGCCGTGGGCCGTGGTGAGGGGCACACTTTGGGGGTAATGTCACCCTGGCACTCGGGGCCGCCAAGGCCTAAAAGCTCAAGGCTGCCCTTGGTGCGAGAGAAGATGGCAAAGAGCTGCACGCCTCGCACCGGGGCAAGTCTGGACAGGACATTCTGGGGAGGAACCTGATCGCCTAGGGAGTGGAGTTAAACACCCCCCCCCCCCCAGCCCACCAGCTCCTCTCCCATCCTTACTTTCTTTCCTGGGGGTTTTAATGGACATTTATACCCCAGCCTCTGTCTTTCCTTGGGCCTAGAAGGGAGAAAGAAGGCTAGTTAATTCTCAGCCCTGGCTCACACTCAGTGCTCTAGGCCCACAGGCGGTCAGACCAAGCTTCAGCTATCTCTACGGCTTAGGTAGCAGAGAGGATTAAAATAAAGTCCCACCAGTAACCAGATCTAGGTTTTGGGGAACTTTGAGATCCCCTAGTCCGTTCCACTTATAACAGAGGCAAAGCTGAGACCCCGTGAGCAGCCAGAGCGAGCAGGAGTGGGAGATATGCATTCACCGCACCCCCATCCGTCTGGCTGGCTTTCTCCAGCGGCCTCTCCAGGCACCTTAGTCCGTCCACAGCCGCCCCAGATCATTGCCCAGAGGCCACCTTATTAACCACTCCAATCTTCTCTGTCGCCTCAGTGAGGCTGCGAACACCAGGGCCCAGCGACTGCTCAAAACTGCTCACAGGCATGCCTCACCCACCAAAGTTTCCCACCGAACTCACTTTCAGCACAATTGGGCTCGCCTGCTCAAACAATCCTGAGCTGGGGAAGTCTGCAGAGAGGTGTGGAGAGGAAGCAGAAGGGAGTCAATCTTTCCCCAGCCCAGCTGCTTGGACAGCGAAGGCAATAAGGTCTGAGAAAACCTTTGTAGCATCTCTTGGTTACTGATACCCGCATACTCCGATTCCAGCATGAACACATTTTCAGCAGAGCACGCACAGAGGGCACCCAGTGCCTCCTTGAGCCCAAGCCCATCTAGTGAGGGCTAACAAAATTTCGCACGCACATAAAATGGTGTTTGAGCGAATATAGGCATGGTAATACACAATTAACCACTGAGGAAACATGAGTCTGTATTTGTGCAGAAGTCTGCGCCCGTACATTTGAGCCTCTATCTAATAAACATATAAAGCTATCAAGCCTGGTTTCCGAACATAGCCAACCCAACAAGGCCGCCTTCTCCAAACAAGGTCGCATTCTTCGTGGGGATCACAACTGTCAGACCAGGGAGAGAAAGGGGTTTGCTCTGCCCATTTCTCCTTAGCTAGGAGCTGGCACATGAAATACAGCCCGTGGCAGGACTGACAAAGCCCGGTAAGGGACAGGCCCAAGGTACCCAAAGAGTGGACTCAGTGAAGACTGCTGGGGGCCCTGGGCTCAAGGCAGTGTCACCAGACCCTGACCCATTGATTCAGGGCTTCTGCACAGCCTTAGCTCTGGGTGTGCAGAGTCCTTGAGCCCGATTCTATTCTCAGCTGCTCTGGCTATTATTAGATAATCACAGCAGTGTCCTCCTGCTCTTAGGACCTTGTCCACAGGGAATTTGGCCTGCAAGGAGGCTGAGGGTTGCCACGGGTGGCCCCTTTTGTGCTTCTGTTTGAGTGCCATCGAGAGAGAGAAAGGAAGGAAAATTGAAAGTAAGGAGGGAAGGAAGGGGCTGGCGTTTGGGGCTGGGTTTTTCCCCTGGCCAGACTAGAAAATAGAAAACTAGGGCCAGTCACTGTTGCTAGACTGTCTCTGCATCCCTCTGGGTCCTGAGGAGAGTCTAGGGGTGAAATGAGTGAGCCTGCAGGACCCTAGCCAAGAATGGACAGAAAATCAATGTATAAAAATAATATATAAGGACATTTCAGGATGGTGTTGCTAACCCGACAACCACCAACCCTACCACTGTAAAATCTCCCCAACCACTTTCGTTAGGTTAGATCCCTGTAGGCCGATGGTGATACCCCAGCCTAGCCCAGGCCCACCCCTCCAAAGGGAGGGGGCCCCCTCTAGTATTCCAGGTGAATCCCCACTGGACCGAGTGGCCTTCTCCGGAAACTGTTGTCCTGGGGGGGCGCGGTGAACAAAGACTTGTCCCCCCTCCCCCAGTCAGTGCGGCCATCTGCTGGGGCGGGGGCAGACAAAATACAGCGAAAGAGAAATAGAGGCCTCACCGATCGGCGGTTCCCAGAATACGTCAGGAGAAAAGCTCCCATTTTCAGGCCTCCGGGGCCCCTCCACTGGCCCACGGTACTCCCCTCGCCCTTTGCAGGTCGCACGGACTCGGGGTCTGAGCGGCCGCGGCCTGGCTCCCCGGGGCGTCAGCCCCAGGGCCGCGCCGGGACGGCGAGAGAGCGCGCGGCAGCCGGAGCGGGCGGCGGGCTGGGCCCATTTGGGGAGAGCCAAGCGCTTTTCTCGATCGTAAACAAGGAACGCGAAATTAGCCCCTCGGCAGACGCCTCTGCCGACACACACAAGTCCTATTGCGGGGGGTGGGGGGAAGGGGGAGAGAAAATGCCATTTCTTCCCCCGGGAGAATACCTCCCAGGCCTTTATGTCGGCTGCGAAAGGGGAATTTTGGGGGGGCAAGAGAGGAAAGAAAGGGTATTGTGGGGGGAGGGGAGGGAAGATTCACCGTCAACTCGGGCCCAAGGGGTTTGATTTGAATGTAGCAGAACTAAATTTTTAAAAATTTGATAAAGCAGGTTATCTCCCCCCCACCCCCCAGGCGACTAGTCTGTGTTTAAACAGGAAATCGAGGAGCGGTCCCCTCCCCCACTCGGGCTTGGCGCAGAAGCCCAGTCGCGCGTTTGGGAGAGGATGGGGGGGTGCTCTTGGCTCCGGCTGAAGGGGACTCTGGCCCCCAGACTCTCGGATCTCTCTCTCCAGAAGTATGCACCCTCCCCTCCCCCAGCTCTGGGGTGTGTCTGCCTTGGGTGTGTAAGCGAGTGTGTGTGCGTTGCCCTTTATAAACAGAAGCTCACACATATAGGGGCCGCCTCGGACCCAGGCCAGGGAGCAGGGCGGGGTCATATATCAAGCTGCAACACATTCAGGGCCACGTACATTTGGAAGAAATTAAGCCACTGCGTTATGAAACCATATGTGTTGGGTTAAGACTATACAACACGCCATTAGCACCAATTATTAGGAAGATCCCCAGTGCCCAGGACCCTCCGGGCCGCCCAATTCTGAGTCCCGACCCCATAAGCCAGCCGTGCCCCAGCCGTGCCTTGGGATATCACTACCTCTGCTCATCCAGGAGGCCTTGCCGGCGAGGCCTGGTCCCTGTCCCCACCCATTCTAGGGCCTCTTCAATTCCCACCTCCGCCCCAGACAGGGCAGATCACAGCCCAAAGCAGCCAGGCGACGCGGGTGAAGCATTCCAGTTGGTATCCTGGGTGGGGTGGCCGCGGTTGGGGGTGGAGAACGCCGGGCCGGGGGTGGGGGGGATAGAAGGCAGATTGGCCCCCATTCTCCAAGCACAAGATGGCTTTTGAGTACCAAGCGCCCCCCCCCACCCATCCACCCGCAGTGCAGAGCACCTCCCATCTTTCCATCCGCTCGAGTGGGGGTGGAAGCAGGGGGTGGGCAGACGCTCTCCCCTCGGCTGACGCGCACCAGCCACCAGCCTCCTCCCTAATTGCCAATTAACAGGCCCCGCCGCCCGCCTAGCTGCGCTCTCTTCCTGCTCCGCGGCAGGGCCCTGGGCCCGCACTGCGCATGTGTGAGCTCTAGCGGTCTCGCTCTTCGGGAGGGAGGGGGCTGCGGAGCAGGGAGGGGGCACTGGAAAGTTTGTTTGGGGGTTGGGGGGCTGACTCTGCTCGGAGGGCATTGGTTACATCTTACAGGTTCTCTCTTCTGCCCTGGATTTGAGCTCCCGAGCCCCCTCTGTCTCAGCCCGTTAGGCAAGAGGCCGCCGATCTATAACAGGTAAGGACAAGGTCCGCGCACTAGACCCCGGCCTTGAGCCCCACGCAGTCCTCTGGCCCCCCGACCCCCAACTTCAGCGTACAGTGACATAAGGACAACATACTTCCCCCACTACCATATTCCAGTTTAACCCAATTTCTCCCCCACCCCCACTTTTCCTCCCCATAATTGCCACGCGCCCACCCTCTCGCCCCCTCTCCTTTCTAACCAAGACAAGCCGCTGCTGTCCTTATCTTGAAACCGCCACCCAGCTACGGACCATTAGTTACATATTTGAACCAATAAGGAAACACTTACCGGGCGCTGCTGTCACTCTCCCTCTCCCTCTCTCTCTCTGCCTCTCTCTCCCACTCTCTCTTTCTCGTCTTTGCTCATTCTGTGCCGCTGCCGAGCCTGTCTCAGCTCCACATACATATATATGTATACATATATATACACTTTATAGAAATTTTAAAATAAAAAAGAATAGTCCCAATAATTAAAAAAGCCAAATAAAATTAAGGAGAGATGCAAGAAGGGGGCAGGAGGGAGAGCTTAGGAGAGGGGAGGGGCGGGAAGCATCTGCAGCTCCCTATCTCAACTCCTGCTCCCGCATTCCTCCTGCCCCTTGGGGGGCTAGAGGGTCGGGAAGGGAGAGAGGGGTGCCCTCTACTCCAGCCTCTCCCCCCGCCCCCCTCCCCAGGTGCTCCCAGCTTCCGGCAACTCCAGCTGGGAGGAAAAAAATTAAATGAGGGGAGAAAATAATTATTAATCAGATTAATAAAAAAAATACTAGTAATGAAGGGAGCGCCCAGCGCAGGTTTCCCTGGCAATGGTTAGGCTCTTACAGGGAGGACTGTTCTGCGGAGCGCTCCGAACGGACAAACCACAATAAAAAGTTCACGTTCATGGATGGAATCCACATGACTTCTTGTGGCCAATCCAACTTGTGAGTCGATCGTAAACTTTTATTACTCAGCTGTAAATTTTCTGCAAACAACCGGGAATGCGATGCATTTGTGTAGCGTGTGCAAATGGGCGCCGCGGTCGCCATGTTTACCCAATTCTCTCGGAGAGGAGCATCCCCCGACCCCCACCCTACCCCCACCCACCGCCCACTCCCCACGGGCAGGGTTGCTCCTGGCTAGCGCGGAAAGGGCGAAGGGGGGACCTGACAGGAGACAAGGAAGGATTCTGGCGCTGAGTCGGCTGCCTCCCTCTGCCATGCCGAATTTTACATATTTTCCTTAATAAATGGGGTATTAAGGTTGGCTCTGGGGGAACCACAGCTTTGCAAAGATTTGTGGCATTGGGGCAATGACGGCAGGCCCGGGCGGCGTGAAGGGGATGCTCAGCATACTCCTGTCATTTTTTTTCTAGGAAGAGAACAGCATCCTTCCCATTGGGGCATAGGGGAAGCCCCCCACTCCACCCCAGATGGGAACAGGAGGGGCAGGCCGCTAGAAGCCTCATAACCAAGACTGACCTGGCCGTGGTCTGAAGAGCAGAGAGGGTTTAGGCCTGCGGAGGCAGCTTGGGGGGGTGGTGGTGGACGAGAACGGGGAGCAGCCTGCGGAACTCCCAAAGTGCCCCTCGTCCCCGGATTCTTTTCTCTCCACTCCCACCCCCCAAGACCATCCCTAGGTCTCCTAAGGACTGCAGGTCTCCTCAGTTCCTAGGTTCAGATGGCAGCTTCCTCCTAATCTTTTTAGAATTAAATATAAAATTAAGGCCTATGATCGATCTTAGTTCCCAGTTCTTTTTCCTTTGGGTGCCTGGTCATAGGAAGCCTTTTTCTGTCTGGTCAGGTGGCCCAAACCCATCTGCCTTTTTCAGAAAAATTCCAGTGTCTGGGCAACTAGGACACACCTTGCAGGCCCTGAAAAAAGAATCGATTCTTTCCTTGAATTCTACCTTCCATGCTAAACACCAGAGCACAGGAGACTCCAGACCCCTGATTTTGGCAATGAATCCAATGTGAGGAAGCCCAGAATAAATCCCCCCATAGAGACTATTTGCCAACCAGTCACCACCCAGCCACTCTCCCCAACAAGCTGGAGATTTGAAGGCCCAAAGCTCTTCTCTTGGTTCCCGAGTCATGTTGGCATGGGGACTTCCATGGCTGGGTGCCCCACCCCAACCAACAGGGGGTCCCCTCATCCCCTCCCCAAACTTCCTCCACAGTAAGTGAAGCAGTTCCCTCAGCCGGATGCAGGGACCTTGTTTCTTTTACAAACCCACCCATAAATTTTATAACAGGTAGTTAAAAATTACGACAAGGAAGCACTGGCCCAGCTTTTCACAATGGGCCTCGGGGAGAATGGGACAGCTCTGCGGGCAGTTCAGCGGAAATTTTACTTCTAGTCTGTGGCACAACCTGTCTTAGAGTTTGCGTTAACTGGCACAGGGTGACTTTCTCCAGCACACAGCCGCTGGGGCATCTCATTTTGGGAAGCTGAGATGGGGAGGCCAATCCACTCTCCCATCCTAGGGTCCCCCAAGGAGCCTTTTAGGGCACTTATTACCTCCCTCATCCTCCTCCCCCAGATCCCCTACAGGCCCGGAATTCCCTTGGCCTCTACAACGAAGTGGGGAGGGAGAGACAATGCTGAGTGTGTGTGTGTGTGTGTTTTTAATCCTGAGAAACGAATTTGCCCCCCAACTTAATAGCTGCATTATCCTGTCTCTACGGTTGAGATTAGAATAATAAATTCAAGGCGAAATGAGCGAGATGCTTCAACTCAGCATTTTGAAAGACACTATTTTTCACAAATCACAAATAGCTTTCGGAAGCCACTTTGATTGGCTAATAAAAAAGTAAAGAATGGGAGAAAGCCCTAGCTGCTGCTGCCGAATGGTCCCCATTCCGGTAATGGGACGGCAGGAGTATTTGGGAGGACGCGTTTCTAAAGAGAGCGCATCCCCGCTCGCAATTAAGTTCTCCCATAATACGGGTTTTGCTTCCTTTTCTCTCCAAACGAGAAAACAGAGGCGGTGGGCACCACGGGTTGGGGGGGGCTAGCGGGTGCTGTAAGAGAGGGCGGCTGGAGCTCTCTGGGTCTGGCCCACCCGATGCCTTGCATCTCAAGCGACGCTGGGCGCCAGACGCACCCCGCCCTCCGACGCCGGGCTTGGGGCCACGGGCATTGCTGCGCACGGCTGGGATTGAATGGGGCATTGGGTGTGGGGAAAATTCGGTGAGGTTCTTCGAAGGCATTTAGTGTAGGGTCAGTGGCTACTGGGCCAGCGATTTTTTATTAATAGCAAGCATAATTCTACATTTCAAAATGAAACGACCCTCGCCGGCCCTCGGAGTCTGGACGGCCGTGGGAAGGCCTGAAGTCAGAGCAAAATGCTCTCTAATCGGGCCTCCCCGGCGGGCAGCCGGTGTTTCCCCGCAGCAAACGGGGTACCTGGCTGGCCCCGTGGCTGGCAGCTGGGACCCCAGGTTCCGAAAGATTTCCCCCAGAGCTGTTCAAAGCTGTTCCCGACTGCCTGCCCGCAGCCTGCGCTTCCAATCGGTAGCCTCGCTCGGGCCCGCAGAAGTCCCCTATTAACGACGCCTGATCCAATCCTGTATTCAAGACCACTTTGCGTGGGAGCCAGGGACTCAGACGCGGGTGAAATTACACAAAACTAGAGTCGTCGACTTACTAGGCGTAAGTCTGGGGAAATCACTGAACGGGAGAACAGAGAGTGAAGGGAGTGAGAGAGAGAGGTCTGGCCTCAAAAATATGTCTTTGGGGGTCTGGGTTTTTAAGACCAGAAGATTCCTTCCCCTCCCCTCGTCCCATCTCTTGACTGAATCAGACGGCTTGTATATGTGGAATTTGGTATTATTTGACCAGAATCTTACTGGCATAAACAGATTTCTCTGTCTAGGACTCTCTAGGGAAGACTGAGAGACTTCTTGCCCCCTGAGTCCCTTAGCCTTCAACCCTTTATTTTGGGGAATGGGGAGTCCAATGAAGACTGTCCTTACCCGGCTGTGGCTGGAGTGAGAGACTGTCCACTCAACAGGCCCACCCCCACCCGAGCCAATGACCTGAATTATAAGGGCAGGGCAGGCTGCCCAATTGCCAAGGTGAAGCTGAGAGGGCTTGAAACAGCCAGAACAGAGGCTGGAGTAAGTGCAAGCGGGCTGGGTGACAGTGACGGCTCTGTGCTGGCTGAATTTGAATTTCAGACAGTGGACTCAGGCTGCTTGCCTTACCAGTCCCTCCACCTTTCCCTTCTCTCCTCTCCCCTAGGCTTAAGCTCCCTTATCCCCAACTCTCAGGCTTCTTGAAACCAAGTCCTCCAGACTGCCTTGAGCCTCACATCCTTCTCACCCTGTCTGCTTTCTAGTGCTGGGTGTTGAGTACTAAGAGTTGACCATGAGAGATCAGAAAGAGTCACACTGCCTCATCCTTAGCCCCAGCCCCTGGTTGAAAAGGGCCTAGTTGCTGGAGGGGCATGGGAGGGGGAGCAGATTTTTGATCTGGGCTCAGCCCAGGGCCAAGAGGAAGAAGATGGATGAGTGGAAGAGAAGATGCTTTCTTCCCACTGGGACCCTGGCATCTACCAACCCACTTTGTTTGGAGCCAATGTTCTCCCAAGGGCATTCTGCTCTTCTCCTCCTCCTGTTCACCTCCCCACTTTCACCTGCCCTCCCAGCCCAGCCAGGCCTCTCAGCTTCTCCACTCCTCTCCATGTGAGTGCTCCCCAACCCCAAGTCAGATCAGTGGAGGAAACCTTTACTAGAATATTGGAAAAGGGTAAGGAGGGGAGGGGGTAGAAAACGAGGGTTCGATGGGGAAAAATCGAGCCAGTCATTACAGCTTCAAATATTTTTTCTCCATTTTTTTATTATGACTCACGTATACAATACAAAGTACTTCGACCAGAAACAGAGCTGCTGCCGGGACACAAAATCTACATTCATAGCTGGACATAAAGACGAATGACCAAAAATTATTATTATAGATATATTTTAACGTTGTTTTTCTTTCGAGCACATTGCATAAACAGAGAATTCAAGACAGTTAACTATACATTCAGTGCGATTTAGTTCTACTCTACTGGGGTTAGAAGCACAATAAAAGCGCACAGGACCGGCGGGCTAGGCAGTCTCAGTTGTTGGGTTTTTCTTAGTGAAATAAGCAGCAACAAACGACAACAAAACCGCATTACAAATACTCTCAAAGCAGGATTTCTTCCTATAGGTAGTGATAAAATACGTTGGAGGTTTCTTTCTTTTTTTTTATTTTAAATTTTTTCTCTTTTTTTCTCCTGTATTAGGATTTTTTTTAATTTCTCTTTTTTATTTTTTCAAGATTATTGCAGGTTCCCTTTAGGTAGTATGTTAAAGATTTACTATGATTATTATCAGTATTATTATTATTTTCATGATTATGGCGATTTCTGAGCGCTTATACCAGTGCAGCTCAGAGGACGCTGGGCCCAACAACAGGAATTAGACAGCTGAAGGGGAGGAAGGCATGGGCCCGAGTGACCATGGGATGGCTAGGTAGGATCTGAGCGGCAACTGCAGGCAGGCGCCTTTCTACCCCATGACAAGGGAGGGGGGCGGGGGAGACCTCCTCTCCTTCAGGTTTCCGTCAGGTTCCTAGAGAAAGTCAAGGGGGTCTAAGTGGGGACCCCCAGGGAGAGAGAGGGGATATTCCTTGCTATCATTTTTAAAATGTCTTTGAACATCTTCCCTTTCGTTTCCTTCCTTCCTTCACTTTTTCTGTCCTTTGGGAAAAAAAGTCAATCTAAGACACTAATCCTAGCATGAAAACAAAGCCACAAGTCTTCTTCCGCATTTTGAGGGGGCTCCCCTCTAAAATAAATACCAGAGAAGCAGGGAGGTGGCAATGTGACAAGAAGGGGCCGGGAGAAGGGGAAAGGGCGCCAGGTCTCAGACCTTAAAATCCAGGCAAGACTAGGAAGGGTGGGGGTAGGGAGAAGTGTGTGTGTTGGGGCAACGACTGAGACAGAGACTCGGAACTTTTCTCTGTGTCTCAGTCTCCCCCCTCCAGCCCCCAAACAAATAAAGATGGGGGGAAGTCCAAAGGTAATAAAACCAGAGCTGCAAGTATCTGACAGGTAGTTAGAGTTGTGAGTGTCATTCTATTCTCTATAAAAGCAAATGACAGTCGTAAACTTCTCAATTTATCTGCTACCATAAAATGAAACTTCAAGGGAGTTGCTAAAGGAGGGGGGGATGTCTCTTTTTTGCTCAGTCCTTGTTTTCTTCCTTTTCCTCCTCTTCTTTCTCCTCTTCCTCATTTCCTTCTTCCTCCACCTTCTCCTCATCTCGGGCTCCGGGCAGTTTATCCTTGTTGTTCTCCTTTTTCCACTTCATCCTTCGGTTCTGGAACCAGATCTTCACTTGTCTCTCAGTCAGTCCCAGGGCATGAGAGACTTCAATCCGACGCTTTCGTGTCAAATAAGGATTAAAGAGAAACTCCTTTTCTAGTTCCAAGGTCTGATACCGGCTGTAAGTTTGCCTTCCGCTGCGCCGCCCCGGAGCTGGACAGAACAGAAGCCCAGTCTGGTTATGTTTGGGTAGGGGCTTGGCTTTCCCCTGTCACTCTTCCTCCCCTGAAATCCCCCCCTCTGGTTTCCCCAGTTCCCCTCCCTCCTGCAGAAAAGGCAGAGCAGGCAAGGGCAGGAAAGTTTGGGGGGTTTGTTTTGGTTTAGCTTCACCTTGGGAGGTAGGGTAGGGGTGGGGGCAGGGACTAGGATCTGTCTGGAAAGTGGGGGCTGGAAGAGGCTAAGGGAGCATTGCAGAGTCCCCCCAGGCCTGCAGTTCCAGGAAACTGGCCCTTGCAGCTTTGTTTACAAGTGCAGAGGGGCATTGGATGAGCAGGGCTGGGGACAGAGCCTTCTTCCAAAAGGAAGGCAAAAGGGCTGGGGGTGAAGATGTGGGGCTCTGCTCACTGCCCCTCTTCAGATCTCTCTGCCTTATGCCTTTCAAGGAGGAAAAATAATTGATCTCCTAGAATGTATCACTGCTTGGCCTGATTGCTAACTGGAGATCAGCAAATAAATCACGGGCCATCCTCGCTGGAACTTGTCGCTTTCTAGCTTCCCCTTTTACTTCGAAATTGGGCGATGAGGGGCCACCTTTGGAGGGGCTCATGACCTGGGCTGCCCTGAGGGTCTCAGGAAGACCCCACAAGCCTTTGATGGGGGGCAGCTTGGCGAGGGTCTTCTGGACCTCAGAGCCCTCTAACCTACATGGCCTCCCTCCTTTTCAGTACTCTTTTTTTTTTCCCCCTCCTTTCTGACTCCCTCTCTTCTCTCCAACTGAGGGAAGTAGAGCAAAGTTGGGGTAGTGGCCCTAAGGCTAGTTCTCTGAGAGGAGGTGGTGGGTACCCTAGAGAAGTAGATCACCTGTCCTTGGGGTCCTGCCACCCCCTGACCCAGGCAGGGGAGGGAAGCAGGGGTCTTCATCCCAAGACAGCCTGGCCACTGTCCTGGACTGGGGCTCTCTGCCTTATGGAGAAACTGGCTTGTTCCAAAGGCTGATAACCTCAGGGTCCCCCACTCCTTCCCAGCCACCTCCCCAACTTTGACTAGAGATGGTGAGAGAAAC
This sequence comes from Oryx dammah, assembly GCF_014754425.2. Lineage (NCBI taxonomy): Eukaryota > Metazoa > Chordata > Mammalia > Artiodactyla > Bovidae > Oryx > Oryx dammah. Next base: position 91,120,523 of record NW_024070213.1, on the reverse strand, counting down.
AGACAGAGAAAGAGGAGGAGAGAGAGAGTCTGACTGACTGACAAGAGGTGGAGAAAACGTTTTTTTAACCCTTTGCACCCAGATACCACCTTTTCCCCCACTTTTACCCCAACCCCCCAAATCTCCCAGACAAACCCGGTGCCCCATCCCCAGCTGAACCTCCCAACCTCCAGAAACCCACTCAGGCCCAGGGGTGGGGCCCGAGAGAGCCCCAAGCCAGGAGGGAAAGCGAGGGCAGACAAAAAGGAGGCAAGGGAGGGGGGGGAAGACCCCGGAGCGCGGGAGACCAAGGGGGAAAGAGAAAAGGCTTCTCACCGTGGGGTCTCATCCATGGAAACATGAGGCTGGGAGACGAGTTTTGATTTAAGTGGCCTTGTCCTTCGCTACTGTTAGTGTTGGCGGAGGATTTACAGTCGGGATATTGCACCACGCTCGCCTCTTGCTGAGCCCCATAAAGGGACTGTCTGGGGAGCGCCTCGTAGCCATAGAATTTGGAGGCGTCTCCGTGGCAGCTCAGCGAGCACGGGTTCTGCTGGTAGCCCGAGTTGGAGATGCCCGAGGTGCCGTGGTGGAAGAAGTCTTGGACGTGGTGCGAGGCGTGCTGGAAGCCGGGCGCCGAGCCGCCGGGCCCGTACACCAGCGCATGGCTCCGGCCCACGCTCTGCGGGAAGCGGCAGTCGTAATAGGCCGGCTCCAGGGACTCGCCGCCTTTGTACTTGGAGAACAGGGGGTTGACGAAGTAGGAGCTCATGCTGGGCACATGAAAACCCGCCGCCCCCTCCCCTCTGGCTCCCGACTCCCCCGCCCGGGACCCCCGAAACTGCCCTCCCCCCGGGAGCGATCCCCAGGCCGGCCGGCTCCCCGGGGCGGCGGGCCGGGCTGGGCAGGTGGGGGGCGCCTGGGTGCCGGCGGCCGGCGGGGCGGCGCAGCTCCCGGGCTGGGCGCGGGCGGCGGCGGGCAAGCGGGCGGCGGCGGCGGCGGCGGCTCTCTTCACTGTCGGTAGGTAGAGCTCGCGCTCTCGCACTTAGCTCTTTCCTTTAACAGCCCAGGCGAATTCCTCAGACTCCCGGCGGTGGCGGCGCTTACACGCGATTCGCGTTCATCAATCCACGACATGAAGACAGGCGAGAGGGAGAGAGAGAGAGGGAGAGAGAGAGGGAGAGAGAGAGAGAGAAGGAAGGGAGGGATGGCGGGCGGGGGGTAGAGGGGTTCAGGGCTGGGGGGACCTGGAAGAAGGGGAGGGGAGGAAGGGGGAGGGATGGGGGTGTGGTATGTGGGGGGGGGGGTGGTGGTGAGCCAGCCCCAGCTAATGGCTGGGGCCAGCTTTTCCAAGGTGCGCATTCAGATTTGAAGGTGCCTCTCCTCCCTTTTCTTTTCCTTCCTCTCAGAGAGAGAGGTACCTGAGCCAGCAGGTCAACTCAGGTTACCTCAACAGGTATAAGACCCCCGAGGGGGCTGAATGCCAACCAGAGAGAGAGGTCCCCTAACAACCAAAGGTGGGTTCCCCAGGGGGTCCTGAAGTCTGGGGACTTTAGAAGGAAAAGCACATCTTATCCCCAGACACTTCAGCCATCAGAACCCTCTTGCCCCTATCCAGCTGCCCTGTCCTCCCTAGATTCTTAAGATCCCTTGTCAGCTGGCTGTGGGTAGTAGAGAGGGTCAGAGGCAAGGACTCTCCACATACCCAGTCAGGGCTGCACTGCCCCTTCAGACACCAGCTCATGCCTCAGGCAGGAACCCTGGGCAATGGCCACGAGCTTGCTGGAGGCTCTGAGAGCAAAGCCGCTGGTGGGAAAAGAAGGAGAAGGCAGCTGTGGTTCTCTGGCTTCTGGCTGGGCTGATCCAGGAGGTTGCTTCTTAGGAGACCCCTTGTATCTGGGTTGGAGGAGTCTAAAGCAGGCCTCTTACTTGTCCCCACATACCCTAACCCCATAGGAAATGCCAGTTTGGCCTGGAGGGGCCTCCTGGCTTCACCGCATCCGCCCCCCCCCAACTCCCCCAGGCAGGCTGCCCAGGCCAGGATGTGGATGGGAACTGTCAACAGACACTCTTTAAATATTTGCCCACACTTCTCTGGGGGGTTTCCCCCATCCCCAAGACTGGGTAAATTCAAGTTAATGCTAATGGATAAAAGACCCTTATCCCATCAGCACCCTTCTCTGGCCATAAACATGTACAGTTACATGGACTGAATACAGACAGAGAGAAAAGGGAGAAAGAGAGCTGTGGACACATGTGCTCTGTGCAGGTGAATGAAGAAAAAGAATGATTTTTCTGGCCCTCCCCCTCCACAGTATGTAAGGGCAATGCAGGGCCATACTCAGGATCCACACATATTGTATATGCTCTCTTCCACCGCAAACAACATCAAATGCACACCCACTCAACTATCAGAAAGCACCCCTGACACTTCACAGATGCTGTGCACACTTGTGCACACCCAGACATATATGAAAATAAGACCTGATAAACACACATGCATCTTTCGCTCTTTGCATCATAAAAAAAAAAATGCTACCTATTTTCCTTCCACGTTTTGGAGTTTCAGGGTTGGACGAGGAAGGAGGCAGTTAGAAAATCAGATCTTTTTCTTCGCTATCCATCCGGAGCCCAGCTCTAGGGATGAAGGAAGGAATGAAAGCGCAGGGGAGGACGATGCAGAGAGAATGAGTCTTCCCCTCTTGTATCTAAATAATTGCTGGGGAAATAGTCACTCTCAGCCACATTCCCAAAGGAGAACCACTGGGGCCCCAGCAAGAGATCAGGATACCCTGACTTTGGAGGAATCCACCCCCACCTGAGTGAGGTGGGGACTGCTCCAACTCTGCGACACCAAACCCATAACTCTGACCCCGGAGCCGCAGGAGGGGAGGGCCAGAGGGCCGTGCCAGGGCTGCAGGGTCCAGGGCGGTGGGGGACATGACAGAGATTTCCTCCACTACCGGAGCGCGCTGCAGCCCTGGTTCAGCCTCTGCCTTCTCTGAGCCTGCTCTGTAGGTTCTGAACTGACAGACTCTGGACTCCCAGCTTCTAGGTCACTGGGGACTGTCATAAATACTTTCCCTTTCCCTCCTGGAAAGCAGAGGCTGGGCAGGCCATATCCGCTCTGGGGCCTGTGCCTTATCTTTTAGGGGGTGGGGGGATATCTCAACATTTTATGGGCCAGCGAAAATCCTGCCACAGAGCTATCCTTCCGGGCCTTTGTGTCTTGGAATGCAACTGTCCAGAGTGTGCTTCATCCATCGCCTGCTTTCAGAGCCCACCAGTCCCCAAAGCCCCGACTGGACTTGATTTCCCCTTTCAAGGGTCCCTCGCCTTTTCTCTTTAGTTCATTTGATTGTTTTTTACATGTTTCTGGTTGATTTTGCTCCTCGAGCCTGGAAATGAAGGAACCGCAAGCAGCCATCCTTGCTGGGGCGTCTCCGTCCCTCGCCCCGAGGCCTGCACCGCCCTCCTAGGTATCGTGGATTTATGTTCGTTTGTCCGGGTCATTCTGCCTTTTCGTGTTAATTACGCGCTGCCTGCTTCGTGCTTATCTCCTGCGCAAAGCGATTATTTTCAACGCCCGCCCTTCTGAGCCTCCCGAGTCTGCTGGGAGAGCGAGGACCCATCTCCTGCCGCCACTCGCGATTTATTTACACCTCGCAGGTGAGAGGACTGATTTGCTCAGAGCCAGAGGGGCCGGGCTGGGCCGGGGCACCCGACCTTTTAGTCGCTGCTCCTCGGGGCCAGGCCTCAAATGTCAGTGCGGCCAGGCCGGCTGGGGGCACCGCCGCCGCCTCTAACATTGAGCAACAGCGCCACCTCGCGTCCACTTGCTCCAATGCAGTTCGGCCGAGAAAAAGCCAGCAGCTAAGAGCAAGCAGGTCCCCAGGCTTGACCCAAAGGTCGGGGGTAGGAGGAAGGAGTTTCCAAATGAATGAGCAAGAGAGGGGTTCCCGGAAGGGACTCCCCTCTCCCCAGGAGCGCTGTTCTTTTGTTTTCTAAATCCTCGAACTAAACCTTGTCCAAGGTTTTACACTATTTTCTCTTTTTGTCACCCTCCCTTCCCGCATTGAGACACTGTGCAAAAGGAACTGCCGCGATTTTCCCCGCAACCAGGCGCATTTCTGGCCTCGGAACACCGCGCATGCAGACACACGCACCGAAGCTCCCGCGACCGCCTGCCCGTGGCGCGCACCCTAAACTCCTCGCTCCTCTTACCCTGCCTCCTGCTCCGTACCGCCTATTCCGCCGCCGCCTGCAGGACTTTGGGGTGGGACTCTGACTTCTCCCGGCTCTTTGCCCCCTGGTTTGTGGCCCAGCCCTCTCTCACGCGCGCTCTCTCCACTTCTCCCTCCCATCCAGTGAGGTCCTGTTCTCCGTGGGCCATAGACAAAACATTCCTATAATCCGATTTCAAAGGAAAGAGTGTCCACCTTATTTAAACCATAAAACAATTAAGCCCAGACGTCTAGCCAGCTCCGCGCTGCTGTTTTGTTCGGCCCCATTCAGAATCCAGCGCAGGGAGACAAACAGCGCCATAAAAGTGGCATTTCGGGGCCTCGGAAATGTACCTACCCTCTGCCTTCCCAAGTGGAACAACCTTTAGGGTTTTGTGATTCTGACAAAGGAGCAGAGGAGAGGTGGGAGGGGAGGATTAGGGCAGGGGGGCGTTTGCAAGCCCCTCTTTCGTCCCTAGCTTTCGTTTCTTTCCCTAGATGTGTGTCGTGTTGTGGTTTGAGTTCACAAATGACAATAAAAATCGAATCCAATCCTGACCTGCAGGCTGGAGGGTTGAGCTGGTACTGAACCGTGGGCTGGACCGCGTGGGCCTACTCTGGATCCCACGCTCTGGTCAGGGCCCTCCTTCCTGCCCGGAGCCAGACCGGCTCGGGCGGGCCGCAGGAAGCAGGCCGCGCTGACGGTCGGACGAGGGGAGGCGACAGGGCCTTGGAGCAGGGGCGGGGTGGAGGCCCGGAAACACCGCCGAGCTCGGGCCGGGAGAGAAGCTTGAGTCCCCGCGGTCAGGACCGAGGGAGATGGGTGGGTGCCTTGACCTCCGCGCGGGGCGCAACTGAGGCCAGGGTCCCAGAGGAGGAGCGAGGTAGCCAGAAAACTACAGGCAAAGCACCTTTCAAAAGGACCAAGAAAACAATCGCTTCTGGAATTGGGAAGTCTCTTCTTAAGCGGGAAAGAGGAGGGGTGCTTCAGCGACTGGGAAAACCAAACCGCAACTTTAGATTGTCTCCCTCAAAATATTATCAAAAATAAAACGTTCACCTCTTCCCACCTTCCTCCAGCCCCTGAAACTGGGCTATTTAATAGGAGGAGTGGGTAGGAGATTCAAATGATGGGAAGAGGCTGGTCCCTACAAGTGCCTCACCAATCCCGTAAGGTGATGGCCATGGGGAGCTGCTTAGGAACTGGGGTCCCCAATTATTTTCTTTTACGGTGGTATTCCCCAAGTATTCAGAGCAACACCCTGCACTCTCGCCAAAATGGGCAGCCTGAGATATTAAAGGGCTATATTTCAAGCAGTCTGAGTTTAATAGTTTCCAGATTGGGGGATTTCCGAGAAAGGGGGCGCTGGGCTGAAGCATACCCGGCAGCTTGAGTCTGCTTCTGATTAACAGATGAAAACTGCTGGTTCTGGGGAAGGCTCTTGGGGTGCTAGGCAATCGACCATCCCCACTGGGCTGCTGTTACACACACATATCCCCAAATCTTCGCCCCTGGGGTCCCACAGCCACCAGAGAACACCCCACTTTTGGCTAATCCCTGACCAGCTTCCTTTGGCCCTAGCCTCGGGATCTCCTAGAAATGCTGCAGTTGCTCAGCATAACCACTGTCACCCCCAGATCAATATTCAAACTTCACCCCCAGATCAACATTCAAATCAAGCACCAGAGCGATAGAGAGGTTGAATAGAAAAGAGAGAACTAGGAGATGGACAGAGGAACTGAGAATACACTGAGAAATAGAAACGAAATCTAATCTTGATTGCATTGGTTTTGCCATCTTTCTTCTCTCTCCCTCCTTTGCTCCCTTTTCTTTCTTCCCTCTCTACTCTCTCTCCCTGCTCTCTCTCTGCATCTTCTTTCACTCTCAGTGTCCAGTGCCTGTCCAGTTCCCTGAGGCCTGCAGGGCCTTCCCCTTCACTGCACACCCTCCTTAGCAGCCTCCCCCCCCACCAAGACACCCCTCAAAGCACTGATGCAGCCAGGCAGGAATCCAGCCCCGGCCTGCACCCAGCACGCAACCTTCATCTTTACCTATCTCTTCCCTCCGATCTCATGTACTCATAAATTATTACAATTAATTACAGCCAAGGAAAACCATTCATGCCGTACCCCCACCCCCAGGGACTCCATCGAGCTACCAGGAGACTCACAGGCAGCCAGCCAAGGAAGGCACAGGCGGCACCCGGGCCTCAGCAGCCTCCACCACCCCCCTGGAGCCTCTTAGCCCCATCACACCCTGCCTGGGGAGGAGTGGTGGGCACTTGCCCTTCCGAAGCAGGGGGAGACCCTTGCCTGGCTCCCACCTCCCCTAAAGGATCTAAGCACTTGTCTCCTCCACGTCAGAAGCCTGGGAGCGACAAGGAGGAGAAATAATGAGAACTGGATGCAGTTGGGTTTCTGGTTTTTTAAATGACTTCGATATATTAACACAGAGCTGTTCTACCATAACAAACAGAAGCACGTTACAGGACCGACTCTGAGGATGAGAGGAGACTGCTATGTACACTCCAGAGGCACCGGCCTGTGCCGCTGGACCCAGCCTGCGGCATGGTCCCCGGCCCTCGCCTTTTAGCTCCTGGGCTGGGAAGCATACTTGTGTATGTTGTGTGTGTGCGCGTGTGTGTTTGTACAAAATCTGCACATAGAGCACCCCAGGCCTGGGGAACGATGGCCCGGACCAAATACAATACATGAAAAAAAAATAGAAATATAGCGATTCAAGTACTGGCTTCTCTGAAGAAAGGAGAAAAAAAAATCACATTTATGTGTGTCATTTATTTCAGTTGCGCTGGGAGAAGAGAACGCGGTTTCTCTCCCCGCCTCCTCCTCCTCCTCGCTGGGTAGAACTAACTCTAAAACACCAATTTCTCAACACTGAACCCTCCCAAATTGCAAGAGTTTTCCTTTTCCCCTTCCCTTTTTTTTTTTTTCCTTTTTAAACCGATTGGCTTTTCTCTATCTTGCTCTTTCCTTTTTTCTTTCAGTGCTGTCTCCCGCCTGGGCTGGGGTATTTTGTGGGTTTTTTGTTTTGTTTTTCCCTTGGCTGTGCGAGGCAGCAGGCTGGGGCAGGGTTTAGGATTGCTCCTTGTCGGTTTTCTCTTTATTCATCTTTTTCATCTTCATCCTCCGATTCTGAAACCAGATTTTGACCTGCCGCTCGGTGAGGTTGAGAACCCGGGCCACCTCGTACCGACGGTCCCTGGTTAAATACATATTGAAGAGAAACTCCTTCTCCAGTTCCAGCGTCTGGTACTTGGTGTACGGGCAGCGCTTCTTCCTCGTGGAACGGGCGTGAATCCAGTTGGCCACGGGGTTGCCTGGAGGGCCAAACACAGGCAGGGGTCAGTGGAGCCCCTTTCCAGCCCAGGACCCCTGCCACCCCATCCCCAGGCTCAGCCAGGCTCCCCAAACCCAATAACTGACCCTGAATTTGGACACGTTTGCTTTAGCAATTCCTCCCCTCACTGCTTTTGCAATCTCCCCCCTCCCTATCTTTCCCCTCCTCAGTTTCCAGCACCTAAAACTATAGGAAATCGAAGCTATCAAAGCCTCTACAGTCTGGTCCTCCTCAGCTTCAAGAGTAGTAATTCGAGAATATCCTCATAAAAAGTCCAAATTCCCAACCGTTTCATAGGCCCATAAACGCTTCTCTCTCTTGTTTTTTATTTTTATAGCGAGGTCTCTCTCCTCCCCACTTCCCTCCTCCTCTGCCCCCTCCCATCCTCCCAGCCCACGACCAAGTCCTGAAATTTCAGCAGCTCTATTTCCTGACCCTGAGAGTCCCCAAGCCCCTCACCACCCTCTCCAGCGCCCCATCTCCGCTCTCGAACTCAACCCTGCTGAGGCGAATTCTCAGGGTGATGCTGGGATGGGAAAAGCCTTTCTCCTCTCCCCAGGGAGCTGCTGGCCTTGGGGACAGGCTCCCCTGTATCTTAGCTTCCCTCTTTGGCTTCCAGTGCCCCCTCCTCCTGCCAGCCCCAGGACAGGCTCTGCAGGAGCCAGCCTCCAATTTCAGGTTTATGGGAGTAGCTGAGGGCAAGGAGGGAAGCCTTCAGAGGGGTATAATTAGGCCCTGGCCCCTGAGGGGGCTTCCTGCAGCCCCCTCCTGGGTCTCCCCCAGACATTTCCTCACACCCAGGGGCTGCACCCCCTCCTCCTGCTGTTTCCCTTCTATCTTCTTTCTGGCCCTGCAGCTCTCACCTGTACCCCCCCCCCCAAAAAAAAAAAAACCTACCCTTGCCTTTCTCTGCAATACTCAGAAGGCTCCCCTTTCCCTGACTGAAGTGTGTGTGTGTGTGCAATTCTCTAATCTGGGGAGATGCTTCTCCCCATTCCTTCTCCCTGACCCCCATTCCCATCCCTGTCTCCTGCAGAGCCTCAGAAGAGGGCTCTCAAGTTTAAGGAGACTGGGACCCCTCTTCTCTCCCTCAACTCTGGAAGTCCTGATCCCTCCAAGTTCCCAGGCTGAGAAAGCCCTCAGACCTCTCATCCAGGGTTCCTGGGGGAGAAGCCCATGGACCTTCTGTTTTATGAATCTCTAGTGGGGTGAGGACCCCCACACTGCCTGGGAGGTAGGGGTGGCTTTTCTCCTTGGGGTTATTTCCTCTCTATCCCCAGTGTCCTCCTCATCTCTCCCCCATCTCATCCCAAACCATAAAATGAACCTCGCCCCCACCCTATCCCCTGGCCCTGCCTGCATTTCTCCGAAAGTAGTGACTGAGCCAAAAACCCTGGGCTGGGAGTGTGGGAGCGTGTGTCTCATGCAAGCCAGCTCCTGAGAGAGGAGACCCCCTCAGCCTTCTCCCAACCTGGCTCCCTGGGCCCCCTTCTCAGACCTTCCTGCCCCTGAAAGCTCCCCAAGGTAATTCGCTTTTATTGAGTCCTCGCCCTCACCCCTCTCCCGCGCTCCCTGCACCGCTCCGAGGGGCTGTAATCCGCTCCCCCCGCCTGGCCTCCCCTCCCCTCCCGCGCGGGTTGTAAAGGAAAATTGCTCCCAACTTACTGGGGTCCAGGTCGGCCTTCTCCTCTTTGTGCTTGCTGCCGGCGAGGGCGTCCGCCTCGGGCGAGGGCAGGGTCTGCGGGGCGCGGTCGCGCAGCTCCCCGGGCGAGCCGTACATGTAGTCCGGGTAGCTGCGGCCGTCGCCCGGGCCGCAGTCGGCGCGGCGCCCGGGGTAGGCGTCCGGCTTGAGGGCGTAGTGACGGCCCCCGGCCGGGAAGCTGGGGAAGGAGACGGCGCCGGACAGCGGCTCGAGCCAAGTCCGCATGTAGCGCGTGTCGGCGCCGAGGTGGGGCTGGGGGCCGTACGGGTGGTAGACCACGGACGACTGCGAGGGCACGGGCGCCCACGACGTGCTGAACACTGCCGGCTTGGGCGCGAAGCTACAGGACGGAAAATCGCTACAGTCCGGCACCAAACCGCTGGGTCTGGCGGCGGCGGGGTGAGCCCCTGTGGCCGGAAACCTGGACGCTAGGAGGTCTTCATTGTCGTGAGAGATGAGCGAGTCCACGTAATAGTTACTGATGGGCCCCGTCGCCGACATCGTAACAGGGTTTTACATACATAAGATTATTGTATGAACTGTATATGTACTTTTTATCTGCTCACAGAACAATCAAGGCAGGTAATTATTTTTCCAGCCTTTTCCCCGCAGCTCATTGGCTCCCCGGCCCCCACGTGATCGTATTTACCCAAAAATACGGCGCGGATCAATGCGCAGGGGCTTTTTTTCCTGGCTTTTTTTTTCCCCTTCTCCCACCCCCTTCTCTCTGCTGATCCCCACGACCTGCGTTTTCCTGGGGGTCCGCAACTCTGGACCCAAGAACCCGCCGCCCCCTCAGGACAACTCGCATCTCAGCACAGAAGTCCCTGCCGGTGTCCACCCATAAGCAGATGGCCTCCGCCCCCACCCCCGGGAGGATTTCTTAATGGGGTGCCAATGCCAGTCCCCGAAGCCAGGGTTCCCGGACCCTCGGAACTGAGCTGGGCGCTGGAGCCCCGCAGGGGCGGAGAGGCCGGCCGAGGTAGGTGGAGGAACTATTTCTTGACGTAATCCGTCTCTGTCGGTCCCGACGCTCCCGCAGTCTCTGCGCGAGCCGAGATCAGCGATTGTCAGTTCGGAACGTGGCTTTTAAAAATGCGTTTTTAAATAGTGTGTATGTATGTATTTCTTTCTGGAGCAGCAGCAGCGAGGGAGGGAGAGTGGGAGGGGACTGGGGAAGCTGGGGTGGAGGGAGGGAAGGAGGGAAAGGGGAGCGTCCTTCTGCCACTGGCCAACTCAGCCCCCCAAATCTGGGGCAGGGGAAGCTTGGGGAAGGTGGCCCAAGGGTGGGAGGGGTAGGACCTCGGGACCTTATACACCTCTGTCACCAGAAGTCCTCTCTTTGCTTTGGCACAGATATGCAGACGTCTTTATTTTAAATTTATTGTCTGTATCTTTATCTTTCTTTGCCAGCCTGAAGAAGTGGAGGAGAGATCTACACAACTTCAGTGGGGTGTCCCCGTCCCATCTTCCTGTTCGCCCTCTTTTGCCCTCAACTCCATCTCTGAGACATCCTACCCTCCCTCCCAAAAAAGAAGTCACTACCGGGGCTCTGTCTGCAGAGAGCCAGGGTGAGAGCGGGCAAGGCGAGAGAGCGACCTCGGTCGTGGGCAAGTAGCTTGTTTTTACGTCCTTCAATAAAATTTTTATGAGGATCATTTGATTGTTCATAAATGTGTCTTTCATTAAATAAAATTGTAGGCTGTTTTTGGAACGAAAAAAAGCTATGAAGGAATGGGAGAAGGCAATTTCTTTGGAGTCAGACACAGGAATTCTGGAGGGGGCAGTGTGATGGCAGGGAAGATGACACAACTTGGATTCCTCCCCCCTTCAGTAAGTTGGTTGCTACCCTCCTCCTTGAATTTGGGGTTCATTGCCCAGCCCTCTGCTTTCCATCAGACTGTCCCATGGTGGTTTAGCAAAGGTGGGCAAAGGCAAGCAGGAAATTCTCAGTGTGGGTGCAAGAGAGGGGCAAGGAAGTTGGTGGGGGTAGGGGAGAAGAGCAGGTGATATCCCCAGAGACACAGGGCAGAGTGAATTTGGAGGGGTGCAATTTCAGGGTCAGCAGGGAATGGTCCAGTTTGCGCCAAGGGAAACAGGCAGGAGCTGAGGCAAAGACACAGGCTCTGAGGCAGCAGGGAAGGACAAGGTTTCTCAGACTGGAGATGTCTGCTCTTTTTTCCCATTCCTGTCCTCAGGAGGGGACCAAACACCAGGGGTTGTGGGAGGGGGCGGAGGCTGCTTTTTTCCTGCATCTCTGTCAACCTGTCTCCTCTAAGGAGGAGAAGGGCTAGAGAGGGGTGTTCCAGAGACTGTAGTGTGTGTGTTTGGGAGAAGGGGGGGTTGAGGAAAGTTGAGGGGGAAGGGTCTGTCTGCAGCCCGCAGCACTGACCCCAGCCTGCCAGGCCCCCACCCCAGTCCCTGCTCCTCCCCTTCTCGGGTTCTCTCCTTTTCGGTCTAGCGGGGCTGGGATTTCGACACATGGGGGGGATGTGAGAAGTACCCGGTTGGGGAGAGGCGACCCGGGGCCTCAGCCTCTTCACCCTCAGCTCTGATTGTCTTCTCCTCCCCCTGACTGGACTGGTTTTGGAAAAGTCAAATTACAGCAAGAAACAGAATATCTCTTTGGCCTTGATGGAGCTGGGTTAGCTGTCAATCAAAAATTCTCCCTCACTAGTTCAAGGAAAAGACTGCAGGTTACAGTCCCCCTGCCTAGGCTTCCTCCAAATCCCCAGCACCATCAGCGCCTCCCCCCCAGCCCTGGCGGCGGGGACCCTGCCTGGTTCTTGGGTGGCTGCTGGCAATGCTGAGCAGAGGCGCGGAGCGTTCAGAGGGCCCGGGGCCAGACTGTGACCAAGAGGACATCAGGGGACAGAGCCTGAGAGAGACTGAGCCCGAGACAGTCTGCGACAGCAAGACTGAAGCACGGCGCCAGGTCCCCAGGGAGGAAGGGAGGAAGGAAGGAGGGAAAGAAAGAAGAAAACGGATTAGAATAAAAGAAAGAGGGAAGAAAGACAGAAAAGAGGGGAGGCAGGATGAAAAGAGAGCAAAGAGCAGGGAAAGGAAGGCATGCAGAGAGAGTCGGAGGAAGGGCGGCGACAGGCAGGCAGGACGGGGCAGGGCGCGGGCTGGCCGAGCAGCCGTGGCATTGTGCAACCCGCTGGCTGGCCAGGCCTTTGCCGCGGGACTGGCTCTGGGCGCGGCGGCCACTTCTGTCCGGACACAAAGGAGGAAGAGGCCTCCTCTCCTGCCCCTCCCGGGCGACCTGCTGAGGTGGGGACACCAGGCCTCCAGGATATAGAACCCTATCTCAGCCCAGGCAGCTACCCAGGCAGCTGGGAGCTGAGCCACGCTCTCAATCAAGGAGCAAAGAAGACAGGATGAAGGAGAAGGTTTCAAGCCTGCCGGCTCCTCCTTTTCGTCTTCGCCAGGGGACAGGGCCCATGTGCCCCTACCTCAGTCTTCCTAGAAGGAAGCTGCCCCCAAAGCCTCTCTCCTATGGGCTTCTACTATTTGGGAAAGCCCCCCAGACACAGTGGCTGTAAACAAATGCCCCTTTCTCTCCTACCCAGCTAGGCCACCACCTTCTTTTCAACTCTTGAGTAGCCTGCCCACCCGGCAGAGGCAGCAGCAGTGGGGCAGCCAGGATCACCAGGCCCACGCTCTCTGCTGCCATCAAATTCCCTGTGAGACTGAGGGGAGGTTGTCGCCTTCGTTTCAGAGCATGAACTCAGACCCTCCCCACTCAGGCACAGACACAGCTGTGGATCTGGAAGCAGGCCTCACCCACAGCCCCCTCCCCACCAACGCCCCATTTTGCCTGGGCCTTGCTAAGAGAGGCAGCCTGGGGGAGGGGGGCTGGAAGAGGCTGAGAATTCCTGAGTTCACCAGGCCACCAGGCGAGGTCCCTCGGGTTCCACAACTACATGTGGACGGTACCCCCATCCTCTGCATTTGGAGGTGGGGTGGCAAGTCAGAGCTCTGAAGCAGACCCTGGGGCTCTCCCCAAATCCAGACCTGGAGGGCACCAAGGATGTGGGAGCACCAAGAAGAGGAGTTTGTCTTCCCAGGTTCAGTTAAGCCTGCCAGGTTCCCAGACTCCCTCTCACCCCCACCACTCCCTTCAATTTTCCTTATCACCGATGGGGAGCCCGAGGGACTGGAGGCCACTGGGAGTCCCTGTTGGGAGATGGGAGGACTCCCAGCTTTAGCTAGCAGCTGTGCATTCACTGTGGTTCTTAGAGCTCTCTTCTGACCCCAAAAGACGGCACTGGGCAGAGGAGAGCCCCCTCAGGGGGAGGAGCACCCTGACTACATCACCTCAGACCTGGACAGCTGGGATCACAATCAAGCTAGCACCACCGTGGGCAGGACAGACAGACAGAAAGACAGGTTAGACTGATCCCCTCCCCTGGCCCTGCACCTCCCTTTTAGTGATTTAAATTCCCTCCGGTTCAATCCACACCGTCAAGTTCGGATTATATTTAAAACAGGCTTTCTCCCCGTCCCCCAGCGGGTCATTCCCGCAGCCGCAGGCAGGGCGCCCGCTCCCGGCTCGTCAGCACCCGCCTGCGCGGAGGAGGCCCTGCGTGCTCCATTTGCTTTCGTTTTCCTTCTCCCCCTGAAATGGGCTCAGTTCACCTCTCCGCTGCCCTCTCCTCCTCCCCGCCCCTCCTCGGTTCCCCACTCCTTTCCCCCCTTTTCTCTCCTGATCCCTCTTTGTTGGGAAAAACACACCCACACACACAACTCCTCCTAGCTCAGGCCTGCGCTGGAAGCAGAAACTGAATTCTCCTGGCCCGCCGCGAGGAGACCAGCGTCTTGCCCCCACCCCAGGTGGGTATCCGGGATCCCTACACACCAGGAGTCCAGCCGCTAAGCCCAGCAGGAGTGAAACCCCCAGGGCCTGTGAACGTGGCCCTCTCAACGCCACGGCCTGCATTCCCTCCGGCCCCCTGCCCTGCGCCCCGCAGCAAACGGGGCTATTTCCGCTCCCCCAACCCGATCTGGTTTCCCAGCCTGGGGAGTGGCTGGAGGAGGAGCGGCCCCAGAGCTAGGGGTGCTCTCCGCCTGGAGCCCCCCGTGGTCCTGGGCGCCTGGTTACCTGATCTTTGTGTGATGTATGTGTCGCAAGGAAATTTGCAGTGACTTTGGAGCCCAGACTGAGGAAGCGGAGGTGGCGAAAGGAGAGACAATACGGGTTCGAAGTACAATTAAGGAGCCAGAGCCGCTAGTCTCTTCCCCCGCCCTCCCTGCCAGACTAGGAGCTGTCTGGCCTCAAACCTCAGGGCAACCCGCGAACCTGGAGCCGGAAACAGCCCATGGCGGAGGGAACCAGAGGTTCTGGCGTCCAGAAAGCAGGAGGAAAGCGCCCTCCAACTTGGGAACCCAGCCACCAGCCCCACTGAGAATCCAATGAATGAAAGTGCACATTCCGACGAATTTTTCCCGATTTTTTTCAGCCTTTGGCTGGACAGCCTAGGGTTTAGGACGTCTCAGATGGACAGACAGACAGACAGGCAAACCGCATCTCCGGAGGCAGACAGACTCACAACATGAGTGTGAGTCTGAAATCAAATACAGGTTCAACATTCCCCAGGCCTCTCTGCCAGGGCGGGAGGGCGCCGATCTCCCTACCTTCTCTCCCCTCCAGGGCGTCCGGCAGAGACCCAGAAGACTCGGTCCCTCTGGCTTGGTCCAGTCCCGCCTCGGGAAGCGCCTTCGTTACCTGCTCCTCGGCTCCCCACGGCCACAGATGCAGGGCAGCCGCCTCCGCCGGGGGAGGGAAGCCCCGGCCACCGCAGCCGCCGCTGCCCGCCCTCCTTCCCTCCCTCCCTCTTCCTCGCCCTCCCTCCCTCTCTCCCTCCCTCGCGCGCCGCCGCTCGCGGGGCCCTCCCGCGGGCAACCTGTTCTGGACCAAATCCAGGTATCTCCGAAAGAGACAAAAAAGAAAAGACCTCTGATGTAGAAAAGAAAGAAAGACCCTGAACTGCATTTATTTTTCACGCTCTGACCATTGGTCGGCCTCAGTTCAGGCGTCCTGGGCCCGGCCTGCGGCTGCAGAGGTGTGCAGGCCTGCTGCCTCGCCCACGCCGGCCGCCGAGCCCCGCGCACTGCGCGCTCCACACTCTGGGCCGCCGCCCCCCGGCAGCCCAAACAACCAAGCAGACCTCAAGGTCCTTCCTACAGACTCAACATCCGGTTGCCCGCCTCGCCGCTGGCCTCTCCGCCTGGGAGCCGGCTCCGCTCCATCTGCGGCCAAAGTCCTCACACAATCCACCTTGTCCGTGTTCTCGGGGCCCGGCCCGGACACCCTTCCGAGCCAAGGCGCCCGCTGACCACCCTCGGGCCGCGGCCCTGCCCGGGGCTGCACACCTCCTCCCCTGCACGGGACCCACACAAAGCCCAGTGTCCCGACGCCCCCACCCGCAGCCCCTTCTCCCCGGCCCCGCTGCCCTTCACCTGTTCTCAAGAAGGGCCGCATCTCCGAGCCAGCCGAGGCAGGGCGGTGGGCCGGGCCGGAGGGTGCCCGGGAGCCGAGGTCCCAGGGAGGCCACAGATGATCCGCCGCCTAAGCCGGAGCGCCCCGCTGCCGGCGAGAGATCTCAGAGACCAAGGCTCTCCTTGGCGAGCTCTTGCCTCTTCCTCCTTCTCCCGCAAGTCTTAAACACTTACACGCGGAGAGTTCAGCTCTATAAATCCTGCTCCTCTTTCCCATATCATAATTAAAAAAAACCAGTAGGGGAGGTTTTAACTTTTATTGCGATTTCTGGAGTTGGGCTGCAGAGCATATATTAAGTTTACGCTTATGCGCTCTCGGCGGGGAGGGTCCTTTAAGAAATAAAAATCCATCTTAATATCCACAGACGAGAGAGATAATTTTTTCCCTCCTCTTCACGCTGTTTCTTTTGAAGACTCCCCTCCAGCGAAGCGAATAAATAATCACCATCGCCTTAGCCATGATCCACGGCCCCAGGGCCCCGCGGTGGACCCTGGCCACCAGACTGGCCCTCACCTTGGCCCTGTGAGAATGCACCCCACTCCCCAGGATATTGGGGGGGGACACCCAGACCCATGGCTCTGTGGCCACCCCCCTATAAGCCCACCAGCTCTGAAATGGAAATTGGGGCTGAGAGACCCAAAGCGCAGAAGTCGTTCATTGGTAAATTTCGGCCCATCAGGGACACTGTCTCAAAGCCAGGCACTCCTGAACACCCCGCCCCTGCCTGGGACTCCCTTCACTCCAGCTGGCCCTCAGCTTCTGACAGCCTGAAAACTCAGAGACTGCCAAGGGCTCCCAAACCGGGGAAGCCCTTGCCTGCCTCGCACCAGCTGGCCTTCCTCTCTGAAAACTTCCCCATTTCCCTGGGAGCCATAGGGCGATTTGAGCACTTCCTTCCAAGGGAAGAGATTTTTTTTTTTCCCCTTTACAAAAGGCTGGGGGACAGACAGAAAGACAGACTGACAATTTCAGCTGGGGAGAAGGGAAGCTCTATTACTATTCTCTCCTCTAATCTCCATGGGATCTCTTTGTATAAGAGAGAGAGAAAAATACATGAGTATGCACAAAAATATATACAGGGGATCTGGGAAAGCCTGGAGGAGGCAGAGATATAGAAACAGAAACCCACACGCATGCAAGGTTCAATATATCCCCCAGCAGACAACTGCATGAATAAACTTCATGGATATACTGTGTTACAGGGACATGACTTTGTTTCCCTGTCTGAAAGTTTCTAATGTTTTAATAATCATAATAATTCCAAAGTAAGAGAACCAAGAACCTGTCCTTTGCCTTTTGACTTTCTCTTTCCCAGTCTGAGAGCAGGGGTGTACCTCTCCATTTTCCGTGACCCTCCCCATTTTTCTCTGGAGGCAGAGAAACCTGTTTGGAGAGCCCTCTCTCTAGCAACCAGGACCAGAACTGAGGAACCAGAGGGAGCAAGGAGGGGAAGAAGCTTTGCAAAGTTGCACATTGCTCAATGCCCCTTTACTCCAGGTCCTCCCCTCCTCCCTGGCATCAGCCAACAACCTCTCCAACAATATGATAATGGTGGGCGCTGGCAGCCTCCGTTCACCCAGACCTTTCCACACAGTGCAAAGACAAGCAGCTGCCTGACAGGCACAGACACAACAGACCAAGGCCTACAGGCAACAGACAGCTAGAAAGAGACCAGAGCCAGATTCTTGCCCTGATGTTTCCCAGTAGGGTGTGTGTGGGGGGTTTCTACTTGGACTTGATGACTTTCTTCTAGCCTACTAACACCCTAAATATGCCCTTCTCCTGGGGATGGGGCTATACAAGAGGAAGAGGAGATGGCTGAGCTGGCGCTCAGAGTTCCCCAGCTCCTGGGACCCCCCACGCACCCCACTTTTCTAAGAAGCTCCAGCCCCAGTCGACTGGAGGCAGATATTTTTTTCCTTGGGGGTGGCAAGTGGGAAAAGCTAACCCTTCAAAGACTCCTTTCTATTTCTGTGGTCTTCTCTCTTCTAATCATTCTGCCCCACCCTGCTACCCAGCTGAGCTGGCCCGCCAGGCCACCTCTTACTCAAATTCCTGAATTTCCTTGGAATTGGTTAGACCTCCTTTGTCTGTCTCCATCAGCTGGGCCCAGGAAACAATAGCTGCAGGAAAAACTCCTCTTCCTCAAGCACGGGGATTGGGACAGGCTGAGTGGACGGGATAAACTGGGGTTCTCCAGACTTGTTGTGTGGCCCCACTCACAGCTTGCCCTCCTTAGTCTGTACCCATTTTGCCCTGTCTAGGAGGGGACCTAGGGAGCAGTCCCACTGGGGAGGGTAGGAGCGGGATAGGTGGGTTGGGGCCCTCGACGATAACCGACTGATGTAACTCAGGCAGTTTCTTGTTGCCGAGTTCAAAACTCAATCCCAACAACATGAAACTACCTAAGCCACAGATCAGCTGAGCGAGCAGGGCGGGAGATTCAGCTTTGCATCTATCGGGAGGAGAAGGGAAGGGGGTTGGGGAAGGAAGAAATTCAGCCCCGTCCCCCTTTCCGCCCCCACAACCTCCCTAAGGACTAGAGGGTAGACTCTGGGTGGCTGGGTGGGCAGGGGGTCTGACTGCCTCATCAGCTTCTGGTCTAAGCAATCGCTCAGGGAGACTCTGGTGAATGGGACCTCAAGCCGCCAAACCCCCGCCCCGCCCCCAGCACCGCAGTGGGGCTATCCCCTGCCTCTGGCCCTGGCCCTGGGGGAGGCTGGAGTGTCCTTCCACTCGCAGGCTGGGTCCCCTGTCTTGCCCTTCTGGCTCTCCTGTGCTCTCCTCCTAGGCTTCCTCTGATCCTCTCCGTCTCTCAGCTGAACTCTGGCTTCCCTTCGTCCGTGTGTGTCCGAACCACTCCAAAGCCTCTTTCAGTCAGGCCACTTGCCTGGCAAAACCCCACAGCCAGAGCGAGTGGGGACCGAGAGCCTGGCTAAGGCTCACATCTAAACCAGCAGAAAGCAGGAGAACCTAAGCTTCAAGCTCCAACCCTCACCAGCCCATCCTCCTTCTGCCTCCCCTCAGCAGACGACCAGACTGAGCTACATCAAGACCCCTGTGTCGAGCTCCAGGCGACCCTGAGTGACCGAGTAAAGAAAGAAGCCAAAACCCACCAATTTACCCCTTTCACTGCCGAACCCCAAGGCAATGGGTCAGGGAAGGGGAGCTTGTGGCCACTGCCCTCCGCTTCGAGCTGCCACAGGGCAAGCCTGGGCTCCCAGCAAGCAAAGATGCCCAGAACACCTTCCACCCTGCTCTGCCCAACGCGCGCTGGGCACCTGGGGACGCCGCTAGTCCCCACTCCGCCGCCAAGAGAAGAACAAGAAACCGCTTCTCTTACCTTGTCGCTGCCTCCTCCTCCTGCCACTGCCCGCGCTTCTGCTGCTGCTGTCGAGGGGGGGGGGGGGCTCAGCTCCTCATCCCCCTCCGGCGGTTAAGTTTATTCCTCTCCTTGGATAGGTGGGGGGCTCCTGGGGTTGCCCCAGCAGCAGTGGGGTGCGCCTGGCCCAGCACCCCAGGCAATGGGATCCGTCTGCTCCTCAAGGTTGCAGTTTGCTTTCTGCCTCTTTCCCTCCTCCAGTCACCTTTAAATGCATCTCTTACTGCAGCACCACATTATATTTGCAGATCATAAAATCCACCTCGCGCGCACCAAGACCGTCCTGACATTACTGTTTTATGACCTTGACTTATTGTGGTCACCTGGATAATATTTAAATCAACGTTATGGTCTCTCACTTACATTAAACCCGCCAAGAGACGTTCTAGAAAGGCTCTAGGAGATGAGTCAAACACAAAACACACACATCCACACACTCAGCCTCTTTGGGGGGAGGGTGTCGCTAAAAAAAAAAAAAACACTAAAAAACAAAAAAACCACCCATTTGAGGATTACGATTCTGGAAATTTATTAGGATTTTTTTTTTCTCCATTAAGGAAGCTACATGCAAAAGATACAACATACAGAATATCTTTAAATAACACAACTCCCAGACAGGGACAGGGTAATATTTGGGGGAAGGGCATTCTGTCTTTGCTTCTCTATGTTCTATTTTTAATTTAAAAATTGTTTTTTGTTCCTCTGAATGGAATTTCTGAGATGGCAGTGGATGGAGGATGTAGAGGTGCTGGGAGGATGGGAGAAAAGCAGAAAGCAGTACAAATACGAGACTTCAAGCAGATTCTCAGAGCGACTGGGAGGTAAAGACACAGAGAGGGTTTGGCAGAGGCGCTGGACGCTACAACAAACACACAAACACTAGCTGAACTTTCCAAAACGTCTATTATTCTAAGGAGGAAATGCAGCAAGGAAGAAGCGATTCTGATTCTGACTGTGCTCTGCGAGATTACAGACCTTCTCTGGTTGATTTTTTTCCCCCTATAATCGGGTGGATTCGACCTTAACTTTGCCTGGAGAACAGGATGCTATGTGTGAGTGCGTGCATGAGTGAGGGGTTGACACA
Source organism: Oryx dammah (assembly GCF_014754425.2). NCBI lineage: Eukaryota > Metazoa > Chordata > Mammalia > Artiodactyla > Bovidae > Oryx > Oryx dammah. The sequence goes on along the minus strand of NW_024070213.1, from coordinate 91,100,293 downwards.
CACACCAGCCACACTCCCACCCTCATCTATGTGGGCACACCACACCCCACACCCCAGCACCCCATTTCTCATGCTTTAGGTGGACGCATCTTCGGAGCACGAACCATAGGTCCCTTGGAAGGAGAGTCTGAGGTCTTTGCCTTTTTTGCAGGCGTGTTGCATTTATACTCAGGGAGGAAAAAAAAAAATATACCACCAGGCACAAAGGGAGGAGGGGCGGGGAAAGGAAGGTGGGGGGAAGAGAAGGGAGGGGGAGGGGTGGCCCCCGAGCTCAGGTGAAATTAAAATTGGAGGTCAGTTCCCGGATCCGATTCTCTCGGTTCATTTTCTTGAGTTTCATTCTGCGATTTTGAAACCAGATTTTGACTTGTCTGTCTGTAAGGTTAATGGTCTTGCTAATCTCCAGGCGGCGCTCTCGCGTCAAATACATATTGAACAGAAATTCTTTCTCCAATTCCAGCGTCTGGTGTTTAGTATAGGGGCACCTCTTCTTCCTTCCGCTCTTTGCTGTCAGCCAATTTCCTGTGGTGTTTTCTGCCTTTATCTCCTCTGTTAAAAATAACATTATTTACATAAGTATCCCTGGAAGAGGCAAACCCTGGCAGCACTGCAGCCTCAGCCAGCTTGCTGTGGGGGCGGCTGACGGAGCCCAGGGGAGCTGCTCTCGCCCCACAGGCCTGGCTGGTGGGGTCCTCTTGGGTTCAGGGCTTTTAGAATTTCTCTGGGGTCTAAACTTACAGTGAAGAAAGACAGACGGTACTTGCCTCCAACGTGTCTATTAAATTTAAATCACCCCAGTCCACCTTGACTTAGCAGGTTCTGAGTACTCCTGCTCTCTCTCAGCTTGCTGACCCTGGTGGGCTCTCTAAGCCCCACCAGACCCTCCCTCCTCTCTGTTCCCTTCCAGCTCTGGGAAAAAAAAAAAACCCAACCAGAAGGAAAGGTGTTTTCCAGGCCTCAGACTGGGTAACAGAGGCCACCCCGCTGCCCTGAGCAATTCCCAGAGAGCTTTGGCCCCTTTCAACTCAGGGCAGGGAGGTTGCCCGTCTCTGCAGCCAGAGGCCACTGCAGCCGTCTCTGAATCCAGTCAGACCCCCAGCCCTGACTCCCACCCCAAGTGCCACAGAGCGACTCTGCCCCCACTGGATCTCCCATCGCCAGCCTTTCCTCTCCTGGCTGTTTTCCCCAGGAGTACCTGAGGCAGGGAGCTTGTGCAGGCAGCAGAGGTCAGGGGCAACAGCTCTGGGGCATGCTGAGGGGTCCTCAGACAACTGCCCTGGCCAGAGACCTAAGGTCAAGGGAGAGAGATCCTGAGGAAATGCAGCCTCCTGAAAATCTCCTGCCTCGTCTATGCAGATATGCATGCGTGCATAGATATGTGCATTTCTGCAGCGACACACATTCCTCCCCATATGCACGCACAGGGATAGGCACATGTATGTCTATTTATATAAGGAGATATTCTAAATATACTGTGTATTTCCCTTTCCCTCATGGATAGCTTCTCCCCCTGGCACACATTCTCGCTGAAATGAACCTCATGCAGCAGAAGGGACCTTGGCTATCTTTTCCAGGGAGAAAACCCAGAGTCCAGAGACCCAAGAGGGACACCAAGCAAAGGACTCTGCTGATGGCTCTGTGCTCTATCCCCCTCTATGCCCAATGAAACTGCCAGGTTCCTGGATCTTATCTTGATGGGGAGTGGGGTGGGGGCGCTAGGGGAACCAGGAGGCACCAGAAAAATGCAAACTTGAGGCTCTAGTTTAAAACACTTGAATGTCCTTAATTTTGCTCCCACCTCTGCACTTGAAGCCTCCTGCCAAATTGTTCAAAGGCTCTCCACATATAACTCTGTGCTACTGATTTTTTAAACTGGGGTTTAGGGGAAGGGGAAAAATTACAAGTGGGGAAGTCTGGCCCAAAGCTGGCTTGCCTCTGGCCTGGTGGAGGTACCAAAATGGGGGGATGGAGGCAAGAAGGGCACAGGCAGAAGGCAGAGAGGGATTAGTTGGGGCTGGAGGGTTTAGATGGTGTAGGGAATGGCAGGAGATAAAGGAGAGTCTATCGGGCATGGGGGCAATTTGAGCTAGGAAGTGGGCTTGTTAACCTTGACTTTGCTTTTGGTGGGGCTAGAATGCAGCTTTTCCTACCCTAAATCTGCACCTCAACCAAGCCCATGGTGTGGGGAGATGGTATAAAATTAAACTTCTGTGCTGAACACGTGCCACCACCAAGGCTTCGTGGGTGTGTGTGCCTCTCTCCCCCTCACCTTCAGGAACACACCCGTGCCCATCTTCTGGCCAGGGTCTCCATGGGCTGATTTGCCAGGGCCCACCTTTGATTTGCAGAGGAGACCCAAGAGGGCGAGGCTCTGCCCTCACCCTCTGAAAGAGTGCGTGTGCATGTATGAGAGGGCATGCGTGTGTGTGAGTGTGACACAGGTCGCCGCCAGGCATGCGTGTGCACCGCATCCATATACAAAGCGCCACAAGACCCAGGCCGCCCTCAGTCTGCTCAGTTCTCACTATTTCATCTGCCTCTGCACCCAGAGCCCTTCTTACACACAGCCTCCAGCAGCCAGTGACATGGGGAGCAATTTATCTGCCCCCACCTCCTCTGCCAGTTGGGCCTTTTCTGATGCTTTTTGCTCCAACTTTTCATGGAAAACCCCCTCAGCCTCCCTCCACTGCTCCCTTTTCCTTTACATTTTCTCCAGGTGTCAGAGAAGGGTCCTGAAGGCCCCCAGCTCCTTCAGCAGAAATGAATCTTGAACTCTGAGCTTGAACTCTGCCTAGGCTTTCCTTCGCCAACCAAAATCACAATGAAATCCAACTAAAGCCACACTCCCTTGCAGGAGAAAACCGCTTACTATGCACACAATTTCCCAACCACTCATTTGTAGACTGCTTTTGGAAACCAATGGGAAAACTACATTTTTTAAAATGCAACTAGAAAAAACGGAAAAGAAAAAAAATTTCAAAGGGAAGACAAAAAACTTAACAACATTCCAAATGCCCTGTTCCAACGCCATAGGCGGCCTAGGCGTCTGGGGGAGGGAGGGACGCAGCGGGCAGCCCTTCACCTCCACCTCTTCCGGCCCCAGCCCTGCTGCCCGAGGCCCCCGGCCGAGCCAAAAACCGCAGGAGCCCAAACCACACGCAGGAATCAGATCCACAAACAACAAATCGCGCTTCGCAGGAAACATTTTCAACTGGGAAAACGCAGTAAAGCGAAATCCCCCTTCTCCCAAGCTTCCCTTAGTCTCTGGCCCAAGATCGCCATTTTAAGCTTTTTTGCAAGCTTCTGACCTGAGCGGGGGATATCAGCCCCCCCAGGACAACAACGTAGAGCAAGCAAACCAAAGGCAGCACACACCCAGGCGCGGTCACCCGCCTTGGGCAGCACAAGGCGCCCGCAGGCTGCCCGCCGTGTGCACCACCCCGGTATCGGCGCCCACCGCCGCTGCCGGCCTTGCACCTCCACTTCGCCGCTTACCTTCCCCAGCCAAGTGACGCGCCACCAGCCTAGCGCTCAGCAGACACGAGTCGCAAGCTGGGGTCGCATTCCCAAGACCGTCCAGGGCCTCCTCGGCCCAACCCTCTCCCTGCCCTCGCCCGGGGCCACGAAGACCCAGTGCCCGAGCGTCCCAGCCGGACCACGGCCCAGGCGGCCTTACCTTTTGCTTCGTTATCGGAGGTGTCTGGGCTGGAGTCGGCGGTTTTGGCCCGATCCTTTTCGCTCTCCAAGGGGCTGCCTTTGGGGCCTGCCAGGTTCTGCTCGGTCTTGATCTCATTGGGACTGGGGGTCTGGCTGTCGGACTTGGGGGTCTCAGGGAAACTCACTTTACCCCCGAGCTGGGGAGACTCCAGATGTTCGGCGCGCGGGTTGAGACTAGCCCGCTGCTCGAAAGGGGCTTCGAAGTCGTTGGCCCCGGCACAGTGGGGCGGCTTGTCCAGCGCGGAGTAGCTCGGGCTGGCGCGATAGTAGCTGGGCACGGGCACCTCGTGCTCCCCGAGGCAGGACTCCTGCAGAGGATGGGAGTAGAGAGCTGCCTCGGGGCCACTTTTCGCCCGCTTCTCTGCGCTGTACATGCAGCAGACATTCTCCTCCTTGACACTAGGTGGGTAAGAGCAGGAGGACAGCGGCCTGCCAACAGGTTGTTCCAGGCGGTAGGCGGCTTTGGGGTCGCCCCAGGAGTCCAGCTGCGAGAGGTAGGACGGGTAGGTGTTGAGGGCGAGGTTGGGGCTGCTGCCCTCGTCCCTCTTGGAGAGCGAGGGCGCGAGCCCGCAGCCCCTCATCACCCCGCAGTTGAAGTCACTCCCAGATTGCATATACATGCCTGCGCTCCGGCTATAGCGCTCTCCTCCGCCCGGCGCAGCCAAGGGCTCCGCGTACGAGTTCGGAGTTACATTGCGAGGGCATGTCATTTTCAGAGAGAGGGGTTTTTAAGGAGCAATACTACAGCGGAGGAGCTGACATCTTTTTTTTCCCCCATCCGGGAGGGGGGGCGGTTGAAGGGGCGGGAGGGAAAAGAAGGGAGGGGGGGAAATATCAGCTCCATAATTATCCGCGCATTCGAGCCTCACCATGTGACGGCTAGACCAATGGGATTTGAAAATGGCCTTGATGATTCAGACGGCCGTGACGTCAGCGGGGTCAAGTTGTCGGCAGGCGGAGTGCGCAGCATGGAGTAACAGCGCCACCTAGCAGCCGCCTCGGGGTAGGGGCGCCGGAGCCCTTCCCCGCGAACAAAGGAAGGGCCCCCGGGGCGACGGGGGCAGGAGGGAGGTAGAGGGGGGTGCGGGGGTTCTAGGGAGAAGGGGGTTTGCTTACCCGGGAACCAGCCTGTAACTCCTGGGGAGAGGGGGGCGGGAGAAGGTGGGGGGAAATGCGGGAGAGAGTGAGAGAGCGAGGCAACTCAGGGCTCAAAACAGTCAAATTCAAATTAAAAGGTCAAGACACGATTCAGGTACTTCTTCCCCTCTCCTCACCTCCTCTTTTCCTCTCCTTGGCCCCCGCCCCCACTTCTTCCCTTGGGATGGGAGTGGGGTGAGGTTTGGGGGAGGGCTCCTGTGGGCAGAAAAAGGGAGAGAAAAAGTTAAGGACTCCCGAACAGAACTAAAGTTTCTCCTCTCCTGCGTCCTCCTTCGTCGAGCTCCTTCCTTGGGGCTTAGGAGTTCAGCTCGGGACCGCCTGTCGTGGAAGTTGGTTGAGTCGCCAGTTCCCTGCGGGGATTGACGGGGAGTCCCCAGTGTCCGGGCCAGGCCAGGGAGGGGTCAAGACGGCTTTAGGGCTGCGTGGGCGAGGGAGGTTCCGAAGGGGTTTAGGGGTCGCGGGGAGGAAGAAGCCGGCAACGCAAAGCGCCGGCACCCCAACCGGAGAGTGCGGCCTGGGCCTGGCTGGGTGGGCGGCTCCGGGGTTATCAACTCAGGGGCTGCAAGGCTTTGGCCTTGGAGCTGGTTCGGCTGTTTTGCTCCGAGCCCTACCGGCCCTCGCTTTCCAGTTGACCTTGCCCCCCATGAAAACAGGGAATATTCCCAGAGATAAAGAGGGAACCCTCGGGGCCGCCTCGAGCGGCTTGGGGGGGAGTCACGTATCAACCGGGAAACGGGAAAACAGAGGCGACAAAACCCGACCTAGAGAAGTATCTTTTACGGAGCCAAGGAGCTGGGGGCATTTTTGAATGGAGCAGAACGAGACTATTTTTGTAATTGTTATTTTATTTTTTTATTTTTATTTTTTGTAATAAGGGGAAGCGAGAAATAAGAGACAAGGTATGTTTCAAATAGTTCTTTCCGTTTCTTCATCGCCTTTCTCCCAAAGCGAACTAAACTCTCTACCCCTTTCCTCAGGAAACGGAATCTGGAGAATATTTTGTCTTTCCGGTGGCCTCACATTTCCCCCGGTGCCGAGCCTCGGGTTTCGATTTTCCAAAGGACTGGAGCCGGGCCGGGAAAGGGACCTGAGCCCCGGGCGCCCTGGCGTGGAGTGAGGAGACTGGATCGCTTCTAGGGAGGCCCAAGCCGGCGGCGGCTGCTAGAAGACGACTTCGGAAAGAAATCCGCGATTTCTTGCATCCAGAGGGCGAGAGAGAAGGCTCAGGGGTTCCTGAACCCCAGGAAAAACTGGAAGGAAATGTTTGTAATGTGTGACTTGCTGGCCCGGCCAGCCAAGGGAGATTTGAAATGCTTTCGTGTTTTCATTTGCAGGGGTCGCAGTGGGCTCGGCACAGGGGGTTGGCCCGGGCAAGGTTAGCCTGTTTAGGCCCCAGATGAGACTTGGCCGGCCGGGGCGGCAGTCAATCCAGGGAGCCATTTGTCCCACCACCCACCCCGCGGGAAATGCGGAGACTTTATAGCCACTCTGTTTGTATTATCTGCATAAGTCTTTCCCCACCAGTTTGATCGAAACTGTTCGCTTTTACGAGGACCCAACGAAAATTCCCCGTCATATTTATCAGCCGAGGATAAAAATTTAGTATGGGAACTGATATTTCCTCATTTATGGGGCGATGAAATTAAAGACCAAAGCAATTGAGAATTATATGGCTTTGGGGGTTCCCTCCCCCTCTTCCACGTCTCCTTTATTTTCCTGCCTGGTGGGCCTGTCCCTGGAGTTTGACGTCCGGTCCCTTGCCCTTGCTCCCCATTTTGGGGTCTGCTGGGCCCTGTCCCCCACACCCAGGGGCCGCTTGACCACCTCAGGCTTTTCCTGGTCTTTCTCTCTGTTGGAAGCTGGGAGCCAGGACATCGGGACATCATTCCCTGAGCCTCTCTGCCCAGGCCGGGCTGGTATCTGCTGGGGTTGTGGAAGGTTTCCAAGAGCCTTGAAGGGGAAGGGTGTGAGCCTAGCCCGAGAGGGGGCAAGGGAGGTGGCAGAGTGAGGGGGAGAAACTCCAGATAACCTCTCAAAAACATCCAGCCCCACGGCTTAACCTGGGGAACCAGCTGGAGGGAAGCAGACTCACTGGGCCTCGGGACCTGTCTCCCAGACCAACCTGACCCCGGTCCCAAACCCACTCCTTACCTCAACCCCGGGTGGGGACAGAGTTGCTTTCAGAATCCTCGGTATTATTCATGGAAATAATCCCCCCGGGGGAGAAGGAACTTCCCGCCTCCACTCCCACCTCCTCACAAGAACGAATAGTGTTTAAAGTTGAAATAATTAGAAGTATGATAAACATGGCCCATTAATGAAAAAAGAAATCAAATTCATCAGCCTAAGTGGGACCCCCGGTGGGACAAATGTTTGCCTTTAATTACGCAGGATAAACGCAAACCCAGAGCTGTTAAACAAGGACCGAAGCCACAGACTTGAATAACTTGTTGGGTTATTGCAGACTTGGGTTTCTGCCCCCAATGGAGGCGAAAAGAAGGAAGATGCACGGGTGAGAACGGGGAGAGGGGGCGATTGTGTGGGTCTGGGTGTGGGTCCTAGCCCTGCCCCCTTGGGCTCTGTCGAGCAGAGGCCATTTCAGTCTTATAGTCCGGGCCTGGCGTTCAAAGGCACTCAGGCTGCCACAGCCACCCCGCCTGCCACCGCTGCCAGGCGCCCATCAGCCCAGCCCCACGGGGCCTGGAGCCTCAGGCCTGCACCCCCAGGGAACTGGATTGGGGTCCAGGAGAAGTCTGTGTTGCTAAAATCACTGTTAAGCCATTTACCCAACTTTCTGGGAAAGTGCCGCGTCTATGCCTGACTCCGGATTGCCCTCTTCTTGCCTCAGCTTAGGGATGCGAAAATTCAGGGGCTTCAGGCCACAGTGAGGGGGCTCAGGCTGCACCTATGTTTTGACAACCCCCCCACCCTCACCCCAGTGCCCTGGCCCTTTGCACCCTTTTTCCCAGTACCCGGACCCTGGAAAGGGCACCAGGGATGGGAGCTGGGCCTCCTGCCACCAGTGGGACTGTGACCAAGGGAGAGGTGGAGGGTGCTCCTCACAGATTCCAGGGTGGTCGGCGGGTTCCAGAGGACAGGCTGAGGCCTGGGGCGCTAGGGGTCCCCACGTGGAAACAGAAGCAGGAAAAGGTAGTGCTCAACGAACAGAAAGAAAGGAACCTCGGCTGCTTTGCCCGCTCTAGCCTTCAGAACGCCCCAGAGGCACCCTGATTCCTCCAGGGAAAATTAGCGGAGTCTCCTCACCAGGTTAAGGAAGTCTTCTAGGAAATTCCAAAGGTGAAGTGAAACAAAAATAAAATGTCTCTCCATTTAGGATCAAATAATAAAATAATTATATAGTGTGTGTGTGTTGAAATCTCTTCAAGCGAAATGGAAAACAAAATCACACCAGTGGTGAAAACTGCAGAGTTTTTTCCCCTCTTGTTTTGGAGGCCCAAATAAATCAATCTCTTCTCAAAACTTGAAGGAAAGATTTCCTTTCTTCCTTAACACCGACCGGGCTCTGCCCGGGCTGAACTGGGAGCAGAGAAATCTCAGGCAAAAGACAGAGTGTTTAGAAGCTCCCCAGCACCAACCCCCAACTCGCAAACGGATTTTCAAACAGGTACAAGAGGCAAGTGGGAGGCCGAGGATGCATGGAGGGGCCTCTGATCCACCCCTATCTCCTCGCCACACCGGCAGCCCAACCATCAGAGTTGCTCTCACATCTGGACATTGTACACGTTTGCACCCAGATGCTATGGAGGTTACCGCCTAGACACGTGTCTGACTAGGCGCTTAATTGTATGTACAGGGCCACACATAGTCACTTTTACCCAAAAATGTACTCCCTGCGATTCCCGTATCCCGAAGTCTGATAACCAGCACAACTGCTTTCTTGCCCCGCTGAAGCCAGCTAGTTATTTAACTTTGCCTCCTGAATTGAAACCAGACAGCAAACACATCCAAGAGAAGCTTTAGGAGGAGGACAGATGGGAGGATGTCTGGGGAGGGGGAAGACTTGCTCCCCACTTCATGGTGTGCTCCCAAGTTACCCAGTAGGTCGGGTTTCCAGCCCGAGTCAGGTCTGCGGTCAGCTCGGCTTACTCCAGAGAGTATCTCACTCCTCCCTTACCGGCTAAATTCCTTTTTGAAGATCTTTGCTTTCCATCTTCCTCCCCATCCCTTTTTTCTTTCCCCATCTTCTTCCTTTCTCGTTATATTCGCTTCTTTCTCTTTTTCTCTGGAATCCATTTGTTTCCTTCTCTTTTTCAGATTCTTTCTCTTAATTGTCCTTATTTCTCTCTTCCTTCTTTATTATACAATTTATTCTTTACTCTTCTTTCCTCCTCAATGCTTTCTTTTCCTTTGACTTTCTCCACCAGCTCTTCTTACTTTTCTCTGTTGCACCCGGCGCCCCGAGAAGGGGAGAGCACCAGGCTCCGTAGCATCCCTCCCCAGCCCCGCTGCTCAAGCTTGGAGTTGACCTTCCCCCGCCTCCAGCCTTAACTGGCTCCTCACAAGGCGAAGTGTAGGGCTGTCAGCGGCTGGCAGCCAGGCCTCAGCAGTCGCCATTAGAGAGAAGGAAAAGCAGAGTCTGGGGCACGTCCTAACCGACTCCGATGGCTCCCTGAAGTGCCCAGCTCCAGGGCTTAGGTACCCTCAAGTCCATCACCCCAAAGGAACCTCATCCGCCAGGCCTGTCTTTGGAAAAGTTGTTCCGTCTTTGTAGTGACTTCCAGAGCTGAACATTAAAATAGCCCTTGTTTCAGTCACCTTGATGTCCCGAGGCTGGAATTAGGGGAAATGAAGGAGTGGGGTTCCATCAGTCCCACGTCGGGGGCAGATCCAAGGAATCACGAGCAGGCTTAGCAGCCCAAGGCCACGTCTCTACACAGGCACCTTTGTTCTGCACACTCCTGGACTGCAGCCCACTGGCTTTCCTCTTCTCTCGGTCCTACAATCGCTGCAATCTCTGGGCAGGCAGTTCTTGTCGTTTTGAATTCTGTCTTTCATCAAACCCTTTGTGGACTTTGCAGGGGGCAGGGATGCGGGTGTGTGTGTGCAGAGACTGCCAACTTGGAGGTCTGAGTCAAGGTTATGGGTCTCCACTTTGTGCAGTGGGTTGAGGGTGCGCAGGGTTTGTGTGTATGTGTGTGTGTGTGTGTGTGTGTGTGAGTGAGAGAGAGAGAGAGAGAAAGAGAGAGAGATGCCTACAGGAGAACAAGAGAATGTGATGGAAAAGATCTGGTCCAGTTGACATCGTCCAAACTTTGGGCGTCTGTTAGTGTGTGTCTCAACAGCAGAGTGGCTGAGACTTTCCCAGCAGCCCCTAAAGCTGGGTCTAAGGTGGGCCTCAGGAATGAGTAATCCCTACCTTTAAGCCTTGTTTTGCCTTAGAGATGCAGCTCCAGACATTCCCCCCCACACACACACACCCTGGACCCCAGAACCTCTCTCTCCCCACCCTCCCAGAGATCCTGAGAATTCATTCCATGGCAAGACCAAAACTTTAATTTTTTTTAAAAAAAAGGGAGGAGGAATCTTGTAAAACTTTTATGCCAAACAAAGTTATAAAAACTTCCCGGGCGTTGCCTTTTCCAAAGGTTTATATGAATAATAAAGAGTGCAGTCGCGTGCACAGAGTTCTGGCGGGCTCTGAGCTGGGAGCCTTGCAAACAGCATTATCCAGCCCTGGGGCACCAGGAAACCCCAGGGGCTGCCCCCTTGAGGGAATATTTGCTCAGAAAGGAATTGCCCTGTAGATTCCGGAGAGGGGCGGGGAGAGGGAAGGGGTGTTGCCCTTGACTCCCTTGAAGTTCAAAGTTCTTTTCTGCTCTGGTGAGGAAAAAACCCCTCTGCCTTCAACCCACTCGAGAAATCAGCCTCAGGTAGTTTCTCCTTCTCTGGTTGAGGAAGGGTTCCGGGTGTCCCCAACTCCATCCACCTTTCAGATACCTGGTCTGTAACCTTCTTGCTTGTCCAAAGCAGAGCTCCCCACCCGACCCATCTAGGACACCTAGAACCTGTGGGTTTTCTCTCAAAGGTGCTTGATGGGGCTTTGTGAACCTTCTTTCAAGGCTCCCTTGCATCACCATCCCCCAGCAACCCCAGGTCTGAGCGACAAAGAAACCCAAATCCAAGACTGGCCCCAACCCGCTTTTCTTTTCAAGTCCCCCAGGTTCCCCCTGCACCCCCAAAGCCCATAGTGGGAGGGGGAGGGGCCCAGAGTGCTCTCTCAGCCCACACCACTTAATACCCTTGTAAACTCCCACGTGCGCTATAAACTTGGATTTTTACAACCAACATTCCTCCTTAGCTCCAGGAAACTTTGAACTCGGCCTCGGGTTTATTTACTGGGGTGGGGGGAGGGGATTGGGGGTGCTGGGAGCTGAGAAAAGCAGGAGGAGAAGAGGGGGGAATGCAGGCAAGGGGTAATGGAATGGGAGTCTGGGGTGTGTTGGGGGAGCCGAAACTATCCACGGCGGGTTTGTTTACTATTTAGGGCGGAAGCGTTTTCTAACACAGGCCAGACTGGGTCGTTAAGGGCGAAATGAAACTGGGTTTAGAGGCGCGGGTGGGGGGAGCGCTTTATGGCGGCGTCTAGACGAGGCTCTTTTGTTCCCAGGCAGCGCCGCGGCTGGAGGGGATTACCCGAAGAGGTTGAGCCCAGAGTGCCCCTGACCGGCAAGGGGGGGCTGGACATCCCAGGGGCCCGGAGGTGGGTTTGTTTGGGGGACAGAGACCTCTTTTTTCCCCTAAGTTTTAGAGGGTCACCAAGGACTGGCAGGTTCCTGGGCTTGAATCCTATAAGCTTTTGTTTTTCTTTCACTGTCACTCTGCGCCTTCCTTCAGAAATTCTTCTAGAGCCGAGGACCTTTTCTGAGCTTCACAATACAGGGAAAGTGGTAGCTTTGGATTTTTAATATTTTCCTCCAAAATCAGGAGCCATTTGGAGATTAGTATTTTGCTTTATAAACAGGTTCCTTCTATAGCGTTATCGTTTTATCTCCTTCCTATTTTATTGGAAACACAGCCGGCAGGTCAATATCCCTTGTTATTACTGGTGGGCAAACACCATACCTAGAGAAATCTCTCGTATTTCCGTGCATACGCATGAACACGTGCAAGCACACACACACACACAGGCTCCTCAGCTGCACTGCTGCTGACATTCACTAAACACCGAGAGTGGTTACACACCTTGGAGGATACAAGCTCTAGATGTGCATGTGGTCAATTTTACTCCATACTACAGGCAAAAACATACACATAACATTCCTTTTCATGTGCACCCATAGGCATCCCAACTTAAATATTTGTGTGCAAGCACATGAAAGGATTGTGGGGCTGTGTATAAACCCCAGTTTGCCAATTTCATCTCAAGACCTACATTTACAAATTAGAGATTCAGATACCTCTGTCATCAAAAATGACAGAACCTAGATGCCATAGTCAGTCCATAGTCGTGGTGCTTTTTCTCTCATTCAACAGAATTGTTATTGACACAAAAAAACATTTTCTTTGAATTACAGAACAGTTCCAAAGAAAAGGGAAGGATGAGAGAATTGCTTCCGAATCTCAGCCACCAAAGAACGAATTTGGAACAGAGACCACCAGAGTGCCCTCACTGAACACGATGAAAGGACTATGGTTATTTTTATACAGAAGAAACATGCAGCAAATGTAGATGGGTGTGGCGACGGTCTCACAGGTTACCTCCTTCCCCAGAGCCCCACCCCAAGCCAACCCCTTACAAAACGAATCTCTGGGGCTTTCTACTCTGGAAAACCAACGCATAAACATCAGGGTGGCCAGCCCCAGCCTAGGGTCTTGTTGTGTCTGGAGGAACTGGCCATTTGTGCTTGAGGGGAAGGGGCCCAGCCCCACCTTCCCACCCTCAGGGACCAGCGCAGGGAGGAAAGAGGGGGGGCTGGCTTTTCCCCCCCTCCTCTCCCTCCTTCAAAACTGTATAATAAAAATTCCAATACAGTCTTCTCATGGTGGGGGGGTGGGGGAGAAAAAAAGGAAAACCAAAAACCCTACCCTCGACCCTACACATTTAACTGCGACAGACAGACGGAGACATCTGGCAGGAGGGCGGTGGAGCCAAGAAAATTCCTATAAATTTAAATTCGATGATGGTTACAATTAACTCCACAACAAACGTGTGCTTAAACGGAAAGCGTTTCTGGGCATTTGGACGAGGTATGAGCAGCACGTGAGAAAGGACAGCTTTGAGACTCACTGTGGAAAGTCCTCAGCCTAAGAGCTGGAGGAAGCTACCACCACACTCTGCCCCTGCCCGTGGAAAGGAAGGAGCAGGCCCGCTGGCTCTGGCCTACTTCACCTTCACATGCTCTGCCCGCCTGCCTCCTCCTCCGCCTGGAGAGCACTGAGGGTTTTAAGAGGAGAGGGACTAATAAAAGGATCAAATAAAATCATAATATCGAACAGAATGAAATATCTTTATTTGCCACCAAAAAAAAAAAAAAAGTCACAGCAATCCCTCTGGGACAGGGAGCGAGCTGGATGGGGATTGCACACGTACACACACTCACGCACATGGAGATGGGTGATTCCAATCTCATTCCAGGCCAGTCCTCCCCACAACCCCTCAGGGTAGAAAGAAATGCTTGTGAAATTTATTTACAAAAAATTCAGGCCCCAGCATAGGGGAGGCGCCCAATCCCATCTCCCTATTGCCTCTTCCACCCTAATCTTTTTAATTTTTTCCTTAACATCAACAAAAAAAGGAGGTAACAAATGCATAGACTATAGCTATAAATTCATGGAGTGGGGCGCGGCCAGGAAAAAGATTAGGAAACCTCAATGCACCAATTAAGAAATTTCGAAAGAGGGTTCTACACCTTCAAGGGGAGAACAGCTAGGCTCGGGCGGGGCCTGGGCGTAGACGGAGGTAGGACACGAGTTTGCACACCTAACACCAGGTCAAAGGAACAGAAATTTCACAGCAAAGCGGGGTCACATTTAGCTGCCCCCCACCAATGGAGCCAGGTGGAGTAGGGATGGGAAGCCGGGGAAGTCTCCCCTCGCAGACCCGGTGTCCTAGCAGATCTTGTCACTTGGGCAAGGGAAGGCTTTTAGTTCAAGGATTGTTCAGTTCAGGCGCCCACGACTCTCGCCCCTCCCCCACCCAATCCGAGCAGCAAGACATGGTCGCGAGGTGTGTTTTCTTTTAAATAAAGAGTCTTGGCCTCGGCGCCAACGGTGTCCTCTCGCCGTGAGTCAGACACTTTCCTTCACCCCCATTCCAGGCCCTGTCCCTGTCCCACATGGAGTCAGACCAAGGTGAAGGAGGTTGTCCAGAAAGACGTGCGGGAAACGGCAGTGGGGGCCAGCCCTGGCCACAGTCCAGTTTTCCACCCGCGGAAAATAGGCGAGTTAGAAAATAAAAAATAAAAATAAAATAAAATAATTTCCCCCTTTCCCCCCTCCCTCAAAAGGGCCCAGTCTGCGGTTACAGCAGAGGGTTTCCCGAGAAATACTGCAGCCGGTCTCTGCTTAGTTTTTTTTCTTTCATCCTTCTGTTCTGAAACCAAATTTTCACTTGTCGGTCCGTCAGGTTCAGCATCCGAGACAGCTGCAGCCGCTTCTCTTTGTTGATATACACGTTGAAGAAAAACTCTCGCTCCAGTTCCCGGATCTGGAATTTCGAATAAGGGCAGCGCTTCTTGCGGGTGCGGGGGGCGTCTGGAGGGGAGGGGAGGGGGCAAGTGCGAGGAGAGGGGGAGAGAGACACGTGAGACCCGGGCGACCCCAGCCCCCCGGAGCGGCCGGCGGGCCCCTCTGCCGGCCCCACCGCCGGGCAGCCCTCCCACCAGGCCGGCCGGCTCTCCTCCCGCGGGCGCGGCGCTGGGCCGAGCCGCGACCCCCTGCCTGGGCGGCAAGCGCGTCCCCCGTCCCGGGCCACCGCGGGGTCCCGTGCCCCCTCCCCTCCGGCGAGGGCCGTGGCTGTGGCGGGGTCTGCGGGAGATGCGCGCCAGCCGCGGCCAAGTGCGTCCCCAAGGCCCCCCGCCCGCTCGGCCGCGCTCCTCTGCCCTCCGCGTGGCTCTGAAAACCCACCCCCACTCCCCACCCCCAGAAATGTGGGGGGACCGCGGAGAACAGGCGCAAAGAAGTGCAGTCCGGCGAGAGTCACTGGGAGGCGGGGAGGAAGCAAGAGAGCAGGCAGCAGAGACACCCGAGAGCCGCTTCCGGGGGCCCTGGCGCCCCGGGACGCCCGGCGGGCCGCTCCTTCCCCGCGGCCGGGCCAGGCCGGCGCAGAGGCCGCGGGCCGCAGGGAGACGCCAAGCCCCAGGCCTGGAGCAGAGGGGAGCCCTGAGCCCGCCTCGCCCCCACCCCCTGTCGCCGCTGACCCTCGGGTCGCTCCGGGCCCTGCTCAGGGACCCGCCAACACAGAGTTTGAACATTTCAAAAAATAGTTTTGTTTTGTTTTCTTTTTAAAGAAGCAGAGCGGCCCTGGCTGGACTCCCCGGCTCCGGCTCTGCTCCATTGCCTCTCTCCTCCACCACTCCCCCTCTCGGAGTTTCTCACTGTCTTTCCCTTGCCCTCCCCTTTCTCCCCCTCCACCCCTCCCCTCCCTCCCACCCCCAACCCCGGCCGCCGGGCTCCCCATCCTTCCTTAAATGCTCCTCTAAGTTCACGATCAAAGTTAATATTGCCCGCGATGGTGGCGCTTTAAAAAATTTCACAGACCGGAGGAGATAACGGAGAGGGGGGTTCACCCGGTTTTTCCAAAGAGCCCTTTTCCCTCCCTCCCCACCCCTTCTCCATCGTAAAAAGTCGAGTCGTTGGGAGAGAGGGCTTTGTAGGTTATAATAAAATCCTTTGAATGCTTATAAAACTCCACATAAAATTGGACTGACCCAAAACACGAGGCCGTCCCCGCTCCCCTCGCCTCCCCCCTACCCTCGCTCGCCCTCCCTCCCTAGCTCCCTCCCTCCTGCCCGCCTGTTTCCCGGCCGCTGCTACCTACTGGGGGCGGCTCCCTTGGCCGGCTCCTTGGCCGCCGAGTGGGCTGAACCGGACGAGCTGGGATTCGTGTTCTCCTCCTCGGCCTCGGCCTCGGCCCCCGCCTCAGCCCGGGACGCCAGTCCCGAGGCCGGGGGCGCCTCAGGCTCCCCTTTGGCCTCACCCTTGCCCGGGCAGGAGGGCTCGGCGGGCGGGTCGCCGCCGCCGCAGTAGGCGTTGTCGAAGAAGCGGTCAAAGGCTTGGGGCAGGACGCTGTTCTTGTTGACTGAGGAGTAGAAGCCGGCGGGGGCGGCGTGCGGGGCGCTGGGGTGGTGGTGACCGCCGTAGGAGCCTTCGTTTTTCATGAGGATCTCGGTGACGGTGGAAGGAGGCAGGCACTCCCGGTGCATGAGCTCGTCGGCCGCCGCATAGCAGGAGGAGTAGCTGTTCCGGGGGTGCCACTTGCCGGAGGGCTCCAGGCCGTAGGAGACCTCTCGGACCGGGGGCACTTGGGCCGGGTAGGGATAGGAGATCTGACGAGAGGGGGCCTGGGGCAGGAAGGAGGAGACCGTGGAGAACTCGGGCACGTAGTAAGTGCAACTGGGCAGATAGAGGTTGGAGGCGCAGCTCCCTCGCTCGCCGAAATCGGCGCCCCTCTCCTTGCGCGACGGCGAGCAGAAGTTGCCCAGGTTGACCGAGTTAAACATCGTTCTCTTCTGCCGGCTCCAGATGGAGGTTTTGGACCAGGTCTAGCGAGGGGGGAAAATTTGGGAAGGCGAGATGACGCGTTATCCGTCTTAGTCTCTCTCCCCGAGCACGTGATCCAAAGTAGATATTGTCATATATCAGTTCGGAGCACTTCGCAGTCGTAGGAGGGGTTCTCTCTTAGGTAAGATGGGGACGTTCAGGCGATTGGTTTGCAAACACCGCAGAAACATTATGAAAATCAATTGCAGATTTGTATTCGTTTTGCTCTTGACACTCCCCTCCTCTCCATTCCACAGAGCGAGCAAAGGAGGAGAGAGAGAGGGTTGGGGTGGGGTGGGCGGTGGGATGGGCGGGGGCGGTGGCTAGGAGGGGGTAATTGTATTTTTTTCTAGCTGCTGCTCTTTTTTTTCCCCAGGATTGGGAGAAGGAGGAGGGTTCTCACGTATGGGGGGGTCTTGCCTTCTCCCTGTGATCAGCCCAAGACAGAGGTGGGGATGAGGACCTCTTTCTCCGCTGCCTGATTCTTCCAGAGACGAGAATCGTTCCCCCCAACTCTCAGGGACTCTTACCCCACCAACCCGAAGAGAGTCAGTGCCTGTTTACAAGTTTGAAGAAGTCGATTCTTTTCCTAGCCAGGGCTGGTTATCCAGACTCGCTTTCCCCTCTGGAGGGACCCCCTGGAAGGGTATCTGAAGTTTCCCAAAGGTGAGGCGGCCCAGCAACCAGCCAGTGTCCCAACTTTGTCTGGCTTGCTGTGCTGCCGCCGGCTAGGGACTCAGATTAGTCATAAACAGTGGTAAGCAGTGAGCCAGCCGCCCAGCCGGTGCCTGGCAAAGTCTGGGAAAAACCTTCTCTAATGTTGTGTTAAATATTTAGTATGAGAGAGTGGCCCTGGGTGAATATTTCATGCCTGCCTTTATTGTCAATCAATGCACAGAAAGCTGCATCCACAGTGGCTTTTAAAATTTCAACCTCCAAGAAAAAGGTTGCAGTGAGAGTCTTGGGCGTCTTCTCTGTTGGGGCCCCTTTGGATTGGGTGCTCAGTGTCAGCTTCTGCGCAGTAAAGAAGCCCAGTGTTGGGTCTAGGTAGGATATGATGGGGGAATCTTGGTTTGGGGGTGATATTCTTGAATGATTTGGGTGGACAGTATAGATCTCTGGGACAGACCAACAAGGCAGTAGAAGGGAACTGAGGACCCTGGCGGGCTGCGCAGGGCCAGGGGCCACTCCCTAGTGGAAAACCCCAGCCCCACTCCCCCCTCCCCAGGGGTTGCAGCCAGACCTCGGTGGGTGCCTCTTTGCTGTTTCTCAGCCCTGCCCTGCCCTCCTCCACATCTACCAGCCTCCTAGATGGCTGTGACCCAAGGGGTGGGCTCAGTGGTTCTGCCCTCCCTTGCCTGCCTCCCTTCCCTCTGGGCACCACAGGACACATCTGGATAGTTGAAAATCGGTTTATTGATGGGTTCTGGACTGGGTACCAGAGCAACCGCCCACAAGCAGAAACCAACCGTGCATCTAAAGAGGAGCCAGCAGAGTATGATCTATTCTGTTTGGGTCCGAGGGTCAGAGGAGGGATGAACTGAAGCCCCCACGGACTTAGTCCATGCACTCTTAGGAAAAGCCAGAAATGGCCCAAACCCTCTTTTAACCCGTAACTCATGGTTAAACTTGGTTTCCACTTAAAAAATATTATTTGTATTTGATTTTTCTTGATGAGTTACAGAGGCCCCAATACCAGACAGGGAAGATACAAAAAAAAAAAAAAGATACCTTGACTCTAAATACAACCCCCCGCAAAGTCATTCTTTCCCAACCCTCCTGCCTCCTCAAGACTACTTTAGTGCAACACCTGGGTTGGGACAGCCTTAACCATGGGTCCCGTGTTCTTGAAGTGGCTCTGGCATACCCAAGGGTAGGCCTCTGGCTTCCCTTTACCCATTCTTGGCTGGGCACTACTTCCTAAGCCCTCCTTTAGTTCTGGCCGGATCTTAACTAAGGGCAAAGAGGAGCTAGACTGGAGTTTTGCTAAAGAGTAAGCTGCAAGAAAAAAAAATCTGTTGCTTTTCCTCTTTCCTCTACCCCTTTTTATAGGGTGAACTGGGGCCAGCGTTTTTAATTATAATGATGGGGAACTATGGGCTATGGCTTTTATGGGGTTCGTGCTCTCCTCATTAAACTCGCATTTATTGGAGGCAAAATGCTCCCCAAACAGTGATAGGAACTGGCAAGAAGGAGGTGAGAGGTACCCCTATCCCTTGCAGAGGTGTGGATGACGGCTCAGTCTCAGCCCGGGCTTTCCCCACTTCCCCCCAGGGCTGTGCTTCCTCCCCCATCCTGGCCTCCAGGGCGCTGTGGGGCCCAAGCCCCCAAGGCACCGCCAGGGCCGACAGTGGGGAGGGGGTGCACTTCCTGTGAGGAGACAGCTGTGGGCCTGAGCACTTGAATTTGACCACCAAAGTTTATTCCAGGGCCACCATAAAAGTGAGCCAGGCGGCTGCAAGGAGCTGCTGGCGGCTCGATTTCCTTGAAACAAAAAGAAAGGCAAGAAAGAATGTCACAGCAGTCGATGTTCAGGAAACTGTGAGGTCTTCCAACAGAGGCTTCTGAACATTAATATTTGTCTCCCTAAAAGTAAGGCACAAAGTTCAAAAAAATGTTTTTTCTAGTTTTGGTCTGACTTTTAATTTTTTAACAGCTTAGAAAAAGTCCCCAAAACAGGAGGTTGCTACTGGGATCAAGGAGAGAAGGCCGTGGTGGCTGAAGTCAGGAAGATATTGGTGAGCAAAAGTGCCCAAGACATGGGCCAGTGGCCTCCGTGCCCAGTCCTAAGTCCAGGCCACCCTGAAGCATAGGTTAGCCACCTGCCCCGGCCTGCATCCCTGGGCATCAGTGCTTTCCCTGAAGTGAGACTTCAGATCACTTCCCAAGAGCCTTGGGCAGCCTCACTCCTCAGAGTGGAGGTGACTGGCTTTCCCCTCATCTCATGGGTGCCTATAGCCTCTCCTACTGGAGACCCAGATTTCACTGAAATCCTCCTCAGTGGGGCCATCCTGCCAGCCCCACTGAGGCTCTGGGTGGCCTCAGTCAGTACTGTCTGCCTGCATGGCGGCTAGCGGGCAGCTGCGGTCTGGGTAGCTGCCTCGGTACTCTGGCCAGGGCTGCGACAGATACTAGCACCCTTCCCTTCCACACGCAGACACCGGAAGAGCCTTCAGAAAGGGGCAGTATCTTCGGAACCCAGTGCAGGACCCCCCCCCCCAGTACTGGGCCCCCTTGCAGCTTGTCCGTCTCCTGCTGAGGCTCAGGAGAGAGTGGATTGTGGTGGGGGAAAGGGGCCCACTCCAACAGATCAAGAACTGGGAGGAAACCTCAGGTTGGAGCAAGGGGCCCCTTAGGGCTCTCAAGCCTGTAAGATCTCTGTAGAGTCAATAAAAAGATAAGCAATCAGCACATGGACTCCCTCCGCGGGTCTGAGGCTGCCGGGCAGGCAAGGGTTGCATCCTTTTGGGCACCGCTCTCTCTGTTAGAGCAATGCCACTGATTTTAATAATCCTTTTAGTGTGCTTGGGGATTTTCAGGCCAGCGGTTTATCCTGCACCCCTAGACACCTCACACCTCCAGCCAGGGAACTAGAAAGGAAAGGGACTGTCAGTTCCCAGCCCAAGCCCAAGGTTCTAACTCAGGTCACCTAAGAGGACACGCTGCTCCGAGGTTCCTCTGGCCTCGGGAGAGGATGAGGGGAGGGAAAAGGGCAGCCCCTCAGCCCCCGCAGCCCCACCCTCTTTCCTCCGCGGAGGGATTGTCCTGGGAGGCTAGCAACGCGACCCCATTTCTCCCCATAAAAGTCCCATTTTACGAGCCAGTTTCACTGGCCCCCTCACCAAATGTTCTAAAATGAAGGAAATGTCTTTAAAGCAGTCTGGAAACGGAGTCACAACCACTGGACCTTGGTCTCCAAATTCAGCTGCAGCAGCACACACACACAAAATGCCTTTTCTGAGCAGGATTGCCCTGCCCGGCCACCCCGCCACCGGGATCTCCGACCTCGCGGCGGAGCGGAGGCCGGGTTGGCCGGAGCCGCCATTCCCCGGCTTTAGCGCCTACTTAGGCTCGGACCCAGTCCGCGCAGATCAAAGTGAGCTCGCGGCATTTTTATGAGATCAACTTCAGTGGCTCTTTACTTGTAATCAGACGCCTGGGTAGAAAATGCAAAAGGGTACAGCCCATCAATCCAAAAAGGAAAGGGAGAGAGAGAAGGCGTGGGGTGAAAAAATTCAGGTGACACGTAGCAAGACGATTTGGGTCACCCACAAAAAAGACCCTTTGCCTGCAGCAAGAATGGTTTGAGGGTCTGTCCCAGCCTCCAGGCCCTACCATTTCTCCCTGATTTCAGGAGCCAGGAAGCCTGACTCGCCTGTGTTCTGAAGCCTGATCCAAAAGCTTCCACACTGTGGACCTGCCATGGGGGCCGAGTGTGGCCGCTTGCATTCCCTTGACCGAGCTTGGAAGTCGCCTTCTGCTCTAGATTCGAAGTATCTCCCATTTTGCTGCTCCCCTTTCAGCGGTCTCCGTGTTTCTTCCGTCACTACAGCCAGAAGTTGAGTTACAGGAAGATTCGCCAGAGATTTATCGCCTAGCCCCAAACTTGGAGAGCCTTGTTGTCATAAACAGCCATCTATTGTCTAGGCTTTTATCTCCGGGTATGGATCATGCATTATTGAGGCTCAGGAGCCTCTGACCTGACTATGTGGGGTGTGTGTGCAGCCCCCCTGCCCAACAGGGGCTCCTGGTGGGTAGGTTTAGCAGGGGATGCAAATGTGCATGTGCCTTTGGAGCTGGGCAGGTTCACCTGAGTGTCCCAGGGTGGGAGCTGGAAATAGGGAAGGACTGCCTGTGCCTGGGAACATTCTGGTACATGTACTTGTGTGTTGGGTGAGAATTTGTCACGGTGTGCTTTGTTTCTGGGGCATTTTAAGTGTTCCTGTCTGGGATTTTGCGGGTTTTATTAACCTGCATCCGCTTAGCCTGTTTATGTCTCTTCGAAGCCGATCATCTGGTGTTTTTCAATTTTGGGCCCATTGTGTGTGTGTGTGTGTGTGTTTAGCTTCTCCGAGAAAAAGGGTTTGGGTGATACCTTTCCAGTCCCCTTCCCTCGGATTCCTGCACCCACCCGAAATCACACCTCAACCTCTGCCTTCACCATGGCATCTGGCCCTGCTCCACTCACTGCCAGTCCCTAATCTCCCCAGTGGCTACCAATTTTCTGTGCCAGGTACAAAATACATCTTTGCAGGATAAGGTCTGGCTATCTCTGTCTTTCCCACATTAGGGAAAAGTCCCAGCTCCTAATAAACTCCCTCCCTTCCTAGGGCTCCCTTTCCCTGGGCTGAGGGAAACCTCAGAAAGGGCTTCCCCAGTCCATTCTGTCCTTTAAAAGTACTCTCCACAGAACTCTAGAGAGTGCCAGAGAGGGCCTGCCGCTCCCTCCCTGGGGCTTCCTGGCTTCAAATGTCCTTACCCTGGCCACCCCCTCAGCCCCCAGAGCCCAGGCAGTAGGAGGTTTGCCCAGATTAAACGTCCATAGGAGAGACACTTATCACCTTAGAGCTCAGGGTCAGAGGCTGTTTTTGAAAGCCAGGCTCCTTTAACACCAGCAGAAATAATCAAATCCTCCCCCTTTGTTTTTCATTATCAGAACACAGGGTGGGAGGGCTGCCGGCGGCGGAGGCCTGGGAGCTCCCCGACCACCCTCACTGCTCCCGGCTGCTCCCACCTGGGCCCCAGGCCCCACTTCAGGTTCCAGAGAGCCCTTAGGTGCCCTCAACCAGGTAGGTCAAGTGGGAGGGGGCTGATCCCAGACGCTGATTTTTCAGTTAAGAAGGGTGTAGATGACAACCAGAAGGGGTTTGTGGGGCATCAGGTTTAACCAGAAGCCCGCCATCAGGGCCTCCCTCCCTTGGCTATTAGAATTCCCATGTAATAAGCAATGATTAGGCCTAAAAAGGGCAAGGTGGACGCAGAGCAGGCAAAAACAGGAGAAGTCCTAGGGAGCGGTGAGTCCTTCACAGACACCTCCACGCCATATTCTCTCTCTGGCCCCCTCTTCTAGTGCTATTCTGGTACCCTGGAGGGACCGGGCCAAGGATTCCACTTCAGGCTCCTCTCTCTGGCCGCCTTTCTCCCCTGAGCCCGCCCGCTGCCCGCTGCCCGGGCCGCGGCGGCGGCTCCGGAACTCGCTTTCCCTCCGGCCCGCCGGCTGCGGCACCGCCTCACTCCGCCTGTCTCTCTGCCTGACTCCTTCCATCCCTGCCTTCACACCCCGCCGCCCCCACCTCTCAGACCAACAGACATCGAATGCCCTAGTCTCTCCGTCCCCAAGGCCTAGGCTCAGCCGGCTCAGCGCTCGCGGATCGCTGCCGCGCCACCGGGTCCTTGCGCTTCGCTCCCGGTCCCCCGCTGCAGCCGCCTTCCTTGCTAGTTGCCGGGTTCAACCGCTTCTCTCTCTCTCTTTCCCCTTTCTCCCCCACCCCTTTCCGCCTCTGGATGTGAGAAATAAATAAATCCAAGTCCCCTGCTTCATCAGCCCTCCCCACTCTTGCTGCCTCACTTCCCCTCCTCCTTACCGAGTGTACCGCCTTGTTTTCGAAGGAAATCTGAATAGTCAGACATCTAAGCTGTAAATGAACTTATTTTTCTTTGTGACGGCTAATTTTCTCTCCAGTTCTTACGTCCCATTCCGCTTCGCGGTAGAATGAAAGGGATTTAGGAGTCTGCAGTATTGGGAAGAGGGAGTGGAGAGACGGAGCCCAGAGTTACAGCCGGTGGCGAGAGATACGGAAGACGGAGAGATACCGAGAGAAAAAGAGGCACTGGCTTGGGGAGAGGGAGGGAGGGAGGGACGGAGGGAGGGGGAGGGGGCCCCAGCTGGCGGGAGCGGAGCCAGAGAGAAAAGGAGAGAAAAGTTTCCCGGAGTCTTCATTAGTTGACTTCTGTGTCCACTGCTTCCCCCAGCCGGCCGAGCTCACCCCCAATAAAGGAAGGAGGGGGGCCTTTATTTTTTTTTTAAGGCCCCTAAGACTCCAGTGTTTACAAAACCAGAAATGCCACGGCCACGTCCTGGCAGAAAGAAAGGCTGAAATGGAGGACCGACGCCTTCCTTATAAGGTACGATGCTAACTTGACCTTCACTTTGTCTTGGCGCCCCCCGCCCACCCAGACCGCTGCAGGCTGCCAGGCAGCGCCCAGGCGACCCTGGCCGCTGCCTCCCTGCTTCCTTTCTTTCTCTGTCAAATGTCTCTCCATTTCTTTACCCCCTCACTTCCTCCTTCCCCCTCCTCTCCTTTTCTTCCCCTTTTCTACCCTTTCTTTTTTCCTTCCTTCCTTCCTTTCTTCCCCCTGCTGTTCTTCTCTCCCCACCTCACCACCCCTTTCCTACCACTCATTCTTTTGATTCTTGCCTCTGGTGTCACGGCTTCCCTTGATTCTCTTTCCTGGCCTCTCTGATGCAATCTCATTCTCTCTTCTTTCCTGATCTTTTGAATCTCAGGAACAGGAAGTAATATTTTCAATACTTTCCCATCCCCACCCCACTGAGCTCCATGGCCCTCACCTGGCTTTTGCCCCCATCCAGGTATCCCTGAGGAAAAGGGTCCAGGAAAGAAGGCAAGTTTGGGATCAAAGGGGCTTCATTCTGGGCCCAGTGCCCACTTGAGGATGGCAATGAACTTGGAGGACTCTGTCTTCCTGTCACTGGCCTCACCTGCCAGGTCTCTGTGACCCCAGGGGTCTTGAACTGAGGGTGAAGCTCTTGTTTGGGAGAGCAGAGACCACTGCTCTTGAGACTTAGGGGAAGGTTTAAGGAGTAAATTGCTGTTTGCCTTTCTCTGAGCTTTCAGCCTGTAAAATCCTAGATATTTCACTTAAGGCATTTGGGGAGGGAATTTAGAGAAATAGGGATTTGGATATTCCCACACACATAAAGATAGAAAAGAGATAGATTATTCAGGCCTCTCTGCTTTGCCTCTTGTTGCCTCCCAGGCTCCAACAAAGCCTCCAACATTAACTGTAATCATATCTTGTGTGGCTATAAAATAAATGATATTATGGACACCCCTATAATTATCTATTATTCGCTTACTTGTGATAATTACAATACTGGATGAGGCAGATCTATGCAGACAAAGTAAAGCCAAGGAAATATGCTGAAAAATGAAAGTGAGACTCTGTCCATTCTTGAGTATGTTTCAGAATCTGTAAACTTGCCAAAGACCTCCGTGGTTTAGGAGTAGCCATCTTGTAGGGGATGGGTCATACTGGGAGACCCTACCACCTCCTTTTCTCCTTATACCCCCTTCTGCACAGACACCAGAGAGGATCAGACCATCAAAAGGAAATGCTTTCTCTCTCCCCCTACAATTATCCGGATAATTGCATGAATCCTTCCTGGAATACTGCTGGGTAGTCAGGTTGAGATTTCAGCAGGAAGTGCAAGGGACAGGGATTCCAAATGGGGGAAGCTGAGAGAGCCTGCGTTCTTACATTCCTAGACTTTATAGTTCTGTCTAGTGTTACACTGTTTCTTCAGGCAAAGATCTTTGTTTGCCTTCAGTCATATTTCTCCCCTCCCCCTCCCTTTCTCTCTCTCCACCTCCCCCTTTTGGTCCCGTTAAAGTAGATTCAGAACCCTCTCTGCTCTTAATAGATGACTATAAAAGTAAAATTAATTCCCCCCTGCCTACTAATATCAATATCTCTCTGTTCAGTATCCACATTGGTGAGAATAAACAGAATTAAGTGCTGCAACCCAAACCAGCAATTACATCCAAGGGTTTTTTTTTTGGGGGGGGGAGGGGAATGTTTTGTTGCTGTTTTTGTTTGTTTTTTGTTTTCCTTTGGGCTTATCTAGGGGTGTTTACTCTGCTGAGAGATAAGCAGGGGTATCTGTATTATTATTTTTACAAGTTCATTGATACTGGCCTGAGCCAGTATCAACTTGGTAGAAAAAGCAAGCTTGAAGCCAGAGAGCGAGCCTAAGGAGGGAAGAGAACGCCAGACGGAGATGAAAAAGGACCACGCAGAGAAATGCGGGGAAAGGAGAAAGCGGCAGGTTCCTGAACAAACGTGGTGGAGGGCAAGACAGGCACTCATGGACAGAGGTTTATGTATCTTTATTTTTTTTCTAATTTTTTAAAATTTGAGGCTTGATTTTAAAAAGGGAAAACTCAAAGGAAAAACTCAAGAAGGGGGGAGGGGAGAGGGAATTATTCGAGTCACAGCATTTCAGCCCTAGAAGGGAAAAACCCTGGATACACCGGATACTCGGTGATCTGGGTCTCGGATCACCTCCTCGATCCTCGGTCCTACATGGCTCTGGTTCCTGCATCGCTCTGGCTCCGACCTGCTGCTGCCCCACAGACCCTTGGGCTGGGCCCTCGAAGTCCCCCCTCACGGCCACCAGGGCTTCCTTGCTCTTCTTATCATCTCCATCTTTATGACGAGGCTTGTTAACAAGACCAGCGAGCTGGCCACGTACATCTATCTCCGCTGCTCAGGCAGGCTCAGCCAAGAAGTGGAGGGTGTGGGGAGTGGGGAGGCACTAATTAATTGATTCCTTTGGACAGTAAAATATGGCCGCATCTACACGGAACCCATTGACTCATAAACAATATCTCTGCTGGGTGTGAGTGTGTTGTCTCTCAAAGAATTTTTCCATAGGTATGTGTCAGATAGTCCCGGATTTTTAGCTACTAAAGAAGGACCCAAGTGGACCTCATTTTTAGGAGACCAAATCAGAATTTGCTCAGCCCCCTAAAATGCTTTAAGTTATCACTGCCTCTGGAAAAGCACTGAGAGTGGGTTTTGTTGAGAAAAACTTGGGTTATGGGATAAAATTTCCTGGTTGCTTGGATAGACCTGGCCAAGATTGAAGTTGGAAAGTGGAGTCCAGGAGCTGGGCAGGCCAGAGTCCTCTTCCTGGTTGGCTGGGCAGAGTGGGGCTGCTATGGAATTAGAGGGGAGCATAGAAGACAAGGTCCGGTCTTTACTTCATACTGCTTCCTAGACTTGAATTTTGAAAGTAAATTTTTAAAAAGTTAATTCTCACCCTTCAAGGAGCCCTTGTATGCCCAGCACACACTCAGAACCTGTCTGTTACACACCTCTCCTGGCTGCTGCACTCTGGCAAACGAGAGTAACTGGATATTTACAGTAGGTCCAGAAGAACAAATGCTAAGATAGAAGGGATAAAGTAATTAGACAATGCTAATTCCATGCAGGCATGATTGTGCAGTTAGACCCTGCTGCAAACAGGACTTAGGGCTCAAAATATAGACCCTGACCTCAAACAAGAGAGGCAACAGTTAAACAGAGACAGGAGACCACTGATATAAATAATCCATGTAGATGTAGAGGGGGTTTTGAAAAGACAGAAATAATAGAAAGTTCAGAAGGACTGAAAAGAGCTTCTGCTGTGGGGAATGTCATTGCTAATGCTTGGGCTTCCTCCTGATACTGTTTTTAATATTGGCAGAGAAGTGTATACTACAAATACAATACTATGTGAACCCAAAGTATGTACTTCAATGTATTTGGTACACATACAACATGTATACAAATGTAATTCACAGAATATATTTTTCATGTACTGAGTTGGTATGCACTTTGTGTATATATAATAACATGATATATTTTCCATGAAGTTTTAAAATGTGGATATATTAATAAGATAATACTGTTAATATCTAATATTATAATTATTATCTGGATGCATTGTCCATATACTGATTTTATATGGCTTTTAGAGTGTATATACTCATGTATCTAAGTTGGTGCAGGACTGTACTGTCCCTGCGCTGCGCAACTGTACTGTTTATACATGTAAATGAATTTTTATATATGATGGACATACATGCTATATGTAATTTTTTTTCAGGAGGTGGCTTTCCCATACAATAGATGAGTGCCTACGTTTGTATATTTTCTAGAAAAATATATTTTCCATTGCCAGAATGTACATGTAATATAGATCTCTGTGCATTTTAGATTGTTTCAATATGTCGGTTGTGTGGGCAGTATGTCCAGGCGTACATCTTGTGGAACATCTTTTCCCTGCTCCGAATGTGGACCATCTTTCACAGGGAGCTTTTCTAGCAAGAACTGCCAGTGAGTTCCATCCGCACAGACCGGTCCTTGAAGTTCTCCACTCCATATCATGAAAATTGACAAACCAAAGGCTTGTCTCGGAGTACCAACGAAGCGACTCACGGTCAGAGAGAAGTCACCCCCAGGCAACAGGCTGGGTCGCACTGCCTAAAGGTTCTCTGTGTTTGATCTCTTCCAAGCCTCGGGTGCCAGGCTCCTGCGGGGCGGCACAGGCTTTATTTAGGAGCCTGAGGCAGATCCGCCAGCGGTGAGGAGCCCAGCAGGAGGGCCGGCCGCCGCTGTGCGGACGCCGCGTGCCCAGCAGAGGGAGGCCATTTGGGAGAAAGGCCTGGTTCCCGCAGCCTGGCAGCGTCTGGGACTCAGACTGCTCTTTGAGGTCACCCACAAACCCACGGAGCGTCTCCCCGGGCTGGGGCTCGGGGCTGATCAGCTGGGCGGGTCCGGGTCTTGGCGGTCTCCGCGGCTCCGGCCAGCAGGGGTCATCCCGTCATTCGCGGGGGCCGGCGGACCTCGGGCGGCGACTGGCGCTGTTGGTTGGGCTGGCAGCTACATGGGGCGGCGGGGCCGGGGCTGGGAGGCGCACCGTATTTCCTCTTTGGGATCCCGGGAGCCCCGGAACCGAGGTCGGGTCAGGCGCTTGGGGAACTGGACCGAGGTCCCGGAGCCCTGTCCGCCGGGCCGGGGCACGGAGCGCTCCGGACTCGGGGCGGGGAGCGAGCGGCCAGGAGCCCGTGTCGGCCACCAGCGGCCGGCGGGTCTTTGTCTCGCTTCGAGCGGCGATCGCTAGCTCGGCGCCGGGCTGCCGTGGTACGGGGCGTTCGGTGGCGGCGGGCTGGAGACGCACGCTTCCCCGCGGAAAATCGGCAGCTCCTTCTCGACGGAGGCATACACCGTAGGGCGGCCGGTCGAGCCAAACACTCGGCTTATACGCGGCGGTGGGGTCCTCGGCCTGCAGCCCACCTCGCGCTTAATTACGCTGGGACCTTCGGCGCCTCCGTGTCCCCGCCGCACAGAGAGGGCTGGGGGCGCCAGTATGCGTTTCTCACACCGGTCGGGGGCCTACAATCCTCTCCTACTTTCCGGGTAATGGCGGGGAGGATGGGCGGACGCTCTGGCCGGTCGGAACCCAAGGTCCCGGGGGTTTGCTTTGTTCGAAGATGGGGCCGGCGGTCCCTGCTTGACTCTGGGTCTGTGCCATCGATCTCGCCGGGTTTCCGGCTGCATTAGCATCCGCAGAACCAGGGCTGCCGGGCCCATCTCCCGTCCGTTTGATAGTGGCTTAAAATACCCTAAGCTGCGTCTACGCAGCGCAGAGTGGAGTAGAATTGGGTGATAATCAGGGCCAAATACACAACTTATTTGAGTGGTATAAGCTTATACATACACAACAGTAAAATTATTTTTTACCTGAGTTATCCAGATAACTCTCCCCTTTTCCTGTCCCTCAAGACCCAATTACAGACACAGGATGCTTTGTCTTAAATCAGTGGAGTAAATTGTAGTTTGAAGGCTTAAACCAGACAAACAATTGCAAAATAGATGCAGTCTTTGCCCAGATACAGAGTTCAACTGCACCCTGGGTTATTTAGGTTGCAGCTCCAACCATGACCTTCCGTTTGTCCAGGAGAGCCAAGGACTTGTTATTTAGCCATTGGGAAGAGGTTATAGTGTTTTCTTCTTCCCCAACAGCTTCCCCAGTTATTGAGTCTCGGGGCCTGCATAGACAACACACAACAAGGAAACTTTTCTCTCAGATCTTCACTGTCTCTGGGGATAAATCAAGGGAATAAGTTGAAGGTCAGTAATTCCTGACCTCCCTTCTTTCCTATTTAGCCAAAAATGCTTTCTCTGTTAACTCCCTGTATAGATGTGGCTTAAGAAGAGGATAGTCTCTTTGGGATTTAGGACCCCCCCACACCCTTTATTTAGACCTAAGGGCAGCAATCCAGTCCCTCCCCACACCCAGCTCAAGGCTTCCAGAAGCTGTCCAGCCCCCACCCTCCCCTGAACTCTGTGGGCCCTTTATATAAGTACCCCCAAAGTTTGGGATCTCCTTTCTGCCTGAACCCCTCAGATGCACACTCAGTAGGGGATTGGGGCAAAGGGAGGATGGGATTTGGTCTGAATTTGGTACTTTTTCTAGTTGCAGGAGTAAGAAAAGGAGGAGAGAAAGAGAAAGAAAGATTTCAGGGCAGGAGGCCTGGCTCAGGAGGCTGAACTCTCGGGGGGCTCTTGCCATTCTGGAGCAGGCCTAGGAGGGTGAAGGGGGAATGTGGAGAAGACTCGTGACTGGAGCCTGGCTGTAAGAAAGGGAAACTTGGGGACCAGAGGCTCATGGGTGGTGGAGGCAGAGGGAGGGTGTCCCTTCATCCATATGGAAGGAGTGAGGTAGAGGTGCAGAGGACTCGTGGGCCCAGCTGGGACTAGACTCTGGCCCAGACCAGAGCCCCTCTCTAGCATGACCTGAAGGGGACCACGGCTGACAGGGATGGAGCGTATATCACCGGCTTCAATCAGTCTTTAGTACCCTGTCCAGTCATCTGACAGTGCACCAGATGTGCTCTCACAGTGAATCCACAGAGCTAGAACCATACAGCTGAAGTGTGGACCCACCAGCCCCTGCCCTATACCCCATGGCACTCTCACCATCCCATCTCCTACCCTGGCTTCACTTCTGGGAGTTCCTGCAGCTCAGACTTTGTTTCTGTGGTCCCACAGGTAGTGTCAGCCTCCCCCAGGCTGTCCACATGATTTGTACAACCCTGTGACTCCTCAGATATCACTCTCCTCCCCACTCATCTACCATCCCTCAATTTTCTTTCTGCTAGTAATTGCTTAGGACTGGAGATGGCAGCTCATCAACAGATCTTGGTTGCTCGTATATTTTTGTTGCCCATGCAACCGCTCTTCCTTTATTATTGTAGGTTTATTATTTTTATTATTCATCTGAGCTGGAGAAAATAAAGTAGGTGAACAGCTAGGAGGTTGGGGATCCCATTCTTTCTGGGCAGAGGAGACCATGTGTAGGGAGCCAGTTTAAAATTTTTTCTCTCAAAAAAATCACATCATCATACCATCATGTTTTAATTATTATTAATATGATGAAGCAACTCTGTACAAGGACAATATAAAGGGAAAACGTGCTAGAGACAGACATCCACATAGGACAGCACACTAGAGAGAGCTGGGGAAGGAGGGAAAAAGGGTATCTACCCACAAGGGTCACTCTAGGTACTAGCAACAGACACAGAGGAGGACACAGAGTAACAGAGACGCTCACAGAAGTTTAAAGCGACAGGAAGAGAATATTGCATATCTTTGTTCCCCCACCCCTGTTGGAGTGTTCTGGTCTCTCTTCTCTATGAAGCTGTAAGAGTCAGGCTGGAGGGGTGGAGCTCAAACCCAGCACCCCAGAGCCCAAGAGGTCACAGGAGGGGCTCAATGAAGGGGTAGATGGGTGACCTGGCAAAGAGGGGAGTGCCTCACACCCAGGTCCAGCCCACAGGGGAGTGCGAAGACAAGCTGGAAGCCTAGTGATTTTTGCAAATTTGTACATAGGTTACTGTTGGTGGGGAAATGTGTCAGGTGCCCAGTGGAGGATGGGGGTATGTGATTGTACAGGCTACTCTGCAGGGCTGAATTTGGGGTTATGAGTCTGCCCGCTTGCAAATACAGTCAGAATGGTGTAGGCCCAATGGTGTACTGGGCAGCTGTGCCTGTTTGTCCATGCCGCTGTACAATCTTGTGCAGGGCCTTGAAGCTGGTGGCAGAGTGGGGGGCCCTGTGGATTGCCTTTCCAGGATGTGGAAGGAGAGACTCTCCCCAGGTGGTAAGAGCTCCAAGCAAGCAGGCCAGTTTCACACTATCAGGCTGGGTTTAACTCCCATGATTTCCCCCCACCCCACCCGGCTTCTCATTCTCTGCCTCCTGTCAAGGCTGGGTCAGCAGATGAGTGAGAGACTCTCACCAAGAGGAATAAAAATGAGTGCAAGAAGGCAGGCCAGCTCCCTCACTGCTTCTCTTTCCGAAGCTCAGCCTGGCATCTACCCAGATGGGGGTGGGGCCTCGGCGGAAGGGGGCTATGAATAAAAGGCTCTCGGTGGGTGGGTGAAGCCACTCTCTGGCCTACAGTGGGTTTTGGGGATGTGCCCTTCCCTTTCCTCTGGTCCTCCTAACCCATGGCTCCTCGGCCTGGGGGCAGAGGCACCGGATCTTCAGACAAAAGGCGGACGTTGGGGAGCGGGTGGAGTGAGGGGTGGGTAAGAGAGAAAGGAGTTGGGTGGGGGGCTGCAGCGCCCACCTCCTTCATTGTCACCAGCCTGGGAAACCCGGGCTGAGCAGGGGGCCTCTGTGGCCGGTAGCCCCTTTTAGGGGCGGATTCTCCTCCCGCCTCATAAATTATCCTGGTCCAGCCTGCGGCCGGCCGTGACCATGAACGCCAGCGGGAAGAGAGGATCTGCTGCGGCTGCCAGAAACTCTCTTGGCCAATCAATGCTGCGCTTCGCAGCTCCTTTTACAGCCTCCCGGGTTTCCCAGAGAGCCAAGTGGGGGTCCCTGGGGTGGCTACTGAACCTGAGATTGCGTCTGCTCAGCTCTCAATTCCCCTCTTGCGGCTTCCGGTCCGCAGCCGCCTGGACGGTAGGGAGAATGGATGGCGGCACACCTGTCAGCGAATGGGCGCAGGGGCCTCGGTGTAGGGGGCTGAGGACCAGGAGCACGGTTGGTGCGTTCGGGTAGCCTGCTCTAAAGGGGACCTAAGGCTGATGATCGCCCCGTCCACAGCCGGCTCGGCAAAATGCTCCTGCCTTCTCATGCCTTTGCCTGCTCCGCGTCCAGGCCTGGAGGACCCAGGCCCCACCGGACTTAGGCACTGCTGACCATTCTGTTCTCTCAAACCACACTTCCTCCTCTGTTTCCCCACTTCCTCCTGCCCTCCCAGAGCCACCCTGACCCCATCCCCAATCTCTGCTGATACTCTACTCTCACTCCCTCCTCTTGGCCAGTCCTAACCCAACAACTGCAAGCTCTGAGAGCACTGGCCCCACTGTCCCCACCCTGGCCTCCTCCTGCAGGCAGACTGACCAAAGACCATGGAAGGAAAGTGGTGCGAGGGGCATCTTAGTCACCTTACCTCCAGATCCTCAGCCGGAGGCCCAAAGCCCCCATCCCTGGGGTCAAACTAGCCCCTCCCCAGGGCCTCAGCCTTCCCTTCCCCTACCCCCTACCTGCAGCTGTGGGCTTCTTCTCTCCCTGGCTGGGTTCTTCCCTTGTCTCTGGGACTTGGCAGGGTCTGCTGGGGGTGTGTGGGAGGGAACCACGAACAAAAGAGACAAGAGGACGTCCAGGGAGGACCTGCAAGAGATGCCTGGCATTCTAAGCGGGGACTGTGTCCCAGGCAGCACCCCCTCTTGCTGTCCGCCAGAGACAGGCTCAGTCTGGGGCTGGCACCCGTGTCTTGGCCCCCTAAAAGAAGGAGAGAGCTTGCTCCCTCAACAGAAGTCTTTTCTTTTTCATTCTGCGGTTCTGAAACCAGATCTTGACCTGCTGGTCACTAAGATTCAAGCGGTCTGAGAGTTCCCTCCGGCGCTGCCGTGTGATGAACTCGTTCACCAGAAACTCGCCCTCCAGCTCCGCCAGCTGCAACTTCGAATAGGGCTTGCGCTTCTTCCGTGAGCGGCTGTGGATCGGGTACCAGGGTGCTCCTGGGTGGAGACGAACCAGCAGGGTTGACCAGAGGACCAAGAGATGACGAGCCCCATACCCTCAGTCTTTGCCAAGCCCCTTTCACCTTGGCCTAACAACCCACAGGAGGCTCTTCCTCTCGTTTTTCAAAGACTCCCATCCCCACCAAATCCTCCGCCTTCATCAATCTCTTCTTCCCCTTTCACTCTTTTCTCCTGGCCTCCTCAACCCTACTTCTCAGTGCCGCATCCCAGAACCTTCTAGATTCTTATCCTCTCACTTCTCCTCAAATCTCTTCTCCAGGATATCCTGGCCCCTTCCTCTCACATCCTCCAGAATGGAGTCCCTGATCAGTTAGAACAGACATGAGCTAGTGACAAGAGTAAACCATATTCACTGGCCTTTCTTTAAAAAAAAAAAAAAAGTAGGGAATGGGGGCCTGTGGGAAGGTGGAAAGAGAGGCCCTGGGCAGGCAGGGATCATGCTCTGGGTCCCCAGCCCCTAGGCCTGGAAGTCTGTCAGAATCCCCCGTCTCCGGAGCTCCCTGCCCCCTCCGGCTGCAAGTCAAGCAAAAAGAGAATCTCTCTAGTTCTTTTATGGGGATATTTACATGTTTATAGGGCTCCCCCCCAATTCTTTTTTTTTTTAAAGAAGCGCTTCCTCACCGCACAGTCTGTCACCCTAAGCGGCCCTAGCTCAGTCCTACACTGCCCGCCCGAGTGAGACGTCCCGTCCGGAGTGGGCCGAGGTCCTTACCGCTGGCCGCGAGCCCGCCACCGGGGTTTAAAGGCGATACCAAGCTTCCGGGGTCGCCCGCGCCGGCGCCCTTGTTGCCCTCGTTGAGCAGGGACGAACTGGAGTCGGATTCCAGCGACTGGCACGAGGGCGGGTCGGGCGGGGGCCCCGCGCCGCCGTCGCCACCGCCTGCCGCGTAGTCGTACTTGAAACCGAGCGCTGGCGGCCCCGACGGCTCCAGCGGCAGCAGCGCTGCCCCGGGCCCGACTCCTGGGCCGGGATCGCGCCCGCGCTCCTCACGCTTCAGGCCCCCGCCGCCCTCGGCGCACGGCTCGCGGTAGTAACCCTTGCTGTCCTCCACGCGCGCCAGCTCGCACGTGCGGCCGAAAGGAGGGTTGAGAGACACCGGGCTGCCGAGGTAGGGCTGCGGGTAGCCATTGCACGGTTCCGCCGACGGCCAGGGCAGCGAGCACACGTTGTCGCGGCGCGGGTAGGACAGCGAAGGCAGCCCGGGCAGCTGCGCCCCAGACGCGCGGAAGTTGGGAAAGTAGAAGGTGTCTCCCGTGTGGATGTTCACCAGCGGCCCCACAAACCCGGGATTCAGGAGATTATGCTCGCCCATTTCCGCGGGGCCCGACCGGCAGCTTCTACTTTATTGCTATCTGACATTAAACATAGTTAAACCTGCACCGGCCACCCATTGGCCGTCCGGCTCACGTGGGCGCCGCCGCCAGGGGGATGGGTGGGGACAGAGAATCCCCCCACCCTGCACCAACTCCAACTTCCCCCTTACCCAGTAGAGGGGAGTGAGAGTGAACGAACCGCGGGGGCAGATTTATTCGCTGACTTCTAGTTTTTAAAAAAATCATATAAAACCTAAGGCAGAGATCGAGGTAATCGCCCGACACGGGGCAAGAGGAAAAAAGCCACACCAAAAATACCCTCACATACACGCTTCTGCAACCTGAACAAGATCCCCCCTCCCAGATGTACTATCTTCTGGCCAGCAGCTGGCCAGAGCACAGCCTGTCCCTCTTTAATTAGCTCCTTTATTAACTAAAACCGTTGGAATTTACAATATATCCTCAATAAATTACTATTAGATATTGTGTCATATAAAGTTTACTGGCTGTTTAAGGAGACGGATGAGCCCTTTGGCTCGGGGTTTATTTACAGTAGAGGCGAAGTGGGGGTAAAGACAGGTTTTCCTGCAGCTGTCTCTTCCAGCCCTATCGCTGCCAGCTTCTTTTCCTCGGCTTTTTCTCCTCAGGAATTTGGGGAGACACGTGGGGTCCTCTCCTCCAGGAGGGGCTCAGGGAGGATTACTAATGCCAGGTCTTCCCCACTCTCTACCTGGGAGCCACCCAGCCTCACATCTTCATTCACTGTTAGAGGAAGAATAACAGAAGAGAGACGGAAGAAGCAGAATAAGG
Organism: Oryx dammah; assembly: GCF_014754425.2. NCBI lineage: Eukaryota > Metazoa > Chordata > Mammalia > Artiodactyla > Bovidae > Oryx > Oryx dammah. Next base: position 91,064,726 of record NW_024070213.1, on the reverse strand, counting down.
ACGCTCCCAGCTCAATGAGGACTTCTCCATCTGCTCTTGAAAACTCAGAGGGCTGAACTACTCTTCCCCATTTCTGTGGGTCAGAGGGGTTTCTGGGGGGGCTGTCCTCTTGGAGTCTTTGCAGCAAGAGACTCTGGGCTCCCAGCAGGGCTTGGCTGGCCGGAGAGGCCCCTGATTCCCACTGCGGAGGAAACACTCACACCCCAGAAGGAGCCTAGCCTACTGCTGGGACCACAGATAACAGCGTCCAGCTCAGTAGGTGTGCTGGGAGTGAGGGAAGGAACACCAGAGAATTATCTTCTTGGGATTTAAAATTATATGTATGGTGCTAACCCCAACAGCTCTTTTTGCAGAAGGCTGAGAATCTAATGCAGACCATTGGCAAAATTAATGGACATCTGGAAGCCACAATCTAACTTCAACCAAGTCCACAGACACACAGTCAAGCAGATTAAAATGAAAAGGGAAACAAACCTTCCCTTCGAAACAAGGTGTATTCTACTGGAATCTAGTAGACATAACACTCAGATTTCTATGCTATTATTTTGGGTTCTTTTGAGCCAAAGCTCAAAGCATTGCTTCAAGTAATACCAGGTGGGATTAACAGTCCAGCAAAAGTCTAAATATGAGAATACACCAGATTTAGAGAAAACTAGAGAGATGACAGAGTATGGGAGAAAGAAACCCACGTGGGTGAAAGTTAAATATCTGAGAATGAGCGGAAGCTACAAAAGCAGACCTAAGCAGAAGATTCTCATCTCCCTCTTTTTCTCTATTCTGCAGGACACGGCAGAGAGGATGCAGATTCTTTGAATTCCAGAGCTTCTCGAGCAATTTCATATCTCAAACCATAGCTGCTCACTCCAACAGAAATGTGTCCGCGCGGGCGTCTCCCTGCCCGGCACAACTCGCAGCTCTTAGCTCGGTACCCTCCGCTCTCACCCCGTTTCCTCTTCCCCGCCCTGGCCAGCTAGGCGGCCTGGCCAGGTCCCTTCTGCCCCCAGGAGCCCGCCCCACGCCGGGCCCACTTGCCGGAACCTAGCGAGGTCAAGCGGTGGGATGTCAGCCCCGCGCAGTCACCTCCAGTCAGAACCGCGACAGTCGGGGAGGCGAGGAGCGAGCAGAATTGAACTGGCCTTTTTGTGCCTAGTTGATTAAGGGGCTGTGCGACTGCACAGAGGAGCATCCCTCAGCTGCGAATTCTATGTCACAGCATCTCCAATATCTTATTTATGCCCTCTTTTCAAGAAGCATTAATAAGCGTTATTGAATATTTAATTAAATTTATTTGGGGGTTATTTGGGGTCATAAAGATAAACAGGGTGTGACTTTAATATTGTTGCTGTTTTCAATCAGAACATTGCGCCGGCGGCGAGGTCTCCAGGCCTCCAGGCCTCGCGCTCAGCCGCTATTGTTGGTGTGGGGGACGCCGATCTGAGCTTTGCGGGATAATCACTAGTCCTTGATGGGGTGGAGGCTTCTCCGCATTCTTTTTTCCCTTCCCAGATGACTCCAGTCTCCTAGAAGGGGGGTGCAAGGAGAAAGGTCTTAGGCTTTCCCCACCCCTCCCTAGCTCGAAAATCTCAAGCCCGGAGCTCTGCTCGCTGTCCTCCCGGCCAGGCAGCTGAGCACGCGGAGCAGCGGCCACAGGGCGGCAGATGAAACGCCGCGGAAATGAGGGTGGGAGTGAGGACTTCTTTCTTCCTCACATGCAGTTTCTCCTAGTCCGATTTGGTCCCATCAAAAAAAAAAAAAAAAAAACCAGCCACCACTTCCCCCAGGTTTCGGACCCTGGCACTTGCACACACACACAAATCCTCTTCCTTCCGTGCAGCCGTGCAGCCGACCCTGTTTCCTCTAGGCAAGAGCTGCCGAGGACCATCAGCAAAATTCACATCCCCGGTACCCTACTCCTCAAGGATCACTAGGATTATTATAGGGCTGTTAGGACCCCGGCAAAGACCCAGGCAATCTAGGCGCCCAGCCTCCTCTTGGAAGCCTAGGATCTGTACGGCTTTAAGGCTCCCCGCCGCACACGCCGCTCAGACGCCCATCCTTAACCCCGCTCGGATTAAAAGGCTGCAGAGACAGCTTCCAGCCTGGGTCCCCGGGGCCGGCGGGAGGCTCGGGTGCGAAGCTAAATTCAGTCTCGGGGAAAGCTGCTCGCCAGCAGCCGACCCGGACTTGGTGAGAATAATTCGTAGGACAGCCCGAGACGCTGGACAGCCGCTTCCAGCCGGGTTTAATCCGTCGGCACTTGCCAGCCTACAAGAAAACCTGTAACGGCCAGAGCCGGGCTCCGGACGCGCGGAGCGATCTGTGCGCCCACTCTAATACACATTAATAAAATCACAAGAAGAGGTGGGCTGCCTGTTGGCCGCTGGACCACAGGTTCCTGCTGCAGCTGGCCTGGCTCAACCATCCCCTCGCATTCATTAACTCAGGGTTTAATTAAAACTGAAGACCAGGATGTGGTCTAAGCACTTCCTTGAAGACCCCCCCCCCCCCCCCCCCGGCCGCCTTCGTGCTTCTTCGTATCCACCAGCGGCATGCCCCGCGGCCTCTCCCGACAGGGCTCTGTCTAAGCCTCGACATCTTCGCCGGCTCTGCGCGGTTCCTCGAGTCCCCGCCACCGCCGAGCCGGGCGAAAGGAGTTATTAAAAAATCTCTGCCAGCTCTGGTGGCACACGCAGGGCGGCTGCGGGTGGCTTAGGCCACCGCGGAATGACTGTGAGCTGCCTGCCATGGTCCGGCTCCCCTGCCAACCCGAGGTCGGAATTATTCCGTGCGGTGCTGCCTTCTCCCCAGTCAGTCGAGAGGCCAAGGCGGCCCAGTTCAAGGTCACTGCCTAGTCTGCACAAAGTGGTTCTGCCGCGTATGCAAATGAGGCTGGGCCTTGGGTCCCGAAGGGAGGTGAGCAGGAGCTGGGCTGGCCCAGAGAGGGGAAATGAGAAGCGTCGGGTGGGGAAGGTCTGCACCCCAGCCCGACCTCTTAGCTCTCTCTAGGTCGTCCTTTGGGGGCATCTTGGGCTTGGGACAAGATATTGTCGGGTTCAGACAAGGCTGATGGGTGGTGGTAGGGGGCTCAGACTCCTCTTTCTTCTGCTTCGCTAGCTCAGCCAGGGGTTAGAGCCCCCTGTCTCCCAGGCCCCCTTATGCGACTCAAGAAGATTGGAAGGTCCCTCCCCCTGTGCTGTCTTCCAGGGCTCTGCAGCCTGGAGGAGCAGGGTGTGAGAGGAACCTTGGGTGAGGGGCCCCAGTCAGGCTCTCAGGCTCACACAAACAGCCGGGGTCAGCAGCGCCCTTACCTCCTCCAAGTCTTCCGTGGCTCCCTTGGGCCCCCTCCCACCACAAGATCCCAGCCCGATTGCCACTCAGGAAATGAGGAAGGGATGGGGAGGGGTCCCAGGCGGGAACATCTGGGAGACCATCTCTCCACTCCTCACCTGAGCCTTCTTCCCTCACTTTCACTGTCTTTTCAGCGCGTGAATAGTTAACCAGTTTCGCGGCTCTGACATTTTCTCCCTCCGCCAGCAGAGGATCTCCTCCGCCTAGTGAATTACTGAGTGTCAGGAAAGGTGTGGAGACCAAATTAAAAAAAAAAAAAAAAAAAAAGCACCCTCTCCTCAACACCACACCTACAGCCACTGGCAACGTAAGGGGAGCCCAGGGCCAGGGTCTCCGTGGAGCTCGAAGCTCAGCATGGGGTGAGGACTACCTAGAGTGCCCTCTGTCACACAACCAGCCGCTCCCTCTGACCATGGCCTCTGGCCAGTCCTGCTCAGGGGAAAGGCTGAGATCTGCTCTGCCCAGCTACCCAACTGCTTCCCAAACCAAGTCTCCAGTTCCAGGCGGGGGCAGAGATGGTCCTGGGCTCAGGCGGATTGCGTGGGGGCGACCGGCCTGAGAGGCCAGTTGGGGTAGGAGGATGAGCTGCTAACCCCGAGGCTGGCTGGGCTGGAAGAGCGGGAACGGGGGCCCACTTACCTTTGGAGACTGAAGAGGTTCAGAAGGGTGCGGGGCAGGGGATCTCAGCCTCCAGAAACCCTCTGGATCGCCCCCTCCCCAAGGCGGCCCGCAAGCCCAGCCGAGGTATCTGAGGAGGGCGGGGCGGAGGAGGCGGAGGCTTCGGCCAGCGGTAGGCGCGCGGGAGCCGAGTTGCAGAGCATCTCTGGAGAGGCCGCCTTTTATGGGCGTTATTAGCGTCCTGTCTAGACTGCAGACGACACCTCTGTGTGTAAACAGAGGCGGCGGGCTCTGGCGGGAAGGGGGATGGCGCGTCGAGGGGGCGAGTGGCCCTCTCCTTCTCTGGCCACAGGAAGATCAAGGCCTTTTCCATCCTCCCCCCCTTCCCAGTGCTCCCTGCGATGTCAAGGTCAGAAAGACCTAGTCACGGTCAAGGCTAAAAGAGGAAGAGCCTGGTTGGTTGCGAAAAGGCTATGGCCCCTTTCTCTTCCCAGAAGCTCCTGGCTCCTCAGGGCCCCTCCATCTTCCAGCAGCGCAGGTCTGGATACACATCTGCCTGATCCAGGGCTTGGAGTTTTTTGAGGATCGGGCTTCCCACACCATCCAAGTCAGACTCAAGTAGATCTTGGTGTGTGGGGTCTCTTCAGAACAGAACAGAGGGGGCTGCTACAGGGTCCCCAGCTTCAATCCTTGGAGAGATGGAGAGTGTCCCAGGGGCTGCCCCCACCTACACCCACACAGCCCTGCTGACCAGCCGCCTGTGGAAAAGGGTCTGGTCTGGAGACAGCCATGGAGGAGTCTCACGAGAACTGCTGGCCTTGCATCCTCAGGTGGGTTCCTGGCTGTGAGACTGACTACTGGCCAAAAGGCCACTTGTGCTGGCCCTAGATCTGAAGACTAAGATATGGGTGGAAAAGGGGTTTTCTCCCCCAAATCAGGAAGAGCTCTAACAGAGTCCTCCCTGGCAGCCTGGTAGAGTGATCTCCAGAACGAGAGTCCTGTGAGGCTCTGGCTCTCCCAGGTCCCCCAGCCCTGGCCACAGAGTCACAGGGAGCAGGCGATGCCGCTGGGTTATGAGAAAGATAGCAGGAACCTCAGTCCCAGAGAAGAGGACACCGCAATGCTCACAGTCCTTCTGACCTTTTCTATCCCCTTACACTTCATATTTGTTGCATCCTCACCCTCACACAGACACTAGGAGACTGGTCTTGGAAAGAAAAGCTTTTACAAATTTGAATGAAGAAAACACACACTCTACACCTGAGATGAGTGCTCGCTGACAGCATTGTTACACATGCACACACAGAGGCAGTAAAAACTGGAGAAATTCTGCACTAATCAGAGGCTCCATACACACACACAAAGATGCACACAGGCATGTGCGTGCACACATGCACACACACACACACACACACACACACACACACACACACACACACACCCTTTCATAGGAATGTCTCACAGAGTTCCCCAGTGAGAATGCCAACTCTTGGAGGAAGGACAGGTAAGGAACCAACACAATCAGGGAATGAATCATACTTTTTTTCCAACTCTGGGGAATGTGTGTCTCCCCAGAATACACACTCATATAATACCTGTCTCACACAGGAATTTCCATTCTCAGACCTGCTTACTTTTATGGGAGAGGCATCCCCAAAACTGCTCCAGGCATAGTTAATCCAGGGAATGGGTGGCATCTTAAACACCCTGGAACACTGGGGTTCACTGGGACTCAGAAGCACCACAGTGCCTGCCTGGGTCACTGGTGTCCCAGTGAGCCCGCACCAGCCTTCCCTCTCTTTTCCATCGCCCCCTTCTGGGGCCTTCCGGCGGGTCCCTCCGTGTGGGAAGACTCGCTCATTTGACTTCATGTGGGTTTGTGTGCAGAAGTGGAAGGATGCCTTAGAGAACTTTAGAATTCTCTTTCCCTACTGAGCCTCCAAGTTTCCACGGTGTCTACAGCTGTGTCATGGGACTACCCAGTGTACCCTCAAGAGGTCGAGAAGGGTGTGGGTCTATTAAGGAAGCCCCGAGGTCTCTTGTCTACTCACTTCCTTTTTTCTGATGAAACACACACATTTAGTGTTCAGTTCTTTACATCTCAGGGAAGACTGAGGGGTTTTGGAGAGAGGTTAGAGTGGTGAGTGGGGAGAGAAAGGGGAGATGGATTTAAGAATGAACCTTATTCCTGGGAGATTCATCTGTTTGCAACTCCTAAATCTGTACTGCTCAGCCTGGGCTTCTTTGGTTAGTTAATCCAGGGTTGAGATGGAGAGAGCAGGATCGGCAGCCACATCAGCAGCAGAGGCTCCACAGAGGGTGAATTCTTCAGTCTGTCTTAGTCTCTCAGAATCAGTGTGTGTGTTGTGTGTGCATCACACCCCCCACCAAACATTTATTTAAATAAAACTTGAAGACCATCAGCCATTAGGCAAAGAGAAATTGGAGCATTCTGAATTCCAATCCAGTGCCTCCAATCTTTCTGTATATCAGGAGAGGAAAAATATCATATATAAATAAAAGTTGTTGCAGTAAAGATTTAATCTGAGATAACATTGTTTTAGGCTATATTGCTTTTTAAAAATCTTTTAATCTGACAACTTAATGTTCTCATTAACTCAGCCGGATAGGAAGATGGGCGCAGATGGACACGACAGTGAAAACAAATTAGTGGCAGAGTCTACACAGCTCCTGATTGCCTGGAAGACTGAGGTTCCCAAGAAAGCTGGAGAATAGAAGCAAGGTTGGCTTAGCAAACTTGGGGCCCACAGCATCCTTGGGGCCTGACCTCTTGAGCAGGTTGGTGGGGAAGAAAAGAGAGCAGCTTGGGAATGCTGAGCTTGCATGCCGCCCCCCACCAGGGTTGGCTAAGGGGACTACTTCCTAGTTCCAGCTCTGAACTGTTGGCAAGGATTTGGGACCCTCTGGGGCACAAGGGCCTCAAGAACCTAAGATTAGAGCCCAGTTGCTGCCACCACCACCAGAGCATCCAGCTCCCAGATGGGATGGCCATTTTCTCAGCCCCAGGATCCGGATCTGAGCCCTGACTACTAACTGAAGTGAACTCACTTAACCTGCTGCCTTTTTAGTCACTGATCACATCCTTCTCTCCGGAACCTACTCATTTGTTTGGGGCATCAGGATGGTAAAGAGTTTTCTCCTGTCTAGACACTATTAACAATCTGAATGACTAACTTAAAAACCTTAAGCAAAGCGAATTATGAGTTTGTGATGTACCTAGGCTGGTGTGATGTCAGTACTCTTGCCCTGGCCAACTCTGACTGTGTCAGGGCAACAGAGTCTCCCCCATAGAGCCAGTGGATAGGAGTTTCAGAAGTAATGCAAGCAATAAAATTAAGGCAAAAAAAAGATTTTATTTTAAAAACAGGTTTGTGGGTTCTTTTTTCTTTTTGCATTCAGTACATTGCCATTTAGACACCACAATACTATATACAGATACACAACATTTTTAAAAAAAAACCTATTTCTGATGAACATTTCAAAAGAACACTGTTTTGTAATGCGCCAGTGGGAAAGGAGAAGGTGAGCCCCCACACCTCCCCAGCACTGAGGTGGCCTTTGAGGAGGGAAATGTCATTTGGGTCTAATTAGCTGGCTACTTGTGATTATTTTGGGCTCCTGGAAGAAAATGGCTCTCCTCTGGACAATGAGTAAAAGTGAAAGTGTGAGGCCTTCTCAGCTATTGCCTTGATGGAGAAGCAACTGGAGAAGGAATCTGCTGGGGGACCCACTCTCCATCCCCTTGGAAAAGAAGTCTGTCCTTTCCTTACAAAAAAAGTTCTGCTCCTGTGCCTGCCCTAATCTCAGCCTCAACATAGAGAGACAGAGAGATAGAGAAGACATATTTAGCAGCGTGGCGAAGTTTCTGGGACCCAGAAGCAGAACAGAGGAGGCTGTGGGGGCACCTGCGGCTCCAGAGAAACTCACTTCCTTGCTTGAAGTGGGAGAGGGGATAGGCGGTCCTCGGCCAATTCCAGCTTTTGTTGAAACAGATAAGAAAAAAGAAAACCTAAGTGCTGTCTGTACTCCAATCACGATGCCAGATCCCTAATACTTATCATTAATGAGACTTTTAAAATATGCACAGAAAATCTTAACTGGGATATCTTGCCTAACTAAGGAGTGCCAAGGGGCTGGGAGCAGGAAGAGGGACTGAAAGGAAAGTAGGAGCTCAGCAGGTCCTGCACCCCGGTGGCACCCTCAGTGGGGATGCCTGTCTACCTGCCGGGGCAAAGGATGAGGCAAGAATGGGATCATTCAGGGTTCCCCAACTCTGCTTTGGCTGGAATGATCTTCGCTGCCACTCTGCTTTCTGGCAAGGGGAGAGGGGTGAAGGCCAGAGGGAGTGGAGGCCAGCTGCCTTTCTCCCACAGTCCACTCAGACCCACCTCCAAAGCTGTTGAGGCCAGGTAGGTTCCATCTGCATAGGGGTGGGGGTTGAGAATGGGCTGGGAAGTAGAGGACAGCAGAGCCCACCATCTAATATTTTCTGCCTCCCTGCATTCCTCTTTCTGGTTAGCGTTAAATATTGGTCTGCACCCGGGAGAAGGGTCCTTCTGGTGAGTTCAGATATGATACAAATCGGTGACATAAATAGACAGGGCGGGGGCCGGTAGGCAGTCAGGTAGAGTGAAGGTGAGGCGTTTTCGATTTGCTGACCACCTTCTTCTCTTTGACCCGACGGTTCTGGAACCAGATGGTGACCTGGCGCTCCGAGAGGTTTGTGGTAGCCGAGATGCGCCGGCGCTTCTCTTTGGTGATGAACTTGCTGGCCGCGTACTCCTTCTCTAGCTCCTTCAGCTGCACCTTGGTGTAGGGCACACGTTTCTTGCGCCCGCGCCTGTAGCTGTTGACTTCGGGCTGTAGGGGGACCACGTCTGGGGGGAGAAAGAAGGCAGGCAGCAGGAAGTGAGTCACACAGCTGGACCCGACAAACGGCTGTAGAGGCACAAGGCACAGGGACTCACAGGGGGCAGGCGGATTGTCCCCAAATCCTTTGCACCTCTTCTATTACCAAGGCCACAGCTGAAGTGAGGACACTGGGGTATTACCTCTGGCTCAAACTTTAAAGGGGGGGGGGTGCCAAAAGCTCAGAAATCAAGATAAATAACGTTTTATATATTACACCTATATGATTATCAAAAAATTCATGATAAACAAAATACCGAAATTTTAAATGAATACAGGACCAGTACTACTGATTTTTCTTTTTGCCTCAGCCTCCAATCTGGTTCTGTACAGCATTCCTTATCAGAATCCTTGTTCCCGTAGAGGGATCCCTCCAAATTCCATCCTAGTCGGCTAGCCTGCAGGATTGCAAGTATTCAGGAAAATTCCTCTTTCCTACCAGTTAGATCACTTGGGAATCGGTCAGTTTATACTCTGCCCAATTATTAGAGGAAGGTGTCCTTTTGTATGCTTGAGGGAGAGCATGGCGGGCAGGGAGACTGTTTCAGTCAGCACAGACCATCAAGTGGGGCCTCTTGCCTTTGGTCACTGGCTCTGCACTGGGAATCTGTGGCCAGCACCAACAGCTAGAGAGAAAAGTGTCCAGGTGAAGCCAGACTGCCTGGGAGCCAATCTCTCAAGGAGTCCAATATTGTAAGCCACTTAGTAACATCCCAGGTGAGAATGTAAAAAATCAGGTCCCTAGAAGTAGAGAGTCCACACCCCAGGGTGTGCCGGCCAGAGGAGACACACCAAGAGAGCCCTCTTGGGTTAAGACCAGCAGTTCACATAAATTTTCTACAAAAAGAAATCAGTGCCCCTCCCCTGCCCTTCCTCAAATGTCCATTCACCAAGACAGAGCAATTCTGATCTGGTTCCCCATCCTCATCTTTCCACCAAGGCTGAAGGAAACTCTCCAACCCATGCAGGAACCCTAATCCTAAACTCTAAATACCTTGCCATACCACTGCTAGTTCAATTTCTTTCTGCTCTATGAGAATGTCATAGGAACTAAAGGCTAATGTGCGTCATTACGGCCCCTCTTCCACTCCAACCTCACCCCTGTCAACAGAAAGGTCCTTGCAACACTTTCAAGGAAAGTAAGGAACTAGGGAGATGATCTGAATAACTCACCCCTCAACTTTAAAAAATGTAATTGGCTGACTTCTTCCTGCAGGATCTAATGAGTAGGTCTGAATAAGGTTTCCTCTTCATTCTTACTGCCCTTTGGAAGTGTAGACACAGTCTAGAATAAGGGCACAAAGCTCTTTCTGAAATGCCTGTTCTCACCTCCCCTTCATGAATCACCTTCCTTATCCCCTTTCTCATTGGGTCTGCTCTCTTTCAGAGACCTTTGTCTACATAGGACAGGAAAGAAGAGGTCACCGTCACAGGCAGGGGGAAATAAAGTACATGGAAAGAATATGGGAGAGAGGAGATTCCAATGGCCTGGTCTGGCTGTCTCCAGGATGACAATTTCTATAGAAAATTGTTGGACTTGTCACTTTTCTCTGCCTATGTAGGAACAGGCTAAATTTTTTTTAAATCTGAAAAATAAAACAACTTCACTTTAGCAAAGCAGATCCTTTATGTTAAAAAGGATTTTTTTTTTGCACAAGATAATTAAAAAAAAAAACCTCTCAGTTCTCAAATATGTTTTGCTCTTACAGATGTAACTATGATTTGAGAAATTGATGAATCTGGAACAACAGTAAAACACAGAAGGTAAGTAGTGATAATATGAGGTTATTATTTTTTAATCCTTGGAACATCTTTTTAAGGCTTATTTTATTAAACCCATTTTACAAGATAAGGAATCTGAGGCTCAGAATAGGTTAAAAAAAAAAAAAAACAACCCTCAAGTGGCAGAGCCAGGTTTTAAAACCAGATTTGGGGGCTCAACATAATGACACAGTAAGTTCTAAAATGGAAACAGACCACCTGGTACAATTTAGCTTTAAAATACCTCCTTTTCCCTGGAGAACAAATGGGATAGAAGTGGGTTTGTGTTCCTGACCTAACTGGATAATTGTCCCTGATTTGTTAAACATCACTTTCTGAGAAAGCTCACAATTATCTACCTGATTTGGGCTCTCCTAAACCCCAACTATAAATTTCCCATGAGGTTTAATCAATAAACCCTAAAAGAATCAGTTTTTAAAAAGCAGATAACTGGTCTAAATTGGTTATTTTTCTCTACAGTATGCCAAGGGTTGATCTGGCCAAGCCTTCCCTGGATCAGACCAAACTGCCAGTTATTTGGGGCAGCTGGGGAAATACCTTCAGCCTTGCTTTCTCAAAGAAGCTCCCTTTCATTGTCTTCTGTCTTGTCTGGAAAGGAAGTGGGATCTATAGATACGGTGACATCTGGAAATTTAGGCCCTGAGTTGTGTCTATACTACCTAAAGTAAGTAGAGGACTTGGTGATTAATTTTACAATCAACCTTTCTGTAGTCTCCCTTCAGAGAATACGCAGGCATGCAGGCACACACATACGTACACACACATATGCACACACACCCTACTTCATACCTGGGAACCCAACAGACACTTTTGAGGAGCAAATAAAAAATCGGATTGATGCTTAGCCACAGCTCTCTCTTGGGGTCCTATGTTCATGTTTCTACCACCCACTAGATCTTGCCCACCCTCTCCCACAACAGGGCTCTGGGCTCCAAAGAGGACCCAGTTCTGCTAGAAATCCTAGCCACTCTTCTCAACCAAAATCCAATGGCTTATCAACAGAGACTTTCAGTATGACCCGAAGAGCCCATTATTTCTTTCTATTATTCTCTCCCCCTATTTGTCTCTGTCTCTCCCTGTCTCCCCACCACACCCACCTTCTCTCTTGGAATCTCTTGTCAAAATTAAAAATTGTCTACCCTCACTATAGGAAGGAAAAAAAAGAGCAATAAAGCAAGGGTCTATATAATTGGGTGAAGGGAGAAGCCACAACTCATCTTGGCCCTAATTATCTGGATCTTTCTGAACAATTGCCTTCATCTCCCACACCAGCCTAGACTGCCACAGATGAGGTTTCTCAGAGCCAGAGGCACTGAAGAGAGACAGTAGTGTTTATGCTGAGATGCTGCCGAACAAACCACAATTGCATAGACAGAGTTATCTGGCAATCTCACTACTTCTAAAAGGGCTCTGTGTGGGTAGAAAGATGGAGGGTGTCTGAAGATAATTTCTTATTCATCTGCCTTTTGCCTGTACCTCTGCGCTGAGATACACCAGCCGGTTTCTATTTCCACACTGGGACTGTGTGAGCACAAAGCTGTTGAGACATATTTGGTTTTATATCCGTTTTCATGCCATAATTTGCAAGTATGTTAAATCTCAGTTGGGTTGTATGATTTTTTTTATGTAAAAGATATTTTTCCCTAGGAGGCTGTGATCAAAAAGTGCTTACTTTTAGCAGGTTTTTTTTTTTTCTTTTCTCGGCATCTTTAAGGTGTTTATTTAGCTCAGATTTATTTCTGAGCTCCTCTCCAGTCTCTCATTCACTCCGCATGCAGACACAGCAATGCCAGAGCAGCTCCTTCTCGTCCCCTCTTCACACTAAACCAACTGCTCACTGCTCTGCCCACAGTGCGGCTGGTGGGCATCGGCCCCTCTGCTCTTCAGCCCCTTAGCATGGTCTGTTGGCTACCAGCTACCCATGCTTCAGGAATTCCTGCTAAATCCCCACCTCCCAAGGATCTTCCCATCTAGGTGAGATGGGAAATTAAAGGGTCATATCTCCACAACACATTATTGTACACCTACATGTGAGGTGTTTATCTTCTAGAAAAGTGTTATTATGTGTTTCACATTAGGTAGTTAACAACATAAATCATGTTATATAAAAATATAGTCAATGCAGAGTAGGTAATGCATGCTACCGTGCACTGAAATTCCATCATCCTTAAATCTTCTGGCAGTCAGAAATTGGGTGTCTAGTGTGAGTCCCACCTTGGTCAGTTGTATTATACTAAGTCATCTTAGAATATTTACAAGAATATTATTTACTATACTTTGTAACATCATCCAGTATTTTTTTTAACTGTCTGCTCTTTCCCCAATCCCGGATGCAGAGGAATTTCAGGCCCACCCTAAGGAGGTCTTCAGGTCTTCCCAATGAAAATGTCCCTGGGTCCCCATGGAGAGCCAGGACGAGGCCCTCCGGGTAGTAGAAGGAAACATATATGGCTGTTCTGGGCCCCCAGGACCCCTCCCTCTCCCACTGAGCTCTGCTTATATATAATTAGAGCAGACTCAAGATCTGGATTCACTGAATCCTGATTTCTCAGCATTCCGCTGAATCCAAAGCTCCTGATGTGATTTTGAGAACTCTGGATCTGCTCTTTTCCTCTGGGGAGTGGAGGGTGGGTGTTGCGGGATTCTCTCCTGTTCAGAGATAGTCTCAATTGGAGAGGGAAAGGAACACCAGTGAATTCCAATCCCCCACCAAATACATAGCCAGACAATTCCGAGGGGTTCCCAGCCTGGGCCTGGACCTGATTACTTCAAATACAAGCCTTCCCCCGAAACCTCATCCTCACTCCCCTCTTTCTGTGTCTAAGGCAATGGGTAACTCTCTCCCCGACGTTTGGCGGAGTTGGTAGTGCGCGCACACACACACAGGATATGAGCCCTACAAACAGGCAAAGAATTTTATATCCCAGGAGAGGGATGCAAACACCCTTTTTTCCCCAAACCCTCTCCAGAGATTTCAGTTCCCTTGCTCCTCAACAATCAGGAAATTCGTGGTCAAATTCTTAAATCAAGAAAAAAAAACTTTTTAAAATTAAAAATCTACATTTCTGTAGACCCCGGCATATTAGACTCGTATTTTAAAAACAGCAACAACAACAAAACACCTGTCTAGTGCCTAAATGTTCTTGGAAATTCAGGCCAAGAAAATGCTTGGGGTTCTTATTTTTTCCTCCAATTGATTCGGTGGCTTGAGCGTTTTTGTTTTAATGGTTTTAGATTCCAAGGCACCCAAGGCCCACTCCACCCCCCATTTCAGGCCGGAAGCGGGTTTAGGGGGCCAAGAGCCGCCGGTGAGACTGGAGCCCGGCGGAGGGGGAGGAGGCAAGCTCCCGGCTGGAGCGGAGCCGGCGGCCCGGCGCTTGGGCGCCTCTGATTGCTTCACTCTCGGCCGGGCAGCTCCGGGGAACGTGTCGGAGCAGATTTCTTCCCCGGCGCATTCCTCAGCGCAGCTCGCCCGGCCGGCTCCATCTCCAGCCCAGCAAAGCCGGCGCGCCAGGGCCAGACGGCGGGGGTGGCTGGGGCGCGGAGCCCCAGGCAAGACGGGGCTGGGAGGGGTCCCTGGCGGCGGCCGCGCTCGGGACCCTTCCTTACCTGGAAAGGGAGACTTCCAGAGGTGGGCGGACTGCGACTGTTCCTTTGAGCAGTACACCTGACTATCCCAGCCGTTGGAGAGAGCCCAGTGCTGGTAGCCTTCGACGGGGATGAGCGCGTCGTGACGCGGCTCTGGGTGTCCGCTGATCCCAGGCACCACCGACACGTCCAGGTAGCCGGGCATCGCCTGGTAGGAGCTGGCGAAGCTGGGATAGAAGGCGAACTCCTTGGCCCTGGAGGACAGGTCGTCACCTGGAAGGGCGCCCGACGGCTCGGGGTACTTATCGCCCGAGTGATAAGCGCAAGGCTTTTGCTGCAGGTTCACGTTGTGCGACAGGCGGCAGCCGTAGTAGCTGCCACCGAACGGGTAGCCATAGCCCAGGGTGGCGCTGGATGAGGTGGGGGGCGCCGGTGGCGGGGCGCACTGTCGCGCCGCCTCCGGGGCCGGGATGTCCGTGTAGACGGCGCCCTGAGGGGCGCCCAGGGGAGCCGGCGGGCGGCCCAGCACGGGGTGCGGAAGCAGGTCGCGGCAGTGGCTGGCGGGGCAGCTGTTGCCCAGCCCGTCCATGCTCGGGGCTTTGCCGGGACTCGCTCCGCTGCAGCCGACCCCCGCTCCGCCCGCGCCGCCGCCTCCCCCGCCGCTGCCGCCGCCGCTGCCGCTCTCCGCCGCGCTGTCCTCATAGACGTACATAAGGCTCTCCGGCCAGCGCGGATGCAGGAGCAGCGAAGTCGTCATGACATGATCTGCTCGAGCTTTTTAAAAACTCCACTTGCCAGAGGCTGCGAGCTAGGGAGACACCTCGCTCCCTTTTCCCCTCCCCCATCCCTCCTCCCTTTCCTCCCCACCCCTCCCCTCCTCCTCCTCCTGGTGTTTCCACCGCCCTCCCCACCTTCCCTCTACGCATGCGGGTACACTTCATTAAGAAATCACCGGCTCCCGCCGGCCTCCCCTAGGCCACCCTCTCGCGCTCACGTGACGCCGGCAGTGCACGTGACCTCCTGGTTGGGTCTCCTGGGGTTCCCACCCCTAGAGGCGGGGCGGGGCGAAAGGGGAGATGTCTCTGCTGATTGGCTCTCAGGGGGGCCAAGAGGAGGGAGCTGGGAGATTTAAAGGGACAGGGTACCGCCCCCTGGCAGGCCCCGGGGAGGGAGAGTGAGGAGAGTGAGGCTGAGTTTGGCCGACGCAAAGGGGTCTGGCGAGAACCGACTGTTCCTGGGCGCTTCCTCCTAGGCTGAGGAGGCGTACGGGGAAGACTGATTCCAACCCGCACAGGTCTCTGACTGGATTGGGGCTTGGAGCTAAGGGTGGAGGAGACATCGTATTTTTTTTTCTTAATAAATAAAAAATCTAGAAAGCACGCGGAAGCGCACCGGCAAGGAGTAGGGAGCCCCGGGTCTGGCTGGAACCCGACGCCGACGCCGAGCAGCAAGACTTTGACGTCGGGATTGGGTTTCCATTTCCGACTTTCATACACTTTTTCCAAAGCTCCAGTTGTCTGACAGGGACCCTCTCTAGTCTCATTGCCCAGCGGAGCAGAAAACTGGGAGGATGTAATAACTCCCAGACACAAACATCATCACACCGAGGGCAGGATGCTCTCAATGAAAAATTGAGATAGAATAAAGGAGAGAAATGGAGGCATTTCTCACACAGTAGAGTTTAAAAGCCCCGGAGTGAGATTTTTCAAAGGAAAGGGGGAGGAGGAGCAGGGATTCGGTCTAGGAAAGCTGAAAAGCCCTGGATGCGAACCAGAGCACGCGCTCTCGGATCCATATACAAAAGGAATGTGGCATGAGGGAGAGTAGGCAGCGCTGCCCCTTTGGAGGAACGTTTCCCAGGCGCTACTCTGGGAGACCCCAGGAAGCCCGACCCCAGCCCCGCGGATCCGTCGCCGCTCTAGGCCATAAGCTGAGGGGCCAGGCAGAGTCTGGATCAACGCAATTCCCAGCCGGATAACCCCAACTTTAGCTCCCAGAGCGTTCTTGGGGTCACTCCCTTTTAATGTGAAGTGTTTCAATGCTTTGAAATTACCTAATCTTTCAAGAAAAAAATCAACACCAATTTATTAATTTTCTTTTTAAAAAAAAAGCCACCCTTTTCTCTCCTCCCAATTTCCCGACTTGTCGGACTTCTGTGCTCAGTTTGGATACCCCTTTCCAGAGAGCATCTCGGTGGGATTGAGCCATATTCCCTTTCAGCACAGGGCCTCCCTGAGGAGAAGCGGTAATAAACAGAGAAAAAAAGAGGGGAGAGGGGCTGCGGCATCTCCATCTTCCCTGTTGCTGCTAAACATTTTCAATGCTGGGTGCTCCTGTCCAGACAGCACACAGGCCGTGCTGAGGCAATAGCATTCGGCTAAGCCTAACCCACTGGATCCCTCCAACTCAAGGAGAGCAAGTGGCCAGGTCTGTACTGAGATCTGGCCCAGGGGCCAGCCGCCTTCCTTCTCCCTGTAGGGGCAAGGTCGTGTTTGACGATGGAGAGCGCCCTGGCGTGGGTGAGTTAGGATAAGAGCTGTAATCCTTGTCTGTGTGATCTTCATTGGGACAGGCCATCTCAGAATTCCAGAAAGAAGGCTTCGGGCTGGGCTAGCTACAGTAGGAAGAAAAATATATCAGGAATCTTGGAAACGTCAGCAGGCTAGCTTGAGTGCGTGTTGAGGGCAATGATGGTGGAGGAAAGAGAGACGAGTGGAGGGGAAGGTGGGTCTTGCTGGGAGCCAATTCTTGGCTAAGAAACTTGCTTCTCTTTCTCGGGGGGGCCCCAAGGTCAAGATAAAAGGAGGAAAGCAAACACGGCCTGGCTAGTCTAGACTGGGTCCTGTGACCTTGGCCCCCAAGTCTGCCTGCTGTCTGGCTGGTGGGGGTGGGTGGGTGGAGAAGTCCGCCGGTTTCCCAGAGGCAGATGTTGGGGTGGTGAGAGGCCCTGGCTTTCCCTCCTCTGAAGTGCGGGGTCCGGGTCCCTGCAAAGAACCCCCGGGGCAAGGTGGACCAGGCTATGGGGTGCAGCCGGGAGGAACAAAGGGCCTGAAATGGCAACCCCATTCCTGGGACTCACTCCAGGGTCTGGGGAATGGTCTAGCCCAACGCGTCCTCACCCCGCCAGAACCCAAAGACAGACGAGTCCCTCCAGCCTTTGGGAATAAGGGGCAGAATAGTGAAAGGCTCTGGGTACCGGCGGCCCAGCAATAAACAAAATTAATAGTATGTTCTTTTCCAGGTTTATATAAGGGCATTAACTATTCCTATTGCAATGAGATATAGATTTAATTAACCCAGCAAATTTACAATTCCATTTATTAGGGGCGCTGTGCGGCCAAAATTTAGCGACTGGTGGAAAGAGAGGGGAAAGTCGCCTTCCTTCAAGGAAGACCAGCCGAAGATGTAGGCCCTCAGGAGACTAGAGAGAGTGGGAAGTTCAGGACTCAGGGGGTTTAAAGTGCTGGAGAAGCATCTGCAGGCTCTGAACGATCCCTCACTCTTTTTCGCTCAGTTCCCCAAGACCTTCCGCACCTGGAACTGCCGACTCCAAGAGTGGGGCGCGCCGGGAGTGGGGAGCGAGGCCTCGAGGAGAGAGCCTGGGGCAGGAGGCTCAAAGTAAAGCTTTGTCGGTTAACTAACTTTAAGCCTGAGGTCGCTTCTCCCTCCTCCCCCGGAAAAAAAAAATGTGGATCTCACTGAGACACAAATAAAAGCAAATTAAACACTGCAGGAGAATATGCACTACTGGAAAAGTCGTAATTACATCTCAGAAGCAATGAGGCGATCCCGCCCTAGAAAGCCAGGCGGTGAAATCCTCGGCCCAGGCGCTCGCTCACCCCCTACCACGCGGCCACACCTCGCTCCGCCCGGGGCTTCGCGGACGGTTGATGGAGCTGGACTGCGGTTGACAGGAAGTCAAGAGGAATGAATAGGAATATGACCCTTCGGTCTCTAATTGTGATGTTGGTGTGTGGAGGAAAGGACGGAGCATTTCATCATACCAAAGGAAAATGGAAAGCAGATCCTCTAGCCCCGTACAGAAGCCCCGGGCTGCGCTCTCCGCTCTTTTTTTCAAAGGGACATTTGTGATAGCGAGACCACGGGAGCCGCTCTGCCCTCAGCGTCCTCTAGGGACTGGGTTCACTGCTAAGTTCAACTCTGAAATTCTTGTTTTCAGAGGCTCCAATATATAAAAGCGATATTCGATGTGCCTTCCTACTGGAAGCGTGTGTGTGAGTGCGCGCGCACGGTGTAGGTGCGTGCACATGCCTAGCCTGTGTTTTTGGGGTTGTGGGCAGGCTCCATGCACTGTTTCAGCACATGTTCTTGTGGATAAAGCTCAAATGTATGCAATAAGATATCTGGCTCCAATCCTCTCTGTGCAAATAAAGATCCCTGCTGGTCTGTTTCTTTCTCTGGATACACAGTTTATATGCTCATTCTGCTCTCTACTTCGGAGAATGCAATGGCACCCCACTCCAGTACTCTTGCCTGGAAAATCCCATGGATGGAGGAGCTTGGTAGGCTGCAGTCCATGGGGTCGCTCAGAGTCAGACATGACTGAGCGACTTCACTTTCACTTTTCACTTTCATGCATTGGAGAAGGAAATGGCAACCCACTCCAGTGTTCTTGCCTGGAGAATCCCAGGGACAGGGGAGCCTGGTGGGCTGCCGTCTATGGGGTCACACAGAGTCAGACACGACTGAAGTCACTTAGCAGCAGCAGCAGCAGCAGCAGCAGCAGCTCTCTACTTAGACATCTCCAGGAGAATACCAGGAAAATGAGGAAGCAGATGTCTGTGTCTTTCTCAAGATGAGGGATGAAATTCCTGGCCTGCTGTGTTAGAGACCAAGTCGGAGGGGTAAGTTAGCAGCATTTGGAGCAGGAACTCTCAAACTTGCTGCACACACTGCAGGGTGGGTGTAGCTAGAATACCAGGTTAGGGAGAAGGGAATGAGAGAAATGAGGTTGATGTGTCCCATATTCAGTGCCCAGATCGCCTTCTCTGGAAATCAAGCATCAGTTGATTTCCCTTCATTTCCCTGCCCCCATGCTCCCTTTCCTCTGTTTCTTCTATATTCTCCAGAAAAAAGAAAAGAGGAAGGGGAAAAAAAAAAAGAGTTTGAAGCTCTGAAGCTCCTGCCCCCGTTTTTTATGGGAGAAATTCCAGTTTTAAAAAAAGAGGAGGGAGTGAGTTGAGGCTGCAAGAGAACAAAGAGCCTTACCACCATGGGGTCTGGATTCTTGCCCAGACTTGGGGCCCTGGTGGGCGGGCATAGAGTTTGGGGGGCCCTTTCAGGTCCAGGATACAAGCTGCAGGCAGGATGGAAGAGGAGGTTTGTAGAGGACAGAGGACATGGGACTTGAGCTAACTAGGAAAAAAGGGGGTTTGGGGGGATGGAGAGGCCACAAACAGGAAGGGATGGGAGTTGGGGGAGGGGGGAGGGGGGCTATGGTAGAGCCTTCCACACATTCAGCGGAAATTCCTAGTGGGTCACAAAGGGTGATACTGGTGGGGAAGGAAAGAAAAATGACTGATCCTGTGACTCCCTGGCCCTGCCCATTTCCCTCCTTGACTCCTTTCCCCCCACCTCCCTGGCTCTAGCATGAAGATGCAGATGGCACTCCCAGGCTCCTGGATTCCTTTGGAACTTTCTCCACTTTCTCTCTCTACCCTCACAGCCTGGACTCAGAGGAGATCCACCCAGGCCTTTCCTCCAGTCTGAAGCATCTTCCACCTTTATTGTTCTCCCTCCTTGGGCCACTCGATTGAGGGAAGATGGGACCAGGATGGGTTGAAGCATTGCTTTGCTCCTAATTTGCTTTCTGCTCTCAAACCCAAACTTGCTTTCCTCCAGGCCCTATTCACTTCCCTCTCTTAGACATCAGGGAAACCTAGCCTCTTTGTCAATTTAAGGTTGCAGTGCTGGCTGAGAGTTTGGGAAGTCAGTTAAACATTCCTCTCTGGTTCTGCAGGGATCCACAGGAAGGTGGGGGATTAGGCTGCCATCTCCAGTCTTTTCCTGGATTCTCCTCCAGCCTGCCCTCAATCACAGACCCTGCCTGTTGTGCTCTGTGGTTGAGTGGGGGGATCAGGTAGCCTCCAGTGGGCTCCAGGATTCCTACCTCAGCCCTCTTTCTTCCACTGCTTCCCATCCTGGCCCTCTCAGCCCCGCCAGGCTCCTCACAGAGACCCTTTCCAACCTTCCTCAACCTCTCCTTCCCAGCCCCACCCCTTTTCTAATTTTCATTCTTCCTATTCCTTTTTTTTTTTTTTTTCAGCAGCAACTCTGCCAGTCACTTGCCCTCCCGCCACCCAACATGGACAGAAGTTCTGGGAATAAACAGAGTTAAGAAAATTAACAAAGTATCTTCTTACTGCCCAGAGTCCCTACCCCTACTCCATCTCTGCAGTGGAAGAGGGCACCCTGTCCCCCTCCTCTTCCCCCAAACACCTCCTCCTTTTTGGAAACCCTTTAAAAACAGACAAATAAAAATCTCTCCTGGTTTTAGGGCCTGTCTGAGAGGGAAGTCCAAGTTCATTTTCAAGTTAGACAAGGGAGCTGAGGGGGGTTGGGGAAGAGGTGGAGGGGTGTTTGCTAGGGGTTGTATTTGACTTCCTTGCAGAGATCTAACAACAGGCACTTTTGGTCAGAAAGCCAACAAACCGAACACTTGAAAAGGTATTTATCACTTTTGATAATTTCTTCCATCTTTTAAATTTGGGGCTTCTAGAAAGGAGACAGATCATCTCTTCTCTTCTCTTCCCTTCTTTCCCTTCCCCCTCGCCTTTCTGTGTGTTTCTTTAAGATTTCAGATTACTTTAAAAGAAGAAAATGGAAAATAACCTTTTTCTGAGAAAGGATTGTAAACCTCAATACAGCATTTTTCTGGATCAAAATGGACTGTTTTTCCTGTCCCAAATAAGGAATAAATATAAAAGGGGTAGCTGAAGGGGTGAACATTTCTTCTCTAACTAGGTACAAGTCTGCCCTCAATTCCATCATGAAGCTGATTCCTGGAGTTTAGTGGCTCCTAAGAGGTAGAAAGAGAGGTAAGAGGTTGTATGTATATT
Organism: Oryx dammah; assembly: GCF_014754425.2. NCBI lineage: Eukaryota > Metazoa > Chordata > Mammalia > Artiodactyla > Bovidae > Oryx > Oryx dammah. Next base: position 91,043,382 of record NW_024070213.1, on the reverse strand, counting down.
TCATTATGAGGAAGGGGGGGAAATTATACTCTAAATGGATTACAGCCTAGTTCTCCCCATGACCAGATACCCTCAGAAGTAACATTAGAAGATACATTCTAATCATTCTAATTTGAAAATAGTTGAGCTGGACACCAGAAATTAAAGAACTTTCAGAAGATCCCTCACCAAAAGAAAGAAAATGTAGTTTTCCTATCTCCAAAAAAGAGGGAAATGAAAACCCAAGACTCAACTAAAGGGGGAAGAACACCTCTTTGCTAAAATAGCTGATCTTGCATGAGAAATATGGAGCAAAAAGGCAGGAGGAAGATTCAGTAGGTACTTGGGACAGGATTTCTACTGGTGGCAATTAATTCCACTTTCCTGAAAAGATAGAATTTGGTGAACTATTAGTGACTGGAAGGAAACTGTCCCTATGATAGCTGTAAGGAGGGGACTGCTAGATTTTCTCTCCCTCACTGTCTCCTCCTTCTAACCCCAGTTTCTCCTTCTCTAGAGTGTATTTAGAAGAATTTTCTCTCTTAGTTATGGTCTTGTACATTCACGCAGTAAAGTCGATGAAATCTAAAGAACTAGAAAGGATTCGGACATCCATTTTCTCTCTTCTGAAAGATTACCACACTCACTTGCATAGTCAGAGGAAATTTAACTTAGAGAAAAGTAAATTTCAAGGTACAGAGGACACCTCAGACCTCTTGCACGTGATGGTCTTCAGCATTTCTGGGGAGCAGGACTGTAGGGTCCTGGTTTTTGAACACTGTTGGATGGTTCACAGGCTGGGGAACACGCACAGCGATGGCTGTGCATTGTGCTAGCATGGAGACAGGTTGATCATGCAGAGGTGGGGGTAGGCTGAGGATGGTGAAAGGAAGGGAAACACAGCCAGGATTTGAGCTTGGGGAGATCTCAAGAGGATCCTCTGACTCCAGCTCTCTACAATGGTGGTCTTCTCTCCTTCAGCTGAGCCACTATAAGCAAATGGATGGGAGAAAAGATCACCCTTATGTCCGCAGAGATGCTATTTCTAAGGGGATAAGGAAACCTTGTGCAATTCTTCTCTTACTCTGAGGACTTAGGACAACTTTTTCTGCTAGAATCTTCATCCATAATTTGAAGCACTAGTAATTTTTTCAGTGCTTGGTTTATTAATGAAATTCTCTCCGAAGAAGTACTATAGATGTATTTCTCTCATCTATTATAGACCTATCATCACTGAACAAATAAATATGTAATATATGCTTTGTTAGATGTTAAGGGAACTTTAGATAAATATTAACATAAGATATGTACCCTCAGATACCCATCTCCATCTAATTAGGTACTCTTTGTAAAAAAATTAATAATATTTCCCTTGAATATGAAACATAATCACATTTAATTTTTTTTTAATGGAAAGCCAAGCCTTTAATTGTCTTTATGCCAGTGCTGAGATGTGTGTGGGGAGTCTGGTGGACTTGTGGCTTGGTGGGTAAAAACATATATTGACACAGACACATGGGTTTGATAATCCACCCTCACCAGTGTTTTCCCTGATGCAGTTAGCTATTAAGCAGAGATGGTATTCAGGCATGTATGTAAGGCAGAAATGCTTTTTCTTAACAATTTTGCTAAAAGCCTTCTATTTAAGAGAGAATAAAGACACCATGTCTGACAATATCTAGGATGAACTTTGCAGTATATAATTCTCAGACTCATTTCACCCCAGCCATCACTTAGCGGAATTACGTGCCTGCCAGAAACCAAATTGCCATCTAGCCAAATTTGGCAGAGTCCAGGCGTTGGCACTGTTCTTTCAGAGCGTTTTTTCCCTCTGCACAGATTTTTAGGAGATTCGGGTCACTTCTGGAGCCTGGATGGCTAGTTCCCTCAGTAAGAGCAATCACTGCCGCCTGGCTCCGCCGGGAACGCGGCACCAGCATTTAATTCCTTTCTCTTTTCTTTGTGGATTGCTCCCAAGACTTTGAGAGCTCTTCCGTTAATTTTAACAGGCTGATTTTGTTTGTTTTTTACATGATAATTATTTAGTATTTGATTTCACTACGCCTAAACTGAAGCTTGGCGAAAGCCGCTTCACCCAGGAGCATCAATGACCGAGCCGTGAGGACAGCGGGACGGGCGCCCGCCCCGGCAACCTCCGGCTCCATTCCCCGTGGCGCCAGCGCAGAACCAGGGGACAGTCACAATCACAACTCACACCCGTAATCTTGACTGATGCACTTGGGTGCCCTCCGTGGGCACTGATGGCCGAGCACAGCGGTGAGTACACTTCTCTGTGGGGCAGAGCGGATTCTAATGAGATCCCAGAGAGCTCTCTCTGGGCGTGTGGGGAGGCGCCGATCCGCGCGGGTGCCTGGAATTCAAGGGCGTGCTGCTGCGATCTGATGGTCCTGGAAGTTGGTCCCTGCGCCTCCGGGGGTTCCCGTGCTTATTTGAAAGGACGCGGATTTTTTGTTGATAACCAGCAGTGCCGTGTCCAAGAATCAGCCAGCTTTCCTTTGCTTTTTTCTGTCTGCCTGCCTGCTCCTGTGGAAAGGGTACCTCCTAAATAGAGGAAGAAACCCCTCCCCTTATTCTCTATGCCTTGTGTCCAGTCTTGGGATAGGAAAGTGGTCTTCTAAAAAGATCATACACTTACAAAGATTTCTCCCAAAGAGTTGAGAGAATCCCTGTTTTTTTTTTTTTTTTTTTTAAGTGGGGTTAAGTGGGTGGGTGGATGGGTGGGTGGAAAGGCTGGAGACCAGAGGCAGAGAAGCCCTGAGAAGAGACTTCTGCAAAGCTTCCTAAATGTTAATTGGCCTTAGGGTAAAGGAGGAAAGCAAATCATTTAGATGTTAGGGATCTTGGTATTAAATTATGGGTGGCTATGTGTTTGTTGCCATTTGCATATTTACATGTTTGTCACCATTTGCTTATATAATATGTATGAGGTGGCACAGTCATGCATGGTTCATGTAGAAACTCATGAAGACAGTATCCCCTCCAACTGGATATGTTTAGGTTTAGTTTAGGTTTAGTTGTACTTCTAAACCTAGTTCATATATACTATAGGCCTACAAATTTCTGATACTAAGTTTTTTCTTTAGAATACTTTGTCCTTCAAATGGCAGAGGCAGGGGCACTCATAAGCAGTGGCAAATTTCTCTTTTCAAACACTGCCAGTAAGAAGAGCGGCCTTTTAAAGTTTAGCCTCCTCATTCTTTAGGGGGAAAAAAGTTTTCCCAAATGTATTTGTCCTAGGAAGAAGAAAGTCCGGTCCCATCCCTTCTTCCCTCAAAATGACTGCTCCATTAGTCCCTGAGTTCTGGCTGTCTGAGTGCAAACAGAAGAGACTTCCCTCCTTTCTGCATGCTGGCCGCCCAAGGCTCACTCCTTAGGCTCTGAAGCAGGCAGGAATCTCTCAGATGTTTTGTCCAGTTTGGAATATGGATCTGAATCTACCAGTTCAAGTGGGTTGATGCCCCAAATTCACTCTGTGATTGCATTCAGCCTAAGGGTTTTGTGGAGGGGGCTAGCCCTACCCCGCTGTGATCAACCTGGAAAAAACCCTGGATGTCCAAGGAATATGTTTTCCATTGACATAAGGAGAAAACCCATGTTTTCTCTCCCTCTTGCTCACTGCCTCTTTCATATGTATATCATATATGCGTTCTGACAAATGTGTCTAGTTCTGTGCCCTTCATCACAGCAGAAGCCATATCGGTAGAGGAACTGGTGCCCTGGAAAGGCAGATTCTGTCCTTTTAAGCCAGGAAAAATGCACAAAGGACCCGTTCCACCATTGTGGAGCATACTGCACTGGTCTCTATTAGATTTTCCTTTTTTTCTCTCTCTCTTTTTCCTCTCCATCCAGGAGAGTCTCCACAAGCAATCAAAATTCTCCTCTTCCTAAATTACACAAATAATCAATCCAAAGGTGAGAGAAAGAGTTGTGAGAATGTTTTCAGGATTTCATCGTGAAGATGCTTTCTAGTACTGCTCTCCCCCCCTCCCCCACCGTCCACGGACAACCTGGCGTCTATGACCCGCCCCACACGGTGAACCTGGAGAATGCGGGCCGTGCTATTTGAACAGGAAACATACCTGTGAAATTTCAAAATCTGCCTTGATGACAAGGTAGCTTCAGTTTCGAGAATCTAAAACTGTGGGGGGAGAGTCCCCCATCTCAAGGCCGAAAAGGCACCTTTTCCTGCCCTCGGGGGACGGAGCGAGCTCAGGGGGTACAGACTAATGGGGGAGGGTCTTCAGTGGAAAAGCCGGCGGGGTCATAATCTCGCTCCAGACCTTTATTTAAACTTCAGTCGAATTATTTTTTTCTCTCCCAAGGCTTTTCAAGTTGCTCGAGAATCTTGTCTTCCTATCTAATTCCCCAACAGCTTCCTCATCTTCCCTGGAGAACTGATGAAATCAGGCGCAGAGAATGGCCGCAGTTGAGCACGAGAATCCTTCCCCTTCCCGCCCTGCGGCCTCGTGTGCTGACCCTCGCCTTCCGGGCAGTAACTTAGAGGGGTGCGAGCTGTGACTCCCCCACCGGGATCTGGGATCCAGCGGTCCCGACGCCTACTTCCATGGAACCTCCTGAGTCTTTGGGCAGCCGGGGTCGCGGCTGCGCGACCAAAGGAGCCCCAGACGGTTTGCACAATTTCAGACAGACGTCCCCGCTCCCAGCCTGGGGCCTGGAGACCCTTTTCTTCTCAGGCTGAACCAAACGAAATCTGCACGAGTCACAACCTCAGTTCCCAGGTGGTATCTACCCATTCACATCTTTGTTTTTTTTGAGGGGAGCAGATTTAAAGAAGAGGAAAAAAAAAAAAAATCCTCGAATGGGGAGAAACGTGTTTCCAAACATTCCTAGCAGACCTTGTGTGTATGCGCGCTTCACTAGGGCCCGGCATCGGCCCAGCGCCTCCCGCGCTTCTCAGAAGCCGAGGCCGCCAGCACCTTCACTGCAGGGGACCGAATCACTTCACCGCATTCGCCCTTCCAGGACTGATGGCTCCTCAAAACCGTTTTTCCAGAAGTTCGCCTCCTTGTCCAGGCAGTGTGCAAGCTTCGGCCGCTGCGGGTGGGTACTCATCTCCCGCCTCCGCGGGGTCCAGCACCGGGAACCCCAGATCCTCCACGGCTTCGGACCCCCGACGCCTCCGAAGACCTCAGTTCGCAGCTTTGGAACTCCCAGAAACGACGTTCCACTCCATCACGGCGTTGCGGGGGACCCGGAGTAAATTCAACCCTAAGTGTCTGCACTAACGAATTCTTTCCTCCCTAAGTCCGTTTCATTTTACTTAGAAAGCCTCCGCTGCTCTTTGCTTTGGGATTTGACAGACCCCGCGTCTCCCTCAGTGTGTTTTTCCTGCACGACTTCCAGATTATTTCAAGAAACCCAGCGGGGAAGGGTGCTTAAGATAAAACTCCAGTGAAACTAGGGGAACAGGAAAACGTTCTCTTCACACATACATGAATAAGGTAATGAGTGTCTCTGCAGAATGGAACATCTAGGGAAGAACGGAAGAACGGAGATACCCTTTTATTTTTAATAGCGAGCCAGAGGCCTGAAATTTAGATAACAAGTTGCTGGAAACTTTGCCTTAGGTGATAAATCCAGTGAAGAAGCTGTTTGCTCCCATCAGGAGTGAGACGCCAAGAGAGGCAAGTGTTTTTTTGTTTTTAATTGTAAATATTCAAACTCTTCTTGAGATGACGTCATCTCTGCCAGATGTGTCTTCTGATCTTACCAGAATGAAGCATTTAAAAAAAAAAACAAAAACACCTTAAATCCAGTTTTGGAATTACCCTCGTGTCAAATATGATTTTGTTTAGGGTTGAAAGACCAGGCAGTTCTTCTCCTTTCACTGGATTTTTATGGCCTCTGTGTCCAGTGTTAAGCTGTATTGGATTCTTTTCAATAACAAAAAGTTTTTTAGGGTTGTGTTCTCTTCCACACTTCCCAAGACCTAGGGGTTTTAGGCACATCTTCATTACACAAGAGGCCAGAAGTTCCATGGGAAAAGAACCCAGTCTCTTGTGAGTGGAAGGTCTGGGTAGGCAAGCTGCAGGACCCTGTCCATCTGCATGGCTACCTGATTGCAGAACCCTCTGTTCTTTCACAAGAGTCCTCTCTTTTCCTCCCCCATCTTTTCTCTCCCGCATTCACCAACACATGCCATCTGGGAAAAAAGATCTCTTTGGAGAGTGATGCTCTTCCTTTTGAAGAAAGAAGTATTCTTACAAAGGTGCTGTAGAACCATTGGTTCTTCTTGAGGATTTTCCAGGTTGGTCTCTATAGCAATTATTTCCCCCAAATCTGGTAGCTCTTCACGGCTGGACTACATTCCCCAGCTTCCTTTGTATTTTGATGTGGCCACGTGACTAAGTTTTTGTTAATGGAATGCCATTTTCTAGCCAAAGCTTTTAATAAGTGGATGTGCCCCCATCCGCTCCCTCAATGCTTTCTGTCTCTTTCTTCTGTTTGATGCTAATCTTGAGGCCCTAGGGAACAGTGGAGATTCTCAAGGGAAGAGCCTGGCTCATTGAATCACACATGGAGAAATGCCCACTGACAGGTATCATTTGCCTAGGACTTTACCCAAGGGAGAAATAACCTATTGTGTTTGATCCACTGTACATTTTGGATTTTATTATTGACTAACATGCTCTTTAAAAACAAAATCATCCCTTATAAATGTCAATGGATGTTCGGTCACCTTTATTGGGATTAAAACTCCAAGAGGCTCCAAGATTCTTCTGCCTCTTCTTAGGTGACAGTCTGATAACAACTTTAAGTCATATATACAATTTCAAATCTGTAATTAGAATATCCAGTCTGTTGTATCTTCAAGGCCCTGAGTTTGATTTAATGTGATATCTTCTCCTCTCCCTAATTCGGGATTGCTTCAGTCTAGATGCCTGTAGAGGGAAGGAGGGGGTAGTTTTGACTTATTACTTAGCATTGAGTTTTTCCCTCTCCCTATCCTCAGCTGCTGTTTCAGATCAACTAGTGGTTTGAGAGGTGGAGACAGTGGGGGATTGGTTTGAACAATGTCCAGTGACTTTGAGTTTAGATAAACTAACCAGATGAGGGCTGCTGTAGTGGTACACAGCACCAAATGAAGCAGAACTTTGGCCATTAGTTACTTAACTGGATATATAGACAAGAGAGTGGAGGTCTAGACAATTTATGATTTTTAAGTAGGTTTTCTGAATTATTAGTCTGATGTGTTTCCAAATTTGAGTAAAGAATCACCATTCATTCACTAGGTTGTTTAGAAATGGCCCCCACTTGTCTCCTGCAAAAATGGCTGGTATGTAAGCATTTCTCCAAAGGTAAGGAGAATACATTGTTTTGAATTAGTTCACCCAAACTTCTCCCATCATCTTGCCTAGATTGTAGACTAGGCTCATTCTCAGAGAATGAATTCCTGGTTTTGGGCCCTTTCCAATATTAGGAACTGGGTCCTTTCCTCTCTGCAGTTCTGTTTTGCATTCTACTTCTTCTTTTATAGAAATCACAGCAGTTGTCTGATAGTTAAAATGCCTGCCAGACTCTGGCATTTTTGAGATACTGGCATCCCTCTTTATAGCCAGTGCCAAGCCATTCAGGCCAGCCTTGCGGTCACCAGGTGGGGAGAAAGCCTGTCCAGCAACAGCATGCCAAGTGCAGAAGTGTTAATGATACAGTTTACTTTATCTGTGGATCCTGCTTGGCTATAGGTTTTTAGGGCTGTCTACATCCTGATAAAGGAAAATTTCAATCCTTCACTGGGTTATTTCAAAAAATCTAGATATATGTAGTGAGTGGATGAATTAACCAGATGACATTTTCTTCCTGCTTAGGAACAGTTGCTTGGCATAACAGAGACCTTTTAAGTGTGCATTTTATTAAGTGGCATTTTCTGAGCCTGCTCAAGGGGAAGAGCTATAGAGTGGGATGTAGGTAGACATCCCATTGCCTACCATTTCTTACCACCTAAGAAACTGCTTACAATTGTCAGCATGGAGGGATTTCAGATGTCCACAGAGAGCAACTAAAACAGTCTGGAAAGTAGCCTGATCTTTGGAAAGAATGGCAGATTGGTTTAAAGATTGAATAATCAATCCATCATGGATGACCACTTGTCCCATTTTCTCTGGATCATGTCCAATCTTCTAATTCACATTTTCAAGTGTACAGTAAGCTATATACACTATCCTCCACTTTCTGAGAGCAGCCAAAGTGGGAAGGGACTTTCAGTCAAAAGAAGAGGCAGGTCTCTTTAATGAAACATGTTTTTCATACAGGGAGGGCTGTTAGACAATGGAATGGGAATTGAAGAGTATGTATCCAGTTTTCTTGTGTATCACTTTGAATACTAGATCTTTTCTAATTTACCTGATCAGAAATGGATGAGTACTAGACCAGAGACAGGAGCATGTCCAAGATGATCTCTCAAGACCCCTTTTCCCCCCTCATTTTTGCTGTTGGCTTCTATAATTTACCGTTGTCAAACGGTAGTACCTGTAAAATGTGTAGGATTCAGTAGCAGGGTCAGGGGCTGCCGTCACTTGGCAGACTTCAACAACATGACCCTGGCAAAGACTTCAGAATGAAAACATCAGGAAAGTGAACCCTCAGTGCCCCATCACCAGAGGACTGGCTGGGAGCTGTCAGGTTGAAATACTAGTCTATTTGGGAAGGGAAAGAACAGGAGGAAGGCCTCCGGCACTCCTCTCCTCCTCGAAAATACCTCTCAAGCAACCAATGCCAAACACATCAAATTAAATGAGAAAAGAGATAGGAGAGGTATCAAGGCTGAGCGTCTACCCTAGCCAGTCTGTCAATCAACACCCCACGGAGAGCAAGGCTCTGCCCACCCTGGGGGCGGGGATACCACAAGAGGTGAGGCTGGTTTCCTGCACAGCCGGGAGACTTATCCAATCTGTGCGCAGAGGTGGAACATGGGCTCAGGACCCAGCAAGAAAAGAGGAGAAAGCTGAGAGACAGAGGAGATGACAGAGACGTCCACGCACAAGGAGGAGGAGCGGGAGCTGAAGAGAGGCTGGAGGAATCTGCCAGAGAAGACTCCTCAAGGAGCGGAGGTCGCTCAGAGCTGAGATGGGGCTGAGGGCAGATGTGGGGAACGGCTTGTGCCCCAGGTTGGGCAACAGCTTGTGCAGTTTAGAGACTGGAGACTGTGCTGGTGTGCAGAGTGCAGGAGTCTGGTTGAGCAGAAATTCTGCAACAGGAAGTTACTGGAGAAGAGGCTAGGAAACTGTTGAATTATAATGCTGGCAGGAAAAGACGGGCCAAACTTGAATTTCTGGGTAAAGGTGTTTGTGGCCATAATGTTGACAAGAGAGGAAGATTTTGCCCTGGCTACCTTTCAGAAAGAAGTAAAATCCAAGCAAAGGAGGGCAATGCAGTCATCTTTGGTTAGCAACAGAGGGGTAAACAGAAAAAGCAAGCTGCTTCCCCAGTTCCAGCCTGAAGTAGCAATAATATCTTCTAGCTACTGCGGGAGCATCCAGGGAAAAGCTAAGGAATGTGTGGTAGCATGTGCCTGTCTGTATGTCTCCATGAGTGTGTTTAAAGCTACAGGTACATGTCTTTATATGGTCTGATTGTGTTTCTTCTGGAACCCTTTAGAAAAAGTGTGCAGAAGACGCACCAACAAATACAGCAGTGCAATAGATTAGCAGGCATACTGCTGAAGGAGCCTGAGAAGTATATATCCCATGGAAGAAAGTGTAGCAGTGACCCCTTCATACACACACATGCTGAATAACATTCTCATATATACATATTTATATGTGTTTCTAATATATGTATATCTGTATTAGAAAAGCACATATGTGAAGATACACCATTTCAGATCCGCACAGAGACACAAGTGCTATTAACTGCTGCCCATTTCACATACTATAGAAAAAATTAAAAGAATAGTAGACTTTAAATGGTGTTTAAATCATCTTATCTATTTTTTTTTGTCTATAAGAAAGAATATCAGCTAACCAACTACTTCCAGCAACAGAGTGCCTAATTTTTTTTTTTAACAAACTACAAAAAATTAGTCCAATATCTAACTGGCACGAGCTTGTGTGCTATAGAGGAAAGTGCACTGAATCCTGTAGGAATAAAAATATATGAATTATTAGTCCAAACCTCTCACCTAATAGCAGACTGTCCTTTGGTAAGCTACTTTCTCTCTGACTCTGTTTCTTCATCCATTAAGTGTGGAAGTTGTTTATAAACTCTAAGCTTCCTCTTAGCTATAGTCAGAATACACATATATCACATATGCGGTGTTATCCAAGTGGCCAGAAAGTTTGGTGAAAAAGAAGATAAGAAGATGACCATAGTTGTCCACAAAATGCCCAAATAATTTTTTAGTTCTGTTTTCTAATGACAAAATTTAAAATTTTTTGATATTGTGAAGACTTTTGATATTGTAAGGGGTTAATGACTGAAATTTTCGTTTTTTAACGGCTGCATTGGTGTCACGTAATGAACCTGAGAATGACTAGGTCTATAGTCACTTGTTCTGCCCAAATGTTGGAGACTGACTGCAGTTACACGATGGAATGCTTTAGTTAAGTCAATGAAAAAATCAGTTATGTTGGCCATTTGGCACTATGTAGTCAAAACTTTTTTTTTTTTTTTTTTAACATTTTAAGCAGATTGAGTGTCTGTATTACGGATGTGTGCCCATTTCCTCCAGAATTGGTGTTCAGGCCCTTTTCTCTCTGGATCTCTCTCTACCTTTATCCTGATTAATATCGAACGCAAAGACTTTGCTCTGGTCTCCCAGAGCAGCCACATTCTGAAAACCTATTCAGTTCAGTTCAGTTCAGTCGCTCTTTGCGACCCCACGAATTGCAGCACGCCAGGCCTCCCTGTCCATCACTACTAACTCCCGAAGTTTACCCAAACTCATGTCCATCGAGTCGGTGATGCCATCCAGCCATCTCATCCTCTGTCATCCCTTTCTCCTCCTGCCCCCAATCCCTCCCAGCATCAGAGTCTTTTCCAATGAGTCACCTCTTCGCATGAGGTGGCCAAAGTACTGGAGTTTCAGCTTTAGCATCATTACTTCCAAAAAACACCCAGGACTGATCTCCTTTAAAATGGACTGGTTGGATCTCCTTGCAGTCCAAGGGACTCTCAAGAGTCTTCTCAAACACCACAGTTCAAAAGCATCAATTCTTCGATGCTCAGCTTTCTTCACAGTCCAACTCTCACATCCATACATGACCACTGGAAAAACCTTGACTAGACGGACCTTTGTTAGCATACTTTAAAGATCCACATAGTTATGCATGTCGAACATACAGACCAGCAAATAATAGCACACTTTTTTTTTTGAAGGCTCCTTTAGAGCCCTGGCACTTGCCATAATATTCCATTGCAAAAAAAAATAAGTAAATAAATAAAGTCTGCAGCTGGTAAACTTCATCCTGAATGTCAGCAGGGTGCTGATCCCATAACACAACAGTCTGAGATAACCTGTATCACAAAGCTAAGCCTGTGTGATTACTTAGCATTTATAAAGCACTTTATCTGTGTTCTGTATGTCAGCATCGTTAATGGGAGATAACTCACCAGAAGTAATAGCGAAGAAAAAAATTCATGACCGAAAAGGAAGAAAGAAGGGAAAGCTTAAAGGATCTGAGTGATTCAATAGGGGCTTGCAGTTGCAGTTACTGGGTAGGGGGGAGAGGGCGGAGATGCTATTTTAAAGAGGACAAGGAAAGCTCTTTTGTCTCTCCCCGGTGAATAGGAATGACTGAAGGTGCACAAGGAGAGAATGAGTTCAGACAAGGGAGAAAACCCTGCCAGGGAGATTCACTCTAAGCCTGAGCTTGACTAAAAGAATTTATAGTTTGTCTTCTATAGCACCTTAGATCCCAGGGATATTATCATCTAGCAAAGATTGTGAATAATGGTTGGAGGGTGGTTCTGCCTGGAGGCAGGGGGATGGACAAGATGCCCTTTTAAGGTAGCTTTCAAGCCCAGAAGTCTATTTTTGAATAATTTGATTTATTTTAATTTATTTGGCTGCATCAGGTCATAGTTGCAGACTCTCTGTTGTGTCATGCAGGATCTTTCGTTGTGGTTTGCAGGCCCTCTATTTGCAGCACACTGGCCTAGTTGCCCAAGGCAGGTGGGATCTTAGTTCCCCCAACAGAGATCGAACCTGTGTCCCTGCATTGCAAGGCAGATTATTAACCACTGGACCACGAGGGAGGTCTCCAGAAGTCTAGTTTTTAAAATAGAACATTCAAAAATTCATCAACATTCCACTGTGGTTTGTTTTTTGTTCTAAAAAATTTTTTTAATTGTAGTTGATTTACAGTGTTGTGTTAGTTTCTGGTGTACAGCAAAGTTACGCAGTTTTATATATATATTCTTTTTCATATTCTTTCCTTTATGGTATATTACAGGATATTGAATATAATTCAATATTTAATGCTATATAGTAGGATTTTGTTGTTTATTTATTTTATATATGCTGCTGCTGCTGCTAAGTCGCTTCAGTCGTGTCCGACTCTGCGACCCCATAGACGGCAGCCCACCAGGCTCCCCCGTCCCTGGGATTCTCCAGGCAAGAACACTGGAGTGGGTTGCCATTTCCTTCTCCAATACATGAAAGTGAAAAGTGAAAGTGAAGTTGCTCAGTCATGTCCGACTCTTCCCCACCCCATGGACTGCAGCCCACCAGGCTCCTCCGTCCATGGGATTTTCCAGGCAAGAATACTGGAGTGGGGTGTCATTGCCTTCTCCGTATTTTATATATAGTGGTTTGTATCTGCTAATCTTAAACTCCTGTTTTATCTTCCTTCACCCACTTTCTCCTTTGGCAACCATAAATTTGTTTTCTATGTCTGTGAGTCTGTTTCTGTTTCATAACAAATTCATTTGTGTCATATTTCAGATTCCATATGTAAGTGATATCATAGGGCATTTCTGTTTCTCTTTCTGACTTAGTTCACTTTGGATGATAATCTCTAGGTCCATTCATGTTGCTGCAAATAGCATTATTTCAATCTTTTTTATGGTTGAATAGTATTCTGTTGTGTATATATCTTCTTTATCTGTTCCCTTGTTGGTGGACAGTTAGGTTAGTTCCATGTCTTTGCTCTTGTAAATAGTACTGCTATGAACACTGAGGTGAATGTATCTTTTTGAATTAGCTTTTTCTCCAGATAATATGCCAAAGAGTGGGATTGCTGGGTCATATGGCAACTCTATTTTTAGTTTTTTAAGGAACCTCTATACTGTTTTCCATATTGGCTGCACCAATTTACATTCCCACCAACAGTGCAGGAGAGTTCCCTTTGCTCCACACTCTCTCCAGCATTTATTTTTTAAATTTTATTTATTTAATTTATTTTTGGCTGTGCAGGGTCTTTGTTGCTGTGTGTGGGCTTTCTCTAGTTGTAGCGAGCAGAGGCTACACTCTAGCTGCAATGGGAGGGTTTCTCATTGTGGTGGCTTCTCTTGTGAGCACAAGCTCTAGACAGTTCAGACTTCAGGAGTTGGGGCTATCAGCTTCTAGAACATGGGCTCAATAGCTGTGGCGCTCGGGCTTAGTTGTCCCAATGCACATGGAATCTTCCTGGACCAGGGATCAGACTCGTGTCCCCTGCATTGGCAGGTGGATTCTTAACCACTGGACTACAGGGGAAGTCCCAGGATTTATTATTTGTAGACTTCTTAATGATAACCATTCTGACCAGTGTGAGGTGGTACCTTACTGTAGTTTTGATTTGCGTTTCTCAAACAATTAACAATGTTGAGCATCTTGTCATATGCCTAACTGGCCGTTTGTATGTCTTCTTTGGAGAAATGTCTATTTAGGGTCTTTTGTCTATTTTTGATTGGGTTGTTTGGTGTTTTTTTTTTTTTTCCCGGTATTGACTTGTGTTAACTGTTGGCATATTTTGAAAATTAAGCTCTTTTGGTTTCATCATTTGCAAATATTTTCCCCTAGTCCGTAGGTTGTCTTTTCATTTTGTTGATAGTTTCCTTTGCTGTGCAAAAGCTTTTAAGTTTGATTAGCTTTTGTTTATTTTTTATTTTTGTTTTTATTTCCATCATTTCTAAAGAATAGCTTAAGAAAACATTGCTGTGATTTACGTCAGAGAATGTTTTGCCTATGTTCTCTTCTAGAAATTTTATTGGGCATGTGGGCTCGGTAGCTGTGGTGCAAGGGCTTAATTGCTCCGAGGCATGTGGAATCTTCCCCAACTAGGGATAAAACCCGTGTCCCTTGCTTTGGCAGGCAGATTCTTATCCACTGAGTCAACAAGGAAGTTCAAGACCTCAGGTTTAAACTTGGTTCCACCATTTGTTATCTGTGTAAGCTTTGGGAAATGATTTAATCTCCTTGAGACTTAATTTTCTCATTTATTAAATGGAAATTTTGTAGAACATATTAATGAGATGGACTTTTCTTTCCAGCATTATAGCAAGTAAAAATGCTTTACTATAAACCACTTAGAAATACTGGATAAAATATAAATTAAAAAATACATATAGCTGAACTTGTTAGAAAGAAAATTCTCCTAAGGGACCAAAAATAAGAAGAGAACTGGAAACTTGAACCATAAATGTGAGAACTGATCCTGAAGCTTCTTCTACAGTGTATTTAGGAGTGATTGCTGATCCTGGTAATCAAAGGATTGTTTTTCTTTTGTTTGTTTGTTTTGTTCTTAAAGCTAAACACCAATCAGAATGTTAATTTTAAAATATTATAAATACAGGAATATAAATAAATATTATAAATACAGGAACAAATACAAACTTTAGATTTATTTAGGTTTACTTATTTCTTCCAATTTGATATGTTTAATTAGATTAAGTAATTTGTATTCCATTTCTCCAGTCAATACCTACTATTGTTATTTTATTATTTTTTAGGATTTTAATGGTCGTATTAGATTAGGAATCAAATTTTGGCCCAAATAAAAAGGAAGATTAGAAAAAATATCTGCTCCCTGAAAAAAATTATAAAACAACTGTACTCCAACTAATACATGTGCTCCTTAGTAAAGGGAAAGAACAAAGAAGTTTATCTTGGTCTGGGTTCTGGTCTGGAAAACAATTGCAACATGTCAAAACACATTCTCCTATGATATATATATGTGTGTGTGTGTGTGTGTGTGTGTGTATTTTTTGCCTCCCTTCATGCCAGTTTGGGATTTAGTTTTTTATTAGTGGGGCATGGTATAGGAATTCTTTAGTTGGGAAATATAACAGCAACATTGAACAAATTCTGGAGGCCATGCGGGGCACTCTTGGGAAATGCCCTTGAGATCACAGAGGATGCCATTACATGCAAATGCATGGCATTTAAAAAGCATTCAGAATATATGGACTCCAAATGTGAAGAAGTGTTACAAGTGCCTTAATTCATTTATTCCCCTTATATATATCTTTCTTTTTTTGCTGCACCATGCAGCTTGTGGAATCTTAGTTCTCCAACCACAGATGGAACCCAGGCCCTTGGGAGTGAAAGCATGGAGTCCTAACCACTAGATCGTCAGGGAATTTCCTATTTTTTCCTAATGAATACACAAGTAATAAACTATAAAACCTACATCTGAAGTCTGAACCAGTTCTTTAAATAGATAGCAAAAATTTCTGTGTCAATAAAGTATTTGTCTTAGTTTAATTGCAGTAATGGCTTTCTTAATTCAGTAAAATAATGGTGCTTCTTACCTTTGATATCATCTTAGATTATGTGATGTACAAGAGTCATTGTATGAGTCAGGATTCAGGACTGAAAAAAAATATCTCCCTGGGGATTTTAAACAGGAAGAAATCAAGGAACTAAGTCCTTACAAATTATTGAATGGACTAGGTCAGGAAGCAACAGTTAGAAGTGGACATGGAACAACAGACTGGTTCCAAATAGGAAAAGAAGTACATCAAGGCTGTATAGTGTCACCCTGCTTATTGAATTTATATGCAGAGTACATCATGAGAAATGCTGGGCTGGAGGAAGCACAAGCTGGAATCAAGATTGCCAGGAGAAATATCAATAACCTCAAATATGCAGATGACACCAGCCTTATGGCAGAAAGTGAACAGGAACTAAAGAGCCAAGAGGAGAGTGAAAAAATTGGCTTAAAGCTCAACATTCAGAAAAGTAAGATCATGGCATCTGGTCCCATCACTTCATGGCAAATAAGTGAGGAAACAGTGGAAATAGTGGCTGACTTTATTTTTCTGGGCTCCAAAATCACTGCAGATGGTGATTGCAGCCACGAAATTAAAAGATGCTTACTCCTTGGAAGGAAAGTTATGACCAACCTAGACAGCATATTAAAAAGCAGAGACATTACTTTGCCCACAAAGGTCTGTCTAGTCAAGGCTATGGTTTTTCCAGTGGTCATGTATGGATGTGAGAGTTGAACTATAAAGAAAGCTGAGTGCTGAAGAATTGATGCTTTTGAACTGTGGTGTTGGAGAAGACTCTTGAGAGTCCCTTGGACTGCAAGGAGATCCAACCAGTCCATCCTAGAGGAGATCAGTCCTGGGTGTTCATTGGAAGGACTGATATTGAAGCTGAAACTCCAATACTTTGGCCACCTCATGCAAAGAGCTGACTCATTTGAAAAGACCCTGATGCTGGGAAAGACTGAGGGCAGGAGGAGAAGGGGACAACAGAGGATGAGATGGTGGGATGGCATCACCAGCTCAACGGACATGGGTTTGTGTGGGCTCTGGGAGTTGGTGATGGACAGGGAGGCCTGGTGTGCTGCGGGGTTACAAAGAGTCAGACACGACTGAGCGACTGAACTGACTGAACTGAGGTGAGCAGAAGCCTCAGTCAATTCATTGTCTTTATCATACCTCCTTTCACAAAGATAAATGCATCACTGAAAGTAGAGAAAGGTGGTCCCTACTCTGCTCTGCCTTCCAAATCTTTCATGCATACATCTTCTGGATGGAATCTAATTTGTATGCAGAACCTGGGAAATGTAGGTAGATACTTACTTGTTTTGTTTTCTAGATTCTCTTTTATGAAAAGATAAGGGAATGAGAAGGGATTTTCAGCTCCAGCAGACCATATCTATGAAGGTAGCTAAGTATAAAAACCAAATGGATAGAAGTGTATCATTTCATTAATTGCAAGTTAAATTATTAGCTATAAATTAAAGCCACAATAAGATACTATTAGATATCTACCAGATTGGCTCAAATAAAAAATTCTTGTAATACCAAGTACTGGTGAGGTTGCTGAGCAATGGGGTGCTTATATACATCTTGAAGAACAGTTTGGCATTATCAGATAAGTTTGAAGGTATGCATATCTTAGGACTCAGGAATTCTATTCTAAGTATATAACCTACAAAAATGCACATCTATATGTACCAGTATACTTGAACCATAATGTTCATAGCAACATTGTTCATAACAGCCCGAATTGAAAACAACATAGTAGTAGAATAGTTAAATATTTGGTATATTAGACAGTGGAATAGTACATAAACATACACACAAAAATGAATGAGCCACAGATAAACACAATAAAGTAGGTAGATATTTAGTGTATAATATTGGTTCAAAGACAAAGACAGAAAATTTTACATACAGTATTTATTTTATAATGTTTGAAAACAAATGAAACTAACATAGTGTTTAGGAATACATACTTAGGTGGTAGAGTGTTTTTATTTTTATTTTTTAAATACAAGACAGAGATTACCATGAAAATCAGGATTGTGGTTACCTCTAGTGGAGAGGAAGACAGTGAGATTGGGAAGATGTAGAGGGAAGGCCCCTGGGATTTGGCAACATTCTATTTCTTGATCTGTTACTGTAACTATAATAATTAATTCAACAATACATTTTCTGTGTACACTTCTACGTATGTGATGCACTTCAATTTTTTTAAGTTTAAAAAAAAACTAAGTGGGTGAATAAAAAAAAATCTCAGTTCAGTTCAGTCGCTCAGTCGTGTCCAACTCTTTGCGACCCCATGAATCGCAGCATGCCAGGCCTCCCTGTCCATCGCCAACTCCCGGAATTCACTCAGACCCACGTCCATTGAGTCCGTGATGCCATCCAGCAATCCATCCCCTTCTCCTCCTGCCCCCAATCCCTCCCAGCATCAAAGTCTTTTCCAATGAGTCAGGTCTTCGCATGAGGTGGCCAAAGTACTGGAGTTTCAGCTTTAGCATCATTCCTTCCAAAGAAACCCCAGGGCTGATCTCCTTCAGAATGGACTGGTTGGATCTCCTTGCAGTCCAAGGGACTCTCAAGAGTCTTCTCCAACACCACAGTTCAAAAGCATCAATTCTTCGGCGCTCAGCTATAAGTAAAAAGAGAATTACAAAGCTAGAGGAGAGAGCTGAGGAAATTGTTCAGAAGGTAATGCAGGAGATAAAGAGAATATATTAGAGACTATAAGGTGAGTTGGAGAATGAGAAGGTCCAACATATAGTAGTTCTGGAGGAGAGAATAAAGAGCCTGGGAGGAGGACACGTTTTATCAAAGAGATTATGGCTGAGAGTGTTCCAGAATTAATTGAAGACCTGAGTCCTCAGATTAAGATTGCAGAAATCTTCAGCAGGATTGATTAAACTAAATCCATACTCATATACCTTGCTATGAATGTTCTATTCAATTCCAACCACAGTGAGAAAAGTTTAAAAAGCAAACAGAGAAAGACACATTATCTTCAAAGTAACAACTATTTTATTCATGGCAGACTTTCTGAAAGCAACAAAAGAGACTAGATAACAAGAAAAAATGTATTCAAAGTTCTAAAGTCTTAAATTTTTCAGCATGAATTCTTTAGTCAGCTATACTATCATTCAAGAGTAAGCATGAAATAGATAAATTTCCAGACAAACACAGTAAGTTTCTTAACACAAATAGACCTCCCACTAAAGACATTTTCTTTAGGGAATTTCCTAAAGAAAATTTCAACCCAGGAGGAGAAAGTGAGATAAAAATAAGAATTGTGAGAATAGTTTCAATGAGTAAAGACACTGAAAACATGTGGTATATCTAAACAAGCATTGACTAGGCAAACAATAGTAATAGTGACTAATTTGGGGATATAAAAATAAGCAGTGTTATAATACTGGACAGCAATAACGTATAAAATGAGAGAGATGCGATCAGAACTAGAGTTCCAAGTTTCTTGCATTATTTGGGAGGACAATAGGGATATTGCTTAGGCCAATAAGATCACTGTTTAAAAATTAGAATAATCATGAAAAGAATAGAAATAGAATATACAACTTTCAAATTCGTAAAGGAGAAAAGGAAAAATTTTCAAAACTTTCATCAACTTCATAGAAAGCGGCAAGAGAGATACTGAAAAAATATAAGCACAAAATAATCTGGTACATATAAAACAAAAGTTATCAGTAAGCTCATCAAATATAAATGGACTAACATCAACAGTTAATAGACTGAGATTGTCAGACTGGATTTTAAAATTTAGTTATGTGCTGGTATATGTCATAATGACATAGAATGTTTGAGATTGAAAGAATGGGAAAAATACCAAATAAGCTGATATTACTATATTAAGATGGGACAAAATCAGCTTTAAGATACATAGAAAAATGGTTACTGTGGGCTTCAGGGAGAGGATAATAGGAAGTTATTGGTTAATAGGTACAAATCTTCAGTTTGTGATGGATGATGAAAAAGTTCTAGAGATGGAGAGTGGTGATAATTGCACAACAGTGTGAATGTACTTAATGTCACCAAACTGTATGCTTAAAAATGGTTAACACGGTACGTCTTATGGTGTGTATATCTTACCACAATTAAAAAATTAGACCTTAAGATTTAAAAAATGTAATCACTATATAGTCATGAAAACAACAGTTTACCAGGAAGATATAGCATTTACTTTTATGTGCTCACTTAAATACATAAACAAAGCTATAATAAGAAATTTATAAATTTACCGTAATAGTTGGAGATTTAAAATTATAACGCTCTAGTAACTGGCACACTGGTAGATAAAAATTAGTAGAAACATAGGCGATTTGAATAACACAAATCTTTATATAACAATTAGGAAATAACACATGTGTTTTAAAAACATACAGAACCTTTCAAAAACTGACCACATACTGGACCACAAAACAAATCTCAACAAATGAAAAGAATTGGTGTTATCCATAGCACAGGGAACTCTACTCAGGGCTCTGTGGTGACCTAAACAGGAAGACAATTCAAAAAAGAGGGGCTATATGTACACACAGAGCTGATTCACTTGCTGTACAGCAGAAACTAACACAACATTGTACAGCAAGTATACTCCAATTTTTAAAAAAGAATGTGTTATACAGACCATTTTTCTCTGCATGCAAGCAATTAATTTAGATAGCAATAATAAAAAAATATTAAATTCCCATATAGTTGGAAATTCATGAAAAAATTTGAAGTATAACTAATAATGGAAATTGGATAATATTTAGAGTTAATAATAAAGAAAACATACATTCAAAATACGTAAGATGTAGCTAACATAGCATTAGAATAGTCCTTTATTGTCTTAATACATTAGAAAGGAAGAAAAAGAAACAAAAAGCTAAGTTCCAACTCAAGAAATTACCAAAAAAAAAGTCACAAAACCTCCCCTATAGTCGAAGCAGATGGAAAGAAATAATAATTGTAAAAGTTAAAATTAAAAATCAAGGATACAATAGGGACAATCACCAAAACTACAGATTGGTAAATGCTCACTCACTAAAGGGTTCCAAGAAGTCTCAATAATGAGGTGGTTGGGATCACCTGGGTCTTTAAATGTCAGTCATTCTCTATCAAACTGCTCAGGTGATAGAGAGAGAACTCTTAACACAGTAGCTATGGGCACAGGTTGGAAATTATGCAACAAAACAGATTTTTCTCTCACCAAAGTAGATCTGGCTACCATATTCCTCCTGAGGATAATCTGCCAACAGCACAGACCAATAATGAGCCTATGATACTGTACCTGAGGGAATCAGCTAAGACAGGCTGATTATAGTGATCCCTTCCATCATGGAGAGGCTGTGTTTTGCCTCACTTGAATAGACATTTTTTTCTGGCTCCAGATTTGCCTTCTCTGCCCATAATGCTTCTATCAGCCCCCTCATCCATGAACTTATCAAGTGCCTTCTTCACCATTATGTTAACCCATACTGTATCTCTGCCATCCAAAGTACACACCAAAAGAAGTGAAGCAGTGGGTTCAGGTTCATAGGATTCAGCAGTCTTAACATGTATTCTATTATGAAATGATAGAAGGGTCTAATGAAGATTCTACTACAGAGCCAGCTGGGAGATGATACTTTGTGAGTTTGGGGTGCTGTCTTGTAAGACTGACTGAGAGAGCCATGGTTGGAGATACTATTCCTATAGCCAAAATGTATGGGTCTAGGTACTAAGAAGTGTATGTAGGGTTGAATTCTCTCATGTACGTACACATGTGCTCAGTAACTTCAGTCGTATCTGACTCTTTGCAACCCTAAGGACTACAGTCCACCAGACTCCTCTACCCATGGGATTTTCCAGGCAAGAATATGAGAGTGGATTGCTATGTCCTCCTCCAGGGGATCTTCCCGACCCAGGGATTGAACTCACATTTCCTTCTTTGCAGGTGGATTCTTTACCACTGAGTCAGCGGAGAAGCCCCGATTTCTCTCACTGTTACACATACTGACCAACTTCAACATTTTTCTTGCTTCTCATCCCTCTGAACTTAGATTCTGGTTTAGAGGTATTAATTCCTAGGAAACTTTTATATCCTTAATGCCACTGAATCAACAGGCAAAGGGGTTCTTGTACCAGCTGGGCTGAAACAAAGTGGTTGCTTTGCAGTGAGAGCAGGGGGTCCTCTGGGGTGCCTCACAGTAGCTCCATGACTAGGATAGAGCTGATGGAAGATTGGAGCACCCGCAATGCAGACAGAACCCCTAAAGGCTAGCTCCTTCAGGAATAAAGGTTTGGGCCTCTCCACCAGGAACCCAAACCAGCTAGGTGCTGATTGACAAAAACAACATGGAAAGGGTAGTTGATTAAGAAAGTCATAAGTAGCAGCTACAGCCTTGTTCTCAGAAGCTTTGGGCCAGATGTGGGTGGTGTTGACAGTTAAGACAGTGGGAGCAGCAGCTTCCGGCCTCTTGATTATAACCACAGAGGTATGTTCTTCAACCAACAAGTTTAGTGGCACCTTCTGACTCCTGTTCTTTCAGTCTTTCCAACAGTTTTGTGAGCATCGTACATCGAGCATCAGTGTGGGAAATTCCTTTCTGCTTAGAATACCTGGAGTTATTTCTTTCCTTACATTAAGCTCTGACTAAAGGACAAAGGGGCAGCAGAGGATGAGATGGTTAGATAGCATCACCTACTCAATGGACATGAATCTGAGCAAACTCTGAGAGACAGTGGAGGACGGAGGAGACTGGCGTGCTGCAGTCCCTGGGGTTGTGCAAAGAATCAGAAATGACTGAGTGACTGAAAAACAGCAACATCAGGTAAGTGTGATATTTGCATAGGGATGATCAGATTGACTAATTTAAAAGACTAGAACCCACAAACAGACCTCTGCTATTTAAATCTGACGTCTGATATTTCAAACCAGTAGAGAAAATGCTGGACTATGTAACTAATGCCGCTGGGGGACAATGGGCTTCCCTTAGGGGGGACATTAAATCCTTTTTTCTCACTAAACAAAAAGTTAATTCCAACTGGATTAAAGAAGTAAAGGTGAAAAGCAGAAGTGTAACACCATTAGAGGAAAATACAAGAAAAATTATTATGCTAATAACTTAAATTTACATCTCTAGCTTATTGCTGTTGTTTAGTCACTAAGTTGTGTCTAATTCTTTTGTGACTCCAAGGACTGTAGCCTGCCAGGCTCCTCTGTCCATGGGATTTCCCAGGCAAGAATACTGGAATCAGATTTCTATTTCCTTCTCCAGGGGATCTTCTCCACCCAGGGATTGAATCTGCTTCACCTGCATTGGCAGGCGGACTCTACCACTGGGCAACCAGGGAAGCCCAAGGAATACTATACAGCAGTTAAATAAATAAATGAAAGCTTCTTGTAGCCACACAGATAAATACCGAAAACAATACTGAACAACAAAAGCTAGCTGAAGGATAAGTATGGTATGATACACTTGTAAAAATTAAGAAACATATAAAACAATACTGTATATAGCTTATGTTACATACATATGAAATAAAAGCTTTTGAAAACTTCCATGGTAATGATAAGCACCAAATTCAAGATGGAGGATACTTCTGAGAAAGAAGAACACTAATATGATAGGGGAAGATTATCCATGGGTTTTCCTTATATTTGTAATTTATTTCTAAGCTGAAAAGTTGGCACATAGTGTTAATTTTCTTATAATATATACTTTTTATATGACTGAAATATTTAATAATTTAAAAATAGGGCCCAGAACTCCCCTCCCAAAGAATATGAAAGTGATGATGACTTTTATGACATGTTAGATTTAACTGAGTATGTAAAAAGACACCACTGGTGGAATCTAGTGTTTGGCCACAGTTGTGGACCTGTAGTAGAAAATCACTCAGTAGCCACCCAGATTGTAATGGATGAAGTGAGTGACAGGTGTGTGGGATTTTTGTTCCAGAAAGTTGGAAAACTTGCAGCAACTGCAGTAGGTGGTGGCTTTCTTCTCCTTCAGATTGCCAGCCACAGTGGCTGTGTGCAGATCAACTGGAAGGGAGTTGAGAAAGGCATAAACAAAGCCAAAGGACAGATGAAGAAATGAGCAAATAAGGCAGCACCTGAAATCAGCAACAGAACTTGTCAAACAGAACCTTGTGATATCTGGTGGATTTGTGGGAAGCTTTTTGCTAGGCCTTGAATCTTCAGTATATGAATGTTCTGTCATGGTGGGGTCACCTCTGAGAAGTGGTGGTGACAAGATGATCTCAACATTTCTCAATGACACATTTTCGAGGATAACAAGAAATACCTAGCTGGACGATACCAGACCGACAGCTTAGCATTTTGCCATCTGAAATTTGGCAGACTAGTATCTACTATGGAGAAGGGAATGGCAACCCACTCCAGAGAATTCCATGGACAGACAAGCCTGGTGGGTTGTAGTTCATGGGGTCACAAAGAGTTGGACACAACTGTATAAAACAATCAATAGAGTATGTGTATAAAAGTATTCCTGAGCAAAACATGGCTTTTAAAAAAATTTGCAATTGTTTAAAATTTGCCTGTAAACACCACCACTGGGTGTAGATATATATAGAGAAAAAAATCTGTTGGATATACTCCCCAGTGAAATATTATCCTTATTTTATTTAAATAAGATGTTCTCCATTGTGCTTTTGAGTATAGTGCTGATAATTAAAATAATTGTATTATAGCTTCAACAGTAGGGCTGACTTTTTAAAAGATATATTTGCAATAAACTGAAGAACTATAATGCCCCTTTGTGGAAGGATTTATAAATAATAGAATTATTAAAGATAATAAGCAATTTTTTTAAAAAAAGATAAGGACTAGGGTATAAAAATAGTCACTATTTATATAGAGTCTGGTCTGAGTGCTATTCTAAGTGCTTTATATGTGATAGCTCATTTAAATCTCAAAAACAAGCTTTTTTCCTTTCTTTCTTTTTGGCTGTGTCCCACAGCTTGCAGGAACTCAGTTCCTGAACCATGGATTGAACCCAGACCACAACAGTGAAAGCCTAGAATCCTAACCACTAGCCACTAGAAAACCCCCTCAAAACAAGCCTTTGAAGTACTATTATCTTCAGTCTAGGGATGAGGAAATGAAGACGCAGAGAAGTTAAATAACTTATTTAAGATTAGATGGTGGAGCTGATCTGGGAGAAGAAGAGCAATTTGGCTCTGATTTTTAACCACTACACCAAATCGCCTCCTAGTCCTAGTAAACACACAAGAGGTTCTTCATATTCAGTTGAAATCTATGAGAGTATGGTTTTGGTAGACTAAAATGGCCAAATATGTCAGCAATTGCATATGGTTCAAGCAATAAACGGCTAAGAAATACAAATACAATTAAAATGATGGTATGACAAGGCTCAATGATGACTCTGTCATTGCTCTTAAATGTATGGAAGATTTCTGCATGCTTGTCCTAGATGTTGTTACCACTGAAGCACGAATGCCTGAAGTCCCTTCCTGACCATTAACTCTGAAATCAAGTGAAGAAAGGAAGGTCATAATAGTGTAGGTGGTGTAAGAGCCAACCACGGCGGGGTTGCAGGGGGGAAATGACAGAGTTGCCCTGTCAACAGCCCGAGTCTCCCTTCCCCTTTGCTTTCTCAGCTTGTCTCAGAAGCTGCCCCACAACAACCAGGACTTTGCTACAGATTGGCTCCAAGGTCCTTACCTGCAGGCCTCTGAGTGAGCTCTTGAGAAACCCAGACAGGGTGTCAGGACCGTCTCCCTAGAGCGTGAAGAAGCATAAGATCAAAGATCTCTCTCCCCAGCTCCTGGCTGCATCCTGACTCCCAGGAATTTGGAAATAGAAAGAGGAGACAGATAGACACTACCCCAGGTTCAACCTGTCTGATCTTTGTTGTCACAGTCCTAATTCTTCATCTGATGTTTCTGAGACTCGTCTTTTGTGTCTATTCAACGGCATTGCCTCCTCCCCAGTCTCTGCTTCTAGTAAATCAAAATTTAACTCCATCTACATAGTTAAAATGGTCTGTGTGAATCACTGCTTTCCTCACGTCCTTCCTCAAGAACAATCATTTCCTGAATTCAATTCGGAACACTTAGTGCAGATTTCTGCAACTCCTCATCACCTTTATAGTTGCTCCTCTCAACCAAGCAAACCTGAATAAAACCCACGTCAGCCTGGAATCTAGCCTGGAGCCTGTGTGGAAACACAAGAATGGACAGGATTGTATCTGAAAAGTGTAGTGAAATTATGTTGCATGCTATTGCATACCTGCTCTTTCTATGGACATGAATGTCTGAGTATGCACATGGAGGGGGTCCACGCACGAGTGCACAAATGTAAAGAAATGTGCCTGAAGGTGGTGTGAGCATTTTCTAGAACCCTATGCTCGAAGCTTCACTCCATAAACCTCTTTTACTGGCAGGACTCTGAAAGCCAAGGGCTGTGTAATAATTTACGTTGCATCGTCCTTCTTCTCTTGCTCCCCTTCACTTGCCTTGGATGAAAAACTAAAGATTGATGGTGATGTCCCTTTGCAGGAGCCAGAAGCGTCATTCACCCTGTCGGTCTACCACTCTAGAGCTTTTCTTCTCACTCCACTCCTGTTTTGCTTTAGGAGCTCTAGAGGCCAGTCTTTCTGTCTGTCTCCTCTTCTTCCCCAAACCCTGTCCGCTGACTCCTTCTGAAATGTTCTCCTCACTGGGGCAGCCACCTTGGGTCAAGTTGAAGGAGAAGGACTTTTCAGCTGATCCAATCTTGAGACACCCTCCCTCCCTGGCCCTCTGCTCAAATAAAAGTCCTCCACAGGGAACCAAATAGCTCCAGAGGTTTCCTCCTTTTTCCACTCAAAGCTGTTTTAGTGTAACTTTTAAAGGTTCCAGGGAAGATAAATCCACACTTCTGTTGTTCCTCAAGAAGAGTATTTCTAATTCTCAAAGCTTTACCTTTTATCCTTTCCACTGTGGTTTTGACCATATTCTCTTTAGATTGTTTTATTTTCACTAGATAGAAAGTTCCAGGCGAAGGATAAGGGATAAGGATGCCAGCAGCGACAGGGTGACCTGGATAGGGTGGTACACACTATTTTCAGTTTGTGTCTTGCAGCTTGTTAGTGATATATTTAGGCTCACTGAGAACTGGAGGATTATTTTGTCTGTCCCTTGACTCTTAGCCTCTCCCCTCCAGTTGAATTATCTCTCTAGTATTCATCAACCCCCAAGCAACCACCACCACTCCCAAGCAGAGTGAAATAGACTCCATTGCTTCAATAAGCCATCATAGATAGGAAACCCTTCCTGTAGTTAGATCAACTCTTCTCTGAAGCAGCATCAGCTCTAATTCTGTGTAGATGGACCACCTTTGGCATCCGCCTTCTATGTAAAGAAAAAGTACCTCTTTTGATGGATTCCTATTCCATTTTCACACTTCTTCAAAAATCAATTCCACAAAGCTTCAGGGTAAAGAAAGATTTCTTAAAACAAGATGTAAATAGAGTAAACCATAATAGACGAGATGGGTAAATTTGACTACATTAAAAATGTGTTTTCTTTAAAGGCCTCCATCAAAAAAGTGACAAGCCATGAACTAGGAGATATTTGCTATTCAATAACTTACAAAGAATTTGTGCACAGAATGTATAAAGAATTGATTTAAAAAATCATTTTTTATTGTGGGCAAAAGACATGAATAGGTCATTCACTTAAGTGGAAATCCAAATAGTCAATTAATATCTGAAAAGATGTTCAAACTCTACAGTAATCAATAAAATGCAAATTAGAATTATCCATAGATTGGCAAAATTTAAAAAGGATGACAATACCAAATGTTGGTGAGGATAAGGAGCAAAATTCTTATATACTGCTGGATAGAGTATAATTGGCACAACCACTTTGGAAACAATTTAGTTTTATCTTCTAAAGTTGAAGATACATATCAGCCAGCAACTCTATTCATTGTGTGTGTGTGTGTGTGTGTGTGATCAAAAACATAGATCAAAAAATTTACCATCTTAACCTTAGGTGTGCAGTACAGTAGTGTTAACTATGTGCATAAAGCACATCTCTAGAACTTTTTCATCTTGCAAAACTGAAACTCTTCATACTGAATAATTCTTTTCCACTTCTCCGAGTCCCTGGCAACCACTATTCTACTTTCTGTTGCTAAGAGTTTGACTATTTTAGATATCTCATAAAAGTGGACTCAGGCAGTATTTTTCTCTTTGTTATTGAATTATTTCACTGAACATGATATCTACAAAGTTCATCCATTCTGTAGCTAAGAAAACGTTTCCTTCTTTTTTTTTTTTTCCAGAGAAGGAAGGATTTATTACTTGCAGCAAGTAAGGGGAACACTTGCTTTCCCAAAGCAGAGTCTCTCCTTCTTTTTATAAAGACTGAGTCATGTTCCATTGTATTTACATTCTACATTTTCTTTATCCAGTCATCTGTTGACAAACAACTGGATTATCTCTATTTCTTGGTTGTTATGAATAATGCTGCAAGGAACACGGATGTGCAAATATCTCTGTGAGATCTTGTTTTCAGTTCTTTTGGATGAACACCCAGAAGTGGGATTGCTAGATCATGATAGTTCTATTTTTAATTTTTGAAGGAACCTCCATATTATTTTATATGTACATTTAGTGGCTGCACATTGCCACCAACAGGGCGCAAGTGTTCGAATTTTCCACATCCTCACCAGCATTTATTTTCTGTTGTATACTGTTGTTTGACAGTGACTTTCCTAATTGGTGTCAGGTGATTGTAGTTTTGATTTGCATTTCCCTAATGATTGTACTATTCCCTGGTGGCTCAGAGGGTAAAGCGTCTGCCTGCAATGCAGGAGACCTGGGTTCGATCCCTGGGTCAGGAAGATCCCCTGGAGAAGGAAATGGCAACCCACTCCAGTACTCTTGCCTGGAAAATCCCATGGACAGAGAAGCCTGGTAGACTACAGTCCACGGGATCACAAAGAGTCGGACACGACTGAGTGACTTCACTTTCACTTTCAATGATTGTTCAGTTCAGTTCAGTCGTGTCCAACTCTTTGCGACCCCATCAATCGCAGCACGCCAGGCCTCCCTGTCCACCATCAACTCCTGGAGTTCACTCAGACTCACATCCATCGAGTCCGTGATCCCATCCAGCCATCTCATCCTTTGTGTCCCCTTCTCCTCCTGCCCCCAATCCCTCCCAGCATCAGAGTCTTTTCCAATGAGTCAACTCTTCACATGAGGTGGCCAAAGTATTGGAGTTTCAGCTTTAGCATCATTCCTTCCAAAGAAATCCCAGGGTTGATCTCCTTCAGAATGGACTGGTTGGATCTCCTTGCAGTCCAAGGGACTCTCAAGAGTCTTCTCCAACACCACAGTTCAAAAGCATCAATTCTTCGGCGCTCAGCCTTCTTCACAGTCCAACTCTCACATCCATACATGACCACAGGAAAAACCATAGCCTTGACTATGATTATAATGCTTAAAATATTTCTATATCCTTTTTGGCTATATGTAAATCTTTGAAGAAATATCTATTAAAGCCCTCTGCCCATTTTCTAATTAGATTTTTTTATTGTTGAGTTGTTAGCTTCTTATTTATTTTATATATTAATCTGTTATCAGATATATCTTTTGCAAATATTTTCTCCCATTCTGTAGGTTGCCTTTTCAATCTGTTTATTGTTTCCTTTGCTGCACAGAAGTTTTTAAGTTTGATGTGGTCCCATTTGTCTCTGTTTGCTTTTGGTGCCATATCCAGAAAACCATTGCCAGATCCAGTATCATAAAGCTTTCCTCTATATTTTCTTCCAGGAGTTTTATAGTTTCAGATCTCATATGCAGGTATTTAATTAAGTTTTAGTTAATTTTGGTATCTGGTGTAAAGTACGGGTCTAATTTTATTATTTTGCACATGAATATCCAGCTATCATAATACCATCTGTTGACATTATTCTTTCCACACTGTGTGGCCTTGGCACCTTTTTCAAAGATGATTTGGCTATATATATATTTGAGGGTTTGTTACCAGGTTCTCTATTCTATTCACCAGTTATATGTATGTCTTTATGCCAAAACCACACTGTTTGGATTACTGTAGTTTCTTCTTCTTCTTTTTTAACAAATGAACTTTTCTTTAATTATTGGCCATGCTGGATCTTCACTGTGGTTCTTCTCTAGCTGTGGTGTGTAGGCTTAGTTGCCCCGCCAGCATATGGGATCTTAGTTCCCTGACTAGGGATTGAACCTACATCTCCTGCATTGGAAGATGAATTCTTAACCACTGGACCACCAAGGAAGTCCCTGCAACTTTTTAATATGTTTTGAAATCAGACAGTGTGAGGCTTCCATTTTTGTTTTTCTTTTTCAAAATTGTTTTGGTTATTCAGGGGTTTTTTGAGATTGCATATGAATTTCAAGTTTCTTTTCCTATTTTTGCAAAAAAGGCCATTGGGATTTTGATAGAGATTGCATTGAATCTGTAGATCACTTTGGGTAGCATGGACTGTTCAACAATATTAAGTCTTTTAATCTATGAACATGGGACATTTTCTGATTTATTTATGTCTTCTTTAATTTCTTTCCGCATTGTTTTAGAGTGTGCAAATCTTTAGTTTCTTGATTAGGTTTCTTGTTTTGCATTTTATTGATGAGACCGTCACTCGGGTGTAACCACAAGAGGAGATAGAGGATATGCTCAGGAAAAATAAAGTTTATTATATTCACCCACACTAGAAACAGGAGGCACCCCATGTGGGACCACATGGGAAAACACCAGGGTGATCAGGAGGCAGAAGACAGGAGTGACAGGAAAGTTTAAGCTGTAGAATTTCTTGGGATTTCCATGGAAAAGGCAAGGCCAGGAAAGGTAAACAACTTAGGGTTGGTTAGTTTGAGTAATTTTGGTGGACTTTGGGCTCTAGAGATGGTCTCTGGTTGCCTGGGATCTAGTCTTGGAATGATAAGGCAAAGGAATCTTGCCTCTGGGGCTGCAATAGCTAGAGGAGGCAAGACTGCCAAGTGGTTAGTTTGCATACCAAAGACATGCTTCCAGCTGGTTTTTTTTTAACTTTAAAAATTGGCTAGCCCAGGAAGGGCTGTCTCAACCCAACCAGAAAGGTCTTTTAAGGTGTCAAAACATCATAATGTACCAACAAAAATTAATATATATAAATGATAAATTTATCTATATACATTAAATATATACACAGAATACATTTATTCCTAAGTCATTTATTATTTTTGATATTATTATAAATGGGATTGGGCTTCCCAGGTGGCTCAGTGGTAAAGAATCTGCCTGCAATGCAGCAGACCTGGCTTCAATACCTGGGTCAGGAAGACCTCTTGGAGAAGGAAATGGCAACCTATTCCAGTCTTCTTGCCTGGGAAGTCCCATGGACAGAGGAGCCTGGAGGGCTACTTCCATGAGGTCACAAAAGAGCTGGATACAACTTAGCAGCTAAACAACAACAACAAATGGGATTATTTTCTTTCGATAGTTCATTGTTAGTGTATCGAAATGCAACTAATTATTGTGTCTTGATTTTGTATCCTGCAACTTTGCTGAGTTTGTTTATTAAGTACATGGGCATCTGTTTTATTTATTTAAAACTTTATACATATATATTTAAAAAATAATTTTATTTATTTATTTTTGGCCATGCTGGATCTCTGTTGCTGTGTGCGCTTTTGTCTAGTTGTGGAGAGCAGGGGCTAATTCTAGTTACACTACACAGGCTTCTCTCTGCAGTGGCTTCTCTTGTTGAGGAGCACTGGCTCTAGGGTGCTCGGGCTTCAGTACTTGTGGTACACAGGCTTTGCTGTTCTGCAGCACGTGGGATCTTCCTGGATCAGGGATCAAACCCATGTCTCCTGCTTTGGCAGGCTGACTCTTTACCACTGAGCCACCAGGGAAGCCCTATTTAGGATTATATTTGATATATGTACTTTTCTATATGTATAACGTATCTGAAAATTATAAAAATGTTCACTCATTCAACAACTATTTATCAAATATCTGCTATGTGCCAGTCCCTATTCCTAGGGTTGAGACATAGGAGTGAAAAAAAAAAAAAAAAACAGAAAGAAAGAAAAAAAAAGGATTTCAGAATTAGAAGGTGAAAACAGCAAACATTTAAAATAAATCTTTCAGCCAGGAAAACTGTAAGTAAATCTGCACCAAATTCTGTCGAGTACGACTCACAATAGTCCAGGAAAGAGCACCCAGATCTGCTATCCCAGAATGAGGTAGTGTTTATGACTCTCACGATTTGTTCTGGGTGAGAGGTACAGTGGTGAGGATGATCTAAGGAAAGGATTATATACTCACCCAGATCAACGTTACAGGGAGAAGGTAGAGGTAGAGTTCATCCTAAATAGTAGTTCATCTAAAACATCAGCTAATCCAAATAATCGAAAAAGAGCAAATATCATTTGCATTTGTCTTTGGGGTGTATTACCCTGCAGTTATAGCATATCTATTCAAATGCACTTTCTCTTGCACATTTTAAGAAGTAGTATTAACTTCACACAAGCTTCCTGGGACTACCCAAGAGAAAACTGCTGCTGATTCAGTCACTCACTCAACAAATGTTTATTGGTCTCTACTAGATGTCAGTTATTGCTCTGGGCACAGCAGATACAAGACAAGTAAATTTGATTCCTGTCCTGAATCAGTTTAGTTTATAGCGAGGTAGTAGAGGAAAACTGATTTCTCAAAAAACTTTAAAACAACATTATAAACGTTAAGATGAAAATAGGAACAAGGCCTTCCCTAGTGTTTCAATGGCTAAGACTCCGGGCTCCCAATACAAAGGGCCCAGATTCTATCCCTGGTCAGGGAACTAAATCCCACATGCTGCAAGTAAAGAACCCACATACCTAACATCACATGCTAGTAAAGTAATGCTCAAAATTCTCCAAGCCAGACTTCAGCAATACATGAACCGTGAACTCCCTGATGTTCAAGCTGGTTTTAGAAAAGGCAGAGGAACCAGAGATCAAATTGCCAACATCCGCTGGATCATGGAAAAAGCAAGAGAGTTCCAGAAAAACATCTATTTCTGCTTTATTGACTATGCCAAAGCCTTTGACTGTGTGGATCACAATAAACTGTGGAAAATTCTGAAAGAGATGGGAATACCAGACCACCTAACCTGCCTCTTGAGAAATCTGTATGCAGGTCAGGAAGCAACAGTCGGACACGACTCAGCGACTGAACTGAACGGAACCGAATATCTAATATCTGGTGGAGTCAAATACATATAAATAAGTAAATAACTTTTTAAAGAGGCAAAACCCTTTTTTAAAAAAAGAAAGTATAAACAAAATGCCAGGAGCATATAGGAGGGACCACCCAACTCTTTAGAGAGGAACACAGCCCTCTCAGAAGTCGTGATATTTAAGCTGCATTGAAGAGCAAGTAAAAATTTTCCAGAAGAAGGGCATTTCAGACAGAAGAACCAACATGTGAAGACATACGTGGCTTCACAGAGCACAGGACAATAGGCAAGTCAATGTGGCAGCCTAGGGTAAGTGATGGGGAGTTTGCCTGACGGGCAGTTAGTGCCACACTCCAGCGCTTGGCCTCTGTCCTATAGGCAATGCAGGTAAAAGTTTGAGCAGAGGAGTGACCCAACTGGATTATATTTCACAAAGATAATTTTGGTGGTGGCAGCAGTGGGGGAGGTGTAGAAGTTTGGGCTGCAGAATGGAAGATGTCTGGTCAGTCAGTCAGTCAGTTCAGTCACTCAGTAGTGTCCGACTCTTTGCGACCCCATGAATCGCAGCACACCAGGCCTCCCTGTCCATCACCAACTCCCGGAGTTCACTCACCCACGTCCATCGAGTTCTTGATGCCATCCAGCCATCTCATCCTCTGTCGTCCCCTTCTCCTCCTTCCCCCAATCCCTCCCAGCATCAGAGTCTTTTCCAATGAGTCAACTCTTCACATGAGGTGGCCTAAGTACTGGAGTTTCAGCTTTAGCATCATTCCTTCCAAAGAAATCCCAAGACTGATCTCCTTCAGAATGGACTGATTGGATCTCCTTGCAGTCCAAGGGACTCTCAAGAGTCTTCTCCAACACCACAGTTCAAACACATCAATTCTTCGGCGCTCAGCCTTCTTCACAGTGCAACTCTCACACCCATACATGACCACAGGAAAAACCATAGCCTTGACTAGACGGACCTTCGTTGGCAAAGTAATGTCTCTGCTTTTGAATATACTGTCTAGGTTGGTCATAACTTTTCTTCCAAGGAGTAAGCGTCTTTTAATTTCATGGCTGCAGTCACTATCTGCAGTGATTTTGGAGCCCCCCAAAATAAAGTCTGACACTGTTTCCACTGTTTCCCCATCTATTTCCCATGAAGTGATCGACCGGATGCCATGATCTTCATTTTCTGAATGTTGAGCTTTAGGCCAACTTTTTCACTCTCCACTTTCACTTTCATCAAGAGGCTTTTTAGCTCCTCTTCACTTTCTGCCATAAGGGTGGTGTCATCTGCATATCTGAGGTTATTGATATTTCTCCCGGCAATCTTGTAGAAAAAAATATATAGTGGTTGTTGCAGTAGTTCAGGGTAATGATGATCATAGTCCGAGCCAAAATAGAGAAGAGAAGAGACAGCAGAGAAATGTATTCACAAGATATTTCTGAACTACAATTCAACTGGTCACAAGCCTGGATGATCAACTTGCAATGGAAGAGAGGGACTTAAAGATAATTGCAAAGTTTTTGGCTTGAGAGACTGAGTAGACAGTGACTCCATAAACTGAGACAGGAAAAACCAGAGAAGGAAGCTTTGGAAAGATGATGGGTTGAAGAGTGAAAGGGGATTGGCATTTTAGGGGAAAGAGATTCAAGGATAGATTTATTTGGGGTGAGGGAAATGAAAACAAGGATCAAGGACAGGTGAAAGAGGAAGGAGATGGGGTGAGAACAGAAGTGGAGAAGTTGATCTAAAAGCAGTAAGGCCACATCTGATCGAACCCAGGTCTCCCACATTGCAGGCAGATGCCTTAACCTCTGAGCCACCAGGGAAGCCCCTAATTAACATAAGAGACTTGGAAAGGCTATTGGTTATAATAAAATTTAGAGACCAAGGGGATGGAAGTTGTGAGTGTTAGCATTAGCTGGTTTTAATGGAGGGGGCAGTAGGAGGAAAGATCATCTATCAAAGGTGAATAAGCGATGTGAGATGTGAGAATACACTATTATATTCTCTCCCCACTATATGTATGAATGAAATCATAATACTAAGCCCACAGTTACAATCTACCGCTTAAGCGCTTGCTATTTTCATAGATGTTCTTCTTACTAGTCCTTTGTTCTCTTAGAGCTTCTTTCTTCCCTGTAGACATGCTACTCAAAGTTGGTTGACATCAGAACAACTTCAGTTAGCAAATCAATGTAATTTCTTCACTTTTTTTTTATGGTTAAATATAAAATTGGAACCACTGAGAACTGACTTCTGCACAAACTTCTTTTTTTAACTTAAGCTTCCTGATATGGCTCTTCCACTTTGGGCAATTTGATAAATATTTAGCAAGCTGCTTAAACATTTGAATTCTATGGGAATTCCCAAAGTATAAATTCCAGAGGAAATAGCTAGTCCTCTTCACTACCCATTGA
The DNA here is from genome assembly GCF_014754425.2 of Oryx dammah. Taxonomy (NCBI): domain Eukaryota; kingdom Metazoa; phylum Chordata; class Mammalia; order Artiodactyla; family Bovidae; genus Oryx; species Oryx dammah. The sequence continues at coordinate 91,008,113 of NW_024070213.1, read as the reverse complement.
GAACTTGTGTCCCAGGCACTGTACTAGATGCTAGAGATTAAGAACCAGAGAGACACAGCCTTTGCCCCTGGGCAGCTGACAACTACAGGAAGCAGCTTGCTCTGGAGTATAGAAGGCAATGTGTTTGTTTATTTCACTGTTATCACTGTTTATTTGACAATAATTGATTTAGTCTGTAAGTTTAAGACAAACATACTAATATATTTGCTTTTCTTCAGAAATCATACTTATAAAAATTACATAAAGTCTGTCCCCAAACTAAGAAATGTTCATTGATTAAAAATAAGTCTGATTAAAATGCTTTACCGGGATACAAGAGTAAACTAAGGTGGTGTAAGTTTTTAAAAAACAAAAAACAAACAAACAAACAAATCTCACCTTGTTTGAACAATGTATTTTGAAAGGGTTAAACTTCAGGCATTACTTATAGGTAAAAAAAGACTGACAGCCATAAGGGATACTATTTATAAAATAAACACAGCTCTAGAGGTTACTTTTATAAAGACAGCACTTTGGGCATCTGAAGACAAGGAGGGTGCGATGATCTGTGTTTCTCTGGGATGCAGGCGCAGGTCTACAGGTCCTGTGGGTGGCACCAGGCCATTGTTTCTCAGAAAAAGGAGAGAGTAGATGCCCTTTATCATCTGTTTCTTTTGTTTCCAGTGAGCAGTAAATGCCTAACATAACTAAGAAGAGAAAAATTAAATCTGGGAACTTCCCTGGTGGTCCAGGTAAGATGCTGTGCTTCCATTGCTGGGTGGCAGGTTTGATTTCTGACTGTGGAACTGAGATCTCACATGCCATGCAGTGTGACTGAAAAAATAGAAAAAAATTTGTTTTAATTGTTAAAAGAATTAAATCTGAAGGAAGGCAGCCCTTTTTAAGGAAAGTGGCGTGTTGCCTATGTGTCTCCATAACATCTCCAGGCAATTCTGTAGCAACTACGGTTACCCTTTGCGTGCTTCAGTTCTAACTCTGCCAGTTACACTGATTTTTTCCCGAATGCAGTGACTCTTTTTGTTTTAAAATCTGTACATTCTTGTTTTGCAGATTGAGATATTTTTTCAAGTTTCTGACAGCATAATTGTTTGGGACATTTCAGCCTGCAGAGCGTCTTTATTTTTCTATCTTGCTTTACTCAGTGCTCTGTTAGCATTTTAATAATACACTAGTGACCTACATCTCCGATAGAGGAGATCCTTAGCAGTTTGAATTCTATTAAGTAATATTTTAAAAGATCAGGAAGTTTGAGGTCCTCATCAGCTGATACCTGTGCTTCTATTTTTCCTGTTTTATCAAATGGTTCTGAAACTTTAAGAAAAAAACTTGCATATATCTGTAGAATCCTGAGTTCCTAAAGCAGATAATGAAGAACCAACTCTATTGCAATCATCGCCAGCACTTTTGTGGGATCTTGTGATCCTATCAGATTTAGCAGATGTACCCTTCACTCAGTTATGATATCCTAAAAGGAATATTCATTCATGCTCAGAAAAATCATTTTACAGACTTTACTCCAGAAACAACTACTCCATCTGCTGATTTAACAATGTTTTTAAAGAAATCTTCAAGTTTCTCTTTTTTATTTTTTTCCCTCCCACACTCAAATCTTTATTAAATTCCAAGAAGTTGTAGAAATTTAAATCTTTCCTTAAAATAGGACGTGCTGCCGCATAACACAGGAACACTCGTGCATTGCCACCGTCTTCTTGAATATTGCCAAATACCAGCTTCCAACTCCTGTTTCATCCTTGTGAATTCTTCCTTTGTCATAGCCCCTTCTCCTTTTCCAAGTTTCTGTAGTTCTTCGCTTGAAGCATCACAATCAGGTCTCGGCAGTGCTGGATGGATACTGTAACGTGCATAGTCTTCATTTGCAATGAAGGAATCATTAAGCCAGGTAAATTTCTCATGCTCTCCAACAACAGAAAACTCATTTTATTAAAAATTTGGCAATGAACTCTTTGTGTGAACAGTGAATTTTACTTTATCTCTCTCACTAAGAGAATCAGATATGTCCCCCCATAAAGCAGCATCACTTTGAAAAATCTCCATTTATTGCTTTAGGTCCAAGATCCTCCCTGAGAGGAACTTGAGACTGTTGTCCAGATCTTCCATCATAGCTGCTCTGAGGCAGGAGGGGAAATATGTTTCATACACAATGAGGTGTAGGGAAATTGTGCTCTGTTTGCTGAGGTATGGGGGCTCCTTTTTTATGTGTTGCCTTTTTTTGCAGCACATGGAATTTCTCTAATTGTGGTACACATGGGCTTAGTTGCCCCATGGCATGTGGGATCTTAGTTACCCAACCCAGGATCTGAACCTTCATCCCCTGCATTGGAAGGTAGGTTCTTAACCACTGGACCACAGGGAAGTCCCTGGTGCTCTGTTTTATACTATAACTTTTAATGAGGCATTACTTCTTCTGTGTATAGATTATTAATATACAGTCAGTTTTTCTAAATTTTCATAAATTTTAACATGAATATACATTTGTAATTTCATGGAATGCATGCCATGCAGCCATGAAATTAAAAGACGCATGTTCTTTGGAAGGAAAACTGACAAACCTAGATAGCATTTTAAAAAGCAGAGATGTCACTTTGCCAACGAAAGGCTATATTGGTTTTTTCAATAGTTATGTACGGGTGTGAAAGTTGGATCTTAAAATAGACTGAGCGCCAAAGAACAGATGTTTTCAAGTTGTGGTGTTGGAGAAGACTTTGAAACTCCTTTGGACTGCAAGGAGATCAAAACAGTCAGTCCGAAAGGAAATCAACCCTGAATATTCATTGGAAGAACTGATGCTGAAGCTGAAGCTCCAATACTTTGGCCACCTGATGCACAGAGCCAGCTCACTGGAAAAGACTGGTGCTGAGAAAGATTGAGGGCAGGAGGAGAAGGGGGCAACAAAGGATGAGATGGTTAGATAGCATCACCAACTCAACAGACATGAATTTGAGCAAACTCCAGGAGATAATGGAGGGCAGAGGAGCCTGACGTGCTGCAGTCTATGGGGTCACAAAGAGTCAGACACAACTTAGTGACTGAATAATATAACATAAAATACATTTGTAGAATCAGCATCACAATCAAGATAAACATATTTTTCCCCCCTCAGAAGATTCTTTTTGCCCCTTTGCCATTTACTCCTCCAGCCTCAGCCCTTCTAGGCAATCGTTGACCTAACTTCTGTCACTGTAGAATAGCTTGCTTTTTCTAGAGTTCTACATGAATAGAATCATAAATATGTTCTCATTATTACCTGGCAACAGTCATTTTTTGACTGACTAATGAAAGGAAATGTGGATGATTTCTTTTTAAAAAATTAAAAAATTTTATTTAGTTATCTACTTTTGGCTGTGGTAGGTCTTAGTTGCTGTGTGGACTTTCCTCTAATTGTGGCAAGCGGGGCCTACTCTCTACTTGCAGTGTGCAAGCTTCTCATTGAGATGGTTTCTCTTGTTTTGGAGCATGGTCTCTAGAGCATAGGCTCAATAGTTGTGGGCCGCGGGCTTGTTTACACCACAGCCTGTGGGATCTTCCTAGATCAGGGATAGGACCTGTGTCTCTACATTTTTTTACCACTGAGCCATCAGGGAAGACCTGGATAATTTCCTAAAGAGGATCCATATCTATTTTAAAGTATAAGGGGAAATATTTAAAAATTAAATTAATACTCAAGATCATGTGAATTTATTGATCAAGTGCTTCTGGAATTTGTGTGGGAAACTTAAACGCACATAGATTTGGCCATTTACAAATAGGAATACTCCTTTGAGTGTGATACAGTAGAAAATGAATTGATCTGGGAGCCAGAATTATGTCTATATTTAGGCTCCATCATCCCTTCCCTAGAAAAGTGAGTCTGAATAAATTATTTAACCTCGCTGAGTTTCAGTTGTTTAACCCATAAAATGGGAATAATAAGGACTTCTTTATTTGGTGACTGGGAAGATTCAATTAGACTTGGATATGGAAGTTGTCTCACATTCAAATATTAGCTTCTCTCCCCTTAACAGTGATTCTTATTTCTATGAGAATATTACTTCAGAAGCATAAAGAAAGTCATCTAAAAGTTACTCAACATAGAAATAGCCACTTAATAGCTTTATGAGAACATATCTGGTGTGTAGAGCTATGATAATCTATGTGATCTTTTTTTACAGTAGCTGGTTAACCTTCCTAATTCTGCTTTGTCCTAAATGACATGAAAAAGAATTTGGTATTAGTATTCCCTGACTTCTCATTAATTAGGGATGGGAGGAGATAGCCAAGAGGCAGACCAGGGAGACCATCAGAAATTGATAAAAAAAAAAAAAAAGACCATGGGTAAACTCCAAAATGGATAACCCTACAGAGAAAAGACTGAGACCATGACAGTAGCAAAAACGAACTAAGTGCTGCTACGTGTGAGGCTTTGTGCTAAGGCTTTACCTTAATTTAACGCTCATAACAAACATTTGAGTTAAGAACTATTATTGGACCCATTCTACAGATGAATAAGTCAAGGCTTAGAGAAGTTTAGTAACTAATTCATTCAAACAGATGGAAGTGACAAAGGATTCAAACCTAAGTCTCTACCTTCAAAGCTCAGATACTTCTTCTAGAGAAACACAGATGAATCCCAGGCTTGAAACATGTCCCTAATTTGCAAACACCCAATTCTTTTGTGGTAGGCCTCAGAAAAGTTTTACTTTGTTAGAAAGAGAGGAAAGGAAACTACTATAAAACTGTATCCTGGATTTTAGGAAAGCGACCATCCACAGTGACTTGAGTGGAATTCAGTCACTTCTTGATCATCTTTCTGTACCATTTTTTCCCATGTGTCACCCATTTTAGGCCTTCCTTAGTCCCCTCCCCAGCATCACCCCCTAATACATGCCCTTGAGTTCCCTCATGGTTGGAAAAGCCCTCCTGTTGTTGAACCTCAACCATCCCATTGAAGTGGAGTCCCTCCAGTGCTGGCTAACACCCATTTCCCTCCAGGGCTATTTGTCGAGGAGGGGGTGAGTATGGACTTAATGACATGCTTTCCTTAACAATCTTCCAAACCTATCATCTAGGATAGGGTTTATAAGCATTCATCAACAGCACCCCAGCAAAGTAGGTTAGTAGGATGAGCCCACTACCTGTTTAGGAATCTGGAAGGCTAAGAAATTCGTACTAAGACTCAGGGATTTTAACCTCAGTTCCTCCTGTACCACATGGCCTTCAGTAGGTTGTAAGCTGCTCTGGTCGTCCATCTTTTCCCTGCCTTCCTTCCGCCCCCACTGCCATCATCCCTGTTGGCAGAGTGAAGGCTGCGTTTTGCCTTACTTCCCACGGAACTAATTAAAGTCTACAAAGTACTTTGAGAATATTCAGCGTGGAGTTCTTGCCAAGAGAGAATTATAGGTGGGAAAGGCAAGGAAGAGGAATAGACTAAACTGGAAGAGTTGAGTTGTTCTAAGAAAGGCTCTGAAAAGCCTCTTTCCACGGTGAATCTTAAGGCTCGTCCTTCCTTGGTCAGCCATCACAGGGAAGATTCGCTTCTTTTCCCCTTTCACAGGCTCAGACATAAAGCCAACTGGGGCCTGAGTTCTGCTGTTGAGTCTGCCCTTTCCCCTCAAAATCACACACAGACCCCTTCAGACAATACTTGTCTCACGAAAAGGAAATGGTTGGATTATATATTAGTCTGGAGCGAGGTCCTCAGAGGCAGGGTGTTGATTCTGGGCTTTACACTGTGGTTGGTTCATCTTTGCGTTTGAACTTGTGTACAGCCTTGACATGGGCACCTCTGGTTGGGGAGACTCTTCTGAGGAGTCAGATCCTGTCCAGGGGGAGTTTACCTACGAAGGTAAACTGAATAAAAGTTTACCTTTTACAACAAAAGCAACTTGAGAACAATTGCAAAGCAACACATGAATATGGGCAAAATAAAATAGCACAATGGATGCTGTGGGTTCTGCTTTGCTTGGTAGGTTTAGGAATATGCCCATTTGAAAGTGGAGAACTTTTGGCTTTAATACTCGTCACTCATGTTATAAACACCTCAGTCCTTGGGGTCTTTTAAATATGTCCTGCTTTCAAGCAGGTCTGCAGTACTTTGGGTATTTTTCGTGTTCTTTTCTCACTGTCTTATGAAACATTTTCTGGCTCCATTTCCCTCACTCCCGTGTCCTGAATAGCAGAGGCTTTCTACTGTCTAAATCAACCTGTTCCCTTGTGGGACATGTCATGGAACCAGCCAATAAGCTGCCAGCTGAAGGGGAACGGCACTGTTAAATATTCTTTTGTACGAATCTCAAAGTACAAATGCTGATGTGGAGTAAGGAGGACGAAGGTTGGGAAAGGTTATCTACCCCTCATACATTCTCAGATGTTAAGCTCCATCCCCATCAAACCAAGGCCTTTCACCTTTTTAGAAAGGGCTCTTTGTCATCTCTGAACTGAGGAGACTCTTGAGAGTCCCTTGGACTGCAAGGAGACCAGTCAATCCTAAAGGAAATCAACACTGAATATTTAGAGGAACTGATGCTGAGGCTGAAGCTCCAATCCTTTGACCACCGATGCAAAGAGCTGACTCATGGGAAAAGACCCTGATGCTGGGAAAGATTGAAGGCAAGAGGAGAAGGGGATGACAGAGGATGAGATGGTTGGTTAGCATCACTGACTCAGTGGACAAGCACTCGAGCAAGTTCTGGGAAATGGTGAAGGACAGGGAAGCCTGGTGTGCTGCAGTCCATGGGGTCGCAGGGTCGGACACAACTGAGAGACTGAACATCAACAATTCAGTCGTCTCAATTGTCCACGTTTCTGGTAACCAACTAGATACCGACAGTCGAAAGAGATTTCTGATACAGATGGAAAGCTGTTCCTTGAGGGGTCTGATCCAGCAGGAAGAGTTTCTCTAGGAGTGGCTATCAGGAGGGTTTTGTTTTCTTCTACTCTCACCAAATGATAGAGCAAGGAGATGGCCAAGCCCAGGGATGCAGGGTAACAGGAAAAAGCTGGGCCGAGACAAAATACCTGCTGCAAATGGTTCCAAAATGTTAACAAACAGAGATAATGGCAAAATGAACAGATAGTAAGTGGGAAATGATCAACTCTTGCCAAAATTATATTCTCATTGGAAGAAGAAATAAGAAGAAAGGGAACTCTAGTTTGGGGAAGAGAAGGATGTTACGGAGGTAACCCCGAGCTCCAGGATCACCCTGCAACTGCGGTTTCACGCCAGGAGGTTGTCTTTTCAGACTTGCAAAGTACATGACTACAGTCCTGGAAGAGAAGGTTCTGTTCATTGTGGGTTCAGCCAAGTCAAACAGGCCCAATATTCTCTGCCAGCCCCACTCTGCTTTGTGGGTTTTTTACACACCTTCTCTGTGCACCTATGTTCCTGATCTCCTTTTTTCTTCAAACTACATATAAGGCTTTTTGGACTCCTTTGGATACATTTAAGGAATATGGATGAATTATGTCTTAATACAGAGCAAACTTCTCTGACATAGATCAAGATAATACATTTCATGAACTTGAAATGGCAGAAGAGCCAATCATAATTTTTTGATACCTGTTCTAAAATCTCCTGTGGTTTAGGCTAGGTATCAATTATTCAATAATATCAAAGAATACCTGGTCCTGCCCAGAGGACCTTACAGTTTAGTGGAGAAACGAAACACAAGGTCACGAGAGCAATGAAACAACTCACACAAATCTAGGAAAATTACACAGCACATTTTGGAAAAGGGAGGATCGAAGCTAGATTTCCTTCTATTCTTACTAACAACCATTTCTGAGCATTCACTGTCAGCCAGGTACAGTGCTGGTAGGTACTTTAATAATACTCACAACCTTTGTGGTGGGAATTGTTACCATCATTTCAGAGATGAGACTAGGTAGCTTGCCCTCCAAAGCAAAAGAGTGGGTTGAAACACAGACCTATGTGACTCAAAACTCGTGCCTTTAATCATCACCTCATACTGCCTCCTTCTGCAGAAGAACTTTCTACCCGGAAAGAAGCTGAAACGCCTTCTTTGCTTGAGAGGGGGATGTACACTCAGAGGCTGTGAAACTAGTGGAATGACTTCATGAACTTTTATCCTTGCCCAGTTGGCTCACCCAGCTCAGATCCATGGGCCAAGGGGAAGAAAGCAAGTGCAAAACTGCAAGCTCAAGAGATGCTAAGAATACACATCTAGGAACCTTGGGCTGAAAGGTGCTTTGAGGGATCATTCTGCTTTCCCTAGAAGGCTCTTTCTGCTCAGTCGCTCAGTCGTGTGCGACTCTTTGCAGCCCCAGGGACTGTAGCCCCCCAGGTTTCTCTGTTCATGGAATTTTCTAGGCATGAATGCTGGAGTGGATTGCCATGCCCTCCTCCAGAGGATCTTCCTGACCTGGGGATCGAACCCACGTCCCTTGCATCTCCTTTATTGGCAGATGGATTCTCTACCATTAGCACCACCTGGGAAGCCCTAGAAGGCTCTTTAGACTCAGTGGAATTCACTTTGGGAAAGCAGAAGACCAGTATCTTAGTACAGAGCAAACTCCCTTGTAGTAGATTACATAAAGCACTTCATGAGCCTCTAGACTGCTTATTCCTCAATACAGCTTTTGTTGTTTCACTAGACTCAGTGAAATTAGTAAAAAGGAATATTTTGGGGATCGCTCCTTCGACTTTCCAGCATAGCAGTTTTCCCATATGTCTAGCCGCAACCCTTGCTGCTGTGAAATAAGCCTGAGAGTTTTACTGCAGCTAGGAAACATGCCACATACAAAGCTATATAAAGTTATATACAATATAAAGCTGTATACAGTGGTCATTGTCCTCCAATAACTTATGCCATTGTATATAAGTAATTACAATACAAGCAGGATTCAACATGAGAGTAGTATGAAAAGAGACTATAGTTCTTGGGACCAAGAGCCCCATCAGTCAACGATATTTACACAAGTGCTAATGGATCCACAGTCTGTGTAAGGAAGTTTTGAGGAAGAACACTCGGTCCTATGCTCACTTTGGGCTACCAGCCCACCCTCTCCCAGTGCTCATGGACCATTTACTGGGCGCTGATGCTTGCAAGCACTGGGAATGCAGAGATGACTGTGAAGTGATCCTGAGAGCTCTCACATACCTAGGGACCCATGTCCATCCAACACATCCAACTTTAGCATGGAGTTTAATTAGGGAGTGTTGCAGGGAGCACAGGGCTTAATGCTCAGGGTGCCGAGTCAACAGTTTCTCCACCCCACTTCCTCAGAGAGTGGGGGAGTTGTAGGAAACCACATGAGTTTCACTAATCCCCCATCAATAGCACCCACTGCATTACTGGCCTCATTATTTCTTAATGGGACTTCGTTGATTACAGACTGCATAATTACAGTGACAGACTCCTCTTGGTTGATGGGGGGGTGTGGGGACTGGGGCAAGAAAATAAGAGTGAGAAGGTATGGAGGTACTATGGGTGCAGGCAACCCTGTCCTACCCCCACAGTCCAGGGCAGAAGCTAAGATGTGGAAATCTCTGATCAGCAATATTGATCCTCCCACCACTGCCTTCCCCCCAGTTAATAACTCCTCCAGAAATAAGCGGGGAAGTCAACTTCCTGTGATAGCTGTTTTCTTAGTATAACTTCCTTCTTTAGGCTTTTAAATTTCTGGTAGAGTGGTGGTGGTGGTTTAGTTGCTAAGTCGTGTCTGATTCTTGCCACCCTGTGGATTGTAGCCTGCCAGGCTCCTCTGTCCATGAGATTTCCCAGCAAGAATACTGGAGTGGGTTGCCATTTTCTTCTCCAGGGGATCTTCCAGACCCAGGAATCAAACCGGGGTCACCTGCATTGCTGGCGGATACTTTACTGACTGAGCTACGAGAGAGGGTAATTAGAGAGACACAGCAATATCATGTCACGATCAAATCACAAATATAATTCCTCGCACACAGGAAGTACCTAATAGAAATTTGTTGAATACATGAAAGATTACTGAGTGAGACAAAAGAGGGAAAGGCAGACAGAGAGCTAGCTGATGATACATCTATGCTGGGCTACTTGAATCAAAGTACTGTTCCCCATCCACTGAAATCAGTTGGCAACACCAAAAGGCACTTTTAGCATTATACACGTGCATCTCATGATCAAAAGAGAACAAAGAAGGGAGAGAGCTTTTTCTATGTGAGTCCCTGAAAGGCTGAGGTGAAAAAACATGAGAACAGGCAAGGCGAGGTCAGAAACACTGAGGGAAAACGTGTGGATCAGAACGGGCATTTCAGGCCTTAAAGGTCTGGGGCTGATCCAGAGTCACATTTTCCAGTAATATGATTTGGTTCTTTTGTGCCCTTGAACTGACCTCACATTGTCACCCCTGCCGTATCACCATAGCTATCCCAAGTATTCAGTAAATATTCTTGGTTTAATCTCAGGCAACTCTTGATCAGTTGTCCTAATAAAAATGAAGTGGACAATGAACATTTGTTATTATTAAAATTTTTTTTTCCTCTGTGCTGTGCAGCTTGCAGGATATTAGTTGTGGGTTGAACCTGGGCCCATGGCAGTGAAAACACTGAGTCCTAACCACTGGACTGCCAGGAAACTCCACCCAAATTTTTAAATTTGGTTTGCCCAAGGAGTTACATCTTAGCAATTATGATATATATAAGCAATCCCATTTGAAAGAATTTGCAATGCTGATTTGGGAATGACTGGGATAGGGCAGCTCAGATGCATGTTGACAGGCAAGGAAAAGTCATGTTAGGTTTTTAAATTTCCCAAAGATAGTTGGCATGCCAACGTTTAATAGTTGACTCTTTGTACTCACATTCTTTTTTTTAAATTTTATTTTGTTTTAATTGGAGGATAATTGTTTTATAATATTCTGTTGGTTTCTGCCATGTATCGACATGAATCATCCATAAATATTCATATGTCCCCTTCCTCTTGAACCTCCCTCCCACCTCCCACCCCACTTACCCACATTCTGGACTACATGATTTATGGAAATTTTCATGTTTTACTGTTTTAGTGTTCCTAGCTTTTATTTGTCATAGTCATAATCAGATGTAGATATATCTCAGGGTTGTTTCTCTCTTCTTTTATATAAATTGGTTTATGCCTTATTCTGGTAGATTATTAAACTGTCTATAAAGCTCCCTAAATTAATCACCCAGTAGTTTAAACATAGTAAACATGTGAATTGTCTCAGTTAATTGGCCCAAGAAATTGTGTTCATCCACACCACCATATTTCTTTTTTCTCCTCACACTTTCCCTGTCATGCTGAGCTAATGTCAGAAGCAAGAAACATTTGTTCTTGAAAAATGCTGAATTCATATCCAGAATTAGAGCAAGATCTTAAATAGGAATTTAAGAGGGACTTCCCTGGTAGTCCAGTGGCTAAGACTCCGTTCTCCCAACGCCAGGTCCTGGGTTCCATCCCTGGTCAGGGAACTAGATCCCACATGCTGAGTTTACATGCCATAATTAAAGGTCTCACATGCTGCAACTAAAAAAAGCCTGCATGCCACAACTAAGATCCAGCAGAGCCAAATAAATACATATATTTTTTTTTTTAAAAAAAGGAATTTAAGAAATATCTCACTGACTTGGAGGATTATCAGATGACGTGTGGATCAGTGACTTCTGAGGTGACCACCTTGGGTTCAGGGAGCAGAAGGAAAATCCAGAGACAGGAGACCCTCTTCCTACAGGTAGAGTCCAGTCCCACTGGGGAGACGGGATGGTACTCATGACACAGGGACCGAGACAAAGAAAGACAGAGACAGACCAAGAGGCACTTTACTGAGCTGCAGAGATAAGTGCTGGAAAGATGGAAAGAAATGAAACAGAAAAATCAAGGTCAGGACTAAAGATTAACATGAAGGGATAGCTTTTCTGGTAAGAGGCTTGAAATGACCTCTAAAAATGGTTCACCATTCACTTGACTCAGGAAACTCAACAAAATCATGCAAATCACGAGGTTCATATCTTTGGTTCACTCTAAGAACACTCATGGAACTGCCCAGGCCATTAAGGGTATGTGTATCTGAAAAGCCACCAAATACCTGAAGGATGTCCCTTTACAGAGCTGTGAGTTCCACTCTGTCATTACGATAGTGGAGTTGGGAGGTGGGCCCAGGTCAAACAGTGGGGCCAGATGCAGGGTCAGTTCAGCTCAGTTCAGTCACTCAGTCGTGTCCAACTCTTTGCAACCCCATGAACTACAGCATGCCAGGCCTCCCTGTCCATCACCAACTCCCGGAGTTCATTCAAACTCACGTCCATTGAGTCACTGATGCCATCTAGCCATCTCATCCTCTGTCATCGCCTTCTCCTCCTTCCCCCAGTTCCTCCCAGCATCAGAGTCTTTTCCAATGAGTCAACTCTTCGCATGAGGTGGCCAAAGTACTGGAGTTTCAGCTTTAGCATCATTCCTTCCAAAGAACACCCAGGGTTGATCTCCTTCAGAATGGACTGGTTGGATCTCCTTGCAGTCCAAGGGACTCTCAAGAGTCTTCTCCAACACCACAGTTCAAAAGCATCAGTTCTTTGGCGCTCAGCTTTCTTCACAGTGCAACTCTCACATCCGTACATGACCACTGGAAAAACCATAGCCTTGACTAGATGGACCTTTGTTGGCAAAGTAATGTCTCTGCTTTTTAATATACTATCTAGGTTGGTCATAACTTTTCTTCCAAGGAGTAAGCGTCTTTTAATTTCATGGCTGTAGTCACCATCTGCAGTGATTTTGGAGCCCCAAAAAATAAAGTCTGACACTGTTTCCACTGTTTCCCCATCTATTTGCCATGAAGTGATGGGACCAGATGTCATGATCTTCGTTTTCTGAATGTTGAGCTTTAAGCCAACTTTTTCACTCTCCTCTTTTACTTTCATCAAGAGGCTTTTTAGTTCCTCTTCACTTTCTGCCATAAGGGTGGTATCATCTGCGTATCTGAGGTTATTGATATTTCTCCCAGAAATCTTGATTCCAGCTTGCGCTTCTTCCAGCCCAGCGTTTCTCATGATGTACTCTGCATATAAGTTAAATAAGCAGGGTGACAATATACAGCCTTGATGTACTCCTTTTCCTATTTGGAACCAGTCTGTTGTTCCAGTTCTAACTGTTGCTTCCTGACCTGCATATAGGTTTCTCAAGAGGCAGGTCAGGTGCTCTGGTATTCCCATCTCTTTCAGAATTTTCCACAGTTTATTGTGATCCACACAGTCAAAGGCTTTGGCATAGTCAGTTTTTCTGGAACTCTCTTGCTTTTTCGATGGTCCAGCAGATGTTGGCAGTTGGATCTCTGGTTCCTCTGCCTTTTCTAAAACCAGCTGAACATCTGGAAGTTCACGGTTCATGTATTGCTGAAGCCTGGCTTGGAGAATTTTGAGCATTACTTTACTACCACGTGAGATGAGTGCAATTGTGCGGTAGTTTGAGCATTCTTTGGCATTGCCTTTCTTTGATACTGGAATGAAAACTGACCTTTTCCAGTCCTGTGGCCACTGCTGAGTTTTCCAAATTTGCTGGCATATTGAGTGCAGCACTTTCACAGCATCATCTTTCAGGATTTGAATGCAGGGTCAGTGGCCCAAAAAGAGTGTTGAATTTTTACTGCACGTGCTCAGAATGCAGAGTAATGCCGAATTAAGGGCTTAGATGTAGATTCTCTGGTTATTGAGCACATTCAGATAAACAAACTCCCAAGATATGGCACTCATGGTCAGATCAACCCATTCATGAGCTCTTCCTGCCACACTGAGATGGTTCTTACTGAAAAATAACACACTATTCCTAAAGAAGACGGGAGTTGCACAGAAGAAAAAGATACCCCAGAAGAAACCAAAGAAACAAAAAACTTCTGGGAATAAATGCCATAAGAAAATAAAGTTAAAAAAAGAGAGAGAGAGAGACGTGAACGGATATACACAAGATGCTATGCATATGTCTCTGTGTATGTTTTGCAAGAGGCATCTGAAAAGGGTGGTGAAAAGCAGTGGACCTAGATCTGTGGAGGAAAGCAAGGAAAGGACCTCGAGTCTGGGGAGAAGGTAAGAGGGTAAAAAGACAGGAAGGTGTGATGAAAATTAGGTCACCAGCCTTCTGTTCTCCCAGCGGATTCAGACCCACACCCACTCCTGGTGGGCAAGCCAGTATCTTCTTGCCAGGCTATTTGGCCCATGAAATACATCTTCAGGGTCCAGAGAATGAAAAAGAGTGATCTTGCTTACACACAGCTTTGAGCCTCTACTGAGGAACACTCAGAGTTAAGTCCACTCTAACATGAGAAGATGGGCACTGGGAGAGAACCGTCTTCCATACCACAACGGGCTTCGGATCTCTGAAGAGTTATTGTTTGTGGGACCACAAGCAGCCGTTCTTCATTCTTTCTGGGGAAATAAAAACCACAAAGAAGTAGAATGAAACTATAGAAGCAAGGATTGAATTAGACAGAGGAAACATTTCCTGAGTGAAGCAACCCTCCTCTTGGTAGTGTTTAGGGCAGGCAGGCTTTCTGATACTCACCCATCAGGATGACTTAGATGCCAGTTAGTTGAGCTTGTTGGAAAATAGTGCTAAATGCAATGTTTCATTGCAGAGCTCAAATATTTCCTCATCTGGAAAATGGGCAAAATAATCTTATTTCACAGAGATGGCATGGGAGAAAATGCATAGTCCCACAAGAGGCCCCTAGCAGGTAGTGGTGTGTGTGTGGTTGTGGGTGTGTGAGAGAGAGAGAGAGACAGAAATCATTTCCTCAGTAAATATTGACACTTTTCTTTGCCCCCTCAGTTTTCTTAAATATAAAATGAGTATGGACCGCACCCTTTAGAAGCCTAGTGTGACTATCAAAGGGGCCCAATAAATGGGAAATATTTAGATACTGTAAACACACAAAGACATATGGTATCATTAGAAGCTCTGTGAAAGTATTTCACCATATTGTTCTATCAATATATTGCAGCGGTAAAGAATTCTCTGGCCAATGCAGGAGATGTACAAAAAGCAGGTTCAATCCCTGGATCAGGAAGATCTGTGGGAGCAGGAAATGGCAACCCACTCCAGTATTTTTTCCTGGAAAATTCCATGGGCAGAAGAGTTTGGTGGGCTATCGTCCATGGAGTCGCAAAGAGTCAGATGCGACTGCGTGCACATGCACTCTGCTATCACAGGTCAGTGTTTTTGTTTCACAAATATAGGCTATAACCCTTGCCCCTGGCTCAGAACAACACCCTTACGCTGCTTAAAAAAAGCCAAAATAATCCTAAAAACTCTAATTTCCCTGACTTCAGATCAGTTCTAGCACAGGAAAAGAAAGAGAATAAGAAAGCTCGTAAGTCAGTCAGGACTGAGTTCAAATCCCACTACCACTATTATTTAGATTCTTTGAACCTTGGTTTTCTTGTTCACAAAGTGGAGGTAAGTATGATCTCCCATTTGGATCATTTTAAGGTTTTAATGAAATAAAATATATGCAAGGCCTGGCCTATTGAGGATGGTCTTTGAGTATTAGTTCCCTTCACACAAGACACATTGCATCTTATTACTGGTCAGGGTTCTGCATGGAGACAGGAGCATGAACACAGTGATGTTTAGCAATTTAAGATTTGGAGCAATGTGTGAAGGGGAGGGAGAAACACAGAGAACCTTTAAACCAGGACTGCAGCGCCTTGACAGAATGACCATTGTTTCCCTAATCTGTTCTTTCTTTTCTGTAACCTTCTCCAACAGAAATTCCTCATTTTTCCCTGTAGGCTAATGTGCCACTTTAAATAGTTTTCAGCCTCAAAGTAGCCTCCGGGTCCTGCTTTGTCCAGAAGAAGAGGGCAAGGAGACTGATGATTAAGAGAAGATGCTTCCACCCAGGTCTTGCCCAGCTCATTTCAAAAATTGGTCGGCAGAAAGTTAAGAGGAGCTAAAAAGCCTCTTGATGAAAGTGAAAGAGGAGAGTGAAAAAGTTGGCTTAAAGCTCAACATTCAGAAAACGAAGATCATGGCATCCGGTCCCATCACTTCATGGCAAATAGATGGGGAAACAGTAGAAACAGTGTCAGACTTAATTTTTTGGGGCTCCAAAATCACTGCAGATGGTGACTACAGCCATGAAATTAAAAGACGCTTACTCCTTGGAAGAAAAGTTATGACCAACCTAGATGGTATATTAAAAAGCAGAGACATTACTTTGCCGACTAAGGTCCGTCTAGTCAAGGCTCTGGTTTTTCCTGTGGTCATGTATGGATGTGAGAGTTGGACTGTGAAGAAGGCTGAGCACCGAAGAATTGATGCTTTTGAACTGTGGTGTTGGAGAAGACTCTTGAGAGTCCCTTGGACTGCAAGGAGATCCAACCAGTCCATTCTGAAGGAGATCAACCCTGGGATTTCTTTGGAAGGAATGATGCTAAAGCTGAAACTCCAGTACTTTGGCCACCTCATGCGAAGAGTTGACTCATTGGAAAAGACTCTGATGCTGGGAGGAATTGGGGGCAGGAGGAGAAGGGGACGATGGAGGATGAGATGGCTGGATGGCATCATTGACTCTATGGACGTGAGTCTGAGTGAACTCCGGGAGATGGTGATGGACAGGGAGGCCTGGCGTGCTGCGATTCATGGGGTCGCAGAGTCGGACACGACTGAGCAACTGAACTGAACTGAACTGATACATCCATGATAGTTTCCAAAGCACTTTTGCTCCTGACAAAAGGGAGCATGTTTCCACATCCCTCACCTTGCTAGGGGAGAAGGAAGGAGCCTGGAGGGAAAGCTGAGGTCTGCAGGTGCATTCGTGTACCTCTGCAGGTACACACATTAGACAATGTGTCTGAACGGATCTGTGTTAGCAGAGGGGAAGGTGGCATAATCCGAATGTGGGGAGGCTTGCTATCTGGGTGAGTGTATGACTAGTGAGCGCATACACTGGGTTACTGCTGAAGCATAGCTGCGTCTACAGGTGCTAATGTCTATCTAGCATGGCATAGGTGCTATGAACTGTGTATTATGCATGTTGGTTTTTGTGGCTGAGAAATATGATCACAGAAAGTCACATACAGATAGAGCTCAATTGTCAAATTAAAGTGGAAAAACGAAGCCATATACATATGGCTGAACTGAATTTGGCAATTTGGGCAAAAAGCTCACTTTTTAATTCTCAATCTGTTTCTCAGTGCAGTCTTCAGACTAAACCATTAAAATATAAACATTATAAGGGCAGGAATTTTGACCATCTTATCATTTTATAAATATTTTATAAAATTTCTTTGACCATTTTATCCGATGTATCCTCAGCACCTAGAACAAAGAATGCTTGGCACAAGGTAGACATGAGATAAATATTGGAATGCCTGTGTGCTTGCTAATCACTTCAGTCATGTCTGACTCTGTGACCCCACGGATGGTAGCCCACCAGGCTCCTCTGTCCATGGAGTTCTCCAGGCAAGAATGCTGGAGCGGGTTGCCGTGTCCTCCTCCAGGGATCTTCCTGACCCAGGGATTGAACCTGCATCTCTTATGTCTCCTTCTTTGACAGGCAGGTTTTTTACCACTAGCACCACCTGAGAAGCCCAAATATTGAAATAAATGTCTTATAAATGAAAGAAAGTGAAGTCGCTCAGTCGTGTCTGACTCTTTGCGACCCCATGGACTGTAGCCTACCAGGCTCCTCAGTCCATGGAATTTTCCAGGCAAGAGTACTGGAGTGGGTTGCCATTTCCTTCTCAGGGGATCTTCCCGACCCAGGGATTGAACCCAGGTCTCCTGCATTGCAGGCAGACACTTTACCGTCTGAGCCACCAGGGAAAAAAGCACTTATAAATGAATAAGTGATTTATTTGAACTCCCAGGCCCATTCTGGCTTGGCCAATTAATGGGGGAGTTGGGATGATGGCAAAGAAAGACTAGGGACCTGCTGGACACTGATACTTGAGGAAGAGGAAGCATATGAGGAACGAAGCTGGAAGAATTTATCCAAGCAGTCTCCTCAGGTGGATGGAGATGTAAAACAGAGAGCTGTTAACATTCTATGGGAGAAGTTATTCCTGAGTATTTATTCTCTAACATTTTATGAGGATCTACCGTGTGGAGGATTCAGTATGTGGTGGGGTGATTATAATGATGAGCAAGCTGTGGTCCTGAGGTATGCATTTTGGTGAAGACAATAAAATGGGCATGGGCCTTGCTGCTGCTGCTACTGCTGCTTCAGTCGTGTCCGACTCTGTGCGACCCCATAGATGGCAGCCCACCAGGCTCCTCTGTCCCCAGGATTCTCCAGGCAAGAATACTGGAGTGGGTTGCCATTTCCTTTTCCAGGCATGGGCCTTAGTGATGTTAAATTGCTTCAGTCATGTCTGACTCTATGCAACCCTAGGGACTGAAGCCCCTTGGGTTCCTCTGTCCATGGAATTCTCCAGGCACGAATACTGGAGTGGGTTGCCATGCCCTCCTCCAGTGGCTCTTCCCCACCCAGGGATCGAATCCATGTTTCCTACATCTCCTGCAGTACAGGGGGATTCTTTACTGCTGAGCAACCAGGGAAGCCTATAGGCGTAAGTAAATGTTTGTATAACGTGCTCTGGGAGCAGACGGGGTGGTGGAGGAGCTAGGTTTTGAAGCCTGAGTTCTTTCTCACTTGCCCAGTGCAGAAGGGGACAGGGATTTCCATGCAGAATAGGGCAAAACCCCTGATGCTCATGGGAACAGGAAGAGGTGGGGCTTATTGTGCACAGGGGCAATGACACAGAGAATGCACAAGGAATCCAGGCTTGTAGGTACAAAGATTTCCTAGAGATGTTGTCCTGAAGCAGATAATCCATAAAGCAAAAACCTAATGATACAAGTACTATATCCTGACTGCACGTGTAGCATTGATTTCATGTGCTGCGCTTAGTTGCTCAGTGGTGTCCAACTCTTTTCAACCCCATGGACTGTAAGCCCACCAGGCTCCGCTGTCCATGGGTATGCTCCAGGCAAGAATACTGGAGTGGGTTGCCATGCCCTCCTCCAGAGGGTCTTCCCGACCCAGGGATCAAACCCAGGTCTCCCACATTGCAGGTGGATTCTTTACCAGCTGAGCCACCAGGGAAGCCCGAGAATACTGCAGTGGGTAGCCTATTCCTTCTCCAGTGGAACTTTCCAACCCAGGAATCAAACCGGGGTCTCCTGCGTTGCAGGCGAATTCTTTACCAACTGAGCTACCCGGGAAGCCCATTGATTTCATACTTGTGGTCAACAGCAAGAAAACAACAGCAATGTGTGGATAAGGTTTAAGAAGTTACATGGAGATTTTCATGAGACAATATCATATGACAGCATTGTAAAATGCAAATGAAAGAAAAGGGAAAACAGCTACTGAGAAGACTTTCTTCATAAATTCACTTAAGGAAACACAGCCCACGTATAGAAAATGGCTCTTAAACACTTACAAAGCAACGTATAAATAGTGCAAATAAATACAACACAGATCGAGTCCCTGGTGCTATGTAAACACAGAATAAACAAGAAGCCAATATTGGATGAGGAGAACTAGGGAATGCTTCCTGCAGGATGGAGATTTAATTATTGGCAGGCCTGGGATAAGGGTATGTTAAATAGAGTTACTTGCAAATGAATCAAGCCACATTCGGAAAACAGGCAGGGTGAGAAAATCATCGGAGCGGCCCCCAGCTCACTCCCATGGAGGCTGTTTTCCTGCCTGCCACATTGAGCACATTACTCATTCGCTACTTGGAACAGCCTGTTTTCGTTTCCTATGCTGGCAGACACCCCTGTCAGACGCCCCACTCGGTTTCTCACAGACAATTATGACTTTCAGATTTCCTGTGGCTCCAGGAGTAAGGGGGTCGGTTAGCCCAAGACCACAAAGAGGCAATTATCTCAGTAATTTAGGTGTCAAACTACTTTACTTGAGTATCAAGCTCATCCCTCCAGTTTTCTGTTCCCCACAGCCTGGCAGTTGACTATCCTAAGACCAGCATATGCAGCACAGAGTCTTGGGAAATCTAAAAATGTCCAATAAAATGCAGCTGTACGAATATCAGGCAGGAACTTTGGGCCCCTCAACCATCTTTTCCATCTACCATGTGGTTTGACATACACAGCTATCTTTAAGTTGTTGTTCAGTCGCTAAGTCGTGTCCATGGACGGTAGTACGCCAGGCTTCCCTCTCCTTCAGTATCTCCTGGGGTTTTCTCAAGTTCATGTCCATTGAGTTGGTGATGCTATCTAACCATCTCATCCTCTGCTGCCCCCTTCTCCTTTTGCCTTCAATCTTTCCCAGCATCAAGGTCTTTTCCAACAAGTTGGCTGTTTGCAGTAGGTGGCCAAAGTATTGGAGCTTCAGCTTCAGTATCAGTCCTTCCAATGAATATTCAGGGTTGATTTACTTTAGGATGGACTGGTTGGATTTCCTTGCAGTCCAAGGGACTCTGAAGAGTCTTCTCCAGCACCACAATTCGAAAGCATCAATTCTTTGATGCTCAGTCTTCTTTATGGTCCAACTCACACATCCATATATGACTACTGGAAAATCTTTAAAAGCCTATGTTAATTTCCTGTAGATGAATGAGTAAAGATCAGCTTCTGGTTTTGTTAGGTTTGAAAATCAAGGTAGTCACTGACCTAGAAAAAGAATGTGAGTCTGAAAGGACCCCTCATGGTGATCTCTAAACTGAAACACTGTTAGCCTAGACTTTTGTCAATGTAAACTGCCTGCTCTAGAGGTAGGTTTGAGAAGAGTTTAAAAGGAAAGGATTTGGTCATTTAAACAATGGTAGAGAGGGAGAAGAAGAGGAAGGAGTCAATAAAGGTGACCAGGCTTCTGGTAGAGGCAACTGGATGCCCCCAACTGAAATGGGGTCTACAAAAGATAGAGCAGTTTAAAGAAAGCAGATGAGTTCTACTCTTGAGCACATTAAATTTGAACTACTAGGGGGCTTTCCTGGTGTTCCAATGGCTAAGACTGTGCTTCCAAGGCAGGGAGCCTGGGACTGATCCATAGTGAGGGAACTAGATTCCACATGGTGCAGCTAAGGCCTGGTACACCCAAATAAATAAAGAAATTGTTGTTGTCATTGTTTAGTCGCTAAGTGGTGTCCGACTTTTTGTGACCCCATGGACAGCAGCATGTCGGGCTCCCTGGTCCTTCACTATCTCTCGGAGTTTGCTCAAATTCATGTCCTTTGAGTTGGTGATGCCATCCAACCATCTCATCCTCTGTCACTCCCTTCTCCTGCCCTCAATCTTTCCCAATATCAGGGTCTTTTCTAATGAGTTGGCTGTTCCCATTAGGTGGCCAATTTGAATTTTTAAAAATATGAGCTACTTGGGAGTGGACAGTGGCTGGATACATCAGTCTGTTCTAGCCTTGCCTACTCTGTTTTATTTCATGCTATGTAGCCTTAACCTCCTACCATATTTCATGTCCTCAGATGATCATGATGTCTAACATTTCTTTAGTATCCACCTGCAGAGAACCTCAGATGGGGTCCACTCACAATTGGGGCTAATATTTGTTGTTGATTAATGAATGGGCTGGGGAAAAAATATTTGAAGCCTCTTCAAGAGAAACCTCCTCCCTCACAACTTGCTAATTCATTGGGGGCAGCATGTTTCTTTGGACCCGGTATAGACCAGTTTAGACCAATATAGCTTTGCTATTTCAGTCTGCTCTCTTTTTTCCTTTTTTTGAAATAGTCCTGGTTGTATCAAATTAGGTTAAGTTGTCAAACTATATTAAGCTGAAGTTAGGGTAGATGATTTCAAAAGTCTGTCTCCATGATTGCATTACTATTATTTTAGTCTATTACTTTATATCATAAAAATGGATCGGGAGACAAGCCCAGCTTGTCCCACCCGCATAGCAAATGTATGCATATCAAATAGTGCCAAGAGGACACAGGGAGAAGACTCTGACCCCAGAGACCAGAGACTTTGGAACCATCTATTTGTTGTAGAGACACCTTATGCTCCCACAAATGAATCAGTAGAGTTAACTCTTCCCCCCATTTCCTCACTGCTAGGAAGAGTACTCCCTCCAGTTTGTGGAAATGTGGAACTAATTTTTAAATTCCCCCTAATCTTTGCCTTATACAATCAAACCATCACCAAACCTCTCACATTCTTCCACCTTTTTATCTCTCAGATTCTGCTCTTCTCTTCTGATTTCTTGGCTCTAGAAATCAGAGGCTGAAGTAGAAGTTTCTGTGATAACATTTTATTGAGGAGTACAATTCCAGGAAAGCAAGAATGAAGGATGGGGAAAGCAAAGCAGAAAGAAGGAGCAAACCAAAAGGATTGTGTCGGGACTTCCTGGGTGGTCCAGTGGCTTGGGACTCTGTATTCCCAATGCAGAGGGCGCGGGTTCAATCTCTGGTCAGGGAACTAGATCCCACATGCTGCAACTAAAGATCCTGCGTGCCACAACTGAGGCCTGATACAGCCAATTAATACATTTGAAAGGTAAATACTAAATAAAATGATTGCATTATATAGCTTACCACGGCTTCTTGAAAAGTTGTTGCTTCACGTGGGAAGTTGTCTTCAAATGAGCCATGTGAAGCAACTGTAGCCCCCAGTCTATCCAGGGGAAAGAAGGAAAACATTTAACTGCTAGCTCACATTATTAAATTTTTGTCCCTTGAGGTGTTAACTATCTCATGTATGTGAGTGTGTATATGTGTATGTGTGTGTGTGCTGTGCACAAGCCTCTTAAGCATCAATAGCAGCATGGAAGCCCCAGGGTAGGGGCCAAAAGACATAGAGCACAGGTGTAAGGTGGGCCAGTCTGGGCCTGTCTGCAAGTTGAGGGACCTTGTTCACTGGGACTGAACTCCCCGAACCCCTAGCAACCACAGACTCCCCTGCCAGAGGCTGAATCTGGCATACTCCTTTATCATTCTTATAGTCCTAAACCTGGTCTAGAACCAAACTGGTTGTCTGGACTGTCTCACAGACTCCTAGCCATCTTTCATGTTTTCTTGTGTCTAGTCTTTCCCTTCTTTATTTTTTAAATTTGTATTGAAACATAGTCGAATTACAATGTTGTATTAGTTTCAGATATACAGCAAAGTAATTCAGCTATACATATATATTTCTTTTCCAGATCCTTCTCCATTATAGGTTATTACAAGATACTGAACCCTGTGCTATACAGTGGGTCCTTGTTGATTATCTGCTTTATATACAGTAGTGTGTATATTTTAATCCCAAACTCCTAATTTATCCCTCCTCACTCTATCCTCTTTGGTAATATAAGTTTGTCTTCTATGTCTGTGAGTCTATTTCTGTTTTGTAGGTAAGTTCATCTGTATCTTTTTTTTTTTTTTGTATTCCATGTATAAGCAATATCATATGATATCTGTTTTTCTCTGACTTACTTCACTTAGTTGATTATCTCCAGGTCCATCCACACTGTTGCAAATGGCATTATTTCATTCTTTTTTAATGGCTGAGTAATATTCCATTGTGTATCCCTTCTTTCAATTAACCAGTTACTGGTAAGAAATCAAAAATCCATAAAAGTTGTTTTAATCGGGTCACTGTGTTATGCAGTAGCTACTGTTGTTAATCATATCAAACAGATCTCCTCAGTTGGGGCTTAATTCACCCCTTGTGCTGCTTCAGCCCTCTCCCTCCGTCGAATGGCTTTCTAAATGGAATATCTTCTCTGGTTCAAGTCCCCTGCCTCCTCTCTTTCATATCTGACACACTCATGCAAAACCTTAGGACTTCATGTCAAAAATGCTCTTCTCCGGTAATGTAAATTCCTGTCCTTATAAAAATAATGATAACTAAGATTTCTTAATGCTTACTGTGTTCCAGGCATTGTGCTGAAGACTTTGCATATATCATCCTCAGTTAACATTTTTTAAAAAGCCTTTAAAGCAAGTAGTATGATTATCCACATTTTACAAAAGAGTTAACTGGTACTTGGAATGATTAGGCATTTTGCCCACGATTATATGGCTAATAAACTGCATGGTAATAACTTAAACTCTGGTTTGCCTAAACTCCACATAAAACTTCTTATTTGCAGGAAGACTTCCCTTGTTAACTCAGCCCGGTGGTGACAACTCTATTGCTCTGTGACTGCTCAGCAGTTACAAATATAGTTTCATTATGCTGCTTTGCCTCTTTTGAAACATTACCTTATTAAGTGTTCTTAAGTCTTTTACTGCTCTGTGTATGTGTATATGCGTGCGTGTGTGTGTGTGTGTGTGTGTGTGTGTGTGAGAGAGAGAGAGAGAGAGCACTTTCCCAAACTAGACCTTAAACTGGGAAATCCCAAAAGTCAGAGACTGACTTTCATGACTTTTTTGTTAATCATTTGGTTTATTCTATTTAAAATAATTTTTATTGGAGTATAGTTTTTTTTCAAATTTTAAACTTTTTATTTTGTATGGGGGTATAGCCTTAAGAATTTGTGACAGTTTCAGGTGAATAGCGAAGGGACTCAACCATACATATACATGTATCCATTCTCCCCCCAATCCCCCTCCCATCCAGGCTGGCACGTAACATTGAGTAGAGTTCCATGTGCAATATGGTAGGTCCTTGTTGAGTATCCATTTGTGAATATAGCAGTGTGTACATGTTAATTTACAGTGTTGTGTTAGTTTCAGGTGTACAACAAAGTGAATCAATTATACATGTACATATATCCACTCTTTTTAAGATTCTTTTCCCATATAGGCCATTACGGAGTATTGAGTAGAGTTCCCTGTGCTATATGGTAGATCCTTATTAGTCTGTTCTATATATAGTAGTGTGTATATATCAATCCCAACCTCTCAATTTGTCTCTTCCCCCTTACCTCTTAGTTTCTTTTGTACATCTGTAACTCTACTTCTGTTTTTTACATAAGTAAGTTTATACTTTTAAAAATTAATTTTTATTGAGATGAGGTTGCTTTACAAAGTTGTATTAGTTTCTACTGTACAGCAAAATGGATCAACCATACGCATCCATATATCCCCTCCCTTTTGGATTTCCTTTTTGTTCAGGTCACCACAGTACATTAAGTACAGTTCCCTGTGCTGTACACATGTTCTCATTTTGTGCTTTTGTTCTCAGTCGTATCTGACTTTTTGCAGTCCTATGGACTGTAGCCTGCCAGACTCCTCTATCCATGGGATTCTCCAGGCAAGACTGCTGGAGTGGGTTGCCATTTCCTCCTCTAGGGGATCTTCCTGACCTGCATCTCCTGCATTGCAAGCAGATTCTTTACTGCTGAGCCTCTACTTTATATATTGTATCAGTAGTGTGTATGTGCGTTAGTACTTTTTTTTTGGGGGGGGATGAATATTTATTTATTTATTTTAGTATCTTTCATTTTATTTTATTTTTTATATCTCTGTCATCAGAGGGCATAACTCTGCTCTTCAGCACTAGAAGCACAAGAATACTAGAATGCTTACAGAACACCATTCAGATGTAATTTTGTATAAAACAATGGGGTGGCCACACACAGAATAAGAATCCATTCCTAGATTCTCCTCCCTAAGGCAAAATGAAGTCAAGGATGGCCCAGGGAAGAGATGCAGGACGGACTTATGACAATATTGATCTTTATTTACAAAGATAAAATTTGGCTGGGTAAGGATACAGTGAAAAATTTTAAGTCAAGAAGGATATGATTTACTATAATCATATTTACCAAATCATGAAGTAATGGGTCAAGGGGGCACATTTTAATACATAAAAGAACACCTGAGGATCTTGTTAAAATGTGGGTCTTGATTCAGTAGGTCCAACACAGGGCTGACATTCTGCATTTATTCCAAGATCTGGGTGATGCCAATACTGGGGTCATGAGCCACTCTGAGTAGCATATATCTAGATTTTGCAAGAGACTCCTGAAAATAAACAAAGAAAATGTAACAACTCTAGTTGAATAATGTAAAGAAACTCAGATACACTTTTCAGTATTCTGAAGTTGCATGTGTTGATAGTTTATTCCTTCTTGTCGCTGAGAAGTATCTCATTGTGTGTATCCCACAATTTGTGATCCATTTACCAGATGATGGACTTTTGAGTTGTTTACCGTTTTAGCTCTATTATGAATAAGGTTGCTGTGAACATTTGGTGTCAAGTCCTTGTGGAACATACCTGGACTGTTAGGGATAAATCTGGATTAGTTTAGCCTTGGTACGAAGGCATCATCCTTTTGGAATTTCCACTGATTACTCCAGGTGTTCAATGATGGCTAAGTGAATGAAATCTGAATGTTTCCCAGTCCTGTGTAAATTCTAAGAACTATCCAACTTACACTTATCTGCTGTTGTTCTTTGCTCAGCATCATGGAGTTTTACCCTACCCAGGCACAGATTAGTATTAATCCAAAAAATTCCAGGAGGTTGTAGGCAGACTTCTGGAGCTCTTTCTCTGCATAACTCCTCCTCTAAACTCTTCTTACCTACCAATTTGAGCTGTCTCAGCTTCCCTGAACTCCAGTTTCCACCTCAGCTTGGCGTGATCCCCCATACTCTGCTTGATGCCTCCTGTCTCTGCTGCTACTGTTTCCACATTGCCTCCAGGCTGGAATCCAGGGTGAGGATAGGGTGCACCTTGTTTGTGTCCCTCTCTCAGGGATCACAGTCCTGCATCACTTCTGGGCTCAATATTTGAGAATATCTTTTCATGTGTATTTTCTAGGTGTTTACAATGGGAAAATACATTCAAATTCAGCTCTTTCCTTATAAGCAGTCCTCTTACCTGGCTTCTTATTTTCTTTTACTCTTCATTTTTCATATTCTGCAGTTTCACTGACACTAGTTAAATATGGAGTTTCTTTATTCAATTTGCTTGGAACTCATTGGGCTTCTTAGCGACTAAGCAGTTTTAGAAAATTCTGTAGGGTGATTAACTCTTCAAATATTGCCTCTGCTCTATCATTTCTCTCCTTCTGTTTTGGAACTTTAATTAATATATGGTAGGTCTTCTCACTCTGTCTTCCATATCACTCAACTCTCTTCTACATTTTCATATTTTTGTCTCTGTCTCTCTGTGCTGCATTCTGATTTTTTCTGACTTATCTCTCAGTTTGCCAGTTCTCTCTTCAACTGGATGATCCAATCTGCTGTTAGATTCATTCTACAGGAAGTCCTCTACATATGAACCTTCAATTGCAAATTTTCAAAGATGAGAACATGTGTTCCATCAACGTCAGATGTGAGTGAATTGCAGCTTGCCCTCTGTCTCTTATTGCTGATGATCCTTCAGTTCAACCATCTCCCACTTCCTCTCCCTCCTCAAGTCAGTATCTCTTCTTGTCTGTTCATTTGATGCTAGCTGATATGATAGAGAGCCTGAAGAACTATGGATGGAGGGTCAAGACATTGTATAGGAGGCGGTGATCAAAACCATCCCCAAGAAAAAGAAATGCAAAAGACAAAATGGTTGTCTGAGGAGGCCTTACAAATAGCTCAGAAAAGAAGAAAAGTGAAAGGCAAGGAAAAAAAGGAAAGATACACCCATCTGAATGCAGAGTTCCAAAGAATAGCAAGGAGATATAAGAAAGGCTTCCTAAGTGAACAATGTAAAAAAATTAAAAAAAAATAGAATAGGAAAGACTAGAGATCTCTTCAAGAAAATTAGAGATACCATGGGAACATTTCATGCAAAGGTGGGCACAATAAAGGACAGAAACGGTATGGACCTAACAGAAGCAGAAGATATTAAGAAGAGATGGCAAGAATACACAGAAGGACTATACAAAAAAGATCTTCATGACCCAGATAACCATGATGGTGTGATCACTCACCTAGAGCCAGACATCGAGTGTGAAGTCAAGTGGGCCCTAGGAGCATCACTATGAACAAAGCTAAGGGAGGTGATGAAATTCCAGTTGAGCTATTTCAAATCCTAAAAGATGATGCTGTGAAAGTGCTGAATAAATATGCCAGCAAATTTGGAAAACTCAGCAGTGGCCACAGGACTGGAAAAATTGGAGATTCCAATCCCAAAGAAGGGCAATGCCAAAGAATGTTCAATACCACACAATTGTACTCATTTCACACGCTAGCAAAGTAATGCTCAAAATTCTCCGCTCCAGGCTTCAACAGTATATGAACCGAGAACTTCCAGATGTACAAGCTGGATTTAGAAAAGGCAGAGGAACCAGAGATCAAATTGCCAATATCTGTTGGATCATAAGAAAAGCAAAAGAATTCCAGAAAAACGTCTACTTCTGCTTCATTGACTACAAGAAAGCCTTTGACTGTGTGGATCACAACAAACTGTGGAAAATTCTTAAAAAAGATGGAATACCAGATCACCTTACCTACCTCCTGAAAAGTCTGTATGCAGGTCAAGAAGCAACAGTTAGAACTGGATATAGAACAACAGACTGATTCCAAATTGGGAAAGGAGTATGTCAAGGCTATGTATTGTCACCCTGCTTATTTAACTTATATGCAGAGTACATCATGAGAAATCCTAGGCTGGATGAAGCACAAGCTAGAATCAAGATTGCTGGGAGAAATATCAATATCCTTAGATATGCAGATGACACCACCCTTATGGCAGAAATCAAAGAGGAAATAAAGAGCTTCTTGATGAAGTTGAAAGAGGAGAGTGAAAAAGTTGGCTTAAAACTCAACATTCAAGAAACTATGATCATGGCATCCAGTCCCATCACTTCACGGCAAATAGATGGGAAAACAATGGCAACAGTGCCAGACTTTATATTTGGGGGCTCTAAAATCACTGCAGATGGTGACTGCAGCCATGAAATTAAAAGACGCTTGCTCCTTGGAAGAAAAGTTATGACAAACTTAGCATGTTAAAAAGCAGAGATGTTATTTTGCCCACAAAGGTCCATCTAGTCAAAGCTATGGTTTTTCCAGCAGTCATGTATGGATGTGAGAGTTGGATCATAAAGAAGACTGAATGCCGAAGATTGATGCTTTTGAATTGTGGTGTTGGAGAAGACTCTTGAGAGTCCCTTGGACTGCAAGGAGATCCAACCAGTCCATCCTAAAGGAAATTAATTCTGAATATTCATTGGAAGGACTGATGCTGAAGCTCCAATTCTTTGGCCACCTGATGTGAAGAACCGACTCATTAGAAAAGACCCTGATGCTGGGAAAGATTGAAGGCAGGAGAAAGGGACTCCAGAGGATGAGATGGTTGGATGGCATCACCCACTCAATGGACATGAGTTTGAGCAAGCTCTGGGAGATGGTGATGGACAGGGAAGCTTGGCGTGCTGCAGTCCATGGGGTTGCAAAGAGTCAGACACAACTGAGCGACTGAACGACAACAACAACAGTACTTTACAAGGTGCTGTGCTGTAAGATTAAGAATGTTTTCTTTAGGACTTCCCTGGTGGTACAGTGGATAAGAATCCGCCTGCCAATGCAGGGGACATGAGTTCGATCTCTAGTCCAGGAAGATTCCACACACCACAGAGCAACTAAACCCGTGAGCCACAACTATGGAGCTCACATGCCACGACTACTGAAGCCACTGCATCCACAGCCGATGCTTCACAACAAGAGAAGTCACTGCAATGAAAAGCCTGTGCACCTCTATGAAGAGTAGGCTCCACTTGCAGTGACCAGAGAAAGCCCATGTGGAGCAACAAGGACCCGGTGCAACCAGAAATAAAAATAAATAAAGTGCTTTCTTTATTTTTTGTGTTTGTTTCTTCTGTATTATTTGTGTGAAAAGTATTATAAACCTATTACGCACAGTACTATATAGCCAATCGTGTTAGTTGGATACCTAGGCTAACTTTGTTGGACTTATGAACAAATTGGGCTTTCGAATGCACTCTCAGAACAAAACTCATTTGTACGTAGGGTACTTACTGTACTTAATTCTGTTTCAAGTCCCCTAGATGACTTTTCATATTTTCCCTGTAATTGTTTTCTAGCTTGTCTTCTATTCCTGAGAATTTCAGCATCTGAAGTTGTCAAGAATCTGTTTCTGTTGTCTGCTTATTGCTGATTCTCTTTCATGGTGCCTTCCCTCCCTGTGTGCTTGCTTATTCATTGCCTTTGAAGAATAATTTGTGGGCATTTTTGAAGGTTAGGATTAACGTGTTTTCACCAGGGAGGATTTGCATTTTACTTTTGCCAGATGCCTAGAGAAATACTTGTTTGGCATTATTGTAAAATTCAAGGTTTGAGGTTTTCTTTGATTACCTAGGTAATGCAAATTTGGCTACAAATCCGGCTGGCTCAGAATTTCCCCCCTGCTGTGTTCAGCACCAGGGACACTTTCTTGCAGTCCTTCAGGAGGTAGAAGGGAAATTAGGTTTACTTCTGTTTCACCCTTACCCTAAGGATGTAACCCCTTGATTCTTCAGTGTGTTATAGGAAAGGTTTCCTATCAGGCTCCCCGCATTAGCCAATCCTGAGTTTTAACCTCTGAGACCAGAGTTGAGTTTGCCTTAATCAGCAAATACCTTCTGGTCAAAACTTGCCTCTTTATTCCACTTACCTCTTTCAATTTTCACCTTTCATTAAATTTGGCCTGATATTTCCTTACTATCTTGTCAGCTTTTTGATGCTTTTAAGATGTTTTAAATATTTCATCTAGCATTGTTAGCTGTTTTCAGCAGGAAAGTTGATTCAAATAACCTAGCCTGTCGTGTTTCCAGAAACTGAAGTGGTTTTTGTTGTGTTGTGTCTGTTTTAACAGATTCCATTAAATAGCCTCTAGAAGCAATTCAAAGCAGCATTGATTCTGTTTTTATTTGGGGGGGGGGGGTTGTTTGTTGTTTTTTCTGGCTGATGTGTCTTCCCAAAAAAAGAACCTAATTTTTCAAATTCAGGTAATTAAAACCATATTCTACAATATGAGACTTTATTTTATGAGGATTCATATATAAACCACCTTCTTTTTGGGAACTTATTTTGGGAAGATACAACTTCACCTTATATTTAGGCCAAAATGGTATATAAAGAGTCTTTAATAATACTCAGCATAGAGTAGGTATTTCATAAATATTCATCTCCCCACCCCCACTCCTTTAGCTCTTTAAAAATATCTAAGTGGTCCAGATATTTAAACTAATGTTGGTCTGTCTCTGCTTAGGGTAAGTGACATGGTTAGTGTGACATTCTCTAGGTCTCTTCTAGTCAACAGTAGTAATCACGTGAATTACACACACACACAGCCACAAAACCTTATAAATGATGGGGTTTTATGCCCTTTTATTTTACAGGGATTGTTATGAAGCATAACAGCCAATATAAGATAGAAGAAATTTGAGTTCCATTAAGAAAATGAAGATTTTTTTTTTTTAGCTCCAGATAAGAACAAGTCTTCTTTATTTACTCACATAGGACTTAGGGGTTTCTAAGAAAGACATGAGTAAAAACTACATGTAGTCTTTTTTAGTGACTCTAGTGAAGGTGGGCCCATCTTCCCGAGGTAGAATAAGCATAGTTCTAGGACACAGGGTCACTGTACAAAGGATGTAAGGCTTAGGCCATAGCCACTTCCCTACCCTCTAAAACATATCACAGGTATTTCTGTATACAAGATTGCCCTCCCTGGTCCTTGCTACAAATTCCCAGTCGTTACCACCAGCACTACTTACACACTAAAATGGCATTTTCAAACCCCTACTAGTTAGGTATCTCTCTTGCTCCTTTTTTTTTTTTTTTTTTTGGCTAAAATAGAAACTCATTTCTTAGTTCTGGAGGCTAAAAGTCCAAGATCAAGGTGTTGGCAGGTTTAACTTCTTCTGAGGCCTCTGTCCTTGGCTTGCAGTTGGCCATCTTCTCCTTGGTCTTCACATGGTTCTTCCTTTGTGAGTTCCAATCATGTCTCTGAATTTATGTTTCTTTTATTCTCTGATTTCCCTGCTTGTAGAGTTCTGTCAATAATTTTGGAGGAGACCAAGAAGGAAAGGAAAACACAAATTCATAATATTTCAAGGTTAAAGCCGTCTCAGAGATGACCTAATACAACACTTTCCTGTCCAAACAATTAACTGAAAGGCCAGAGAGGTTACGAGTTGCCCAGAGTTACAGACCCACAGTAGAACCCTGGGGTTCTTGACTTCTGTGCTATTCTGCTGCTGCTGCTAAGTCAGATAAGAACTAGTCTTCTTTATTTACTCACATAGGACTTAGGGGTTTCTAAGAAAGACATGAGTAAAAACTACATGTAGTCTTTTTTAGTGACTCTAGTGAAGGTGGGCCCATCTTCCGACTCTGTGCGACCCCAGAGATGGCAGCCCACCAGGCTCCTCTGTCCCTGGCATTCTCCAGGCAAGAACACTGGAGTGGGTTGCCATTTCCTTCTCCAATGCATAAAAGTGAAAGTGAAGTCACTCAGTCACATCTGACTCTTAGCGACCACATGGACTGCAGCCCACCAGGCTCCTCCATCCATGGGATTTTCCAGGCAAGAGCACTGGAGTGGGGTGCCATTGCCTCCTACACCCTTGTAATACTCTGCTACTGGTCCCCTGTCTGCTCCTCAGGACTTTTTCATCTGGACTTTGTATTAAAGACAATGGAGTGAGCGCAGATCTTGAGGCCAGCTGAATGAAGTTCTTCACATTGCTGAGAGAGGGAATCAGAAAGATCGGGAACACAAATGCACTTAGGAAAGGCAATTGACAGGGAGAGAGAGAGAAAACGGAACAGGGCCTTAAAGTAACAGAAAGTCAGGAATGAGAGATGGAAAGGCATCCCAGACAGAGAAAACTCCATTTGAGGCCTCAGTCCAAAGAAAGGATAAGATAAATTGGGGTTGGAGCACAATAACAAAGTGACAAAAATGTGGACCACTAGCTCAGGTCAACAGTGCTCAGGTAATGAGGCAAACTTCAAATAACTTTCCTCTTCCCCTTCTGGTACAAGGAAGACAGACATGAAACTAAACTAACATTTGAGAAGCTTTATGAAAGAATGGAGAACTTTTAGCTGGAGAGTTCTAAAAGACACCTGGATCTCCTTTTTTGGGTGGCGGGGTGGGGGGTGGGTGGGCATGGCACAGCAGGTGATCTTACGGGATCTTAATTCCCTAACCAGGAATGGAACCCAGGCCCCCCCGCAGTGGAAGTGCCAGCTCCTAACCACTGGACTGCCAGGGAATTCCCTGGATCTCCCTTTTCACAGTGACAAGTAATGGGTTAGAATTCCAAAGGAAATTGAAATTAGACAGCAAAGGCAAAGAGCTGTGCACGTTCAACCAGAAGATGCTGAAAATTGAGGAAATCTTGAAACAAGGTCTAGAAGAGACAGCCTTCAGTCTGGGATGAGTTAAATTCAGTCCTGCCTAGAGGCAGAGGGAGGGTTGAAATGTCCTGTCATAGAGTCTGAAAGTCTGGATCAAGACCGATTCATTCACTGAAACAAAGCATCTCATTATGGAGAGAGGTGGAGAACAGCAGGAAAAATCCCCAACCTATTTGCCTGGGGCTTCAAAGCAGTGTAGATGCTTTCTGGCTTGATCAATTTTAGGCTCTGATTATAACAAAAAAATTTTCAGCTAAATCAAAGTGAAAGAACATCCCATGATGCTATCACGGAGATTGAATCTCATTTACTGGGGATTTAACAATTGGGAATAACTTGCAACAACAATTTAGGCACCATTGGGAATGGAAACAGAAAGAGGAATAAGATTATCGCTTGGTTTGGGGATTTAGGAGGCGGCTCTGAGGCCCTGGAGCTTGTCAGGGAGCATTGGTTCAGTGAGGGTCCTCCTAGCCTGGTGGCTGTGCAGGAACCCGCTTCTGGGAAACTGCCGTGAAGGCTGGGTGTGTCCGAGCGTGTGCTGAATTCCTGGCTTCAATTACAGACTAGCAGGCGGCTGAAGAGTCTGTCATTGCCGATGTCATCACATTTACAAGATTCATAGGTCCCCTCTCCAATAAGACCCAAGAACCAGGGCCTCTCCACACCTGCAGCCATGGCCCACCGCTGCACGCCGTGTGAAGAGGTAGGGAGTAGCTGTGAGGCTCTGTCTGGTGCGTTCACTCAGTCCCAGCAGGGAGATGAGGAAATGGGACCTGGGAGAATTTACACCAAGCTCCCACTGCCCTGGTAAGGCCTCCATGTTATAGGCCAAAAAAATCTTCAAGGGAAAAAGAGATTTAGATGAAGGCAGAAGTATGGATAAGATGAGTTCTCAAACATCCTTTCCACTGAAACACTTTCATGGTCTATGGATCATGGTCTATGGATTGTCCTCTGCCCATTAATATCCATTTAAATTCTTCTCCTGTCAACATCCTGGGGGATTCAGAAAACTGTGGCTGCTCATTATGTCTTCTTCAACTGATTGTTTCTAGGCTCTGCCCTGGGGATGCCATTAGAGAACTGACAAGCATGGGGAACCGGCTTCTCCTCACAGAGCGAAACTCCCAAACAACCAGCCCCACATTCCTCTCTGACTCATGGCACCAACCCCCCCACCCCACCCCCAGTGCCCAGCATGTCAGTGGGCTGGGAACCCTGCTACATCTGGAACAATTGCCGCTGGAATAAGATGTCTATTCTGATAGCCCTGGATCACTCCCTGGCCTGTGCCCTAGGTATTACCACAAGATGCAGCCAGTGATGGGTGCAGGATGTCAACAGGGATCTGCCCTCAGGCTGCCAGCCTCACCTGGAGAGATCTGATCTTCGTCTGTGGCTCGTCTCTGATTCCTCCACTTGCCATAATACAGATTCCTCCCAGCCCCTG
Source organism: Oryx dammah (assembly GCF_014754425.2). Lineage (NCBI taxonomy): Eukaryota > Metazoa > Chordata > Mammalia > Artiodactyla > Bovidae > Oryx > Oryx dammah. Next base: position 90,973,497 of record NW_024070213.1, on the reverse strand, counting down.
GAAAGGCACTTCTCATTATCCAAACCAGTAGATAAGAAGAGAGGCACACAGAATTCTTTCATTTGTTGACTGGCTACTATGTGCTCAGTCCTATGATAAATGTTGAGTGTGAAAGGGTGCATGAAATAAATATAAGTCTTGCACGAAGCTTACTATCTAGTGGTAGAGGCCACTATTAAGCAGACTCCCAAATTAACACATAAGCTCAAAATGTAATTCAGTTCAGTCGCTCAGTCGTGTCCGACTCTTTGCAACCCCATGAATCGCAGCACACCAGGCCTCCCTGTCCATCACCAACTCCTGGAGTTCACTCAGACTCACGTCCATCGAGTACATGATGCCATCCAGCCATCTCATCCTCTGTCGTCCCCTTCTCCTCCTGCCCGCAATCCTTCCCAGCATCAAAGTCTTTTCCAATGAGTCAATGAGTTCCACCTCTTCGCATGAGGTGGCTAAAGTACTGGAGTTTCAGCTTTAGCATCATTCCCTCCAAAGAAATCCCAGGGCTGATCTTCAGAATGGACTGGTTGGATCTGCTTGCAGTCCAAGAGACTCTCAAGAGTCTTCTCCAACACCACAGTTCAAAAGCATCAATTCTTCGGCACTCAGCCTTCTTCACAGTCCAACTCTCACATCCATACATGACCACAGGAAAAACCATAGCCTTGACTAGACGGACCTTAGTCGGCAAAGTACTGTCTCTGCTTTTCAATATGCTATCTAGGTTGGTCATAACTTTTCTTCCAAGGAGTAAGCGTCTTTTAATTTCATGGCTGCAATCACCATCTGCAGTGATTTGTTACCAAAAAAAGTGAGTGAAATAAATGCGTATTACTTTACCTACACAAAGTTGCTCACATACACACACTTGCAAACATACCATCTGTGTTTACTCCTCATGGTCTTTTTCTTTTAAAATTCATTTATTTATTTGGCTGCCTTGGGTCTTAGTTGTGGCATGCGGGAATCTTCATTGCAGTGCATGGACTCTCCAGTTGTGGGGCCTAATTGCTCCACAGTACGTGAGATATTAGTTCCCCTGAAAGTCGCTCAGTCCTGTCTGACTCTTTGTGACCCCACGGACTATACAGTCCATGGAATTCTCCAGGCCAGAATACTGGAGTGGGTAGCCGTTCCCTTCTCCAGGGGATTTTCCCAACCCAGGAATCGAACCCAGGTCTCCCGCATTCCAGGCAGATCATTTACAAGCTGACCCACTAGGGAAGCTCTAGTAACCTGACCAGGGATTGTCAAACCCATGTTCCCAGCACTGCAGGGCTGACTCTCCATCACTGCGCCACCAGGGAAGGCCCCATCTTCTTCCTGACACACTGTTTCTGCCAAACCCAAAGCAGGGCAAGTATGGAGTCTGCATAATTTGTGGATAATCCACAAATCAGCAATAAAGACTTTACCCAACGTCTATATGAAAATTCACCTTGATTAATCATCTAGATATGAAAATCATATCAGAATTGATCACAAAATTCCATGTGCACATCTAGGTGAATAAACTTCATCTTCATTTTCTTCAAGGTTTTCTGAATCAGAAAAGCAAAAAAAAAAAAAAAAAAAAATTTTTTTGAGAAACCAGAAAGGCATGCAGCCATGGTAAGAGAGATATGAAAAATGAGTTCAAGTCCCTCTGGCTTCCTCCAGCTAATTCCTGTTCTGAAATCACTGAGTCTTAGGCCTTCAGAACTTTGGAGGTCTCCACATCTGTTTCATCACCTCCAAAATCATGAAGACAGTTGGTAATTGACCTAATTCTTCTAGTTTCTCAGATAAAACTACACAATTTCCTTTATGAATGTGCATGTCATTCTTGCACAGAAGCCACGCTAATCTTCTCCGGTATTATTCCAAATACTTTTATTTTTAATTTTAAATATTTATTTGTTTGTTTAGTGCTGCACTGTTGGGCATGCAGGCTCTTAGCACCCCCACCAGGGATTGAACCCAGGCCCCCTGCTGTAGAAGCACAGAGTCTTAACCACTGGACCACCAGGAAATCCCCTTTTTCCGATTTTAGTATATATGCTGCCAAAGCACACACCACAGTTTCTTCCAGTCATCTCAATAATCCACTTTGTTGGGAAGTTCTTTCTTTTGTTTTTCTACTCTTTCTTTCCCCACAAAATTTAATTCTTTTGTTGGTATTTTGTCTTTTAAACCTAAATATATGGAAGAGAAGAATATCTTTTCTCCTTGCTCATATTTAAGCATTATATGGAAGGTAGTCGTCCCTTCCTTCTGCTTCAGAGGAAATTCCAGCAGAAGTTCGAGGTGAAAATATCATAAAAGTTCCGGAAGCTAGGGCCGGTACTCTCTTTCCCTATGGTGGCGGTTTAGTTGCTAAGTCGTGTCCAGCTCTTGCGACCCCATTGACTGTAGCCTGCCAGGCTCCCTATCCATGGGATTCTCCAGGCAAGAATGCTGGAGTGGGTTGCCATTTCCTTCTCTAGGGAATCTTCTCGACCCAGGAATCGAATCCTGCATTGCAGGTAGATTCTTTACTGACTGAGCTATGAGGGAAGCTCTTCCCCTATAGTAGCCAACAGAACCCAGATTTAGAAGACCTCTCTGACTAAATCTAAAGGCAATTTCTCCATGAATATTTCCTCCCCTCAAGCAGGGTCAGTCCAGAAAGGCAAAGGTCAATGGACAGACACCAGGTGTGAAAGTTTCTTTGCCTTACCTTGAAGCCTTGTTGGAGAGATGGGTAGACAGGATGCAAGAAGCATGTGAGTGGGTAAGCTTGTTTCTGTAGGGTCATTCTATGATTCCAGAGTAGAACCAAGCAAAGGGAAGACCAGCGTTCTTGTGAATAAATAATTACAGCTTAAATTTAAGCAATATTTTGGGAAAAAAAAACAAAAAACAAAACAGACCCTTGGGCTTATATTATCCTTGATCTTTGTCCCTTCCTTCATGTTGCTGCTGCTGCTAAGTCACTTCAGTCGTGTCTGACTCTGTGCGACCCCATAGACGGCAGCCCACCAGGCTCCCCCGTCCCTGGGATTCTCCAGGCAAGAACACTGGAGTGGGTTGCCATTTCCTTCTCCAATGCATGAAAGTGAAAAGTGAAAGTGAAGTCGCTCAGTCGTGTCTGACTCTTTGCAACCCCATGGACTGCAGCCCACCAGGCTCCTCTGTCCATGGGATTTTCCCTCATGTTAGCAGAGCCCTTAAGTCAAATAGTAGTCAGAGTTCCAAATGCCTTAATACCCTTTTCCCAAATGCTGAGGGGAAGAATAAAAATTTTAGTCCTCCTAAAGCTATGTTATTTATTCCCCTGTTTTCAGCTAGGAAGACACATCAACCTAGGTTGATCATCTCCACCAGTTCCAGTGTAATCTCTCACTGAACCTATTTCTTTTTCTTTTTCCTACTTAGACCTTGTGCTTCAGCCAAGCTAACCCACTCACCAACTCCCACATCCCCACTCATTCCCACATCTAAGCCTGTGACTGACTATCGTCTCCTATCCCCTAGAATGTTGTCTTCACGGCCTCTGTTTTCCACATCTCCTATCAAAACCCAGCTGCTCAAAACCCTTTCCTCTGTCTTTCTTCATTAACTCCAAGTAACTGAGATGAGTTCTTTGCTCCATTTTAGTTTTTCAATAATATTTAATTGCATAAGCAGCACATATGTGCATTTATATATAACAGTGGGAGAAATGTTTTCTGTCTCATTTGTTAAAAGTTTAAGTTCTGTGACACCAAGAAGTAGGGCTTCTGTTTTTTTGGGGGAATATCTAGTCTTCCCAAGAATCAGACACAACTGAAGCGACTGAGCATGCATGCATCTAGGCTCCCCACCTCCATTCTTTGAGTTCTTCAGTAAATGCTAAAACTGCTCATCACAGGATGAGACATTAAACAACATTTCTGTATCAAGTTCTGAGAGATGGACCAATGATGAGTAGCAATACTAAGAATGGAGAGAGTGGCCAACAAAGAAGAGAAATCCTAATTGTGTCCTCAATCAGAGACTTCTAGGATTTTGACACTATTTGGGGACATCTGATTAAGTAGTTTCCCATACCAAACCAGTATCTAAACTACTACTCAGAAAGAAAATTGAGTATAAGCTATATACAGGGAGAAACATAGAACAGCGCCTAGTACACAGCAGATGCTCAACCAGCATTTGAGGATGGAAGGAGTGGTGTAAAGAAAGGACGAAGGGAGGAAGAACGAGGTCAAGAAAGTCGGTTCAGTTCAGTCGTTCAGTCGTGTCCGACTCTTTGCAACCCCATGAATGGCAGCATGCCAGGCCTCCCTGTCCGTCACCAACTCCCAGAGTTCACTCAGACTCACGTCCATCAAGCCGGTGATGCCATCCAGCCATCTCATCCTCTGTCATCCCCTTTTCCTCCTGCCCCCAATCCCTCCCAGCATCAGAGTCTTTTCCAATGAGTCAACTCTTCGCATGAGGTGGCCAAAGTACTGGAGTTTCAGCTCTAGCATCATTCCTTCCAAAGAAATCCCAGGACTGATCTCCTTTAGAATGGACTGGTTGGATCTCCTTGTAGTCCAAGGGACTCTCAAGAGTCTTCTCCAACACCACAGTTCAGCTTTCTTCACAGTCCAACTCTCACATCCATACATGACCACTGGAAAAACCATAGCCTTGACTAGAGGGACCTTTGTTGGCAAAGTAATGTCTCTGCTTTTGAATATGCTGTCTAGGTTGGTCATAACTTTCCTTCCAAGGAGTAAGCATCTTTTAATTTCATGGCTACAGTCACCATCTGCAGTGATTTTGGAGCCAAAAAAAAAATTAAGTCAGCCACTGTTTTCCCATCTATTTGCCATGAAGTGATGGGACTGGATGCCATGATCTTAGTTTTCTGAATGTTGAGCTTTAAGCCAACTTTTTCACTCTCCTCTTTCACTTTCATCAAGAGGCTCTTTAGTTCTTCTTCACTTTCTGCCACAAAGGTGGTGTCATCTGCATATCTGAGATTATTGATATTTCTCCCGGCAATCTTGATTCCAGCTTGTGCTTCCTCCAGCCCAGCGTTTCTATAGGAAGAGGAGATAATAAATCAGGGTATGGCAAGAAAGAGGCTACAAGGACTTCCCTGGGGGTCGTGGTAAAGAATCCACCTTCCAATGTAGGGGATGCAGATTCAATTCCTGGTCAGGAAACTGAGATCCCACGTGTGGAGGCAGGGGACAGCGGCTAAGCCCACTCACTGGCCACTAGAGAGCCTGTTTTCCCTAATGAAGACCCAGCTCAGCCAAACAGAGAAAAGAAGCTACAGAATTGAACACAGAAGATCAGGACTGAGAAATTACCCATATAGACCTTCAGAAATGAGAGAGGGTAACAAAGGAAACAAGCGATTTTGGAATCAAGATTGCCGGGAGAAATATCAGTAACCTCAGATATGCAGATGACACCACCCTTATGGCAGAAAGTGGAGAGGAGCTAAAAAGCCTCTTGATGAAAGTGAAAGAGGAGAGCGAAAAAGTTGGCTTAAAGCTCAACATTCAGAAAACAAAGATCATGGCATCCGGTCCCATCACTTCATGGGAAATAGACGGGGAAACAGTGGAAACAGTGTCAGACTTTATTTTTTTGGGCTCCAAAATCACTGCAGATGGTGACTGCAGCCATGAAATTAAAAGATGCTTACTCCTTGGAAGAAAAGTTATGACCAACCTAGACAGCATATTCAAAAGCAGAGACATTACTCTGCCGACTAAGGTCCGTCTAGTCAAGACTATGGTTTTTCCAGTGGTCATGTATGGATGTGAGAGTTGGACTGTGAAAAAGGCTGAGCACCAAAGAACTGATGCTTTTGAGCTGTGGTGTTGGAGAAGACTCTTGAGAGTCCCTTGGACTGCAAGGAGATCCAACCAGTCCATTCTGAAGGAGATCAGCCCTGGGATTTCTTTGGAAGGAATGATGCTGAAGCTGAAACTCCAGTACTTTGGCCACCTCATGTGAAGAGTTGACTCATTGGAGAAGACTCTGATCCTGAGAGGGATTGGGGGCAGGAGGAGAAGGGGACGACGGAGGATGAGATGGCTGGATGGCATCACGGACTCGATGGACGTGAGTCTGAGTGAACTCCGGGAGTTGGTGATGAACAGGGAGGCCTGGTGTGCTGTGATTCATGGGGTCTCAAAGAGTTGGACACGACTGAGCGACTGAACTGAACTGAACTGAACTGAACTGAACAAAGGAAACAATCTAACAGTTTAATCTTAGAACATAAAGGGCTTGTTGAAGTCAGGAGACCTAAGATGGTGGGGAAGTGAGTAGTTGATTGAAAGAATTGTCAAGAAACCCAGGAGGTTAGATTTGTCTTTTCTTAAGCATATGGAACTTCCCTGGTGGCTCAGATGGTAAAGCGTCTGTCTATAATGCGGGAGACCTGGGTTCCATCCCTGGGTTGGGAAGATCCCCTGGAGAAGGAAATGGCAATCCACTCCAGGATTATTGCCTGGAAAATCCCATGGACAGAGGAGCCTGGTAGGCCACAGTCCATGGGGTCGCAAAGTCGGACACGACTAAGCGACTTCACTTCACTTCAAGCATATGGGGCCATCAAAACATCACAGTCTTCACCTCTTACAACAAGCACAGGGGAGCAGAGCCATCAGCCCTTCCTTAGGCACCTGACAGGAAAAGAGCTGTAAGCGATGTTATTGTAGCATAAAGAAACAAGCTGTGTGCCAGGAGTGAAATGAATCTTGCCTGGAGAATCCCAGGGACAGGGGAGCCTGGCGGGCTGCCGTCTACGGGGCCGCACAGAGTCAGACATGACTGAAGTGACTTAGCAGCAACAGCAGTAGCAAGCAAGTACACTGCCCTTTTTGCTGACATACAAAATCCTTAAACTGATTCCTTTCCCAGAAATCAGTTTTTTCTCACCTTCAGGTTTCTCCCTTGATCCTGGTTTCTCCCCAGTGGCTCAGCAGAGCCATCCCTACAAATGGCCTTTTGCCATACAGGAAAGCTAATCTCAAACCAGTCCAGAAACTTTCCAAGGATGAATCTGCTTTCAGAGTCCTCTGAAACCTGTCAGTTTCACTGCATTTAGATTATTTTAGATGCTCAGCTCTTACAATAGACAGAGATGAAGAACAACCAAAGACAAATTCAGTCAGTACAAAATGGTGACTCGGTTAGAGGAGAACTGTGAGAGCAAAAGGAACATAAAAGTGAGGCTCTGGGGGCTCCCCTGGGCATCCAGTGGTTAAGACGCCACACTTCAATGTAGGGGGTGCAGGTTTGATCCCTGGTTGGATCTCACATGCTGCTTGGCTGAAAAAACAAAACACACAAAAAACAAGTCCCTGATTTCCAATTAATTGATATTTATTGAGCACCTACTGTCCAAAGCATTATGCGAAGCATAGGAAGGGATACAAAGTCCAAAAATACACAATCTCTACCTTCCAGAAGTTTACAATGGAGGAGCCTGGTGGGCTGCAGTCCATGGGGTCACTAAGAGTCGGACACGACTGAGCGATTTCACTTTCACTTTTCACTTTCATGCATTGGAGAAGGAAATGGCAACCCACTCCAGTGTTCTTGCCTGGAGAATCCCAGGGACGGGGGAGCCTGGTGGGCTGCTGTCTCTGGGGTCACACAGACTCGGACACGACTGAAGCGACTTAGCAGCAGCAGCAGCAGCAAAAGAGACATATAAATATATTACATACATTATATATATATATATATTTCCAGTACAAAATAGTGCTATTACAGAGGTTCAAAATAATGTGACATTCTAGTTGGAAGAGAGACAGAAATAGTGGTCACTTGAGAGATCTAGGAAGTATTCTTGCAGGAGAAGATTTTTAAGTTGGGCTAAAATGAAGGCTAGGACCTTGATAAGCCAATGAAGGAAAGGATGGCATTCCAGACAGAAAGAATAGCATGTGAAAATTCTGGAAGCCGAAGAGCATAGAACAAGTTCAAGAACCCCAAGACCCATGAGGTTGTAGTCTAGGTTACGTAAAGGAGCGTAGAGATAAATACAGGCAGTGTCACTATGGAAGACTCTGAAGATCAAGCTATGGAATCTGTACTTTATTCTTTATGTAATGGACAACCAGGTAATCACGAGAGACGCTCCACATTTCTTCAAAATTTCCAGGTAACTGACTCCATTTCTGAAGTTTGAGAATGAACCATCTTTAAGTTATCAAGGAAAGTAGCATTTCTCATGGACTCCACCACGGAAGCTACTGTCTTTATCAAGTTCCTCTGCATCTATCCAGCTCCACTGGAAGTAAAAACTGGAGGCTGAGGAAGCAGGTACAGTCTCCCTCTTTGGGAGGCCTTCCACAGCAGAGAGATTTTTATTCACCTAAGAAGCTGGTAGGAGTAGTTTTTCTCTCAGTCAAGAGGCTCATTCAGATGGCCACGAGAAGTTCCTTTATGGAGGTAGGCAGCCAATAGGGCAAAGGGCTAAGTGCAAATAACATAATGTTGAGGACCTGTGAAACAGTGGAGTCCTGGGAGTCAGGTAAGGCCAATTAGAGCAGCTTTATCCCCTGGAGAAGGGTATGGCAACTCACTCCAGTATTCTTGCCTGGAGAATCCCATGGACAGAGGAGCCTGGTGGGAGACAGTCCACAGGGTTTCAAAGAGTCAGACATGACTGGAGTGACTAACACTACTGTAGAGGAGACTTTCAGGACCACTACAAGGAGGAAAGGGACAGGGTTGAACAGAGAGGACAGAGAAACAGTACTAAGGTTGAAGAAAGAGGAAACTAGCCTGTCAAAATGTTGGAAGGCAAGTACCGGCAAGCACATGTGGTGAGTGTCATGTGTGGGGGAGAGAGAGCAAATGAACTCAGCTGGAATGGACAGACTGCAACATGAGCCAGCAGGGACTCAGTCCACAGGGAGATCGGTTTCCAGCTCAGAGCCTAGGTCAACACTGGGTATGCTGGTCTCTCCAGAAAGGGAGGTAGGAATTTCAGTCTTCATTTTCCCTTCATATTTAATACTTCTACAAGACATGGGTTACATTCCTAGTTGTTCTGGCATTGACTCATCCTCCTGTAATGAATCTGAGTGTTCTAGTATATGATGCTGTTTATTGTACCGAGGGACAAAGTGAAGTGGGGGCAAAGAAGACTATGGGGCCCAAATTCAAATTATACTTAAGAATGAAGTTCTGCTCGGGCTAAAATTATACTCTTCATCCTCTGCTCCCCCTGGTCATCCCTAAATCAGGTGAGGGAGTGGTCAAATGTGGGAGTTACAGGTTATTACAGAATGACTTCAGGACTGCATTGCTTGGGGTTAACTGCCTCTCACAGTCCAGACTCCCTATTAAGGCACAACTTTCTTGCTTCCAAACCCATCTGAATTCACAGAAGCAAGTAGCCACAGTGGGAATTTCCTGAAGAGCCTGACTATCAGAGTAGAAACTGCTCATTGACCATTCTGTGCAACCAGTGAAGCCACGTTGACCTAAGCCATGAAGAAAAGTTTTGTTGAGTAGAAGCAAACATTCGTACAATCCAACTGCAATTAGAAGCTGGGGACAAGGCGTCCCTGAAACCCAGCCGAGGAAGTCCTCCTGCACGTTCTCTCTAAGCTCTGTATTCTACCACAGAAGACAGTTAAAAGGGGGCTGTCCCACACCCTTCTTGTAGGAAAAAGGTACATTTGGGGATGGTTTGGAAGCATCAAAATGGTAAGCAATTTTAGGGTACAATTAAGACCTGGCTGCTCAACCCTACAATAAATTACCATCAAAGGCACTCACACGTCAATAGGGGAAAGAAAAAAAAAAACACAAGTGCTTGCAAGACGATGTGTGTTTGATGCTCATAAAAAAGATAAAAATATAGGTCATCATCATGTAACGAGCTTGTAGGTGTCAGAACGTGTGCTGTTAGGGGAGGCAGGGGAGGAAAAATAGAGGGGGATCAGAAAACCAAAAGGGAACTGGAAGTCAGACTGTATCCCCAAGTTCTTCCCCGAGGTCAAAGAACGAAGGGTGGGCAATGGGGACACAGAAGGACACATCTCCCATGTTTTATTTCTCGGGACATCCCCTTCCCTGCTCCCCCTTGCTGGATTTCCGACATATTAATCACCTCTCCCATTTTGAAATCAGCAGGTCAGGCTATTATTCAAGCATTGTTAATGACACCATCGGCCAAGGTATCAATTAGGCAAGTTGGGATAAGAAGAGCAGAGAATGGGCTGGCCAGAGAGAAGAGCACACGTCTGTTTTTGTGTAGGTAACCCACAAGGGCTTTGACAGCAAGGGCTCCCAAATCTCCTTTTCTGCTCCCCTTAAAGGCAAATGCACTGAATTCCCCAGTCAAGACCTAAACCAAAGCTAGGATAGTGGGGTCACAAGAGCCCCCTCATCCGCTCAGTCACCCCTTGACTAGATTTCAGCTATCACTGAAATCACTCAGCAAATCACTCAGCATAAGCAGACAAAGGGCCACAGCTGACCAGTGCTGAGGGCAGTTATTCCTGTGGCGGGGGCCCAGCATCACAGGAGGGAATGCATCTGCAGTCTACACTCGGAATTTCCTTTAAAAATCTCGCTCAACATCTCTCATCCAGAAAAGTGGTTTGTTTGTTTGTTTTTTCAAATAAGGAAAGTCTTTCTGTTTGTTGATTCTTTATTTCTTCAGTCCAAGAGCTCACTAGCATTTTTCTCATGAGACTGTTTCTTAAAGACCAGCAATTAACTCTTTTCTCCCCCTGCCATGCCTCTCTGCCCCCATACCTGCCCCTACTCCTTCCTTCTGTTAAGATAGGCTCTGTTCTGGATGGGAGAGGAGTTTGGGGGAGAATGGAGACATGTATATATATGGCTGAGTCCCTTTGCTATGCACCAGAAACTATCACAACATTGTTAATTGGCTATACTTCAATATGAAATAAAAAAATTTTTTTTAAAGACAGGCTTTTGTTTAGAACAAATGGATGTGAAGATAATTGAAATTGGGATTCTTGAAAAATGAAGGGAACCAAGACTAGAATCAAAACTACAGCATGTGTGTGCATGCTGAGTAGCTTCAGTTGTGTCTGACTCTTTACGACCGTGTAGACTGTAGCCTGCCAGGCTCCTCTGTCCACGGGATTCTCCAGGCAAGAATACTGGAGTGGATTGCTGTACCCTCCTCCAGGAACTGCAGCATAGTAGGAGTCAATTTAGTCATCAAGATGTCCAAGTTCCTTCCCATTATATACTTAGGGAGGTTTTCAGAGTCTTTTGTTCCTAGACTCCAATCTTCTTGAGTCATTCCCCAGCTCTTTCTCACCTTGCCACTCTCCAGATGGATACAAGTTCTCCGTGGCTTTCTTCCCACACCCACCAATTATCCAGATCTTCAGGCCAATGTGGGAGACTAGAGGAGGATATAAGGTCAATATTTCATATTTTTAATGTCATTTGCACCAGAAGAAGGTGGCTAAGACAACTCAGTTCCAAATACCACAACCAAAACTGGAAACCTCAGTCAAAGATATTCATATTTGGAGTCTTGAAGGCATGGTTCTTATTTATTAGATAGGCTAAGAGACTGAACAGGCCTCCCAGGCCTCTTCTCAAAAGACTTCACTCCTTGGGTTCTCTTTTGCCCTTATTCTCTGTCCCTTTTCCTCCTCTGCCTTTCCTGCACCTTTACGCTAAACTCCAAAGCACTAAGTTTACAGTAGCCAACAGACAATAAATTAACAAACTTTCAAAATGGAGTGGCCAGGATTTTTAAGATGCAGAACCAAAAAAAAAAAATTCAGTTAGCTTGTAGGTTCCCTAAGGGCAGGCACTGTATTATAATTTTCTTTTTTCAATAAAAGCTTTATTGAGATATAATTCATATACTATATGATTCACCTATTTAAAGTGTACTGTTCAATGTTTTTAATATACTCACAGGGTTGTGCAACCATCATCACGATCAGTTTTAGAATATTTTCATCACCCCAAAAGGAAATCTTATAGCTCTTGTCTCCCATCCCCCACCGCAAGAATCCTAGCTCTGAGAAATCACATCTACTCTCTCACTTCATAGATTTACCTACTTTTAACACTTCATATAAATGGAATCATGTGATATGTGGTCTTTTGTGACTGGCCTCTTTCTTTTAGCATAATATTTTCAAGATTTATCCATGCTGTGGCATGGATCAGTTCTTTGTTCCTTTTTTATCACTGAATAATTGCATTTTGTGAATATTCTACATCTTATTTATCCAGTTGTTGATGGATCTTTGAGTTGTTTCCACTTTTCAGCTATTATGAAAGTTGATTCTGCTATGAAAGTTCATATATACATTTTATACAACATATGTTTTCATTTCTCTTGGATGTATACTTAGGAGTGGAGCTGCTGGGTCATATGGTAATTCTAGGTTTAACAATTTTCAAAAACCACCAGACTGTTTGCAAAGCAGATGTATTGTTTTATATTTCTACCAGCCAGGGTTAAAATTTTTCCAGCCTTCACCAACACTTATTAATATCTTATTTTTTATTATTATAGCCATTCTAGTGATTTGGATCTGCATTTCTTTGATAGTTAATGACACTGAGCATATTTTCATGTGCTTATTGGCATGTATTTCTTCTTTGCAGAAATGCCTATTCATATCTTTTACTCATTTGGGCTACTTGTTTTTTATTTTTGAGTCATGAGAATTCTTTATATATTCTAGATACAAATCTCTAATCAGATAAATCATTTGCAAATATAGTCTCCTATTCTGTGAGTTATCTTTTCACTTTCCTCATGGTATCCTTTGAAGCAAAAAGTATTTAATTTTGATGAAGTCCATTTATGTCTTTCTCTTAGGGTGACTTTATCTAATAAATCATTACCTAATCCAAAGTCATGAAGATTTACACCTATGTAAGAGTTCTACATTTTTAACTCTTACATTTAGGTCTTTCATCCATTTTGAGCTAGTTTTTATATATTGTGTGAAGTAGGAATCCAATTTAATTTACTTGCACATGGCTGTCCAGTTGTCCCAGCACCACTTGAAAAGTTTATCTTTCCTCCATCGAATTTTCTAGGCCCAATGTCAAAAATCAATTGACCATAAATGTGAGGGTTTATTCCTGAACAATCTTTCTAGTCCATCGATCTATATGGTTTTCTTTATGCCAGTACTGTACTCTCTTGATTACTGTACTCTCTTGATTACTGTACTATTGTTGTAAGTTTAAAAATCAATAAATGTGAGTCTTCCATCATTGTTTTTCTTGTTCAAGATTGTCTGGGCTCTTTTGGCTCCCTTTGGTTTCTATACGAATTCTGGGATTAGCTTGCCAGTTTCCACAAAGAAGTGAAATGAAATTCTGTTGTAGGCATTATGTCAAATCTGTAGATAAATTTGGGAAGTATTGCCATGAACATGGGATGTTTTTACATTTATTTAGGTTTTCTTTAATTAAGTTTCAACAGTGCTTTGTAGTTTTCAGAGTATAAACTTTTCAATTCTTCTATGAAATTTATTCCTAAGCATTTTATTATTTTTAATGCTATTATAAATAGAATTGTCTTCATTAAATTCACTTTGGGATTGTTATTCAAGTATTATAATTTTCTATTAAATATTATAGTGATGAGCATAAGTATTTACAGAGCACCTAACTATGCAGAGAGTGCTCTGATAGGTTGAATGGGAGATAAACAGTTGAAGACTTGTGACTCCCCAGATGGTCCAGTGGTTACGAATCTGCCTGCCAACCAAGGGGACACATGTTCGATCCTGGTCCAGGAAGAACCTGTATGCCACGGGGCAGTGAAGTCTGGGGGCCCTAAAGCCTGTGTTCCAAAACAAGAGATGCCACCACAATGAGAAGCCCCTGTACTGCTACTAGAGTAGCCCCAGCTCACCACAACTAGAGAAAGCCCGAGTACAGCAACCAAGACCCAAAATAAATAAGCAATAAGTAAATAAACACATTTCTTAAAGGGTGTAAGATCTGGTTCCTAAATTCAAGAAATTTACGACCTAGTTAACTAGAAACAATGCTTTACACTCTTTCCACCTGTACATTTTTTTGAAGTACTTCAAATAGTTCATCTTAATCCTGACAATGCCATTCATTCATTCATTTATTCAAATGTATTTATTGGGTGACTGGCCAGTGCATGGAAGCACTGAACATTCTGGGAATTAAACGGAGAGGAAAATAAACACAGTTTTGTCTTCCTGAATATGCCTTTCAAGTTAGGAAGACAGATCTTAATCAACTACAAGTTACAAACTATGAAAAGTACCATCAAAGCAAAGTACACTGAATAGTAATAGGGCAGGAATTGCTCGACCCATTTTGCAGAAGACAAAACAGAGGTAAGCAAGCATCTGAGTGTTCTAGAGGCAAAGAGCAAATGAATTCTGTGAGAAGGGTTAGGCCCTTCGGCTTTTAACATGGAGTTGCTTGATTATAACCCAACATTTGGTTTTATTTCCTCCCTTCAGCCCAAGGTCAGGGGATGTGAAGGATCAGCAGGAATGTGAGGCCTCCTGTTCCAATCAGGTCAGGACACTTCAGCCACCAGTCTCCCTCTCTGCTTGGCTCAAGAAGAGAAATAGTCTTCCTTGTAAAACACAATACAGACCCTGGTCCCTGCCTGCTGTCCTACTGCTCTAAGTATAGGGTAGTTTTCTTTTCTTTTCTTTCTTTCTTTCTGGCCACACTGTGGGGCTTGGAGGATCTTAGCACCCTGACCAGGGATTGAATCTGGGCCCTCAGCAGAGAAAGTAGAGTCCTGACCACTGGATCGCTAGCAAAGTCCCTAGGGTGGCTTTAAACTGCTGGTCAGCACAGGCCAAAGTAAACCAAATGGGTTCTTTCCTATCATTTCACTTTCTCAGCATTCCAGCCTCCTCAGCACTAGTTAACCTGTCCTAACTTTTGCAAAAAACATTCTCACGTTATAAATACTCTTCCAGATAACTTGGAAATACTTTTTTAAAGATTCACAGAAAATTGGGATAGGACAGAGTTAGAGAGAGCTGGTGGCTTCCCAGATGACTCAGTGGCAAAGAATTCGCCTGCCAGTGCAGGAGACATGGGTTTGATTCCTGGGTCAGGCGAAGGAGGGCATACCAACCCACTCTAGTATTCTTGCCTGAAAAATTCCATGGACGGGGTGCCTGGCACACTATAGTCCATGGGGTCGCAAACAGCAGGACACGACTGAGCGACTGGTCACAAGTGAGCTGATGACTATTTTATGAGTGGATTAGAGAAGAAAACTTTGGTTTTATTTCTTCTGGGTGACACACATACTGGGAGGAGGGACAGTGTATTTAATTAACCAAGGAAGCAGAGGTCTGGCTCTAGCCCAGGATCTTGCCCTGATTTCATCTTGACAAGCAGCAGCGGGGCCAAGTCACAAACTAATCATGGAGCCTGATCCAGAACCCAGACCTTCAGACTCCTATTCCAGTGCTGCTGCCACTGCAGTTCCAGAGACTTACTGAATCCTTGACCAATTCATTCAACAAGCAGAATATCATACTAAGGACTAGAATGTATGAAAATAAAATTCTGGCTCTCATCGTCCACTCCTTGAGAGTCCATCCCCCACCCCAAAGAGCAGGTTAGATATCTCGTCTCCTTTGTGCTTTTCCTTTGTGCTTTTATAATACTCTTGTGTTACTTCTTTCATTGTGTTATACCTATTTGCTAATATGTCCATTTCTTTCACAAATATGTACCGTGAGGACCTCATAGACAAGATCTTGTTGTCTTTACACCAGAACCTCATGCAGTTCCCAACACTTAGTAGGGGCTCAATAAATCTTTGCTGAATGAGTAGATGAGATGCTGGTCCTATCCTCCTTGGTCACAAACCTAGGTAGTATATAGGCATGTATATCCCAAGTGAGAACTGGAAAGCTGGTATATCCACCCTATGATTAAATGGCATCACCAGGAATGTGGATGAAATAGAACAGCATCTAGGTACCTAACAGAGTTCTTCCACTCCCTCTTCCTGCAGGCCCATTCCTAACTAGAGGTTTGACTCAAGTAAAACAACAGAAGTTGGTTTCATGTTGAATGTATTTAATAAGGTGGGATGTTTAAAACTGAACAATTCAGAAAACTCTCTTTTATTTTATTTCATCTATGAATAACCAATCTTGGGTTTAAGCAGGGTAGTCTTTCTCCAAGGCAGGGTTGTTTTCTTCTCCTATGCTTCATTTTTATTTTGCAAACAAGATAAAAGATACAACTAGGAGAATGAGGTACATATTTAAAACTAAGTTGTTGCAAAGCCAACCCAGAGAGAGGAGAATATTAATAAAACTATCTATATAATTTTTCATAAAAAAATCATCACAAATGATGTAAAGCAGGGTCCTGGGAGCCTCCACAGTCAGCTCTACCTGGACTATGCACAGGGGATAGGGAGATGGAGGCAGTGGCTTTCTTCCCCCTCCATCGTCCACGGTGTGACCCTGAGCCCCAGCTCTTGGAGGCAGACTTAGGGGACACAGTTCCAATATCTGTTCCAGTTTCAGATACAGAACCAAACTAGGAGATAAGTAGAAATGTCATAGAGAAGCTCAGAATCAAGATAGTGGAGTAGGGACTTACCTGGTGGTCCTGTGGTTAAGAATCTGCCTTCCAATTCAAGGTAGGCAGGTTTGATCCCTGGTTGGGGAACTAAGATTCCACATGTTGCAAGGCAACTAAGCCTGTACACCACAACTAGAGAGAAACAAACTAAGACCCGATGTAGCCAAATAAATAAATAAATAAAAATAGATGGTGGAGTAGAACGTGGAGCTCACCTGCTCCCACAAATACATCACAAAAATACATTTTCTACATGCAGAACAATTCTCACAGAATACCTACTAAACCCTGCCAGAAGACCTCAGACACTTGAAAGGACAAGAAAGATCTCCATGTAACCAGGTCTAAAGCACATCTCCATAATTGTGGCTCGTGTGCACTGGTCTGTTCTTGTGTCTGGAGACAGTTTTGGTCTGCTTCCTCCCCTCCACAGACCATCAAGCTGCCATCAGTCCAGCCCAGAAAGAAATTAGCATCAGTTTAGTAAAAGAGCGAGTGTGTATATGTATGTATTGCATGCATGCTCCCGCATGTGTGCATGTAAGCCTATGTGTGAGAGAGCAGGGCAAAGAGTGAGAGAAAATATTTTGACTTCATGACAAAGACAAATTGAAATTCTTTTTCTTAGCTTTTCTTGGATAGTTTTCTGTTCTTCCTCCCTTCAAGAGGGTGGGTAATTCAAATAGGAACCAGTAGGTCCTTAACTATTCATCACATACCTGCATTCTCAAAGGCAAAATGAAGTGCATTCAACTGTTCAAATTTGTAGGGGTTATATCTACATAGCACCAAATAAGTGAAGATTTTAGAACTGAATTCATATAATTAGTAAATGCAGATTATTTAAGCCCCAGTGTAGATTATTTGAGTTTGAACTGCTCACTTTGGCTATCTACACTAATTCAGAACCCTCTCTCTGAAAAATAGCAAATATATATATATATATATATATATATCTCCTAACCTATTCTATATATAATGTATACAAACATCTGTAGGCAAACTAGAAAATATATACATAATTTATAAGTCTAAATACTTGGGAACCTCAGGATAACAGTGAAATTTTCAGTCATATATGAAAATGGCTACAATTTTCAAAAAACATGCCTGAGCTATCTGCATAATTACCTCCACATTTCACAAGGCTGCTGTAGTTATATATATATATTTATATATGACTCTATTTAAATCTGCAAACACACACATTGTGTAAGCTACTAATATGCGGAAACCTATATATGTTTATATGCTGAGATATATAGGGATTCATAAGTACATTCTTGTTCTTTTATTTATTAATTTATTTATTAGATTTCTATTAGACATGTCTATTTTGGTTAATTATCTGGGGAGAATCTGGCCTCACATAGCCCTGCCTCCCTCTTTCCATATTTCTGCTGCCAGGAGGTCTTGTGCCCCAAGGCCTGGGAATTTTTAGTTCCTTTCTGTAAACTAGGGAAAAGGTCAATCGTGGCCTGAATGAACCCATAAATATTAATACTGCCCCATTTCCTGGAATGTTCTTACAAGAAGAGTCATCTATACACTATCCTCCCTAATAATTTTTTTATGTAAACAGGGGCAGTCCTACAACAGAACTGCTCCCCCTCTTGGGATGAGGAAAGAGGCGGTGCAGGGGAGAACTATATGGAATCCTGTTTCCACTCCAAGTTTAAATATAACTCAGAGTCAGTATAAAAGTGACAGGTAACCACTCTACCCCTATCTTACATTACTTAAGCTAACTAGACAGTAAGCTGAGCAAGTAGGCAATGAAATTTGGGCCCCGTGACCCTATTTGTGTGTCTTTGTGTTATTGTTTAGTCCCTAAGTTGCATCTGACTCTTGCGACCCCATGGACTATAGCCTGCCAGGCTCCTCTGTCCATGGGATTCACCAGGCAAGAATACTGGAGTGGGTAGCTACTCCCTTCTCCAGGGGATCTTCCTGACCCAGGGATTGAACCTGGGTCTTCTGCATTGCAGGCGAATTCTTACCTGCTGACTCACCAGGGAAGCCCTTTGGGTGTCTTTTGTGCTGTGCTGTGCTTAGTCACTCAGTCCTGTCCGACTGTTTGTGACCCCATGGACTGTAAGCCCACCAGGCTCCTCTGTCCATGGGGATTCTCCAGGCAAGAATACTGGAGTGGGTTGCTATGCCCTCCTCCAGGGGAGCTTCCCAACCCAGGGATCAAACCCAGATCTCCCACATTGCCGGCAGATTCTTTACCATCAGAAACACAAGGGAAGCCTGAGAACACTGGAGTGAGTAGCCTATCTCTTCTGCAGGGGATCTTCCCAACCCAGGAATCGAACTGGGGTACATTAACACCTAACGAGCCTTTAAAAAATACTGATGCCTGGGCCCCACTCCACACCAGCTGAATATATACCTCAGGAAGTAGGTATCACTACTGCTTAAAAGTTCCGCCAAGTGATTCTGATCCACAGTGTTGGTTGAGAGCCACTTATTTACACTGATCTGATTCAGTATAAACCAGAGGCATATCCCAGGAAGTGGGGACTGATAGACAAACAGAGTGATTCTAGCCAAAAACGAACAAACTAACAAAGAAACAAAGGTTGCTTTCACAGAGCATTATATGTTAATATCAGATCATATAGAAACAGCCAAGAAACTGGGTTGGGAGTAGGGGGATTGGTTTGGGAACCCATTCCCAGAGTAGTTACAGGGAAAACTGGGGCATGTGTGCGCACGTGCACACGCGCACACACACACTCATCCACATATACATACCATGTGACTGCAAGCAACTTAAAACAAAAAAATTTTAATTGAATTTCGGGGCCTGGGGAAGATCTGAACCTATAATTATTTCTTAGCAAACTGCTGAACACAGGGTTTCTCTCCTCTGGGACGAGATGAGACGGGTAGCATAATGAACCCTCTTTAATTAAAAAATAAAATGTTTAAGGATAATCATATTCTTCCAAGCTACATTATTTTTTTTTAAAGGAAAGGAAGGATGATGAGAAAATGCCCATTTTCAAATGCCCAGTGTTAGGCTGCCACAAATGGCCTCATTTCTCACTCAACCCTCTAGATTCAAAACTAGGTCCTCAAGGGAGAACTTGAGTCTCTGCATTATTCCCAGGAGGAAGCTAACTTCTTCATCCCAGCTTTATCCCCAATTCTCTTAAAATCAACAGGTAGATTCAATGCCAAATTGATTCTAGCCAAGGAGAGCTGCAGGAGGGGAGCAGAAGTTGAGGCACCAAAACAGAGACTCTTTGCCCAACAGCCCTCTGACCTAATTTGATGCGATTCTCCAGGAAAGAAGTACATTTTCCCAGACTTATGGAAAAGGGGGTGGGGGAGGATTGGGGGAGGTGCTAATAAGGAGAGGGTGGGACAAATGGAGAGAGTAGCGTGCGTGGAAACATATACACTAATGTGCGTAAAATAGACAGTATAAACAGTGGGAATTTGCTGTATGACTCAAGGAAACTCAAACCAGGGCTCTGTGACAATCTAGAGGGGTGGGATAGGGTGGGAGGTGGGAAGGAGGCTCAAGAGAGAGGGTACATATGTATACCTATGGCTGATCCAAATTGATGTATGGCAAAAACCAACACAATATTGCAATTACCCTTCAATCTGCTGCTCAGTTGCCAAGTCGTGTCTGACTCTTTGTAACCCCATGGACTGCAGCACACCAGGCTTCCTTGTCCTTCACCATCTCCTGGAGCTTGCTCAAACTCATGTCCATTGAGGCAGTGATGGCATCCAACCATCTCATCCTCTGTTGTCCCCTTCTCTTCCGGCCTTCAATCTTTCCCAGCATCCTTCAATTAAAAATAAATGAATTAATTAATTTTAAAAAAGAAGTGCACTGTTCATGTTTTCTACCATAGAGTTCCTCCCCAGTTCCTTAGGAGAGAGATATTTGGAATGTGGATATACAGGCAGAGGCGGGGAAATAGCAGATCCTGGGACTATGGAAGGGGCTGGGGGAAAGGCAGAGGAAGGCGAATGCTCTAATTAACAGAAAATGCTTCTCTTCAGAAAAGGGAACAAAACAAAGATGTCCATGGAACTAGAGGCCTGAGTTCCACCTCTCAATGGGATCTGAGTTTATTGGTGGCCTTGGGGGACAGTCAGTGATCAACCACCGGGACAAATATGAGACATCCAACTCAGGATGTTGTTTTTTAATTTTGTTATTTTCATTTTCTTTGAATCCTATTTTCTCTTCTACTGCTTCTGGGTCCAACACCCCTAATGCTTTAATTTCTGCATTTAATGGAGATCTCTTTATTAGAGGTAATAAGTAATACACTGGAAAAACTAAATGAAAATTCTATTTTTCCAGAACTTTTCCTACCCCTTTTCCCTGAAGAAAAAGTAAAGGTATAAGGTTCAGATAGAAAAGAAGCCATCTGCCAGTGCAGGAGATGTGGGTTCAGTCCCTGGGTGGAGAAGATCCCCTGGAGAAGGGAATGGCAATCCACTCTAGTATTTTTGCCAAAGAATCCTATGAACAGGGGAGGCTGGTGGGCTACAGTCCATGGGGTTTCAAACAGTTGGACTGAGAAGCTGAACACAACACACTCAGTACATAAAACAGCTAAAACCTATTACTGGCGTTGGTTTCACATCAAAAATGAATGGTGACAGGATGTGTCTGTACTTCCAAGTGCAGCAGGTACAGTGGCTACTGGCACAGCTTCTTCAACCACTTAAAATACATCACAGCCCTTTTCCCAGGCAGTGTAAACTTATGTTCTCATAGCTAAAAGGGAAACATCCACACTTCGAACTACATGTAGACACATACACACACTGCTGCACCAGAAACATTCAGCGCCGTGGCTGAACGAAATGCTAAAGAGCCTGGAAAGCTACCAGTGGGGAGGGACCTCTCAGTCAACAGCCTAGAGAGCTTTGCCCTGGCCAGGCCTACACCTGCCCAGGGAGAATTTTGGTAATTTTAATAAAACCAAATTAAATCCTAAAGTAAGACCAGTTGGTGATTCAGTAGGAATGGCCCCAGACCATTATGGAGTGACTATAAAATAAAAATTATAGATGGATAAGAATAGGAGCAAAGCAAATAAAATCATGTTAATGGAAGAGAGAGGGAGCACGGCAGAGAGGAGGAAAAACTGCCAAGTGTGGAGACGGGAGTTGTTGACAGCATTCTCCAGGTGAAGAAGCTTTTGAGATGTGGGCCTGAGAAGGACAGAGAAGAGAATTGGCATTGAGCTTGGGATCTGTCCATTCGAGAGGAAAGGCTGGGCGGGGGTGAGGGGGAAGGCTTGAGGGAAAAAGCCTCCCAACCAAGCATGGAAGGGGCAGACATGTGAAGTGTTGGAGAAAGTGGAGGGGTGTGGGGTGGGGAGGGGAGAAGGCCGCTGAGATCCCGGCTCTCAAGCAGCTTCTCTTTTCATCAGGGGGACAAGTTTGGCTACAAGACACTCTTCTGGGTACTTGATGTGCATGTTCTACTCTGTTCTCATGACATCTTGTGAGAAATAGTCTATTATTCAATTCAGATTCAGAAAAATGAAGTCCAAAGGGTTAAGTAACTTGCCCAAGGTCCAAAAGCGAGAATGATCAAGTCTAGGATTTGAACCCAGGCTGAAGCCCACATCACCATATTCTTTCTAATGCTGTGACAGAGACTGACTGCAATGCCCGTGTTTCCCAGAGAGATGTGGGTCTGGAAGGATGCTCAGCGTTAGGCTGTCCAACTGACTGCTCCTTAGGCTCAATCCTGCCCTCCTCCCTGGACTCCTTCCATCACCTGAGAACTTCCGTGGGCAGGGCCTCTCTGGCTGAGGTTGGCTTCTCTCTCCCCACCCCCAGCCCTTCACGAGAAGAAGACATCAAAGATCGCAGCAGGGCCATAAAGAGAGGGAGGGTGTTAGAAGGGAGCCACCCTGGGCTCATAAACTGGGCGGGGGTGGGGGTGGAGACCCACCCATTTGTCAGGGACACTGCATCTCACTTTCCCCAAAAACTGAGATGTCAGCTTTTGCTTGAGGGCAGGGCACTTAAGCAAAGTGCAGGTGGCTGCAGTGAGAGGCGGGGTGGGAATGGGGGTGATGACTGGAGTCATTCTGACATGGAAACGGTGCCACCTCTCCACCGCCACTTGTGAGGCCAAGACACTCGGGGGGGTCATTTGAGACCTGAGTTGCAGTTTCAGTTCCACTGCCCCGTGGCTGTGAGGAGCTTCTTCCTGTCTCCTCAGTCTCTTTACCTTGTTCTGGGGTTGATCTTCACTGGCATCCCCTTTTACCTTGCTGAGAGGTTCACTGGAGACCACACAGTGGAGGCAACCTACAGAGCACAGCTGAGTTCCCTAGGCCACAACCAGGCTACACATGTTGAAGGACAGCTATAGACCCCAAGAGTATCAGTGGTCTCCCAGTCACCACCTCCTTCTACCATCACAGTCAACCAGAACCTCCAAACTCTTGTTGGGTGGTGTCTGAAACTGCAAGTCATGCAAATTCAGTTAAAAAAAAAAAAATGCCTATGTCTTAGAGCTAAGTGCAGTCTTCTCCATTAGCCTAGGAGCTTCTGAAGGACAGAAATCAAGTCTTGTGCCCCGATCATTCTTCCACTAAATGGAGAGCTCTGCACACAACGGGGGCTCTTGAAATGCAATCAGCAACACCCGCATGGATCAAGAAGTCCACGTTTTCCTAGGCAAACTGGAGAATCACAATTAAAATTCTCCCTTCCCCCCCAGTGACATTCACCATAGAACTGCTTTTTTTTCTGCATCACCGTAATTATCAACAAGCTTTTATTAAATATGGTGCTGTGCTTGGTGCTTGACATGACAGATATCACAGGTCCTGCCACCAGGAGACATGATATAGACATCTAAAAATATACAGAGTGTTGGGAGAGCTTGAGTTCTCGGTTGCAAATGCCTGGGTTCAAAGCTCAGCTCTGCCTCTTTTCAGTCATGAAACACTGGACAAGTTCTGTAACTACTCTGTACCTCTTTCCTCATCTTTGAACAGAGAAGACAAAAGGCCCTACCACCCAGGGTTGATATGGTGAGTAAATTAGACACTTAGGATAGTATCTGACACATAGCAAGCACTCAACAAGGTAACCATGGGAACCAGTTTCTGAGCAGAAAAGTGGCCTGATTAGGGCCATGTTTTAGGAAGACAAATCTTGCAGCAGAGTTTGGGATTGTTACAAGGGAGAGAATTGAAGGAGAGGAGGTTGTTTTTTTTTTCTTTCACAACAGATAAAGCTTTTACAGCAGATAAAGCAAAAAGGCAAGGACAGCCTGAATCAGAGCAGAAGGAAACAACAGCTTCTCTTACTCTTGGAGCCTTGACCTCCGGGAGAGACCAGGAGCAACCACTATTACTCAAAAGCTGACGTGAGAAGAAAAGGCCAAGGAAGTTGGTGGAAAAAAGTATGAAACCTGAAAAGTATGAATTCTGTTTATAAACTCTTGAATCGATGTTACACTGGAAGTTTCTAGACAGCTTTCCAAATCACATATAGATATATAGATACATTGATAGGTAGCCCCTACCCCAACTCCCACTAACACAGAACTAGTTGGGATGGTAGCAAAAGAGATTATATTAGGCCTAAGATCTGGGTTCGATACCCTGGAGAAGGGAACGGCTACCCACTCCAGTATTCTTATTTGGAGAATCCCACAGACAGAGGAGCCTGGTGGGCTACAGTCTATAGGGTCCCAAAGAGTTGGATATGACTGAGCGACTAACACTTTCACTTTAAGATAAAATTAATGACAGACTGGGGGATGGAATAGTTCAGTGGGCTTCTGCTGCTCTGATATCTTTGAGAACCAGTCATCTAACCACGTGTTGACAGTACAGCCTACAGGTGGGGTCCTGGAGAGAGTAACCTCTGGAGTTTCCTTCTAAACCAGACTGTTTAGAACATCCAATATTTCATCAACAAAATATTATCAGGTTTGCAGGTGATGGCATATCTTCCCCAGTTTTCTTAATATTTTCTTGTCCTTGCAGTTAGATTTAGGTTTTTTTAGACCTCATTTCTTTCTATTTTTTTTAGATCATGCTGTGTGGCATGTGGGATCTTATTTCCTCAGTCGGGAACTGAACCCATGCCCCTGCATTGGGGGCATAGAGTCTTAATCACTGGACCACCAGGGAAATCGCCTCTACGTCACTTCTTTTGGGGCCCACAAGACCATCTTATCCTCAACCATTCATAAGACTTCATAGGAAGATCTGTATTCCCCACCCTGGGAATTCTTCAGAAAGGGCTCTCTCTCTCTTTCTTTCCTCATTGGACACAGATTTTCAGCCCCCTCATAATGGCCACTAGACTTTAGTCAGATGCCACACGTGTCTCTGCGTTGCTAACGAGTTCTATACCCTTCAGGAAATCATATGGTTTCCTCCTCTGTCAAATGAAGGTTAGAATTCCATCACACAAAGCTATTGTATGATTATAAACGAAAGCACTTTGAAACTGTAAAATGCTGCTGCTGCTGCTGCTGCTAAGTAGCTTCAGTCGTGTCCGACTCTGTGCAACCCCATAGACATCCTCCTACCCGGCTCCTCCGTCCCTGGGATTCTCCAGGCAAGAACACTGGAGTGGGTTGCCATCTCCTTCTCCATCAAATGCTATTAATATTTAAATGTTTGTTATTATTACTACAATATTTACCCATTACAAGATAGAAAAAAGAGGGAGCTCGCAGGGACTCGGACCCCAACCCTATTTTTTTTTTTAATTAATTAATCAATTTTCTCTTTGGCTGTACTGGGTCTTTCCTGCTTTTGCATGAGCTTCTCATCGCAGAGGCTTCTCTTGTTGTGGCCCACAGACTCAGCTGCTCCACAGCATGTGGAATCTTCCCAGAGCAGACTGAACCTGTGTCCCCTGCATTGGCAGGCGAGTTCTTAATCACTGCACCACCAAGGAGGTCCTCTTATTTTTTTTTTTAATTTAATTAAATTTTATTTTTGGTTGTGCTGGGTGTTTGTTTCTGGGCAGGCTTTTCTCTAGGTGCAGTGAGCGGGGCCTACTCTCTAGTTGCAGTGTGAGGGCTTCTCATTGCTGTGGCTTCTCTTGGGGAGCACAGGCTCTAGAGCACAGAATCCAGTAGTTGAGGCACATGGGCTTCAGTAGTTGAGGCTGTCAGGCTCTAGAGGACAGGCTCAATAGTTGTGGTGCATGGGCTTAGTTGCTGCATAGCATGTGGGATCTTCCCGGATCAGGGAAACCCGTGATCAAATCTGCATTGGCAGGCAGATTCTTTACCACTGAGCCACCTGGGAAGCCCGCCAACCTTATTTTTTTTTTAATTTTATTTATTTTGGCTGTGCTGGGTCTTTGTTACTGTGTGGGCTTTTGTCCAGCTGCCTTGATAGGAGGCTTCTCTCTAGCTGGAGCGTGCAGGCTTCCCATTACGGTGGCTTCTCTTGTGGCGCACAGGCCTGTGCTGGCTTCAGTAGTTGCAGCTCCCGGGCTCTAGAGCACAGGCCCAGTATTTGTGTCACATGGGCTTAGTTGTTCCGAGTCACATAGGATCTTCCCGGGTCAGGGATCAAACCTGTGTCTCTTGCGTTGGTAGACATATTCTTTACCCCTGAGCCAGGAAAGCTCCATCCCAACCCTCTTTTGACTTGCACATTTTATCATTTTTCTAAATCAAACTGCCTTTTTTAAATCCTCAGAAAACTGGAACACTGATGTTTTCCAAGAGGGTAACACCTATGTGACTGGTAGACCGGGCTAAAGGAAGTATTGTGTCATCTAAAGAACAGAGATTTAGGGATCCTTTGTGCACCAGTATGTTTAGAAGATCACGGGGCTTCCCTGGTGGCTCAGTGGTAAAGAATCTGCCTGGCAATGCAGGAGTTGTAGGTTCGATCCCTGGGTCAGGAAGACGCCCTGGAGTAGAGCATGGCAGCCCACTCCAGTATTCTTGCCTGGAGAATCCCATGGACAGAGGAGCCTGGTGGGCTACAGTGCCTGGGGCTGCAAAGAGCTGGACACGACTGAGTGACTGACCACCCCACATGCATCTGTGTGTGAGGGCCTGCCATTGTCACTTCCTAGTTGGTTTGAGAGGACTTTTAGCCTCCACACTCTGTGCAGGAGGCTGGGACAGGAGCTATATCTGGGATTTGAGGGAGTGTAAACTCTGCTCCAGGATGTGCAAATGAGGCCTAGAGGGAATAGATCAGAGAACCAGGCACCATGGTTTCTCCCCCAGTTGTTATAGTTACACTAGGATTGGCAGATGTGGGCGAAGGAGAGAGGGGCAAGGAATAGAGCTTCCATGAGCCCTCAGGGCAGTGACTGTGTTGAACTCCCTGTGTTTAGAGTCAGGCTGATGGTTGTCTGGCTTCCCCAAGGAGTAAACAATAATAACCCTGATCATCTTCAACATCAGAAAACGATCATTAATGTCCAGCTCCTTTTCTCCCTTCCTCAAGAGTAAGGTCCAAGCTGCTCCCATTTTGTAGACAGAAAACAGACTCATTGTGAGCTGGGGAGAGGTACCAGGTTTGGAGAAAGGTTCCAGATGTTTCTAGTTCTTATTTTGTCCAGAGGCACAGGTTTGGCCCCATAAAGATCTCTATCCAGCCACGGTGGATGCCTGTCTGAATTGTGGCAATGGCAACGACGGGAGGGAGGCAGAGCAGTGCGTGGACCCTGTCCTGAGAGGGCACAGGGCAGAGTGGAGCAGCTCGGCATCCCCAAGGGGGTGACACTTGGTGGATTGGAAACTTCTCCCATTTGGGAAGCTTCAAGACTGCATTCCCAGTGACTTCTCTCTCCACAATTTTCTTGCAACCAATGACAAACTACCAAGTCTTTCCTCTTGCTTAGCTTGAGTCTCATGAAATCTAAAAAAAAGAGAAAGAAGGAACCTCAGGACTGCACACTTCTCCCTTCTCCCCCAGATTAGGGAGAGGGACAGAAGGGAAGCACCTCATTCAAAGCAAGCCTGTTTACCAGCTGCCAGCCCAGACACACCCCCAACAAAATGCCATGGAGAATGATGTCGTGACTCATGGCTTGGCAAGTACCGGGATCATGCCCCGGGCTCCCAGATACCACACTGGCTCCTCCAGGTCGCTCTGGCTGGATCTCCTCCTCCTCCTCTTCCCCAGAAGCATTCCTCATCTTGCCCTCTCTTCCCAGCCCCTCCTCTCCTCAAATCATTCTTTGCAGTGAGAGGTGGGGGTGGACAAGCAGAGGTAGAACTGGGATTCAAGTTAGGGTTAATTTCAGGATCAGGATTAAGGATGGGATTAGGAATGGAGTTAGGGGCTTCCTTGGTGGCTCAGACGGTGAAAGAATCCGCCTGCAATGCAGGAGACCTGGGTTCGATCCCTCAGTCGGGAAGCTCCCTTGGAGAAGGAAATGGCTACCCACTCCAGTATTCTTGCCTGGAGAATCCCATAGACAGAGGAGCCTGGTGGGCTACAGGCCATGGGGTTGCAAAGAGTCAGACATGACTCAGTGACTAACGCTAGGGATGGAGCTACTTTGAGACTGGGTTTAGTCAGTGGACTTTTAGTCGGAAGAGACAACAAAACTCTGCTAACTTATATGCATTAATGTCTTGGGGTAGCAGAGGATTAGATGTCTTGGCCAGAGGTCC
Source organism: Oryx dammah (assembly GCF_014754425.2). Classification (NCBI taxonomy): domain Eukaryota; kingdom Metazoa; phylum Chordata; class Mammalia; order Artiodactyla; family Bovidae; genus Oryx; species Oryx dammah. The sequence goes on along the minus strand of NW_024070213.1, from coordinate 90,945,317 downwards.
ATGTTCTTTTTTCTTTCTTCTTTTTTTTTTGGCCACACAGCATGCGGGATCTTAGTTCCCCGACTAGAGATGGAACCTGTGCCCCTGCACTGTAAGGGTGGAGTCTGAACCGCTGGGCAGCCAGGGAAGTCTCAAGGTCTGCTTTCATTGAGATCAGACGAGAAGAGTTAGAATCTGGTTTAGAAGGAAGGAAATGTCAACACTTAAACAAAGATGTACTCAAGAATCACTTCCTAGGAATCTGAGCAAAGGTTTCTCAAGGGAATCAACTTCATCTCTGAGGATTGTAGGTACCATAGAACCACTACATCCATTCTCCAGGCACTGGGCAATATTCTGTGACTTCACCTTGATCTCAAACTTAGAACTTTCTAGTACACCCAAGAGTCTTTCTTGGATTTCTTCTCCTAATCCCCTCCTGCTGCTGCTGCTGCTAAGTCACTTTAGTTGTGTCCGACTCTGTGCGACCCCATAGATGGCAGCCCACCAGGCTCCTCTGTCCCTGGGATTCTCCAGGTAAGAATACTGGAGTGGGTTGCCATAAATTGCTTCAGTCGTGTCTGACTCTGTGCGACCCTATGGACAGCAGCCCTCCAGGCTCCTCTGTCCAAAGGATTCTCTAGGCAAGAGTACTGGAGTGGGTTGCCATTTCCTTCTCCTAATCCCCTCCTAGTCTTATCCAAAGAATTGTTCCACTGTCCCATAGTCTCCAAAGCACTGGGGCCCTGACATTTGGGTACCTCGGGCACTGTCTTGGCAGTGAGGCACAAAGCATGCTGGGGCTTCCCAGACTGAGACATCTGTCAGCAACCTCAGGAGGCTCCCCTTGGGCGAAGGACAAGACACATTGCAAGTTCTGAGCTCAGTTTTCAAAGACAGGAAGAAAATAAAGTAGGAACAACTAGTGGGCAGTAGCACGGCATGGAACAGGAGTGTTCCCAGGGGCTCTTCCAGGAGAATTTGGTCCATAAACTGATGTGATGCCACTGGGTTGGATCCCTAGAAACCTACACATGTAAATACACACCAGCACCTCTTTACATAAGTTGCTCAACCCAGAAAGATGAACTAGCAAGCAGCCCACCAGTGCTGTGCAAGCAAAGTCTCCTCCATTTCATAGGGGCCTGAATTTGTCTTCTTTCTATCCAAACTCTCCTCCCACATCTGGCCCCTTAGGTGCTTGGAGATCCTCCTGCAGAGGGACGAGAGGGTTCGAGGCTGGCACAAACCCCACCTCAGCCCTGCCCTCCCCATGAGCAGCAGCAAGACGGTGATTAGCTGCTCTCCCCAAGGCTCCAAGGTAAGGGAATTTTTTTCTTTCAAACATGTCACATCTGGCACATCTGCTTTCCTAGCAATGATGCATCCCAAGGGGTATAATCAACAGTTGGGGCGGGGCTGGGAGGCAGGTCTGTACTGACAGAAGCCTGAGCCAGAGATGCCAAGAGCAAAAGGCAGGAACAGCCACTACCCCCACTCCCATTCTACCGTGGGGAGAGAAGTCCCATCCCTGCTCTTCTTCCTGCCTTACAGCCAGGTGTCCTCCTCACAGGCCAGACCTAGCTTAGGGCACAGAGATCATACATGGAGCACTTTGCTTTGGGAAATTATATAATCCTTTCTCTTGTCCCCCCTTACACTCCCCTATTGGAATAGGAAGGGAAGTGGAAGAGCACTGGTCATCCATCCCCCTGCCATGAGTTCAGAAGCCCTGCTAGTGGCTTCCACTCTTCCTCTCCTACTCCTAGTAGCCACCCCCATCTCTTCTCTGCCCACCTTAACTCCTTATTCTTTCCAACCCCAACTGCTCGCTGCAGGGAAAATCTCCCTCCCCATCCTGGATGTAGTGTTTCAAGGGGCTACGTAAATGCCTTCTAGTAACAATTGGATGAAACACCATCAGCACTTTTATCCTTCTGCCCATTGGAACAGCCCTCTCCTCCACCCCACACTTCCCTATGACTTCTTCACTCAAGATACTGCCTGTCAGCTTGGCAATCTGCTTCCTTCCCTGCAAATGCCTCCCCTTCTACTTTCAAGGTCATTTTTTTCTTTCTTCAAAGACACGGTCCTTTCCTTTCTTTCTGGTCCTAAGCCACCTCTCCCAAACAGTCCCCCACAGTCTCTCCTGCAGGAAGTCCTGTCAGTAAGTCACCCATTTTGCTTCTAATGGTGTCTCTCCATCCTCCATCACTACCTAGACCTCACCCTCATCTTACTATGTCTGCGTGTTTGTCATTATCCTGGGTATCACAGGATTCCCATCACACCTAGAGTCTCCCTCTTGTGCCCTATATACACGTTTCTTGATGCAGTAAAGGAAGGTAACTGAGCAAGAGAAAGGCATAGGGTCTAATACCTACTCTGCTCCCACAAAAAGATATAACCAACTTATATACACGTACGCACATGCATACAAATACACATACATACACCAAGTCATCCCAAAGATGACTGAGCTTGTCAGGTATAAATCATGTTTGGGTTTCAAATGCAACAGTAATTACATGGTATCTTAACTATCTGTGCAAACTGTCAGAGAAAATATATTGGCAATTCAGGGGAAAGAGGAGGGGAAGTTTGAAGCATCCATTGAACACCACCCTCACCTTCTCTGAAGTCATCCGGAGATAGGACAGCACAGAAGGGCAAAGACATGCTGGGGCCAGTCCCAACACTTTCAGAGCCTAATGATTTTTCAGGTGAGTTGTGCCGTCACAAGCTCCCAGGGAGGCGGGGACAATTCAAGATGAATTGTAGGCATCACCAGTCTCTGAAGGTATTGCAAGCAGCAGCAGGAAGGATTTAGGCTAAATTTTCTGAAGACAGTCTGACAAAACAGAGGCCCCAGAAAGACTGACTCCTTCCTCTGTGAGTTTGGGAATCATCTGATCGAACCCTTGGCATCCAGGCAGAACTAGATCCAGACTGTTCCAGAAGGGAGTGATATTTAGAACATTCAATTTTATCTTTTTTAAAGGGATGAATTTGTTTAAACGTTTATTTATTTATTTGGGGCTGTGATGGGTCCTCATAGCTACACATGGGCTTTTCTTGAGTTGCGGCAAGTGCATGGGCTTCTCATTGCAGTGCTTTCCCATGTTGCAGAGCAGAGGCTCCAGACATGTGGGTTCAGTAGTTGCGGCTCACAGGCTCTAGAGCACAGGCTCAGTAGTTGTGGCGTACGGGCTTAGGTGCTCTGCAACATGTGGGATCTTCCTGAATCAGGGATTGAACCTATGTCTCCTGCATCAGTAGGCAGATTCTTCCCCACTGAGCTACCAGGGAAGCCCCCTAGAATGCTCATTTTAAATGTAATACATATTCATATATGTAGGAAGTCTCTGTGTCTGAGATTAGGATTACATTACTTCTTCTTAGTTGTAGCTACAATTTGGGGCGTTCCTCCCCCAGTTGTTTTCTCTGCGAACACTCCTCCCTGCCCCAGACTGACATTTGCTTGGGCTCCTCTTTTCCTAGAAGCACTGCTTACCTGTGTCCAGGCTATGTTTCATACACATCTTCCTGCCAGTGGTCTTAGGGATAGCAGATTGATAAGTTTCAGAAGGAGAAAATGTATGTAGGGACAGTGCAGGGACTGGGACGTGAGAGATGAGAACCAGACTGAGGAGGGAGAGATCAGATTGGGGGCAGGAGCGCAGGCCTAGTGTTGAAAAGCTCATTGCTGCAGGGCAGAGGGGGTGAGGGGGGCAGGTGGAGAATGAAAGCAGCAGATTTCTCGTGGCTCCTCTAGCCCACCTCTTGCCTTTGGACAGATTTCACACATATGCAGAAACACACACTCACACTTGGTTCCCCACCAACGTCAAGCCAGGGAACTGTGTCCTCTAAAGCTGAGAAAAGAATAGTGTATCAAGAGCTGGTTTATGAACATTTCTACTGTGTGTGTGTAGGTGTTCTGGTGACTTTGTGGGCAAGAGGAGAAGCTGCTTGGACAAAAGGCTGTCGTATATGGTGGCAGAGGGCAGGGCCTTCTTCATCAGAGATGTAGGAAATGCAGATGGAATGTGTCTTCCCAGAATGATTCTGGATAGTCTATTTTTATATGTTCCCAGATCTTCTTGACCTAACCAACTAATAAAACAATGTGCATACACACACATGCAAGTACACTGTATTATTATAAACTCATATAAATAGTAACCCCCAATTCCCTAGTTGGCATCTGCATGAATCCTATTTCGTTCAACACCCCAACTGTCCCTCTAGGTCACAAGTTTCTCTGTCAAAGGAAAAAGATCCTCTCCATTTTTCTCACTTGGGGACTTCAAGTTCGCAAGCCCTATTTTAGTCTTGGTCCTCCTATCAGTATCTCATTCCCCTAGAGTGGACATTTTAACTATGTCCACTATGTCCATTTAACTAAATGACCACTCTATTTATGGAACAAAAGTACTATGACAGTCATGCGAGCCACAGAGAGTCAGGACAGACTCCACTGGCCAGCACAGCTTTCACACTTCCTTGCTAGGGTTATTCATATGCTGCAGGGCAGGCAACTAGAGAAGAGAGAAGGGATTGCTTTTTTAGTTTGTGGAAGAGAGATCTCCAACCCAGCCCATTCCCCAAATTCCTAGGTTCCTAAAGATTCAGCATTCCTGAACTCCAAACACTGGAGTTTGCAGGGCTAAGATTTCCTGACCTGTCCTGAAATTCAGTTATAAGGCAAACAAGGCCATGTTTGTCCCATAAAATCACCACGTGCAAGCTAATTAAATGACACCATAAAAAAGAGAGATAAACGCAGGCAGCAGGGAGCTCGCCTAGAGATGAAGATAGGATCAGATGCGTGGCTGAGATAAAGACGGGCCAGGAGAAGAGCTATGAGTGAATATCCCCAACCCCAACCTCAAGATCCCTCAGGAGCTTCCAAGCACAAGTGAGGGGTGAGGGAAAGGAGGGCTTGAAGATAGAGAAAAATTACACGAGGCCTAAACGGAAAGATGCTAGCAAAGGAAGTAAAGTGGCTTACACAGATGTGGACCTCCCCATCCTGATACCATCACTCATGGAGACTCTTACATATTATAGTTGAATGGATTTGCACATATACACGAAGTCATATGCAGAGATACAGATATATGTAAGGAGTTTCATAAAAACACATTCTACACAAGATAATTCTCCATTTTACCCCCAAAGTGAGTTAAGCATCTTCCACTGCAATGCAGGGATGTATAAGTCATGACCACAGGGATTTCCTCCAGCCCTAAAAGAGTCTTTGATTTTGTGATCTCTGAGCACACTGAGAAAGAACATTTTAAAGTGACATATGATCACTGCTTCCCCTAAATAGTAACCCATTGAGAATGTCACAGAAATGATAGGTACCTAGAGAAAATAAAACTCACATTTGTATCTGGTCACATGGCCTCGAGTTCTGCTGTTTGCAACAACAGAATGGATGAGGGCTATCACTGGGCAAGGCACTTGTCCCAGAGGAATACCGTGGCAGGTGAGGTTCAGAAAGTCACAGAATTCCGGAAATAAGCTTAAAACTTAGCTTCCTTCATAGATCTTCTTAGACAAGTAAGAGTGAGTCTCAGGAACTTCCCCCTCCCTTCTTCCATGCCTCACTGCTCTACCCAGGCTCACATCTCATCCAGAGAAGTTTGAGTAAAAGTTCAATTCCTCATGCCTGTGCCCTTTCCCAAAGATATTCCCATTAGAAGGAAAAATTGGAAGTGAGGGAGATACCAGATCAGTAAGATAAACTCAGGGATAAGGGCCTTCTATATACCAAGTACAACTGGAAAAGCAAAAATGAATGACCTGAAGAAGTAAAACTGTCACAATTTGCAGGTGACCTGATACTGTATATTGTTGTTCAGTTGCTAAGTCATGTCTGACACTTTGCAACCCTGTGGACTGCAGTACGTACCACCAGGGAAGTCCTAAAGAAGACATTCTTAATCTTACAGCACAGCACCTTGTAAAGTACTGTTGTTGTCGTTCAATCGCTCAGTTGTGTCTGACTCTTTGCAACCCCATGGACTGCAGCACGCCAAGCTTCCCTGTCCATCACCATCTCCCAGAGCTTGCTCAAACTCATGTCCATTGAGTGGGTGATGCCATCCAACCATCTCATCCTCTGGAGTCCCTTTCTGCTGCCTTCAATCTTTCCCAGCATTAGAGTTTTTTCCAGTGAGTTGACAATTCGCATCAGTTGGCCAAAGTCTTGGAGCTTCAACTTCAGCATCACTCCTTCCAATTGATACTGTATATAGATAACCCTAACGTTTCCACTAAAAAACTATTAGAACTAATAAGTGAATTCAGTAAACTTGCAAGTTATAAGGCCGATATATAGAAATTGATTGCTTTTCTATACACTAATAGTGAACTATCAAAAACAGAAAGCAAGAAAACAGTCTCAATTAAAATTGTTTAAAATTGCATTAAAAATGAGTAAAACACCTAGGAATACACTTAACTAAAGAGGTGAAAGACCTATACTCTGAAAATTATAAAACAGTGATGAAGGAAATTGAAACTGATACCAAGAAAAGGAAAGATATACCATATTTTTGGATTGGAAGAATTAATATTGTTAAAGTCTTCACACTATCCAAAGCAATCTACAGATTTAATACAATCCTTATCAAAACACCCATGACATTTTTCATAGAACAAATAACCCTAAAATGCATATGAAAATTTAAAAAAGAGTGGATGCGTGTATATTATAACTGATTCACTTTGCTACACACTTAAAATTAACACATTGTAAGTCAACTATACTCTAATAAAGCCTTTTTTAAAAAATCATGGAACCACAAAAAGTCCAAAATCTCAAAGCAATTTTGAGGGAAAAGAACTAGCTGGATGGATCATGCTCTCTGACTTCAGACTATACTACAAAGCTACAGTAATTAAAATAGCATAATTCTGGCTCAAAAATACATTCATGAATCAATGGAAGAGAATAGAGAGCCCAAAAATAAGCCCATGCACCCATGGTCAATTAATCTACAGCAAAGGAGGCAAGAATAGACAATGGAGAAAAGACAGTCTCTTCAATAAGTGATGCTGAGAAAACTGGACAGCTACATGTAAAAGAATGAGATTAGAACATGTCCTCACATCATATACAAAAATAAACTTAAATGGATTAAAGACCTAAATGTAAGGCCAGAAGCCATAAAACTTCTAGATGAGAAGACAGGCAGAATGTTCTTCGGCATAAATCATAGCAATATTTTTCGAATGTCTCCTATGGCAAAAGAAAGAAAAGCAAAAATAAACAAATGGGACCTACTTAAAAGGTTTCGCATAGCAAAGGCAATCTACCTAATGGGAGTTTTTTTGCAAATGATGTGACCGATAAGGAGTTAATACCCCAAATATAGAAGCAGCTCATACAACCCAATATCAAAAATAAAAATAAAGAAAACCCTGATTGAAAAACAGGCAGAAGACCTGAAAAGACATTTCCCAAAGAAGACATACAGATGGCTAAAAAGCACATGAGAAGATGCTCAACATTACTAACCATTAAAGAAATGGAAATTAAAACCACAGTGTTACCTCAACCTATCACTCATAGGAATGGCTATCATCAAAAAGTCTACAAATAACAAATGTTGGCAAGGGTGTAGAAAAAGGGAACCCTGTACACTGTTGGTGGAAATGCAAACTGATGCCACCACTGTGGAAAACAGTATAGAGGTTCTTCAAAAAATAAAAATAAAAATAGAACCACCATATGATCCAGAAATTCCACTCCTGGGTATATATCTGAAGAAAACAAAAGACTAATTCAAAAAGGTTCACGCACCCCAATACTCATAGCAGCATTATTGACAATAGCCAGGTTATGGAAGCAGCCCCAGTGTTCATCAACACATGAATGGATAAAGAAGATGTAGCGTATACATACAATGGAATATTATTCAACTGTAAAAAAATGAAATTCTGCCATTTGCAACAATGTGGATGGCCTTAGAGACTATTCTATTTAGTGAAAGAAGTCAGAGAAAGACAAATAATGTACAAATCACTTATATATGGAATCTAAAAATGAAACAAATGTATGTAACAAAACAGAAACAGACCCACAGATTCAGAAAACAAGCTAGTGGTTACCAGTGGGGAGATGGAAGAGGGAGGGACAAGACAGGGGTATGGAATGAAGAGGTACGAATTACTATGTATAGAATAGATAAACAACCAGGATAAACTGTACAGCACAGGGAAATATAGCCTTTATTTGGTAATAACTTTAAATGGAGTATAATCTATAAAAATATTGATTCATTATGCCATAAATCTAAAACTAATATAATATTGTAAATCAACTATACCCTAATAAAAAAAAGACCCTGATCCTGGTCTTGAAGCATACACCTCTCCTTGGGCAAGGCTGTCTTTGTCAGTGATCCAAAAAGGAGTCCCATATTCTGAAACGCTAACGTCAACTTTCACCATTCTCTCCTGAGTTCTTTTTTGTGCTGAATGTGCAGAAAACTGGAGCCCTGAATCACTGGCAGTTGAGGAGATGGTCTCCCTGGACACATAGGTTCCTTTCCTGGCTCCACCCTGTCTCCCTGGGCAGTTCTGGACAAGTCATGGACTCAGTTTCTCTACTTGGGAAGCGGGGGAGGCTCCCACTGACTAGTTCTCAACTTCACAGAACAGCTTGGTGATTAATGGGTTAATGTCCGTGGGAGGCTTTGAGCTCTTGGGATGAAAGACACCCTAAAGCCCTGACTCTATTGGAAACTCTGCCCAGCCAGCAAGATACCCTGAAACCAGAAAGGGGGCCTTTGATCATATATTAAGGGTTGTCTTTGGAAGAATGAACTAGAGGGGATGAGTTAAAACAGCAGCAGAAATTAAAGTAGCATGAAAAAAAGAGGACTTTCTGGCTCCTGGGTGGAGTCCCTTGCCCTGGAGTTGTTTCCAGATCTTTCACTTGCCTATAGAGGGGAGTGGTCGGGATCATTTCTGGAAGCTTTTTTTGGACATCCTATAGCCCACTCCATGTTAGCTCCTCTCTGACAGATATTTACTATTTAAGGTTAAACATTTAACCTTAAAGTCTCCCTCCACTCCACATATGAAACTAGCCACCTCTCCCACTGCCCAAGTTGGTAGCAAGCATAAATAAGAATGGTCCACTTACTTTAAAAAATGTTTTAATTATTTAAAAAAGTTAAACGGGGGCTTCCCTGGTGGTCAAGTGGCTAAGACTCTGTGTGCCCAATGCAGGGGACATGGGTTCTATCTATGATCAGGGAACTAGCTCCCACATGCTTTAACTAAGAGTTCACATGCTGTAACTAAAGATCCTGCATGCTGCGATGAAGATCACAGATTCTGAGTGTCACAACAAAGGCCTGGCATAGCCAGAAAAATAAATAAACACCTTTTTTAAAAAAGTTAAGTGTATAGAAGAGTTTTGCTATAGAATTTATCCAAAATCTCAAAATACCCATTATCAGGATAAAGCATAAACATTGAGATTGCAAGCTTGGTTATGGGGTCAGGCTTAAGTTTAAACACTGGCATTGCCATTTGCCATTTATACAACTCTGAGCATCAGTTTAATCAACTGTAAAATGGCAATAATAAAAATTCTAACTTCGTATGATATTGTAAGGATTAAACTGGAAAATTCTGAGACTACTAAGAGTTGACAAGGATGGTAGAACAACAGGAACTCTCAGATACTCTTTTTAGAGTGAAAATTGGTACAAATACTTTGGGAAACAATTTGGTATTGCTGAGTAACAGTGTCAAACTTTACTTTTGGGGGCTCCAAAATTACTGCAGATGGTGACTGCAGCCATGAAATTAAAAGACGCTTACTCCTTGGAAGAAAAGTTATGACCAACCTAGATAGCATATTGAAAAGCAGAGACATTACTTTACCAACAAAGGTCCGTCTAGTGAAGGCTATCGTTTTTCCAGTGGTCACGTATGGATGTGAGAGTTGGACTGTGAAGAAAGTTGAGCACCGAAGAATTGATGCTTTTGAACTGTGGTGTTAGAGAAGACTCTTGACAGTCCCTTGGGCTGCAAGGAGATCCAACCAGTCCATTCTAAAGGAGATCAGTCCTGGGTGTTCTTTGGAAGGAATGATGCTAAAGCTGAAACTCCAGTACTTTGGCCACCTCATGCGAAGAGTTGACTCATTGGAAAAGACTCTGATGCTGGGAGGGATTGGGGGCAGGAGGAGAAGGGGACGACGGAGGATGAGATGGCTGGATGGCATCACTGACTCGATGGATGTGAGTCTGAGTGAACTCCGGGAGTTGGTAATGGACAGGGAGGCCTGGCGTGCTGCGATTCATGGGGTTGCAAAGAGTCGGACACGACTGAGCAACTGAACTGAACTGAACTGAACTGAGTAAACTTGAATATTCACATATCCTCTAACCCAGAAATCCCACAACTAGGTATAGATCCCCCAAAACCTGGGCACATTTGTACTAGGATACATGTTTAAGTATGTCCAAAGCAGCATTGTTTTCAATTGATTAAAAACTGGAAAGGATGCAGATCTCTGTCAACAGTAGAATGGATTAAATATCAGCTATTCACACACAATGAAATATGTATGGCAATAACAATAAACTACAGCTACAAGCAACGACGTGACTGACTCTCACGTATAAAATGCTGAGTAGAAAATGTAAGACTGAAGAACACTCACAGTGTGAATGTGTTTATATAAATTTCAAATGGGGCAAAACTTTGTTGTTTGAATACATGTTGTTATTTAGTAGCTAAATTCTGTCCTCCTCCTTGGACTGTAGCCTGCTGGGCTCCTCTGTCTCCTCTGGGCAAGAATACTAGAGTGGGTTGCCATTTCCCTCTCCAGGAGATTTACCTGACCCAAGGTCAGAACCTTTGTCTCCTACATTGACAGGTGGATTCTTTACCACTGAACCATGTGGGAAGCCCCTTAAGGACACATACATTGGTACTAAAACCATTATGAAAAGCCAGAAAACTATTATTACAAAATACAGGATAGTTACCTTTGGGAAAGGGAAGTGAATGGGATCAGAAAGGGGGCTTCTGGGGTGCTGGCAAAACTCTCTTTTTACGAGTGTTGGCTACATGGCTGTTTCTAGGTGCCACAATATTCATTAAAATACACATATGTTCTTTATACACTTTAATGAATATGTGTCATATTTTACAATTTAAACATAAAAAAGATTTAATTAGATTATATATGTAGAGTGATTAATAAAACGTCTAGTGAATACTAAGCTCTCAGTGAATGTTAACTATTATACCCATTATTTATCCACCACTAGTTCAGAAATTGTCTGTACTCTTTCCCCCCATTAAGCATGGTAGATATGTGGGTTTGTGTTAATAACATTTAGTTGCCTGCTATGTGCTGGGCTTCCCTGGTGGCTCAGTAGTGCAGGAGATGCAAGGTTCTATCCCTGGGTCAGAGGAGCTGGGCCAGCTATAATCCTGTGTGTGTGTGTGTGCTCAGAAGCTTCAGTTGTGTCTGACTCTTTACGACTCTATGGACTGTAGCCCACCAGGCTCCTCTGTCCATGGGATTTTCCAGCCAAGAAGACTGGAGTGGGTTGCCATGCCCTCGTCAAGGGGATCCTCCTGACCCAGGGATCGAACCCGCGTCTCTTATGTCTCCTGCACTGGCAGACGGGTTCTTTACCACTAGTGCCACCTGGGAAGCCTGGCACAGGGTTGCAAAGAGTTGGACAGGACTGAACGACTGAGCACGGACACACACACACACACATGCAGACACGCACGCTGTGTGCTCCACACTGTATGAAGCAGAGATGAACCAGAGAGCATTCCCATCCAAGGTGCTCACTGCACTGATCTGACTGCACCCAGACAGCTACTGCTTCCCAGACTAGCAACTTCTCTTTCCACCTACCTGGGTCAAATGTCAACTTCTCAACGATGATGAAATCACGAACAGGCTTTTGTGTCTAGAAAGAAATCTCCACTTCAAACCACCCCTCCTGCATCCTTACCAATTGTATTACTGCCCCAGACAGTGGGTATCCACTCACCCCGCTACACACACCCCCTCCACTGTGGCAGAGAAAAAAAGAGCCATGACCGAAAAATCCCCCCAGTGTCTGCACTAGCCTCCTACTCACGGCTTCCCACCCCAACCCCACTACCCCAGCCTCAGGGCACAAAATACATTATGACCCTGGGCCTTCGTTTACATGTAACAAACAGAGGTCAATTTATTTCTAAATCACTTTTTTTACTGCTCTATTGAACTATTTGCCACATTATTTATACGTTAATGGGCCAGGCCCCTCTGGGAAGCTCCCCATCTAATAAATAACGTGCCAAATCATTAAGCAAGGTGATAAAATCAAAACCATTTAAAAATACATCAACCTGCAAGTTCTCTTCCAGTGAAATAAGCTCCAGGGGACCAAAGAAGGGACGGGGGAGGGGAACCACCTCTATTACTGAGTTTGGTCAGGTGTAGGGTTTTTTTTTTTTTCCTCCTCTGGGCTGGAGATAAAAATCAGAGCTGAGAGATCTAGATAACCTGGCTGCTTACCCATATCCCTAGCAGCTAAAGTGAGAGGAAGCGGAGAGGTATTCACTAGGGATGTGAATACCTTCCTCCTCCCGCCAGAGGAAGAAAGGACATCAGATTCTATCTCCCACCTGCCCTGTAGTCTATTGGAGGTAGACAGAGAAGCCCAGCTGGGCAAAAGAAGTTACATCTTCTGTCTGGGAACTAGGAATTAAAAAGAAAAATCCACAGAAGGCCTTTGCCTTTCTACCTGTTTCCCATCACTATAATTCTGTCTTATGAATCTCTGTATTTACAATTAATCTGAGTCACAGAGAAGAACACTAATAATAACAATTACTCTGGCTACCCCTCCCCCATTCTCCACCTCTCACCCTAGAGAGCTTTCCACACCCTTCTTTACCACCAACCCCCCTCAGAAAACCTGTCCTGAGCTACCATAGCAGTGGCAAGAAAACCTAGGCTAGAAGACTTACTCCTGAGCACCCTGAGGATTTGACCTTGAGTTCCCAAGGGACTTGACCTTGAAGTTCTTCCAAGTAGTCCAGAGAAAAAAGGCACAGGGGAATTCTTCAATCTGTCCCTACCCTGAGGCTCCCTGTGGGTAGACCCCTGCCTTTGGTATTATAAGGAATGATTCAGCTAGATCATGCCCCCATTGATGAGAAAGATAAGACCCCTCCTCAGGACTCTGAAAACATAAACAGCAATACAACTGAAGGAAATACAGGTTGAATATCTAAGCAGAGAGGGCAGGCAAAGCAAAGATATTATCGCAAAGATATTATCTTTTGAATAGGAGAGGTTTAAATAAATATGGAAGTCCCTTTTTCAAGGAAACCAAACATTGCTTATTTTGATCATAACAAGAGCCTTAAAAGGTAACTATAGATTCAAAGAAGTAAAAAGATTTGATCAGGTCACATAACAGAGAAGTAGAGGGCCAAGGCTTGAATCTACGTGTGACTGTCTACAAAAGGCTATATTCTTTTTATTAAATCATCATGCCAAGGAGAACAGATGAGCTCTGAGTTGAGTTCTAAAGGAAGAGACCCATAGGGATAAACTAAGAGAACTGGGGAGGTAGGGTTGCCAAATAAAATTCAGGATGCCTGAGCCTGATTATTTCATGGGACATACACTAAAAAATTGTTCATTGTTTATCTGAAATTTAAACTTAATTGGCATCTTGTATTTTCATTTGCTAAATCTGTCAGCCTTAAAGCAAGCAATTCTTGGGACTTCCCTGGTGGTCCAGTGATGAAGAATCCACCTTCCAAGGCAGGGCACATGGGTTTGATCCCTGACCGGGGAACTAAGATCCCATATGGCACAACTAGAGAAAGCCTGCATGCCGCAGTGAAGACCCAGCATAACCAAAACTTTTTAAAAAAAGAAATTAAAGTAAGCAACTCTTAAACCTTAAAGCAAAGCCAATGGCCTGAGTGAGAGCTCTGAAGAGAAGGGAAATAAGGCTTGCAGAAATGAGAAAAAGGTTTGCCTGCTTGGTACAGGCAGTTCCATACTGGAAAGTAAAAAACTAGGGAGATGATGGTCATAGCCAGCTGCTAGAAAGGTCTTGAAGAATGAAAAGTTTAGACTTCATAGGGAATTGTTGCTTCTAAATTGTAAGCTTTGAAGAAAGGACAAAAATAATTTCATAGAATTTAAAACTGGAATTTAACTTATAAAAATGTAACACCTTTTATTTATAGATTATAGTTTTCAAAGCACTGTCACATACGTTTCATTTGATCCTCACATAGGCAATGGCAACCCACTCCAGTACTCTTGCCTGGAAAATCCCATGGATGGAGGAGCCTGGTGGGCTGTAGTCCATGAAGTCTGGAAGAGTTGGACATGACTGAGCGACTTCACTTTCACTTTTCACTTTCATGCATTGAAGAAGGAAATGGCAACCCACTCCAGTGTTCTTGCCTGGAGAGTCCCAGGGATGGGGGAGCCTGGTGGGCTGCTGTCTATGGGGTCACACAGAGTCGCAGACACGACTGAAGCGACTTAGCAGCAGCAGCAGCATACCCAACATCAGCAGCATTACCACCAACATCCTGAAAGGCACCCCACTGCCTCCCACCTCCAAATTTACCACCCTCCTGAAACTGTGCTCACAGAGTCACCCATAACTTAGCCAAAGGCACCCCACTGCCTCCCACCTCCAACTTTACCACCCTCCTGAAAGTGCTCACAGGGTCACCCATAACTTAGCCAAAGGCTTCTTTTCATTCTCCATCCCACTTTACCTTTCTTTGGCACTAACATTGTGGACAACCTCCTTTATCTGTGATACTACTGACTTTATTTTTCTGGTCTCCAAAATCATTGCAGATGATGACTGCAGCCATGAAATTAAAAGACGCTTACTCCTTGGAAGGAAAGTTAGGACCAACCTAGACAGCATATTAAAAAGCAGAGACATTACTTTACCCATGAAGGTCCATCTAGGCAAGGCTATGGTTTTTCCAGTGGTCACCTATGGATGTGAGAGTTGGACTATAAAGAAAGCTGAGCGCTGAAGAATTGATGCTTTTGAACTGTGGTGTTGGAGAAGACTCTTGAGAGTCCCTTGGACTGCAAAGAGATCCAACCAGTCCATCCTAAAGGAGATCAGTCCTGGGTGTTCATTGTTCATTGGAAGGACTGATGTTGGAGCTGAAACTCCAATACTTTGGCCACCTCACGCGAAGAGCTGACTCATTTGAAAAGACCCTGATGCTGGGAAAGATTGAGGGCAGGAGGAGAAGGGAACAACAGAAGATGAAATGATTGGATGGCATCACTGACTCAGTGGACATGGGTTTGGGTGGACTCCGGGAATTGGTGATGGACAGGGCGGCCTGGCATGCTGTGGTTCATGGGGTCACAAAGAGTCAGACACAACTGAGTGACTGAACTGAACTGATTGATCTCTTGTTTCCTCCTGTGTCTTGGATCACTTTTTCTTGGTCTCCATCACTCTTCTCTTGTCCTTCCATCCCCTCCTTGAACTAGGTATTTCCTTGTTTGATCTTCTCCTTGGGTGATTTCTTCCACTCTATTTTCAGTCACTGAATGTGTGCTGATGACTCCCAAATTTACATCTCTCATTGGCTTTCTAGATGATAGGTTTGGATTTTAAATTGCCTCCTAGAATTTCTACTTTCTATGTGAGCTCAGTCACTCAGTCATGTCCAACCATTGAGAGCCCATGGACTGTTTCATGGCATTCTCCAGGCAAGAAGAGTGGAGTGGGTTGCCATTTCCCTCTCCAGGGGATCTTCCCAACCCAAGAATGGAACCCATGTCTCCTACATCGGTAGGCGAGTTTCCATCACTAGTGCTACCTGGGAAGCCCCCAACTCTATTCCCCCTCGTACTGCCACCAAATCTAGCCATCTTTTTCAATTAATGAATAATTCCTGATTACTTACAGGATAAGCTCCAACTCCTTACCACGCTTGTCCATGGCATACAGTTATGGTGAAATTTGGTCTAGATCAGGAGATGGCAAACTTTTTCTGTAAAGGACCAAACAGCAGATATTTCAGGCTTTGCATGCTGCATATAGTCTTTGTTGTACATTCTTCTTTGGTGCTTTTTTTCAATACAACCCTTAAAAAATGTTTATTTTCTTAGATTGAGTGTTGTACAGACTTAGGGTCACAGTCTGCCAACCTCTGATCTAGAACCAGAACTCCAAACTTATTCTCTTTTCCTTATTTTCAGAAGTTAGAAACCTATATGTGTAGAGCATTCACAGCTTAAAAAATTTCTCTCGTGCACTTCATTTTACTTGCTGTCACCTCTTTGAACTTTAGTGGTACCTCCTTTATGACAGCTTATTATTCTACTAGGCTGTTTGTGAGAATAATGGTTATCTCGCATTCATTTTTTATACTTCATAGCAACCAGCCCAATGTATTATTGATAATGGGCACTTCAAAATGTTTGTTGAAAGAATTAACCTAATTTAAAATTTTTGTTTGAATAGGAAAAGTTGAAGAAGGATCTGAAAGCTGAACACTCGGTCAGTAGATGTTCTTCCAGACTGTAAGGAGAGCCATGGGGACAGGAAGGAATGGTGAGAATGAGAGAAATCCAACACTAAGATCTCTGCTTCCCCCACTGGGAGTCCAAGAGTTGAACTGCCCAAGATTTTTCCAAGAGAAGACCTACCTGGTTTTCATTGCCTGTGGGTATCTTAACTGCTTCAGTGGGGCTTCAGAGGCCTCCAAGGCAGATTGAAATGAAATCAGAGAACCTTCTATTTATTGGGGGTCCAGCTTCCCACCTAAATAGCTACAGTCAACTCCCAGTTACCTGGGCTCAGGCAGGACAGCTGTAACATGGTGCTCACCAAGTCAGCAGAAAAATTAAATAATTTCTTCTGGACTTCTTAATGCAGCATCTTTTTTTAACCTTCCAAAAATGTGTTTTTTGCTTTCAGAATTTCTTAGGAAGTATGTCTCATAAGTACATCTTGCTGGGAAATAAAGCAGAAAGTAGCCTTGATTAGGAAAAGATTGAATGAGAGAGTTGACAACCCTATTCCTGTAGCTAATCTGAGGCTTGGACGGGGGGGTGAGGGCAAAAGTCATTGCATTTTAATATCAGGGCCTCAATAAATGTTAATAAACTTATCAATCTACTCTTCTCCCATATCTTCCTGCCTTCTCTTATTAAATCATGCATTTGGAAGTGGCTAACAAGGAAGAATTCCAGACATCAGAGCTTGGGCATTTCAGGATGCACAGCTAATTGAGAGACTACAGCAAGACGCCTGAGGCTGGGTCACTTTCATACTGAATATCTCAGTCTAACTCAACTTGTAGCTGCAATGGAATGGGTTGCAGATGCCTCCACCAGTGCATCATCAATCAGTAGACATACCCAGAGCCTACAGTAAGCATGGTTTGCACCCAGGAAGTCTAAAGCTACCCTCTCATCACTTAGGCTCATTTCTTTGCACAAGCATCACCAAGATGTGTCAATACAACTGGCCAGGTGTCAACTCCCTTTTTTCTTCCAGGAAGAAGCTGACTTGTATGACTTACTGCTGCTACTGCTAAGTCGCTTCAGTCATGTCCGACTCTGTGCGACCCCATAGATGGTGGCCCACCAGGCACCCCCGTCCCTGGGATTCTCCAGGCAAGAACACTGGAGTGGGTTGCCATTTCCTTCTCCAGTGCATGAAAGTGAAAAGTGAAAGGGAAGTCTCTCAGTCGTGTCCGACTCTTCGCGACCCCGTGGACTGCAGCCTACCAGGCTCCTCCATCCATTGGATTTTCCAGGCAAGAGTACTGGAGTGGGGTGCCATTGCCTTCTCCGCGTATGACTCACAGAACTGTTTTAAACAAATGTCTTATCTATTCAGGGGCTTGTTGGGTGACTCAGTGGTAAAGAATCCATCCACAATGCTGCAGATGCAGGAGATGCCATGGGTTCGTTCCCTGGGTCGGGAGGATCTCCTGGAGGAGGGCATGGAACCCATTCCTGTATTCTTGCCTGGGAAATTCCATAGAGACAGGAGCCTGGCAGGCTACAGTCCACAGGGTTGCAGAGTCAGACACGACTCTGCGACTGAGCACTATTCAGGAAATAACTCTGACAGCTGGTGACAACATGAGTCAGAAAATGGTTGATATGGAAACACAGTAAACAACGTGTAGAGCTTTACTCGTTACCCTGTGATCCAGGGACCAACAGCATCAGCATCACTTGGAGCCTATTAAAGTGCAGAACTTTGGGCCCCATCACAGACTCACAGAATCAGAATGAGCATTTTAACAAGGTCCCAGGTGGTGCGTCTGTTTATTAAAGTTTGAGAGGCACTGGTATATTGGATGAGGTTCCGCTGCTTAACAGCTGTGTGACCGTGGACAAGTTATTTCACTTCTTCACAGCTCAGTTTCCTCGACTGTAAAGTTGGGATAATAATAGTATCTCCTCAAAGTTATTGTGAGACCCTAGTTAACACATGAAAAGTGCTTAGAATTGCACGTGACGCCTGATAAGCATGCAATCAATGTCAGCCAGTATTACTCTCCTCTCTGAGGCACTCCTCAAACTCCATCATGGGAAACTGGCTGAACTTAACAGGACAGGATAAGAGAAAGTAGAGGAATACATTTCTGTGTGTGTGTGATGGGATGAAGAGAAGGGCACTGATAACAGGAGGAATAACTTTTTTGATTAATAACAACAAAAAAATTCAAGGGAGACAGCATATGGCCAAACTGGGGGTACCCAGAGCCCCAGAAGAGTGAATGATGGATTCATTCATATTCCTTCGTTCGTATGATGGATTTATCAGTAGATACAATGCCAGGCCTACAGAGTGGTAAACAAGACAGACAAGGCTCCAGCCCCTAAATTAGGGAAATTCAGAATTTCTCTTAAACACTGACAAGAAGTGAAGGCCTATGGATGCTATATACTGCAGCCCATTTAGACAGCCCAATTATGAGGCCTTGGAAATTTGGTTTGACCCTCTGCCCAGATCTTATCAGCCTAGACTCTCTGTCACTCTTCTTTCTTCCATATCCCACATCCCACTGTCACCGAAAGCAGTCATGCAGCTCTCATTGGCTGTATCAACCGCTGAGTGGCACACACGGAGAGTAAGGACTAGCCTGCTCAGAAGCCAGTTGTCACATTGTCCCAGTTTTCTGGAATTGTCTTTCTTTCATTTTTCTTTCAATCATCGTTTTTCTTATTTTTATTTTATATGGTAGTAGAGTCCATTACGGAGAAGGCAATGGCAACCTACTCCAGTACTCTTGCCTGGAAAATCCCATGGACGGAGGAGCCTGGCGGGCTGCAGTCCATGGGGTTGCTAAGAGTCGGATACAACTGAGCGTCTTCACTTTCATTTTTCACTTTTCACTTTCATGCATTGGAGAAGGAAATGGCAACCCACTCCAGTGTTCTTGCCTGGAGAATCCCAGGGACGGGGGAGCCTCGTGGGCTGCCATCTATGGTGTCGCACAGAGTCAGACGTGATTGAAGCGACTTAGCAGCAGCAGCAGCAGCAGCAGCAACAGAGTCCATTAACAATGTTGTATCGGTTTCAGGTGTGCAGCAAAGTGATTCCGTTATACATGCACCTATTTTTTTTTCCAAGTTCTTTTCCCGCTTAAATTATTGTTATCACTGTTATTTTGATCACCACTTTTAAGGACTTCCTCTTAGAGTAAGCACCCCCAAAGTGGATGTTTGTCAGGCAGGAGCAAAGGCGAACTTCATAGTTTGGTAGCAGGAGTCGGGATGTTCTTAATGAAGTCCCCAAAGCCTTGGCTGTATTTCTTGGTTTTGTTTGGCGAAGCCTGGCCTCTTTGTAGGCCTCCTAGCTTTCCTCTGGAAGCTAGGACTGCTCTTGAAACTGGTTCTGGAATTGTCTTTCTAAAACATAGATCTGATCTTCTTACTCCTCTGTTTGGAAATCCCAAATGGTACACAAGGCCATTCACACTTTAGCCCCAAACTATTTGGCAGTTTCCTTATAAGTTATTACCTCTACCTGGTGCAGTGTGCACCCTACACCTTAATTACAAGAGTGGTTGAAGACTGGGGCTCTTTTCAGAACTGGGTTTCAAATCCAGGTTTATTGCCCACTAAGAATGCTCAAACTACTGCACAATTGCACTCATCTCACATGCTAGTAAAGTAATGCTCAAAATTCTCCAAGCCAGGCTTCAGCAATACGTGAACTGTGAACTTCCAGATGTTCAAGCTGGTTTTAGAAAAGGCAGAGGAACCAGAGATCAAATTGCCAACATCCTCTGGACCATGGAAAAAGCAAGAGAGTTTCAGAAAAACATCTATTTCTGCTTTATTGACTATGCCAAAACCTTTGACTGTGTGGATCACAATAAACTGTGGAAAATTCTGAAAGAGATGGGAATACCAGAGCACCTGACCTGCCTCTTGAGAAATCTGTATGCAGGTCAGGAAGCAACAGTTAGAACTGGACATGGAACAACAGACTGGTTCCAAATAGGAAAAGGAGTACGTCAAGGCTGTATATTGTCACCCTGCCTATTTAACTTACATGCAGAGTACATCATGAGAAACACTGGGCTGGAAGAAGCACAAGCTGGAATCAAGATTGCTGGGAGAAACATCAATAACCTCAGATATGCAGATGATACCACCCTTATGGCAGAAAGTGAAGAGGAACTAAAAAGCCTCTTGATGAAAGTGAAAGTGGAGAGTGAAAAAGTTGGCTTAAAGCTCAACATTCAGAAAACGAAGATCATGGCGTCTAGTCCCCTCACTTCATGGGAAATAGATGGGGAAATAGTGGAAACAGTGTCAGACTTTATTTTTGGAGGGCTCCAAAATCACTGCAGATGGTGACTACCGCCATGAAATTAAAAGATGCTTACTCCTTGGAAGAAAAGTTATGACCAACCTAGATAGCATATTGAAAAGCAGAGCCATTACTTTGCCAACAAAGGTCCATCTAGTCAAGGCTATGGTTTTTCCAGTGGTCGTGTAAGGATGTGAGAGTTGGAATGTGAAGAAAGCTGAGTGTGGAAGAATTGATGCTTTTGAACTGTGGTGTTGGAAAAGACTCTTGAGAGTCCCTTGGGCTGCAAGGAGATCCAACCAGTCCATTCTAAAGGAGATCAGTCCTGGGTGTTCATTGGAAGGATTGATGCTAAAGCTGAAACTCCAGTACTTTGGCCACCTCATGCGAAGAGTTGACTCACTGGAAAAGACTCTGATGCTGGGAGGGATTGGAGGCAGGAGGAAAAGGGGATGACAGAGGATGAGATGGCTGGATGGCATCACTGACTCGATGGACGTGAGTTTGAGTGAACTCTGGGAGTTGGTGATGGACAGGGAGGCCTGGCGTGCTGCGATTCATGGGGTTGCAAAGAGTGGACACAACTGAGCGACTGAACTGAACTGATGTATGTGAAATTGGGCAAGATACTCTACCCAAGCCTTGGATTTTGCATCTGTTAAATAGGAATAGCAATAATGAAACAGTAATGTTAAAAAGTAGCTAACATTATTCTGTATTAAGTACTATTCTAAGCACTTTCCATCTATTGAGTCACTTCATCTTCACAACAGTCCTACCACATAGCATTGTTGTAAAGATTAAGTGTGTATGTACCATGCATGATATGAAGTAATAGTAACTGCTATTATTATTGACATTAATATTACAAAGCAAAAAAGCTTCATTGTGCTTTCATATTCCCTGTCCCTGGAATGACCAATTCCCTTTTCTGTGCTGCAAACTCTTAGCATTCCTCCAGAAACCTCAGGTTTTTGAGTTCCTATACACATAGTACTTTAAATATACCTCCCTAGAGTTCACTTATCCTAGTACATTGAAAATAGTCTTTGCCTGCTTTTCTCTACCACTAGACTGTGAGCTTCTCAGCAGTAAATATCCTGTATATTTACTTTATGTCACTAGGGCCGACTCTAACATAAGAAACATAGCAGGTACTACATAAATGTTAGTTCAATGAATAAATGAAAGTCTGACTGAATAATTAAATACTTATAAGAAAGGACCAAGCGTGGGAAGTCCCAGAAAGGAGTTGGGGAGTAAAACAATCTAGATAGCTTCTTCCTGTATCCCCTAGCCTCTGAGCAGCAAAGCCATTCCCCAGTCCAAGCTGCCTCACATGTCACTGGATGGATTGGAACTCCCCATCATGAACACTCCCCAATCCCCTCTTGCTGTAGACACACCACTCGCCTCTGGCAGTGACAGAAATAAAGAGGATTACATCATTTGTTACAACAAAATGGTTATTATAGTAATAAGTATAATTAGCATCAGACAATTACAATAATAACATATTTCCTTGCTGCAGAGGTACTTTTTAAAAAAACAGGTCTATTTAATACCCCCACACACACCCCCCCAGGAGAAAACAACTCTTTTCCCGAAGAGCAAAGGCCTCTTTCATTCTAGTGAGATGCTATCTGAATGAAGGAACATTATTGACAAAGCCCATAAAATGGGAGCAGATTCCCTTGGAGCAAAATCTCCTTTGCTCTCTCTGGTTTCTTGGGGGAAAGGAAAATCTTGTGCCTCTCTTTCGAGGGATTAGGAGAACTGGTTGAAGGATAGAAAAAACGAGGCTGGGGAGAAAGACAAAGAAAAGGAAAAAACCCTTCTCAAACAGCTAGAGCTTAATACCCATTGTTGACAATCTCCCTTCTTTTCTTCCTGGTTGGATGGACCTGGAAGGGAAGACAGTCTACTTATTTATAGAGGTAAATAAGTGGTAGAATTTATTTATAGAGGTAAATACATGTTTTAGGTAGTTTTTCAAGCTCGATAGGAGCAAGAAGTGCCTAGTGCACAGAGCCCCAAGAGGAGCCTGAAGGTGGGTAACAAACAAGGCGTAATGTCACCCCACGTGCACACGCCCATGTGAGATGCTTATACTACATCAAATCTGTTATCTCCTGCTTTTTTTTCCGAAAAGATTTGGGGGAGCGTACAATAATCTGTAACGCAAAATGTAAAAACCAGATAGATGAGAAAATTAGGATACACATAGACATTTCAAAAACGTGACATATACTGGTACTTCCCTGATGGTCCAGTGGCTAAGACTTCAAGCTTCCAATACAGGGGGCCCAGGTCTGATCCCTGGTCAGGGAGCTAGATGCTCCCATATGCTGTGACTAAAGAACCCAAGTACTACAGCTAAGACCTGGCACAGTCAAGTGAATAAATAAAAATAAATATGACAAAAATGACATATATCTAAGTACATGCACAGTTTCCATACATACCTACAAAAGGAGACACACCTCATATATATACATAGACATGTGCTTGTACATAGCAGGCTCTCAATAAATACTTAGTGAATTACTGAAACAAACTCACCCCAAAGACAAAGAAATGTAAAAATAAGTGAGTTGAATAGATATAGCTTAAGATACAGAGAGAAATACGACTAAATGTTCATATATAAAATATATGTGACCCCATGCCTTGTATATATAAAACAGACCGCTCTCTAAATACACATCATGTATACACCATTTTACACACACACACATAAAAAATATAACCTCATCCTTTTACAATAGACACAGCCATAGATAGACATATGAACACATTTCAAACTCATATATACACATAAAACAAGGCCACATTTCCACAAATCTGTGCAAGTGCACACTTACTCATATAAACACACATTCATACACATAAACAGGTGCATACGGAGTACTCACACACACAGAGAGAATATAAGTCAAACAGAAGCAGCGATGAAGATGTACGTCTTTCCTTATCATTCTCATCTTCTCTAAGTGATGGTGCCCAGAGGCACACACTTAATTTAGGGCTCAGGCTCATCACATCCAATGCAAGAAAAGGCAAAACATTTGGGCCACCCACCAGGGAATCTGTCTCCAAAGCCGTCCACATATGTGTGTGTTCAAGCACCCTGGCATTTCAACCTCCTTGGGGAAACGTGTGTTGACCTACTTTTCCCCGTGCTTCAGACAAGCTCTTCTTCACCCTCACTGACTCTCAGCACCAAATCCATCCCTTCGCACTCCCCAGGTGAGCATTTTTCTATTCGCCTTGAATTTTCAGTCAAGTAGCTGCTGCTGCTGCTGCCCCATAAGCCATGGATACCCGCTCTCCACACCCACCCCATCAGCAGAGAATATTCTCTTTCCTCACTTGATGTCAGTGCTCCTCTCTTCCAAGGAGCCTTCTCAGAGCTTTCCCTTTAGACACTCAGCTGCTTATGGAACACTCATGTTTTCTTTCCATAAACAGCTTTCCTTTCCATAATGTCTAAAATGCATTTATTGCAGCTCTCTTAAGTCACATGTTGGTTTACTGGCTTATTCCATTACCACCTGGCCTTTATGTCAGGATATATATCTTAGATTCAAAGTTTCTGCTTCTTAGGAGATTGGGCCTCCCTGTGGAGGCCTTGTACAGTGGCCAACACTTGTTGGGTATTTTCCTTCTATCCCCCTCTATCTTCAGATAGACTCTGTCTTAGCTGTTTAGGAAGATACACAGAGTTCTAAAGAAGTGTAGTGCCCATCTTAGGGATTCTCAGAGTAATGTTAAAAATAAATATGAAGAAAGAAACAGAATAACAAGGGGAAAATCCTATAATGTCAGAGCCACGAGAGGATCGAAGGATCATTTAATCCAGATCCCTCATTATTCTAGTAAAGGAATGAAGGTCCAGAGAGGGGAAGTAACTTGCCCAGAGTCACCTAGAAAGAAAAGTGCAGGTTCCTATCTCTTAGTTCAGTATTCCTTCCACCACATCAGCATTCCCAAAACTGAAGCTGAGGAAACACTGATGTCCCCAAAACTGACACCAAGCTTTTCTCTAAAAAGGGTGCTATGGTCTAAATAATATTGCATATGGTGTCCCCTGTTAGAGATTCAAAATGCATATCAATATGTTAAAGGTTCTGAGAAGAAGTCCTGCGGTTTTAGAATTTTGCCAGTGTTTCCTAAACTGATCTGTTCATGGAATACTTTTTAAAGAAATTGCTATTAACATCAGTTGGGACTGTTCTGACAATTACACAATTTAGGAAACACAGCACTTGTCTAAATACAACAATGAAGAGGACCTGAGTTGAATTCCTTCTAGAAAAGACAGAACTGATCACAAATATGAATGTAAGACTGCCTTCTTCTCTATGGAGGACAATGTGAAGCAAGGTTCAATGAAAAGCAAGGTGGTGAAACCGAGCAGGACTTTGTTTGGCTCCTGGGCATGGAAGCCTTTCTGTGTCCCCCATACCTTGTTTGTAGGGAATAGACTTCAGTATTCATGACCTTACCTGAATCCCAAAGGGCATATCCAAAGAGTTGCTCATCCAGGAAGGAAGGAGATGCAGAGACAAGGGAGGAGGAGCCAAGAAACAATCTCCAGCCCTGCAACAAGGTCCTGGTTCTGCCCCAAGGGATACACATAACAATATCTTTAAATTTGTTATAGAACTAAAGCCCCCAACAAATGGAAGATGTCAGCTTTCTTCTTTTCAGAGAAGACCATCTGGCCAGATTAAAGGAGCCAGAGAAACTCATCAAGAGATTACCTGAGACCAGAATAAAGGAGTGCAGGTTCTGCACACAACCTAATCTTATCAGCAACCCCACACTTGAACCATTGCTATAAAACTCCTCACCAAATCCTCCTGGTGGGACACAATTTTTGAGGGCAGGGAGTCTGATGTGTCCCCCTTTGCCTGGCAAAGTAATAATGCTCTACTTTTCTACTTCACCTGAAACTCTGTCTCCAAGATTCAGTTTGGCATCAGTGCACAGAGACCAAGTTTTCCGCATCAGCAGAAGAATATTACAAGAGGTGGAAATGATCGATCAAAGACTTAATGAAGAGAGAGGGATAGGGCTCAGAAACCAAGTTCTTCCAATGGTAGAAAAGGAGGGAAGAGGTGTTATTATTACTACTACAAGATGTTATAAAAGGGGGGTTTCAAATCATTCATTTAGAAGGTGAAAGTAACAGCATTCTCCAGAGCAGAAGTCAGAACACCCCCATCATGAGAGGCCAGAGCTCACACACAGCAGGCATTCAGTAAATATCTGTTGAGTGGATAAACTAGTGAAGCAAGCTGATTTACTTCAAGTTATGGAGAGAGCTCATGCCAAGTGAATTCAAAGGTACTGCTCATCTTCTGCACCTCCAGGGAAGATCAATGTTCTATGGGAAAAGAAGTAGGAATCTATATCCAGATACCCATAACCATTGGCTCCCTTATTTCCATAGGGTCTGAGGGGTTTTTCCTGGCAAACCCCAGCAATGAACTGAGTGTGGCTGGTGGAGGGAATGAGTCAGGTTGAGCTGTTTGTTTGTCTTCCAGGGCAGGGACATGCAAGAGTCAATAAAGACACTGGAGCCTCTTTGACTGGGCCTTGGAGCAAGAGATCAGCTTGTTTGTTCTAGGGAATTTGAACTTGGGTCAAAATGGCTCTCAGGGCCTCCTTTCCCCGGGGTAGAGACCTCCAGGCGGCAACTGAGGTCATCGGCTGGGCAGCCAGGTGCTCCGCCTAACAGTGCATTCCACAGAAGAAAGTCCTTTCACCAGCTTTTTTTTTTTTCTTCATAACATGCAATGGATATACCAACCTTCCACTTACTATCTGCAGGGTGTCTCATTTAACACAGGCCACAAAACTGGTGACAGTGTCAGCTTAAGGCTATAGCACATCCAAGGAGGTTCACATGCTTCCAGAATCCCAGGACTGGAAACAGCCTTAAGAAACCATTTCAAATACATCCTGCCCTCAAAGCAGGATCGCCATACCCACCTATATCTAAGTCAGTCTTCTTTTCTTCTTTCCTTTTCCCGATCACAGTAAGAATTTTAACTTTCTCAGGCTATCCAATCCCTGCTAGTCAGGCAACAATATAAAACTCCCCCTATGTGTCCCAGACCTTTTTATTGGAAAGTTCCTAATCTAGGTAAATTGAAAGTGAAGCGTTAGCTGCTCGTGTCTGACTCTTTGTGACCCCATGGACTGTAGCCCTTGAGACTCCTCTGTCCATGGCATTCTCCAAAAATACTGGAGTGGGAAGCCATTCCCTTCTCCAGGGGATCAACCCAGGGATTGAACCTGGGTCTGCTGCATTGAGGGCAGATTCTTTATGGTCTGAGTCATTGGGGAAGCCCAATCCAAGTACACTGATAAAACTTAAATTTCTAGAAGCTGACTTGCAAATGCTTATTAAGAAACAAAGCCACAAGTTCAAACCAACAACTGGTCTGAAAAGATAGAGACCCAAGAAGTATTCAAAGACGAAAGAGGTTACTTCAGGAAGCCTTCCTGGAAGAGGAGCTATGAAGCTGGGTTAGAGAGGAAGAAGGGAACAGAGGGAAGGGAAAAGTCAGACACGACTGAACCTGGGGATGGAAGTGGTTTAAGGGACATTTCAGAAGCCAGAAAATGTGTAGTATGGACAGGAGGCCAGGAAGCAGTTTGGTTTGGCTAATAGACAATAGGGAGGGACAGAAAAGAGCTGAGTGGAAGGAAGTTGATATGGGATCCTTGCAAGTAAATGTAGCGTTTGAGTGTGACAGGCATGGTGAAGTATAGTACTAAAAGTCTTGAAGTAGGAGTCAAGAGACATGGCTCCAGGCCCAAATCTGTGACCATGACTCTTAGTCTTCTCATCTGTAAAATAAGGACATTGGATCAGAGGGTCCCTTGCAGTTCTGAAACTGCAGGATGCTAAGGTACAAGGGACAATGAGGACTGCAATGGCAGTTCCTGGGCAAATCCATTTAATATTTTTTCCTTACAAGACAAGTCTAAGTTCCCTTTATCCCTGCTACTGAATTACAGCTTGAGCATATTTACTACATCAAAGATTAATCCTCTAAACCCGGCAAGCTCAATGGTTGAGCAGCAAGGAAATATCTCTATAAAGAGAATAGACTCTATAAATTATTGGTCACTTACCTAGAGTTGTTACTAAATTATTTTAAAAGGATATATATTCTGCTCCTATACTCTCTCTTCTGTCTTTCTCAGACTAATTGCTTCCTGAACTAAGAAGGGTGCCCAGATGGAGACCTGGGAAGTTTGATATATTCCGGATCCTTCAATGACTGAGATTCCGGATGATAAATAAACTGCTCAGTGGAATTTGAAACAACCTACTCACAGACTTGAAAGGAGTAGAAGCGTAAGTCATTGAAATTGCCCTCCCTTTTTCTCTTCTAAGCATTCCAAACAGCAGAATATTTCCACTGGATTCCACGAGGAAGTGTCAGCTTTCCCTTGCTCTTACCTCGGGCCTTATCACGTGCTTTTTTTGTTTGTTTTTTGGCTGTGCTTGGTCTTTGTCAAGGCATGTGGGCTCCTTGTTGCGGTGCACAGGCTTCTGTATTTGTAGCACGTGGGCTTCTCTTGTGGATGGATCATAGGCTGGAGGGTGCTCGGGCTCAGTAGTCATGGGTCATGGGCTTAGCTGCCCTGAGGCATATGGAACCTTAGTTCCCCCGCCAAGGACCAAACCCAAGTCCCCTGCATTGAAAGCTGGGTTCTTAACCACTATATTACCAGGGAAGTCCCGTCACATTGTATTTTAGATGTTTCTTTTTCTGTCCACCACTCTAGACTGTAAGCTCCTTGATGGCAGGGATTTAATTTTATTTATCTTTAAATATGGCTTAGATGGTAAGTAATCCACCTGCAATGAGGGAGACCTGGGTTCAATCTCTGGGTTGGGAAGCTCCCCTGGATGAGGGCATGGCAGCCCACTCCAGTATTCCTTCCTGGAGAATCCCCATGGACAGAGGAGCCTGGAGGGCTACAGTCCATGGGGCTGCAAAGAGTTGGATACAACTGAGTGACTAAGTACACAGCAAATCTTTAAATAAGACCTAGCATAGTGACTACCACATAGTTGATCCTTCCTTGTTCAAGCCTGAGTGCATAGATAAAGAAATCATTATCTGATTTTAAAAGACTGTCTAGTATCTAGCCTTAGTCTTCTGCAACCACAAACACTTACCTCTTTCTGTCTACAGGGCCAGTTAATGACACCCCCTTGCCCCTGAGTTAAATGTCTAAACCCTCATCCTGGTACCTGATAAGCATCTTCATCACAGCTCTGATCATGCTCTATCGTAAATGCTCTGCTTGTCTATCTTCTCACCCACCTGACACCACTAAAAATGTGGACACCTTGGCTTATTCATTTTGTACCCCTGGTTCAGAGTAGTAGCTATTACAAGTAAGGCAATTTGTTGAATCAATCAAAGAAACACAGTAGTTTATATTTTCCATGTTATAACCAAAGAAAGAATCCTTTAGGAGTTTATTAAAGATCAGTCTCTATGATGTTGTGCTTATTTGACCAAAGGAGAAGCTTGTGGAGGCAATCATATGGCTATTTTAATGATCTAAACATGCTTGAAGAAAGCTGAGCACCGAAAAATTGATGCTTTTGAACTGTGGTGTTGGAGAAGACTCTTGAGAGTCCCTTGGACTGCAAGGAGATCCAACCAGTCCATTCTAAAGGAGATCAGCCCTGGGTGTTCTTTGGAAGGACTGATGCTAAAGCTGAAACTCCAGTACTTTGGCCACCTTATGCGAAGAGGTGACTCATTGGAAAAGACTGATGCTGGGAGGGATTAGGGGCAGGAGAAGGGGACGACAGAGGATGAGATGGCTGGATGGCATCACCGACTCAATGGACATAAGTTTGAGTGAACTCCGAGAGTTGGTGATGGACTGGGTGTGCTGTGATTCATGGGATCACAAAGAGTCAGACACAACTGAGCAACTGAACCGAACTGAACTGAAACATGCTTCATAAAAACAAAAGTTGCCTATACAGTTCAAATAGGTAACTGTTCACCTCTAGTATTTTGGGGTAGTATTAATTCAGCCTCTCAATTGCACTATAAGGAGTGTGGAATGGATTAAAAAAATGCAAATATGGCTCTGTTGTCAAGGATGCACAGACTAAAACACATCAATGAGGGTGAACATAAGAAAGATGAAGACCATCAGTGCTATACAATTATCCAAAGAAAGGCATCAGGCAAGGGAAGGCTCTGGGGGTACTTGTCTTGAGAAATGGGAACAGGTGGCTAATCATTCAGGTTTTGAGAAACTCTCCTCTTATTGGCCCAGGAGAGCTTCTTAGGTATAGGGAAGAAAGAACAGACTGCTGGAAGAATGAGGAAAAGACCATCTAATAGTTTGAGGGAAATCAAGGCCAGACCCAAAATGTGAAAAAACTGTCCCAGTTATGAACAAGGAAGGCCAAGGAAAGTGGTAGTGAAATAGGAAAAATAGGCCTGATTTGTATGGCTGAGTCCTTTTGCTGTTCACCTGAAATTATCAAATTGCTTGTTACTTGGCTATACCCCAATACAAAACAAAAAGCTTTTTTTTTTAAAAAAAAGAAAAGTATAAAATAGGCCTGATTCAAAAGTGTTAGTTGCTCAATTGTGTCAGACTCTTTGAGATCTCATGGACTGTAGCCCATGAGGCTCCTCTGTCCATGGGGTTCTCCAGGCAGGAATACTGGAGTGGGTAGCCATTCCCTTCTCTAGGGAATATTCCCGACCCAAGGATCAAACTCAGGTCTCTTGCATTGTAGGCAGATTCTTTACCATATGAGCCACCTGGAAAGCCAATGAAAGGGTCTCATGAATTCTTCTGAAAGTTATAGGTGTGCTGTAGGTGAACACTAGGAGAGATTGATGAGAATGTGAGCTAATTAATCAAATGGAAAACTGGATGACCAGACTCTAGATGATCCATAATGGAATCTATACTCCCAAGTTGTGTGACATCTCCCACTTACCCACCTCTGTCCAAGGGGCCATTTCCTCTAATAATCTCCTCCTTTTCAGCTCCATGTTTGCCTTGTCAAAGAAGCCTTCCATAGCTAATGACCCCCCAAATGCCCTTCTCCATCCACAGCAATTTGGATCTTGGCTGTACTACATACTACTCATTCATTTCCTGACTTTTGTCATTCACTGTCTACCTCTGGAGACTGCAGTCTGTCTCATCTTTTTTAGAAGGGTATCCAGAATAGAAAGCATCTTATCCTCCTTTGAGCATTTTGTTTCCCAAAATTGTTCATGGCAGGAAAGCACAGACCACCCAAGGAAGACAGCCATCAGATGGCTCCATTCCCCGCATCACAGAGTCTGTGACGGGCTCTTCTCTCACACTGGAGTTATGGAGCAGGAGTTATAGCTCTCCCTGTAAAAAGTCATTATAATTATGAAAAATGTCTACGGCTCCTTCCACCGTTTAGGCAAAGCCTCTGGCTGTCCCAATGAGCAGAGATTTAAGATCCTGTTCTCCATAAAGATGGCTAGATAGCTGTAGAGATGGATGTGGTAACGCCTAATGGGTCACTGTTGAGTCATCACATCTGTTTCAGAAGCGGGACTGGACAGTCTCATCTGATAAGGGAGGGCTGAAAACAGCTTTTCGCCATTTTGTCTAGCCTAGCTGCCCCCTGCCCCCACTCGTTTCTGATATCTCTTTGCTTGGGATTTCTAAGAACAGTAGACTTCACAGTCTTTCTCAGAAGTACCTTCATTCAACTTCCCAGTACCGTAGGGCTTCCTTTAAGTGTAATCTTAATCTCTTATGCTGAAAATCCTGGTTGTTTCTGCTCTGGCCTCATGAAGGCCAGCATTTTCCTCTTTGTGTGTGTGTGTGCACGTGCTTTCAATACTTTATTTTTTAAAAATAAAGTGTTTATTTATTTATTTGGCTGTGCCGGGTCTTAGCTGTGGCACATGGGATCTTTGGTTGTGACATGTGAACTCTTAGTTGGGGCACATGGGATCTAGTTCCCTGACCCCAGCCCCCGCATTGGCAGCACAGAGTCTTAGCCACTGGACCACCAGGGAAGTCCTGCTTTCAGTACTTTAAATCACTGGTCAGCATCTTCTCTCCCCACCTGCTTCCTCTATCATCACTCTTCAGTCTTGAGCTTTCTCTTCTACATATTAATCACAACTTTCTTAGTGATAAACGTTTTTCAAAATCTTGTGACTTTTAAATAACACTTTTCTAGAGTCTGTAATAACTATCGCTTGGTTCAGAGTGGGTAAAATATATTATTCAAACAATAGTGCCTTTTGGCAGCAAACAATGTGGAAATATAGGCCAAACTCCAGGGGTCTATCACTAGGAGGTAATAAGTGATCCAGTGTAGAAGTGAGTGAAGAAGACAGCACTGTTCACAATCTGTGGCTTTAAAAGCAAGGGAAAGAGGTCAATCTGTGGTAAAAGTAAGACTTTTAAGATGGTAGACGGTGTGAAATCTTCATTTCAGGCTTTTAAACACAAAAACCCATCCTCCTGCCTAAGTCCAAAAATATTTCAAATGGTAAAGATAACTTCCTGGGTAGATGGGACAGAATGACTTTTCAAGCAAAACCTGTGACTCTTCTTTCTTCCTAAGGAAGATGATTTGGCTTGTGAAAATGGTAAAGGAATAGTGTTTGTCCTAGGAGTAAAGGTGCAGAGGCCAAGGGCAAGATGGGAAATAAGGACTGGTTCCCTCTGCCAGTGGTGCTCCCCCTCCCGCCTACCCACCCCTTCCAGGTGGATGCAATTGAGCAGCAACTCCATTCGTTCAGTTCAGTTGCTCAGCCATGTCCGACTCTGCGACTCCATGGACTGCAGCACGCCAGGTTTCCCTGTTCACCAACTCCCAGAGCTTGCTCAAACTCATGTCCATTGAGTCGATGATGCCATCCAACCATCTCATCCTCTGTCTTCCCCTTCTCCTCCTGCCTTCAGTCTTTCCCAGCGTCAGGATCTTTTCCAATGAAACTCCATTTGACTTACCCCAAAAAACACTCTGCCGTCATCCCACATTATTACTGACCAAAGCCCGGAACATCAACCCCACCCCTCCCAGGCAGAAAAGTAGAGCCTGGTTACGATATGTGTGTTTATTGATGAAGAGCACATATTCCTTAAGGTTGTCCTCAGTATCCTTATGTCTCTGGAATGCTCCTCCACCTCAACCACCCAACTCAGAGATGAAAATTCTCTTCACTTAAAATCCATCACAGAAGGTGCCTCTGCCACTTCCCTGGTGTGACATCTTTCCTCTCTCTCCTACAAACCTAATATCACTCCTGGGCAGCCATAGTCAGAACCCATTTCCTTTTCTTCTCCTGCCTACCCACAGAGTTGGTAGTCCAAGCTCTCTTGGACCAACCACTCGCCTCCCCATTTCAGTCTTAGAGATGAAGGTCAGACCAGGTGGTTAGCCTCCATGCCTAAAGTGTGAGTGCTCCTCCACGTCCAGATCCTCTTGAGACACAGGAGCTAGAAACGAGTCTGGTTTCTGTCACTCCGTGCACCTCAGAGCGGCTGCACCCACTAGAGAAGGGGCATTTCCTAGTTTACTGAGCTCGTGCAGGGCTACCTGCCCAGCTCCAGAGGGAAGATGGCAGATAGCAAAAAGGAACCTTGCAGATACTCATCAGAATCCAAGGCAGATAAAGCAAGGCAGTTTGCCATTCCTCCGAGGGCCTGACACTCCCTAGAGGGACAAAGGGAGCTGGGTACCCTGATCATCCAGAGTAATTGCTGCCGCCGCCACCCTGACAATAATAACCCCCGAACCACAGGCAGCCCTTTTCATCTGAAAGATCTCAAAGCTCCTAGCCGCCAGGTGCTCATTAAGCCCTCTTGGATGAGGTTGGCCTGACGGGTCTGAGCCTTGCTACAGACGGTCAGGGTCAGGGGGTGACTCAGAGAACATGGGGTGCCAAATGATGCAGAGGAGGGGGCCCACCACCTTCCTACACGTGGGAAAATGATTCTCCTTGGCCCAGGTCTGAGTCTTGACTCCAGAGGAATGAAAAGGCGACTAGCTCCTCCCCCAGCCCTCTACAAGCCAGGTCATGTAGAATGAATCCAACACAGAGCTCAACTACCCCAATACCAGACAGGACTGTTTACACCCCAAGAACTGGTGGGAGTCACAGGGAAGTGGGAATGGGCAAGGGGAGTTTTTGAAAGAGAAAAAGCAGAAATTAGAGACACCTTTTCTCTTCATGGAAACAGCCCCCTGAATCAAGAGGCTGGTTCTGCGCATGACCCTGGGTAGCAAAGCAGGGAAAGGCTAGTCTTCATTGCCCTGATATCAAAAGAGGAAAAATCTATTTTTCTACAGAAATGGCCTCTGTACAAAGCCTGAATTCAGAGTGAGAAGGGGGAGTTGTCATCCACTGAACTCTACACTTATTATGTGTAGGTCAGAATGTGAGTTCTGTTTACCACCCATTCTGCTATCCTGTCTCACTCGAGAGCCTCCATCAGACCACGCCAGGAGTAACACGGATCAGGTAAATGAAAATATCCCCACCTGCCTCCCTAGTCCACAGAGATCCCTATATTGAAGTGAATCCAAAATCATTTTGAATGGCTCTTTCTGACACAGACCACAAAGCCTGCCTTTAGAAAAATGGCCCACAAACCAATTCCATGGACCATTTGGATGGATCATTAGACAGACAATCTCAGAAAATCATATCCTTCACTCACTCCCTTTTTGTATTACAACTACCACAACAAAAGTTGAAAGGCCTTTTATCTGATGGGATATGTGGTTTTGAATAGAGTCATATCTAATCTAAAAATAAGCTTTAAAATAATGGTATCTTTGGTAACAATTTGAAAATGCACAAATGGGCAAGATTGCAAGCCTGTCTTGCTCTCTTTAGATGACCCAAAGCCAAATCACTACTGATTCATGTAGTAGCAATTGCTGGAATTTCAGGTATAGGTGCCTTCAAGAAAACGGCCTTTATTGTACAGCAAAAACTAACACTACATTGTAAAGCAATTACACTCCAATAAAAAAAGAAAACTACCTTTATTGCACTAACTTTCATACTCCAAAACTAGAAGATGAGAGTAGACACACTTAGTGGCCTAACCTGTGAACTGGGAGGAAGATCATTTCCTGAGTATTAAACCTGGAGAACCAATGACTTAGGAAAACATTGAGGGAGGAGAGTCAACTAATAGTTCCAGCTTGCCTCTGGAAACCTAAGCCCAGGAGACTTCAAGAAGTCCAAAGAGCCCCAGACCTGATGTTTAACAGCCCCAGACCTGTTCCTAAAGGTTTCCATCTCTCCACAACTCTGTAGTCGGGAGAAATATCAGAAGTATCCTCTGTCTGGGGGCTTCCCAGGTGCTAGTGGTAAAGAACCCATCTGCCAATTCAGGAGACTAAGCAACAGGGGTTCAATCCCTAGGTTGGGAAGATCCCCTGGAGGAGGGCATGAGAACCCCCTCCAGTATTCTTGCCTGGAGAATCCTATGGACAGAAAAGCCTGGCAGGCTACAGTCCATAGGGTCACACAGAGCCCAACACGACTGAAGTAACTTAGCAAGTACACATGCATCCTCCATTTTTATTTAATATACTCCTCAAGGTCATTTTTATATTCTTTTGCTCCTAAAAAGGACCTGCGCCTACCCTCCAACCTCAATTCTCCCAAGCAAAAGAAAGGAGAAAGCATCCATTTGCCCAGATATCAGGGGTTCCCACTCCCAACCTCCAAGAGGTGAGGGAAGCAGGGGAAAGACACTCATTAGCAAGTTGCAGGTGCTGTTACTAGGGTATTATTTGTTATTTGTTGGCTGCCAAGGCTTCCCTGAGCCTGCAAAGACAGAGCCATTGCCTCGGGGGCTGCAAAGTCTGAGACAGACAAACAACACACAACCCAGGCATGAAATCCGCCCCGCTAAGGAGCTAGGGGCAACCTCAAGGATCAGAGCCACCCTCTTCTTTAGGGAGTCCTCTGCCTCCTGAAAGTCTTGGGGAAGGTACAGATGTTCAGGGCAGACCCTGGTTCAGAGAGGAGAGGGCTGTCCATGGAATGAAAGGGGCTCCAGAGAAAGGAACCCAGGCACAGGTTGAGGCAAGAGGTTTTAGAATGGTGTGAGAGGTAGGAGGAAATGAGATCAGGGTTACAGGCTGGGACAGCAGGCAGAGGAGGCGGGGTGGGGGGAGAGGCATTGCTGAATGGTTGGGGGAGGCCAAGAGATGTCATCAGCTGTTGCGTGGGGGAGCACTGATGCCAGAACTCAAGTTGTGGCAAGAATGGACTGCCAGAGGTACCAAAAGATTGGGAGTTTCACCAGAGGCAAAGAGGGGCGGCTTGGTCACTGATAATACCCTCAGCTGAGATGCTACTGCTGCATGGTAACTGGCCCATCCCCAGTAAAAAGCAGGCAACAAACGAAAAGGCTAGCACGTGGCACTAAAGGACTCTTCAAGACAACATCCGCTCATGTATCCCTTTGCTGGGAGAAGTCCAACCGTCTCAGAGATGGGTGAAAGCTGTTTAAGTCTTGCCCGTGATGGCTTTCCCTAGGAAAGTCATTTGAGTGCTCAGCATCCCCTGGAATCTCTGTTCCATATCCCATCTTCTTGGTCTGGCCTCATCCTCTGTGCAGACTTCACTAGTACAAGGGAGCTTGTTAGGAGCTTTAGCAGGGAAGACTTCTCTTATCTAACCAAAGACAGCACTTCTAACTAAAAAACAGCACTTCCTGACTTTATTATTTTTTTAATGTGCAGCTTCAAGAGGGACATACATGAAAAGGAGAGGGAAACAGGGCCTCCCATCCAGTCAGCAGTGGAAATTGACAAGGTGAGAGACGTCAGAACCACACTCAGCCTTCACACCCCACACAGGGCGACAGAAAACAAGGGCTGGGAGGAGGACAGAGGGGACTGTGTCAGTTTCCTTACTCTCAGCAAGTCCTGGGCGCAGGTTAACCTCAGCACCTCCAACTCTGAAAGATCTCTTCTTATTCAGAAAAGGAGAATAGCAATTACCCTTCTTCATTTCGCTACCCCAGAAACTGGTTCTACAAGCCCCAAGCCAGGGTATCAAACCCCTGAGCCCCCTGTAAACTCAGCAGTCCTGGGTTTCGTTTGCTGGTCTCTTTCCAAGAATCCCAGGCTGCACCAAGTGAGGAATCTGGAGACAAGAAACCTGCTCGAGTTTATTTATTTCTCTCCTTCAAAACCCGCACCCATTACTCAATAACCTTGGAGGGCTCGCCTCCAAACACCGCAGGACAGCCCTCTCCTGCTATTCGTGCCCAAGCAGAGAGGCCAAATGCCAGCCTTCTGCCTTAGACTCACTAGCGCTACCTGCAATGGGATGGAAACTTCCTAACAGTCTGGTCTAAAAGGGCCCCAGGAGACAAGCCAGGACATCCCTTCTGCAGGGACAATTACAGGGTCATCGTGGAGAGCAGGTCTGCCCTGAAACGTCTTCTACCCCGTGCACACTTGCTCAGTCGCTCAATCACATCTGACTCTTTGTGACCCCGTGACCGGAAGTCCACCAGGCTCCTCTGTCCAAGGGATTCTCCAGACAAGAATACTGAAATGGGTTGTCATTTCCTCCTCCAGGGGATCTTCCCAACCTAGAGACTGAACCCGCTTCTCCTGCATTGGCAGGCAAATTCTTTTATCACTGAGCCCCAGCTTCCTGCAAGCTGTCAGAGCCCCTAAATACGATAAGAAGTAGCCAAGACTATAAATCTCTCTGTAAGTTTCCATGTTCACCCCAAATTGTGAAGTCCTAACCCTGTGAACCCTGGGAATGGAGAACAACAACCTAGACAATCCAAAAATGTTTAATAAATTTTCCAAAATCCATGTGGCTCTGAAATATTTTATTCAGTGTTTTTTGCACAACACGTGTTTATCTGTGTTATTTAAGCTGACATTAGATTGCTTTCCCCTAGCACACGCTTGCTTAGAGCTAGGGGTGGATGGGGAGCAAGCCCAGGGTCACAAAGATGTCCTAAAATGAAAATGAAATAATTGTTCATGTTAAAAACTATTGCCTACTGAATCCTCATAGTCACTGTATACAGAGAAATCCAGAACTACCATGCATCCACCAGGGGGCCAGCTGGCCAGCAATCCTTCCCAACAGCAAACACTGGGGCTGAGGGAAACGAGATATTATTACTAATCACTGCAGGCTCTGGGGGCACTGGAAGGTCTGCTCTCATATGTTAGTGGTGGAATCAATTCCATCCTTCAATTGGTTTTCAATTTGACTAATTTATTGAAAGGAGGAAAGGCAATCAGGCCAGGCACCATGGAAGACTTCCTAATAGAAATGTGGATCTATTGAGCTCTAGGATCTCTTAGACTGGTTAGCTTTAAAAGCATAGAATCTGTCCTCTTTTTCAAGCTAGATTATAAGACAGTCTGTCCTGAGGCTGCGAGACTGGTAAAAGGACACTACTGCTCACTCAGAGTCTTGACTCTTCTCTCCTCAGGGAAGCAGATTCAATATCCAGAAGGTGAGGGCTGCAGTGTTATTTTACAAACCAGCCCTCCCTATATCAACGCCATTTACTGTACTGGAAGCCAGTATTAAGTGAACCACTAGCGTAGTGCATCAAAGGCTTATTGAATATTGATTCCCATTTACGTGACAGCAAAATGGCCTAAGAAATCTTCTCTGGATGCCTCAGCTCCTTGATAAAGAGGGTGTTAGTTTTGTTTTATGAAGCCGGGATCCCAGCCAGTCACATCTTATAGCTCCACTTACTTTTATTTAATAAAAACAAAGGATGGTATGAGTGAGGAGGGGGGGTTTGTTGTATCATGTTGTTTTTCAAGAGGATTCGATCTGTGAGCAAAGCAGGAGAAACAGGAGTTGGACTTCAGGGAGGATTTTGTCATGGGCCAAAAAGGGAACAAAGACATCCTAAAATGACATGCCATCTTAAAGACATATATATAGGGTTCCTTCTTCCAAGAAAACGGTAGATAGGGAAGAGATTTTGCTGGCTTGCAAGTACGATACCAGCAAACAATGAAATACACTGCTTTGGCAGCAAGGGCAGAATCACAGAGTCTGTCTTCAGGGAAGCCAGGATAAAAAGGTTTCCATATCCCTTCTGTATATGCCAGGTCTCCCTAACCCAGCCCTTAGTGGGAATTCCCACTAGCCTCCAAATTTTACAGAAAAAGAGATTCCACTATTTTCCCACCCCCAGTTTCTAGCAGAGAAAAATTCCCTGATGTTAAGCTTTAATTCTATTTGCCTATTTTTTTTAAAGTTTTCCATTCTGGAAGATAAGCTACAATACTTTTGTGGGAAAGGACAGACAGCTGCATACCTGAACAACAGGAGGGTGGGGTGGGGAGCATGGAGAACAGGGGTCAGGCTTAGCAGGCGAACCCTCTCCTGGATCCTCACCCCCAGCCCACTCAACCTCAACTCTTAAGGTGAGACACCTGACAAAACTCAGTACGGAAGACCGCAGAAGCCACTTCCCCGAGCACCTCTAACTGGACGGGGTGAGGAGGCAGACGGATGCCAAGACTGGAAACAGCACAGAGGGAGGGTGGAACAGAGGAGCTGGGGAATGCCCACAAATCGGTCAGCCTGCCAACGGCCACTGACCCCGTTTTAATATCCCAGAGGTTGGAGGCGAGAGCAGAAATCACAGGCTCCAGAAAAAACAATCTTTGAAAGAAAATTGCCTGTCGCAGCCAGAGATATATGAAAGTGCTGTTACAGTCGGGGGGAGAGACTGTAAAACTACACCTGGTTATTGCACGGACTGGCTGACACCATGATGCTTTTGCACAGCAAACAGTTTTGTTTGAAATGAAAAATCCCTATGGACTCGGGTAACTAAGATGGTGCCGGATGAGGTAAGTAGAGAGAGGAAAAGTGGGCAGGGCTGCTCCAGCTTCAGCGCAGAAGCAGATCTGGGATGATTGGGTTGATACTGGGATGACCAGACTGCAAGGAGGAATGAGAGGTGGGACCAGGACGTGGAATTCAAGTCCCACAGTAGCCAGAAGCAAGAAGAAAGCAGGAAATTTCTGGCCCCAGGGATTTTACACCAACTTCCGCAAGTAAACTCTCCGTCTCTCTCCTCTGACAGCCTTTGCACTTGCGTCCTGCCCTTCCCATCTGACTTTCTCTCTCTTCTTCTTTCACTTACCTTCCACTGTTCCCCTCTCCCTTGCCCATATTTGTATCTTTCACTTTCTCTCTGCTTCTGCCTGGGTTTTACTATCTGGTCCTCTAACTTACAACTATCTTTGTGTCTTTGGCTCCATGGTATCTTTGGCTTTTGTTAACCCTCCTTTCTTCTTACGCCAACCTCTGTGTCTGTCTACTTGGACATTACTCTCCCTGATTTTCTCTACCAAAATCAGAGACAGGGAATTCTAAAGAAAACTGTTCACTACCTTTTTGTGAAACACTTGCTTAACATTATTTTATTTAATCTTTACGAGTCTGAAAATTAGGTCTTATTATCCCCGTTTTACAGATGGGAAAACAAGAGTAAAGACTGCTAAGCAGCAGAGCCAGGATTCATACCCAGAACTGCTGACTTCAGATATCCAACCTTAACAATTAATGGGCAAGAAAAAACAAACAGAAAATGGTAAAAGGGTAAGTAGATGCCCTGGAGAAAACCATAGGGACAGGAGCAGGTAAATGTTCCAGACCAATCAGTGGGAGCAACTTGATGTCCTTAACCTGCCTGCCTTCAGGCCCAATGGACCAATTACCAGATCTGTCAAAGAGATCCTCAGCTCTATCCAGACTCAATAGAGAACCACTAGCCCCAAGAAGAGTATCCTCCCCTTGGCTGGGCCTAGTCTTTCCTAAACCTCCTCTCTAATTGAGCCCTGAAATTCTTTGTGGGGAAAAAAAAAACCTGGCGCCTTCTGCCTTGGGATGGCACTGTCTCCACAGCCAGACATCTGTTCATTTGTTATGTGTAAATATAACATCATCAGAAACTGTGTTGGATCACAAAATTCTCAGGCTGGAAGACAAGCCTTTTTTTTTTTTTTTTAAATCTATACCAAATAAATCTCTTTTGTTGTAAAACTATAGTCCTCTCCATGTTCCCCATCCTGTACCTGACACCCTTCATGCTTACAAAGTTTTCCTTAGCACTCCTGTTCTCCCCTGCTAGAACTGAATCTCAGTCGCCAGACTTTGCCATCCAGTTCTCGGATAAGCGATGGCATCTTCTAGCTCCCATGAGTGCCTGGCGTGTGCCACAGAGCATGAGATGGGATCTCTGTTATCTCAGCGTCATTACAAATGGAATAATTGGTCATAAAAATTATGCAGCCTGTTGGAAAAGAAATAACACACACGCTCATTACAGATTTCTGAGATAGCGTCTCCTGGCTAAAATTTCACGTTTTCTCCACATCCCAGTCACCACCAATATCCCCGACTTCCTGTGCCCCAAGCACTGAATCGTCTCCAGAAAGAAGTCTGAGACAAGAATACAGACTCAAAGCTATAGCCGCATCAGAAGTTCTGCTCAACTAAACCAACATTACCTGACCTAGAAGTTGAAGAGTTCTTTAAAAAAAAACAAAAGGCCTGAAAGGTGGAGGGATCTCCTTAAATTTCCTCCTCATCAGCCAATCTGTATACTGACACTGGTATGAAGTGAGATCCAGAGAAAGGAGGTGCCATTCCCTGTGGGCAGGGAAACTTCAGTTTGATGGTGAAAATGGGCGTGTTTAGGACACGGACATACTGAACCCAAAGTTGGAGCACAGTGGTGGTTCTAAGCTCCCAGAGCTGGTGTAAAATATAAGAGGGAGATACACTGGACTTCCCAGGTGGCACTAATGGTGAAGAACCCACCTGCCAATGCAGGTAGATGTAGGAGACCCAGGTTTGATCCCTGGTTTGGAAAGATTCTCTGGAGGAGGGCACGGCAACCCACTCCAGTATTCTTGCCTGGAGAATCCCATGAAATGGCTACAGTCCAGAGCATCGCAAAGAGTCAGACACAACTGAAGTGACTTAGCACACACACTGGTAATAGATGAAATGACCAGCCCCACAGAGAAGAAACAAGGAGTGTTATTATTTATTCTGAATGATGAGATGCTGAAAATCTACTATCTATAGGCACTATCGATATTCTGAAAGGCCTGGGGTGCACCCCGCCTCATGGTCCTGACTATCAGGCCCCAGTGCCTCACCCCACCACTTCCAGGCATGCATAATACCCAAGGGTTAGATTATTACACGTGGTGAAATCAAAGGGCACTGCTCCAAAAGAGAAATGCTTAAAATTTTTTTTAAATTTACCTATTGTGGCTGTGCTGGGTCTTCCTTGCTTTGCTGGCTTTTCTCTAGTTGGAGGGATCAGGGGCTACTCTCTAATTGACGTGTGCAGGCTTCTCGTTGCAGTGGTTTCTCTTGTTTCAAAGCATGGGCTCTAGGGCACTCAGCCATCAGTAGTTGCAACTCCTGGCCTCGAGAGCACAGGCTCAGTAGTGGCGGTACAGGGGCTCCATTGCCCCACAGAATGTGGGATCTTCCTGGACCAAGGATGGAACTTGAATCTTCTGTGCTGACAGGACTCTTACCATTGAGCCACCAGGGAAGCCAAAGAAATGCTTTTTTAAAAAAATTTTTATTAGATTATAGTTGATTTATAATATTGTCCTAGTTACTGCTGTTCAGCAAAGTGTATCAGTTATGCATATACGTTTATCCACTCTTTTTTAGCCTCTTTTCCCATATAGGTCATTACAAAGAATCAAGAAGAGTTTCCTGTGCTATAGAGTGGGTCCCTATCAGTTATTTATTTTACATATAACATAGTAGTGTGTATATGTCAATCCAGTCTCCCAATTTATCCCTCCCAATACCACACTTTCCCCCCTGGTAACCATAAGTTTGTTTTCTACATCTGTGAGTCTATTTCTGTTTTGTAAATAAGCTCATTTGTAGCATTTTTTAGATTCCATATATATGCAATTATCATATGATATTTGTCTTTCTCTATCTGATTTCTTTCATCAGCATGACAATCTCTAGGTCCATCCATGTTGCTACAAATGGCATTATTTGTTTCTTTTACATGGCCGAGTAATATTCCATTGTGTGTGTATATACACCACATATTCTTTACCCATTCCTCCAGCAATGGGATCAATGCTTGGAGATGACAAGAGATACACACATGAGGCCTTTTGCTCAGGCTGTGGTCTGGAGGTCTCTGCTCTCAAAATTACCACTAGGCAAAAAACAAGAAACACATTGCTCCACCAATAGAGCAAAATATAGAGACTCAGGAGCCCAGAAAAACATGGGAAAGATGCAGAGTAACCTCCTCCCATGACTCTGGGGGAAACCTCTCGTTTATATTATTTTCCCACTCAGCAGGTCACCTCTTCTTCCCCAGTTTACCCCAAACTATTTTGCTCTCTGGGATTCCCAGGTAGCTCAGTGGTAAAGAATCTGTCTGCCGATGCAGGAAATGTGGATTCTATCCCTGGGTTGGTGAGATGCCCTGGGGGAGGAAACGGCAACCCACTCCAGTATTCTTGCCTGGAGAATCCCATGGACAGAGGTGCCTGGTGGGCTACAGTTTGGGGGGTCGCAAAGAGTTGGACACGAGGGAGTGACTGAGCTTGCATGCACTTTGCTCTCCAGTTGCTCTATAATCCCATTCAAGATCTAAGGGCCGGTCACAGTTCCCGGCACCCTCTTGTGGAGATGACCAAGACGCACCCAGCACTAATCTAAAGAGTCTCACGCTCCTGCCTCCACGTGTGCTTCTGGACATCTCAGCTCCACACCCGAACCTGGGAGAGCAAGGGGGCATGTTGGCCACTCTCCCTGATTCCCGATGGGAGAGGGAACAAAAAAGAGGGAGGCTGGCTATGAGCCAAGCAGACGGAGAGACCGGTTCCTAGTTTTCCCAGCCGTGGACTCAACTTCTTGGAGCTGGAGTGGAGTGAGACGAGGAGATTGCTATGTGAAGAACAGGTTTGACTCCCACACCCTGTCTCAACTCTCTGTGCTTCTCCGAATGCCCTCTGTGGGGTGAGGAGGAAGGAGGGAATTACACCAGCTCCTCAGCCATTCCCAGCTACACTCAACCCTCCTACAAAATATGAATCAGCACCGGTGGCGGAGACAGAAACCAGGAGGTTATTTTGAGATCTGTGAGCTCTGCCTCTCCCTAGGACCTTAGGGACAAATGTCTGCTGGGGACAAGGTACCATTCTGAGGTGAACACCATCAGTCAACCTCCAAGAGAATTTTAGGGAGCTTGAACTCTGTCCTACGCAACTTGGAGACAGACGCCT
The DNA here is from genome assembly GCF_014754425.2 of Oryx dammah. Classification (NCBI taxonomy): domain Eukaryota; kingdom Metazoa; phylum Chordata; class Mammalia; order Artiodactyla; family Bovidae; genus Oryx; species Oryx dammah. The sequence goes on along the minus strand of NW_024070213.1, from coordinate 90,901,130 downwards.
GGGAGGTCCCCATGCCTTCCCCTCAAGAACACTGTCTCCTGTGCCCTCCCAGCCTCGCAGAGCCAGTTCCCAGCTTTCTAGGCAATTCTGATGGGGTTTCATAAATTCAAAGGACACAAATATCCTTTTTCCTCTCTTCAAAAATATCCACACAGTTTGAATCTAGTCTGGAGTGTTACTTAAGTAGCTTTTACTCAGGCACATCTACAAAATAAAGTATGTATCATCCCTCTTCAGCAGAGCTTCTCTCACTTTGTTACCCATGGGGTTGTTCGGTCGCTCAGTCTTGTCTGATTCTTTGCGACCCGATGGACTGCAGCACATCAGGTTTCCCTGCCTTCATTATCTCCCAGAGTTTCCTCAAACTCATGTCCATTGGATCGGTGATGCCATCCAACCATCTCATCCTCTGTCGCCCCCTTCTCCTCTTGCCTTTGATCTTTCCCAGCATCAGGGTCTTTTCCAATGAGCATGGGGGAGCCTGTCCAAATGCAGATTCTGACTCCACAGGTCTGGGGTGGAGCCTGGGATTCTGCATTTCTGACAAGCTCTGAAGTGAGGCCAATACTGCTGGAGCCCAGGCCACGCTGTGAGTGTGGAGGATCTAGGATGGAGTAGGTGAACCCAGGGGAGATTTCTGGGGGAGGCTCTTGCCTTGAGGTTGCCTCCAGTCTGAGAGGAAACTAAAACACAAAGAAGGTGAGAACGGGGTAAGAGCCGCCAGGCAGAACACTACAGAGTGCGGGAGGGGTAGGTCACGTGATTAAGGCCGGGGCATCTTAAGACATCAGGGAGGATGTCGAAGCAGAAGCATGGAACAGAAGAGGAAAGTAGGGGCTGGCAGCACGAGGGCAAGGGAGAGGGGTAACACGCGCACAGGATGGGGGAAAGAAGGACCCTGGAGCAGGAGCATGGGGCCAGGATTGCTCTCAGAGCAGGGCACTGAGCCAGGAAATGCTAGGAGCTCATTGGAGACAGTCCATGGGGGCAGTGGCGATGGGTCTAGAAATTCAGCCCTAGGACCTGAAGTTTAACAGAAAAAAGAAAGCCTCTGTGGTCAGAATAGTGCTATAAGAAGCTAAGTCAAATGGTAGTGGAGGCACGCCTGGGGCTAGGGGTAGGGGGTGCGGAGTTGGTGTTTCATGGCACTGAGTTTCAATTTGAAAAGATGAAAAAGTTCTGGAGCTGGACGGTGGTGATGGTTGTACAACAATGTGAAGGAACTTGATGCCACTGAAAACCACACACATAAAAATGGCTTAAACGGAGAATTTTATGTTATATCTATTTTATCACAATAAAAAAAGTTATAGTGGAGGCTGAGGTCATAAAAAGATGGCACTACTATGTAAAAATGACTAAAAAATTTAAATAGGACTAAGATCCAAGCCCACCCTAGACTGAGGAGATGCTGGAAAATGAGCCTCCTGAAGTAAACTAAAATCTGGAACTCTTTTAACCCCAAACCCCACCCCCTCTCCACTTCGCTCTCCTACCATAATGCGCGATGCTTATGTTCTTAAGGATTTGAAAGAAAAACAACCACATTACAAATGGGTTTCTGTTGAGTCTTTGAGCTCGACCTGCTCATCTTGAGTCACTAGGAGCTGCTCCGCGGGCAGTGCACGGATCTCCTTGCTCAGCAGCCTGCAGGTGAGAGAGCAAGCCAATGAAGAGGAAAGGCCAGCTCTTAAAATGCCCAGGCTCAGAGTCCCTGGGAACATGCAGCTGTGTCCTGTCTCTGCAAAGGAGTTCAGGAGAAAAGAGATGCGCTGAACTGGTAGAGAATGAAAACAAACTGTGAAAAGAACCTACCAACCATCCAAATTGGAAACCTTCCCAAGAAGAAAATAGTGGCCACCCTAAGAGGCCAGAGGAGCAAAGAGACAGGTCTGTCTACAGTCAGAGGCGTGGACATGCTTGGGCTAGAGAAGGGGCTGCACAGAACAGAATGCCAGCATGCTGTGTCAATGTTTCTACCAGGCGCAGGCTGTGAAGTTGGCTTGCCTGAAAATCAAGGATGAGCCTCAAGCCAGACAACTAGAAGAAATCCCTGACAGGATTATGGGGTTGAGGAGGGAGTCTGGGGAAACCAAACAAGTTTCCTCGGGTCAGAGGGGAGGCAGGTAGAGGAAAAAGGAAACCCTAGAAAAGTGAAGCAGCTCCCCTAAAACCCGTTATGTTGATCCGTCCAATGGAGAGAATCCAGAGCGATACCCCATCACAACCCATCTGTCAGGGTGAGCTCGGACAGCCAGGGTTCCAGGGAGCTGGGAAGATCCCGGAATCCAGGCAAGTTCTCTGCCCCTGAGCAGTTTCTGCCCCAGCTTTCTGCCTCCACCCTCTGTAGGTAATGGGGCAAATCCAGTGGCTGCTCTTAAGTCATTAATAGGAACAGAGCTTGATGATATTTTCTGACTCAGGGCAGCCTAGTCAGACTCTTAATTTCTCTTTGGAAATCCATCATCTGGGATAAAAGCATCACTACCGCTCTCCCATGTAATCCCAGGCTCCTCCCGGGTCATCAGAGAAATCCCCGTCTCCAGGGATAACGCCAAGGAAGTACCTCGTGCTAGTGGGGGGGGGGGGGGGACGGTTGTTGGATCTCTTTTACTTATGTTCTCATGCCTAAATGGTTAAGAACTCCTTCCTGAAGTCTCTCCTCAGTCCCTCTTACTTCAAGGAAAAGTATTTGTTTTCTTCAAGAAAAAATTTTAAAGGGACATGGGTCTCATTGGCAACAAAGATCAAAGAACTGCTGTCTACAAATTGAGTACAGAGGGAAAAGCAGGGAAAAGACTAAAAGTTGATGTAATTCATAATTATTTAATATTCTCTTTTTAGCTATACTATTTATAGGAGAGAAAGGCTCTTCTGCGTTTCCACTGAGAAGTTAAGAGGGAGTCATGATCTAACCTTCACACAGTTTTTAGGGAACTATTATACCCATCCTTTCAACCAGTCTTCACAAACATCCCAAGATATGGGAAAGTAGCTATTATTATGGTTTTGAGGCTCATTTTAAAATACTTATTTGTTCATTGAATATTGAAGCCCAGGGAATGATCTGGACTGCAGGAGTTAGGTAACTAAAGTTAGGTATCAAGAAGAATTAACCATCTGTAAAAATTCTGAAACATTAGAAAGCAATACTAAGGGATAAGAGTCCATCCAACTTGTCACGGCTGAAAGAGGACTTTGGGAAAAGATGGCCAGGGGCCTTCACTTGTCGCCTTCTATCAGAATTGCTCAGTGCTCTGTGCTTCCTCAAACTGCTCAGAGCCTGTGTGTCCCCCAGAACCAACCAGGTCCTCGGTAAGTATTTGACGAAAGAAGGGGTAGGGAGAGAGGAAAAGGAAGGCAAGCAGGGCTGAGGTGCATTGGAGGGAGATTAGGAGAGGTTGAGAGGAAGCTCAGGAAGGAGACAAGATGGGGAAGGGGGGAGAGCCCAGGAGCTACCATATACCCAGAAGAGAAACAGGCTTAGAGGGCACAGGAGCAAGAGAACTAGGGGAACTAGGGGCCCCCAGGACACCAGTGGTTAAGATGGGAGCAGGGTCATAGGGAAAAAGAAGGTTATGGGGCGATTTCTATGCAAGAAGCACAGTTGGTGCCTCCTTTTAGAGGTACCTCCTTGAGGATCCTGTAAGTCAGGGCCTATGTTAGGTGCTAAGAAGAGGATGGCTAAGAAGAAGGGAGTGTAAGACAGACAAGCAGGAGACAGATATTTTTGCAGCAAACATCCTACAGCATATCAGCAAGGATGGAGAAGCCAGCTTTGGCAACCGCTTTACTGAGAAGTCACTAGACAAGTCAGGCAGGTGGAAGGAATTCGGGGAGCACATAGAAGCTACTATGCCTAAGACATGATCTCATGTTGCTGGGCATCTGGGCACCCACTTCAACTCAAGAGCTGATTACAAAGGGGGCAGAACTGGGGCAAAAGTCAAGGGACTCTGGGACAGGAAGCAGGGTAGAATCTTCAATATGCTAGGTGTCTTTTGGAGAGGAACTCAAGCTCGCTGGCTTTCACAGGGAAAGTGGATAGAATCGTCCAGCTGGGATTTTTGCCAGATCCAGGCCTCACACTTTTAACACTTGAGCCATAGAAGCAACAGCTTCTACCCACTCCCCATTATCACCTTCTGCTCCCCTGATTCAATGTCCTCTGCTCAACAGCAGACAGACTACACTGAGGTGCCTTGAAGAACTGGAGAGATACAGTGTGTGATAAACTGGTTCCTATTGCTGCATGGAAATTTTCAGGAAGGATCATTGGACCGTGGATACCCAAATTAGTCTCTGGTTTCAGAGGAGAGGTCCATCTGTCTATCTACGATAAGGATGGCGCTGCTCAAAAGATTCACTGAAACCCCAGACCACACCGCTGGTAAGAAGGGACACTGGCTTTTACTGCATCTTTCCATCCACAGAATTCCTGAATGTACCTAGAGAAATCAGAGTAGATAATTCAGTTAACCTTGGAACTAGACTCTACCCCTATTAAAGACCCCTACTCTCACCCACCTCCCCATCCCAGATTTTGATTCTTTCGAGGATGAAAAGGAAGCAGTTCTCCCCTACAGCTTCTCCTGACCTGCTGCAGGAATCAGAATAGAAATGAAGAGTTCGGCCATCACCATGGAAACCAGCAGTCTCTGCGGCTCCCACCTCACACACTCTCCCATCAGCTCTTCCCTCCCACCTCTAAGTCATATCCAGCTCACAAGATTCCTCTTTGTGACCAATACACTAATTCATTTGGAACAAAGAACAGAAAAATAGCTGGTTTGGGCAGTGGGGGAAGACTGACCCTTGGCTTTCTAACCACTCACCTCAGCGGAGATTCTCTCCTAGACCATCATGCCTCTGCTCTCACACAGATGTTCCTCTTCACCCCCACCATCCATTTTCGGCATCCCTCTGAGCCCTCTCCCTCGTCACACACAGTTGCCCCCTCCAGAACCCCTTTTCAACTCGTCCCCCCAAATAGATCCATTTGCCTAAAAAACCCCAGTTCACAACTGCTCACCCTTATACTGCCATCCTCCAAGTCCAGGCACCTTCACCCCCATTCTTCACACCTCCCCATACACAGCCACTATTTCCACAGTCCCGGAGCCTCTCATCCCCATCCAGTTACCCTCCATTCCTAATGTTCTCCAATTCAGGGTCCTCATCGTTTATTCTGCCCCCCCCCCCCCCCGAATCTCAAGCACTCCCTAATGAAAAGGGGTCTTACAAAATATCAGCCTTTCCCATCATCCGTTCCCTTTCCCCGCTCAGTCTTAATTCATCTAAATTGGAGGTCTGAACCATGGGCCCCTTGAGAGAAGAGGAGAGAAAGGAACTCTCCCTCTCAATGCTCCCTTCTCCTAACTTGGTCCTGTGTTGCTCCAGTCTCGGTTACCCCACTGGGGGCTGTGAGAGTTAATCAGCCTTTTCCAGATTACTCTGAGATTCCTGAGATAGGCTCCAAAGACTATTCTGAGCTGAGAGGAATTTTATCGGCATCTTTTATGGCTTTGTTTGTTCTTCAATTTCTCCAGCTTGGACTCTTTAGCTGAATCTCTTTAGTCATAAAACAACCTCAAAAGAACAAGCTGAACCCAAACAATGTAGATCCACCTTGATGCCTGCCCCTCATCCCACTCTGTGTCGGAGAGAGGGTGCCTGGATCCCTAGGCTGCCCCTAACCTGCCCAACCACTCCAAACATCATCTCCAAACATGGTATCCCACAGCCCCCCCATCTGGGAAAATGGAAGCAGAAGATGACTCAGGGGGTCAGGGAGGATCAAGGCTTGTTTAGAGCTTTGAGATCTCTAGATGAAAAGTAAGAAGGGTGGGGAGTTGTGAAAAAGTCAGCGTCTGGGGCTCAAGAGCAAATCACTGTCCACCCCACCCACCCACTTCCCAGACTGAGGTTCTTAGTCTTTCATAAATGGATGCAAAACAGGTTTGCATCGAAGCATGAGCACCTTAAGCTAGCCTGAACAGAACTGCCGGGCATTTACTTCCCTAGGGATTTGAAAATCTAGAAGACAGACACATCGTTTTAGGAGAGGCTCCATCTGTTTCAGCAAGATGAGCTAAATTTCCATGAAAGCCCAGTCTGTTACTGTACTGGTCAAGATCCAGACTTCAGTAGAGAAGAGGCTCAAGAGGGCTGAACATAGGGTCTTTTCTGTTTCCAGAGTTGCTTAACCTCACCTCTCAAGAATAAGACAAGAAAAAGCTGGTAACAACACCAGAAGACATTAAAGGTGGACTGATCACGTACTCTCTTTCCCAAAGAAACCTCCAACTTTCTAGCTTTCCCTCTGGATACTTTTTTCCCTCAATTATCCCACCCATTTTCACAGCTTCGATTGTTATTTCTATGTAGGTGAGCTCTCAGTGTATCCTTCCATACCTGACCACGTTCTCCCTAGTCTTCTACTTCCCACATATGATGAATTTACCTAGTAGGGGTTCTACAGCAACTTAATCTAAAATGTAATTCATATTATCCCCCAAATCAGCTGTTCTAACTTCCTCTTTTTCTTTAAACAGGTACCAGTATTCTATCAATCACCAAAGCTAAGAACCTCCAGCTTCATCTTTGACTCCCATTTCCTGTGCCCTCTTCTCCATTGTACCTACACTTCCCACCCCATCCCCATCAAAGCCCATCAGTGACCAGGTTCTGCTTATCATGCTTTTCACAGTGCTGATACCTCTATCCTTTCGTGACTATTCCCATGCCATTGTTAGTCTTTCAGCATCTCTCATCTAAACTTCTACACTAGCATCTAACTAGCATCCCTGCCTCTGTCTTTTTTGCAAGTTATCTTCCCATTGCCTCAAGAATAATCTCATTTAAACAGTTTTTTTGATGTCATTTCATCCTCTCCATTAGAACCTACAGTTCTGTTCATATCTCTTTCAGGGTCCTCATATGAACTCTCAGTTCCAGATAAATGGGTCACTCTTTCATTTATTCAACAAATATGCTTTAACATTTACCTCTCACATCTTTGGCATGTTGAGAGAGCAAATGTGAATATATACCATTCTTGACCTTAAGAAGCTCAGAGAAAGCTCCACTGAGTATCCCTAAAATACGTCTTGTACGTCTTGTTTCCAGGACTTTGTGCACTCCAACTATGTAGAATGTTCTCTTGTCCAGTCTAAAAGTTTTCCTTAAAATCCTACCTCTTCCATGAAGCTTTCCCTAGCCTTCCTGCCACAATTCTCTCTTCATTCTCAGAATTCCAATAGCATTCAGCTGTCTGTATCACTGGGCATGTCTTAGTGCCTTGGTGTATAGTTTCCCAATACTACACTTAAATATACTAATACTTTCCCAGATGAGGCGTCTCAGGTGGTGCTAGTGGTAAAGAATCTACCTGCCAATGTAGGAGACGCAAAGACACGGGCTCCTTCCCTGGGTCGGGAAGATCCCCTGGAGTAGGAAGTGGCAACCCACTCTAGTATTCTTGCCTGGAAAATTCCATGGACAGAGGAGCCTGACGGCTACAGTCCATAGGATGGCAAAGAGTCGGACACGACTGAGTGACTGGCACTTTCCATTAATGACTTCAAGCATCTGGAAGGTAAGGACTCTGGCTTTCTTTTTATCACCCCAAAAACATTTAGCACAGTGCCTGTAATATGATTGGAGATACCATACTGGCCAACAGAAAAGTGAATTTCCAGAGTGGAAACACAATGGTACTGAAAAAAAGCACTGGTTCCAAAATCAGAAGAAGTGAGTTTACCTTCCAGCTCTACCAGTTATTAGCTGAGACCTTACATTCTGAGCACAGTGTAGAGGGTTTTATGAGGATTTAACTTCATGCAAAAACACATGGAAAGAGTATACCAGTGCCTAGCACCTAATAAATGCTCAATAAATACTCGTTTCCTTCATCTCAGTTTGGTTCTGACAAGAAGGGAGGTTGGACAAAATAACCTTCTTTGGGGGCCTTCCAGCTTCAGTGTGTACAGGTCACAGGAATACAACCAAGGGAGAAGAACTAACCTACTCAATCACTGCTGGCTTTCTCGCCAGTCTTTATTCTTAAAATCCTCAGCACTTAGTCTGCTTCTTGTTATCACGTTTGTCATATTGCAACCTCTCCTCTCTAGGGAGTTTCTCACCCAACTTTCCCTCAGGATTGCCCAAACTAGGAAAGTGGTTCAAGAACTTCAAGTCTAGAGAATTTATTTTCTCCATCCTCCCATTTCCTAGACCCGGCATCATCTCATCTCTTTTCTGAAGATGCTTAGGTGAGGATATTACAACTCAGTGCTTCAGCATCCCTTCAAGGAGCCCATTCTCATCAACATCAACCTCCACCTTTCCCAGCATCTCCCAGATACTGTGAAAAGCTTGGGACAGTGGCCTGAGCAATGAAGTGGCCAGGAAGGCTCAAGAAAATCTGGCACCTCCCTGTTCAGCTGAAATAGTCAAGTCATCCATCCTGGAAGGAGAAGTGAGTGAGTGATAGTTGCTCAGTTGCATCTGACTCTTTGCAACCCTATGGACTGTAGCCTGCCAGGCTCCTCTGCCTATGGAATTCTCCAGGCAAGAATACTGGAGTGGATAGCTATTGCCTTCTGCAGAGAACCTTCCTGACCCAGGGATCGAACACCACATCTCCTGCATTGCAGGCAGATTCTTTACCCTCTGAGCCACCAGGGAAGCCCCGGAAGGAGGGGAAGTGATTAAAAGGTTCTTTCACTTTTTCATTATTTTCATGTTAGGGTCTAAAAATAGACAAGGAAACACAAAACGGTAAAACCCAGGTGTCCCGACCCAGTGGCGTCACTCTCTCCCGTCACCGTCACCACTTAGCAGCAGCAGGTCTCCAGCAGGATGGTGAGAGCTCCTCTAATGGGGAGAAGGGGAAAGGTAGGGATGAGTCAGTGGGAGCTGAAACAGAGTGTTTGTTCAGGGCAAGAAGTCTGATGCAAGCTCTAGGGAACAATGTGCTCCCTGTATCTTCAGCCCCTCCCCTCCCCTCCCTCCTCTCCCCACACCTCAGCCCGGTCACTAACCAGGCCTCTGGTCACATCAGAAGCTTTCTAAGCCTCTGGCTTCCATCTAGCCCTTCCCAACTCAACAACCTTTACCTTCACCATTATCCTGACTTTTCTTCTTCTCAGGGGCCAATAGTGGCTCACATTCTTAATTTCAGATGACTATTCCTCAGTTTAAGCTTTAGAGTTTAAGTTTCATGCTGCGATTCCACAGTGCTCATTCATTGCTTTGAGCAAAGGAAAACTGTTTCTATTCTTTCTGCTTCCAAATCCTTAAACCAACCTCTGTCTGGCAAGTCCTTTTCTTTTTTTACCTAGGTCTATCCCCTCCTTTCTTCCAAGCCCTGCTCAATATTCTCCTCCTCCAGGAAACCTTCCCCAGGTAAGCCAGATTGTCAAATCCAAGCCCCTTTTACACGTCGGGAAGATTCCTTGGGGAAGGAAATGGCAATCCACTCCAGTACTATTGCCTGGAAAATCCCATGAACAGAGGAGCCTGGTAGGCTACAGTCCATGGGGTCGCAAAGAGTCGGACACTACTGAGCGACTTCATGTTCACGTTCACTCTTATTCTCTGGCACCCAGTTTACCACTTCACGTGCATGTACCTGTCAGACTCTAACTTATGTAGCCGATGTTCTTACTCCCCTTCAATAATGTTTTGAGAGTTTTATGTTCAGCATCAAGCATAAAAAGAGTCCAAGTTACAGCAGTTTAAAAAATGGAGTGGGCAGCCTGGGGAAGGAGGACGTAGGACAGTGATGGGGTGGAAGATCACGGAGTTGAGAGTGTTTGATGTAGAACTGATGTAAGAGACAGCAAGTCATGAAAGTATGATCATTAAGCTTTTCTTCACTATCTATCTGCACAGACTTCTGGGCCTGGTTACACAGAAAGAAAAGACACAGATGGACTTCCAACACATTAAAGTCTCATAATGTAGTCGTAATTGTATAATAAATAAAGGACAAATGAACCCTCAAAATAAAAAAAAATCAGAAGACTAGAGACTGAAATATTAAATTAGAATATCCCACAGAAGTCAGAAACAATTCTGAGAAAAGAGAACAAAATATATGCAAAATGAGAGGAGGGGACAGGGTTTGAAAAATGCAGTGGGGAAGGGATACAGGATGAGGCTAGGGTAGCGGGCTCCAAGCCCATTCATAGTGAGACCAAAAAGTCACCAGCTCGCCTCTAATTCAGAAGACATCTGAAATAATGAAATTCCATTCAAATAATGGAATTTTTTGAACACTCTGAAGGGTAGGAAAGAGAAAGGGAAAGCAAACAAGCAAAAAGGGATTGGACCTGCGTGTGCTCAGTTGTGTCCAACTCTTTGCAGCCCCATGGACCCTAGCTCGCCAAGCTCCTCTGTCCATGGGATTTTCCCAACAAGAACACTAACGTGGGTTGCCATGCCCTCCTGAAGGGTATCTTCCCAACCCATGGGTCGAATCCACATCTCCTGTGTCTCCTGTATCGGCAGGCAGATTCTTCACTGCTAAGCCACTGGCAAAGCCCCAAAGAAAGGAATGAGATTAGAGCCCGACAGGTAGAGAACGGTTCTCTCCGATCTCGGTCCTCCACCAGTTAGTCCAGTAATCCCAGTCCAGCACGGCTCCCTGGGGCAGAGAACTGTTCCCAAAGGACCGGCTGCTTTGAATGAGTTCCATCTCCTCTCCTCTACCCAGGGAACGCTTCTAACTCCCCGCTGAAGTGCAGGACTTCATATTCTGAAATAAATCTCCTCATCAATAGATCTTACAATTGTGACATTTAACAGTTTTCAAAGCATTCTCATATATCTGTTCTCGTTTGAGACCCCCCACTTGCTACTGAATTTCTATCCCACTCTGTGAATAATGCTTAACCCCTTTTTAAGGGTCTAAACTGTATCACAGTTAGTCATGATGCTCCTAGTACCTATTTCACACTGCCTGGAACTGAGCTGTGGCTCAGTAAACACCAAGAAATAGAGGATTGGTTAATTGATCATGTGTTCTCATTTCAACAGAATGGGATGATGTTTGATCTGAGAGGACTCAATAGTGTGGATAGGAAGGTAGTGAAAACAAAAAGCATACATAGTCACAGAACTGTTCCACAAATTCTCTGGCTAACAAGGACCTCTAAAATGTCTTTTCCTCCAATTTTAGCTTCTAAGAGAGAAAGGAAAGTAGTACTTGTTATATCCCAACTATGTGTCTGTAGTAGGTACTTATACATACATTATCTAATCAATCAAGCCATATGCCAACCCAGCCCTTCCAGAAAAATTGCTTAGGCATTTTCTTTAATATTCTGCAAAGAGGTTGACTTAACAACACACACATGGGGCCTTTCTACTTCTACTGTTAAGATTTTTCCTTTGACTAAGGACATTACTTTACGGTGCAATTTAAACTCATTTCCATTCAAAGCTTCCCTCTTATAATCCTTACCTTATCCCTCTCTCACTTACTCAGCACCCCTACAAACACCCCACATATATTTTGTTTTCTTCTCCTCTGGGTTTCTTCCTCCCTTTTTCCACCCCAAAGGCAAACGACATTCCCTAAACAGCAAAAGGTGGAAGAGAAAAGAAGGAAGCAGAGGACACTGGGGGATGATGGAAGCCTTGAGCCCAGAGAGACTAACAAGGGCGAGAGGAGAGAGCCACCCGCCCTCCGTCAAGGTGGCTTTGCCTGCAGTTTTTATTATGCATCGATTTTCTTATCCATCTTCTTTAGAGCCTCTTAGATCTTCAGGCTGCGGCTGTTTCTCCAAATTGTCATTCACTCCAAGCTCTCTAGCTCCTTGCAGCAGCTAAGGGAGGGTGGCAGAGATTGAGGTTGGGGTGGGAGGGTGGTGGTGGGGGAGGTGGGGAGGTGGAGGGAGAAGGCAGCCAAGAGAGGTGAATGAGGGTTGCTAAGTAACCGTTGCCAAGGAGCCAGGACCAAGGAGCATCCCAAGCTGCCTGCTTATTCCAACCTACCCCCCTTCCACATCCTCCCCTCACTTAAGTTCTCTCAGGTCTATAAAGCAGCTTGGTTATGTCACCTTCAGCAGCTGCAGAGCCATTTCCTCAGCTCCTCAGGTGAAGGACTGCAGATTCCAGGGACTGAGAATCTCACATTCCTAGACCTGGGCTGATTGTCACGGGCACTCATCTCTCCTTCAGATGGCACAGTTAAAAACAAATTACTAATGTGTTTTAATCTGACAAAAAGAAAGATCCTGTCTGCAAAGGCAGGTTATGTGTACTGGTCTGAATTCAGAGGGTAGACATGGGGGCCAGGCGGAGAGTCAGAATAAGTCCATCACCCCAAGAGGATTTCAAACCCCTCAGGGAAGCTCCATTATTTGATCTGAAATTTTGTGAATCCCTTACATCAGGATCAATTCCAAACTAAAATGACATTTTAATTATTTAAAATTTGGATTCTCTACAAATTAGGATTATCCATGACTGCCCCCTCAATTAATGCAGAGAATCCAGTAAGTACTACATAATATTTTTTAGCAAACTTATCTTATCAGTTCAATTTGACTCAAATAAATATTAGAAGTTCACATCCCTTCAGGGGTAATAAAGTGAAAGTGAAGTCGCTCAGTCGTGTTTGACTCTTTGCAACCCATGGACTGTTGCCTACAACGCTCCTCCGTCCATGGGATTTTCCAGGCAAGAGTACTGGAGTGGGGAAAAAAAAAAAAAAAAAAAGAGTGCTGGAGTGGGTTGCCATATCCTTCTCCGGGGGATCTTCTCGACCCAGGGATTGAACCCAGGTCTCGTGCACCGTAGGCAGACACTTTACTATCTGAGCCACCAGGGACGTCTATTTCTCCTATTACTCCTGTTCAGGGGTAATAGGAGGAGTATATAGAAAAGAAAAAAAAACGAAGGAGGCGGGGCTGGGAGAGTGTCATCGAGGAAAGCCAGTTGAGAATTCAAACTGTGCCAATAGGTGATCCAGAAAGCAGATAAACATTCTGCCAGTCACCCCAGGTAACGCCGGAGCCACCACCTCTCCAAAGCTAGTTTAGAGGAGGTAAGGTCCTACCCTGAGCTCCCCAGCCTCCCATTCCTAAACTGACTACATGCATTCTTCTCACTAGATCCACAGTTCGTAATATATGCCAGATATTGTTCTCGGTACAGCCCAAAGGTTCTGGTCCAAAGGGTCTCTCAACCATCTTCCTGTCACTACTGAGAAAAATATATTCCAGTCCCCTTCACAATCTACCAGTTTTCCACTGTTGAGAGTCAGTACGTCTTAAATTTCCCTGATGCTGCTTCAGACCAAACGGCATCATCAAGGATAAGAAGCCTCTTCAGGGGACTTCCCCAGGGTCCAGTGGTTGAGACTCCACCTTCCAATGCAGGGGGAGGGTTTCAAATGAACTAGGATTCCACATGCTACACAGAAAAAAAAAAAAGAAAGAAAGCTTTTTAATCTAAAGACCTCCAAAAGGTAGCCATCCAGTATAGCACAGTGGTGGGTAAATGCAAAGCTGTAGAGTCAGACATACATAACTCCTTGAGCGAGGAACACCACCTCTCTAAGCTTCAGTTTCTCATCTGTAAAATGAGAATCATATCACCTATTCCACTGAATCCTTATAGACTGAAGGAGGTACAGTGTGAACATGGTGCTCAACAAATAGTGGCTGTTGTTACCAGTGTTATCCCTGGTCTACTCAGGATTAGTGCCTGCACACTCAGTTGCTCAGTCGTGTTCATCTCTTTGTGACCCTGCGGACTGCAGCCCACCAGGCTCCCCTGTCCTTGAGAGCCTCCAGGCAAGAATACTGGAGTGGGTTACCATCTCCTCCTCCAACTCAGGATTAGGCAAATGGATAAATCAAAATCAGGAAATGCTCATCCCCAAACCCCATGTTTTATGGCCACCCAGCTTCCAGACCTGAGCTAATTATCCATCAAGTGAAGCCAGAAGGCTGAGGCTACCATTCTCGCGAACAACATGGATCAAAGAAGGAGACTTTCACTGAGCTAGGGTTGCGCTGAAGTCCAGACCATAAACTTGGTCCATGCTGCCTGCTGATAAGCCCACAGAACACTAGAAGTCCACAAACCAAAGTCTGAATTAAGAAATGGAGAAGGAAAAAGGGGTTGAAGAATATCGTTCTATGGGGCCAAGGAGTTTCCTTTGCCCTGACCCTTAAACTAATTACGTTTTATTTACATTTCTGTCACCTGGGATTTCCCTAGCGGTCTAGTGCTTAAGACTTTCATTGCTGAGGGCCTGGGTTTGATCCCTGATCTGGGAATTAAGACCCCACAAGCCCCACCGTGAGGCCAAAAAGTTTTTTTTAATAATAATAATAAATAAAATAAAATACAAAAGTGAAGTGTTTAATGGCGATCACAATTTTGATTGGAGTCTCCTATTTCTTTCATCCCTTAATCCAATGAACCCGGACAGGATCACTTGACTCCCTTTCTTCCTCTATCTCCCATCCTCTGCTCCTCCCCCTACCATCTTTTGAACAAAGCTCCTTGGGAAAACCTGCCCATGTTCACTGGCATTAATGTCAGCCCTGGATCAGAATCTGCCCTGGCCTGCCCTGAGCTACATGCCCTGTCCTGTTTGCCTAAGAAGCGAACAAATAATGCTGCTGCCCACTGAAGGATAAACTCTAGAAAGGACCTCAAACTCACAACTAGAATATTGGTACATCTAAGAAATTATTAACTCGGCCCCCAATAAAAATCTTAGCTCCCTACGTTCAGCAAGTTGGCTTAACCATTTCCCTTGCTTCCACGTATATTCTTGCTGCACTCTTGCTTTTCCTCTTCCAAGGAGTGTTATTTCTGTTCCACCTCATTTACTCTGTACCCATAGCATAAAGTCCCTTATCAGTTCTAAAACCAACCTCAGCTCATCTCAGGTTCCGGCCCTGGTGCAGATAGAAGAAGGTATACAGCTATCCGGTATGCCTCCCACTTCAGGCATAGCAAGTGACCCAGCTTGGACAAGAACTTAGCTATTTGACGTCAAGAGTTGTGTAGGTACTCTACTGTCTATGTATGACGATCACAAGTCTGTCTTATGTATGGCCTGAGCAGCTAAAGGGAAATGTAGTTCCTCCTCCAGCACGCGTCTCTTCTAAACAAAGTAGCCTGAGTCCTCTAGGTACATTTCCAGACTATAGAGCAAAGAGGTAGAGTGCATCCAGAACTGAGCAAGGATACAGGCTCCATCCTTGTGCAGGATGACGTTTGCAGAGAAGCTAGTCCTGGTGGGGTGGGATAAGGCTGAAGAGAAGCAAAGGCTACAGCTTCAGTGAGAGAAACTTACATCAACCTGAGTAAGACCCTCTCAACAGTCGGAGGTGTTCCTCAGCGTGACTAAGGAAGTCATGCCCTTTGTGAGAAGGGGAACCATTAGTCTTGAGTTAGCAACTGAAATGTGTCATCCCAACAGGAAACAGGGGTCAGGAAAGGGTTAGTGAATGTAATATCTCCAGGTACTGGTATGAGACTCTTACCCTCTCCCAAGCCTCTCTTAATGGGACCAATCCTATATGAGAATCAGAAATTAATGCTATCGACTTGTGCCAGGAGGAGGGGGGAAGGACAGTGGTCAAGAAGGACCCTGGCAATGAAAGAACTACCCAAAGATGCTGGGACATTGGAGGCTGCGTGCTCCTCACACTCTCAATTGTCTTCAGCCTTTGAGATGGAATCCAGGAAGGACAGAAGTGTGTGCTGGTTGCTCAGTTGTGTCCAGCTCTTTGCAGCACTATGGACTGTAACCTGCCAGGCTCCTCTGTCCATGGAACTCTCCAGGCAAGAATACTGGAGTGGGTTGCCATTTCCTTCTCCAGGAGGAATGACCAGGGGGGCTCTAAAGTCACTCAGGGAACATCTCCCCCTGTCCCCAAAGACCCAACACATTGTGTTAGTTGCTCAGTCATGTCTGACTCTTTGCGACTTCATGGACTGAGCCCGCCAGGCTCCTCTGTCCATGGGATTCTCCAGGCAAAAGTACTGGAGTGGGTTGCTATTCCCTTCTCCAGGGCATCTTCCCAACCTAGAGATCAAACCCAGGTCTCCTGTATTACGGGTGGATTCTTTTGCCATCTGAGCCACCAGGGAAGCCCCTCCAAAGCCCCAAAGCCTTGACCAACTCCCCCTGGATCCAGAATCTACTGAGACTCAAGTAGGAGGTGAAAGAGAGTCTCTGAGACAGCAAATTGCCTCTCTCTTCTCCTTGTCTACCTCTGTCTCCATCTCTTCCCCAGCTTCTCACATCTTGGGGCATTATTTCAGAGGCCTCTGCCTTGATCTGTCTCCAAGTCTCTAGCAAGATCAAAGCTCTTAACACCTGTTTTGCTTGTCGACTCCTAGGCTAGAAAAGAGGGGCAGGGTCCATCCTGAGGCAAGGGGAGGGCCCTGACTTCCCCTCTTCCCGAGGCAGAAGGGAGGCTGGGAGGTTGGGCCAAGGAAGGGACCTAATTGGAGGTTGGGTTAACAAAAACACCCCCTGATGGCAAGGCTGGAATTCTTATTCTGCTGTTGATTTTATTATTGTTGGTATTCAGGTTGTAAACTGAATTAACTCATCAGCGTGGTTCAGTGACAGTGACCAGGAAGACCTTTCCTAACCTCTTCATCTAAAGAAGACTCCCTGATATTCTTTATCACAAGACTCTGTTTATTTTCTTCCAGTAGTTATCACAATCTATAGCTATTTGAAGATTTGTTTTTCTTGCTTATTGTCTATATTGCACTAGGAAAAGCTCTATATTAGAATGAGAGAAAAAGTGAATGACAAATAAATAAATCCATCATTTCATCCCTCGGTTCAGTCGTGTCTGACTCTTTGCAATTCCATGGACTGTGGCCCGCCAGGCTCCTCTGTCCTTGGAATTTCCCAGGCAAGAATACTGGGGTGGGTTGACATTTCCCTCTTCAGGGGATCTTCCTAATCCAGGGATTAAACCTGTGCCTCCCGTGTCTCCTGCACTGGCAGGCAGATTCTTTACCACTGTGCCACCTGGGAAGCCCATAAATAAATTAGATATGTGCATAAATCTACCAGTGGAATAAAAAGTCCCTGAAAGCATCATATCCAGACTTTTCTTAACAATAATATCCTTAATCAATATCCATAATGCCCCTACTTCGGCATCTCTACCCATGGCCTCTTTTCCTACACCTGTTATGTGACTCACTACTGTTACTTAACAATTCTAAACAGCGCTATGGAGTAAATATAAAAATATACAGGGCACAGTTTGCCCACTCCAGAAGCTTACAGATGAGGAAGGGAAGACATACAATAAACACAGCTGAACACAGTGTACCCTAAGACAGCACATGATTAGACAGAAACTCAAAGGAGGGTAGGAATTCAAAGGAAATAAATTGCTTCTGGCTGAGGTTATCCAGGAAGGCTCAGGCAGGAGGTAACCTTTAAGCTGGTAACATTTAAGTGCTGACTATGTAGGAACTTCATAGTCAGAGATGGGAAGGATGGAATTGCAAGGTAAAGACACAGCTGCTGGGAAGGAGTTCTTGACTTTGGGCATCATCTGACATTGAACTTCTGTTCATCATTAGAGAGTGAACTACAAGCACCAATGAAATTCAAGATAAAATGGCAGAAGCCTGAGGCTTTAAATTGGGAAGGCAGGAACCAGGACCCGGTTCCCAGCTCAGGTTCCATTTCATTCCCAAATCTCTTTCATCTGGTCTTATTTGAGGGACACAAGTTCAGATAGAACAGGGTACCCATTATGTCTCCATCTGTACGTCTCTCGTCTCCTCTCTCCCCCACTGAGTTCTTTACTAACAATGAAATGATTTTAATCTCATCACCGAGAAGAGCGCAAAGCACAGAAAAGCGTATGCTACACAAATTAAGTAATGTGTATACCTGGGAAGGAGGTATCCTCCTCCTTTCATCTCCACAGTCAATTTTCCTTGATCTCCTGACACTGTATGTCAATAAATATCTGTATTTCCTCTTTCCCTGGACAAGAGATGCTGTTAAATGTCAAATGTAAAGTAAAGTTTGTCATAAAAATCCCTCATAAAAAAAAAAATCTTCCAACTGCAACACTGGAAGGTGGAGGAGGGGAGTTCCTGTTGTGTTTTTCCCCTAATAATGTTCAAGTCACCCACCTCCTGCTTCCGGGAGCATCTCTGACAGCCTCTTCTTAAACTTTTCTAAAGTAAACAGAGGCATGCAACTCCCCTTATCACCCCTACTTCTGAAAAAGCGCATTCTGTTTGGTTTTTTTTTTCTTCAATGAAATCGGTTTCACAAGTGACCAGTTTCTCCCAATCTCAACTCTAGATTCCCTAATTAGTACAATTTTTAATCCTTCTTTCTGGGATGACTTAAGGTTAGGGCCTCAGTTGGAAGCAAAGAAGTAAACGAAATGGTTTCTCTTAGCGCCTTCCATCGGGGCCTTCTAGAGCAGACGTGGCTGTGGAGGTGGTTATGAGGATGCTGTGCACACAAGGGCAACTGTGTATTCGGCTAGCAAGTAAGAGACAGGAAGGGATTGCCTTGCAGCTGCTGTTTCTTTTTCTCTGCAAACCTCCTCTGATTATAGCAGATTTATAGGGGCCCCAAAGCAGCCCAGCATCTTAGCCATAAACTTCCCAGAAAGAAAACTCATTGAGGCTCCCTTGAGAGGTGATGAAAAATAAATATCAGGGTTTGGTACAAACACATCAACCAGGGCCAGGGGTGGAAGGCAGCCAGTGCCCTATAGCTGGTTTAACTCCTTCAGGATTTGTGTACACACACACACACACACACACACACTCCACAACCATACCCTGCAAGTCTAACAAATATACTCATGTTTATAGACCTACTGAGCTAAGCGTACCCCACTCCTTGGTACCTATTTTCAGTCAAATGCAAACACAGACGTCCACAGAGTATATATACACACATGACTTTCAATGAGTGGCTCTATGAACATAATATAGCCAGCCTCCCTCCCCTTCCAAACCCCTGACTCCAGGGCAGAGCACGGTGAAGGTGAATGAGGGAATGTCTGAGTATAAACTTACATGTGTCACTAAGCGTGTCCCTGACGACGTTCCAAGAAACACATAGAAATTGCTTTCTCAGTGTTCACTGTTTGGGTTCATTCACTGTCTTTCAGTTAGCTTTCAATACACCATCCAGTTCCAATGATCATCTCTCCCTTTCTGAGTCGCTGCTCTGTGCAGAGTACAGCCCAGGAGTTAGCAGCATGAGCTTTGCACAAATGTGGTACAAATCCCAGCTTCACTACTTACTTTGTGCAAATGACTCAACCTCTCTGAGCCTTAGTTTCAACTTCTGTAAAATGAGAATAACAATACTCACCTCATACATAGTCTATTAAATTCAATAATCATGTAAAGTGCTTAAGAACGAAGTACAGGGCACATGACATGACGTGACAAAGTCACTTTAGTCGTGTCCGACTCCATGGGACTCTGTGGACTGTAGCCCACAAGGCTCCTCTGTCCATGGGATTCTCCAGGCAAGAATACTAGGGTGAGTTGCCATGGCCTCCTCCAGGGGATCTTCCCGACCCAGGGAGCGAACCCTTGTCTCTTGGGTCTCCTGCATTAGCAGGTGGGTTCCTTATCACTCGCACCACCTGGGAAACCGCAGTATTGGGCACAGGAGTCAACGAATGGTAGCTGTTACTATCATTGTGTTTCAGGCTTTGGCACTATAAGGAAGTAATAAACAAAAGAGATGTTCTTTTCCCTTGCTGCTGCTGCTGCTGCTAAATCGCTTCAGTCGTGTCCAACTCTGTGCGACCCCATAGACGGCAGCCCATGAGGCTCCCCCGTCCCTGGGATTCTCCAGGCAAGAACACTGGAGTGGGTTGTCATTTCCTTCTCCTCTTTTCCTTTAGGAGTTCTTAAAATCTCATTGATGAGACAAGATAAACACATAGAGAGTGAAAGGACATCAGGTTTCTATCACCTAAAACTCTTACTTGAGACTGAAAATGCAACTTATTCTCCTAACTCCAAGCCTTGTTTTGACATTTTTAGTAGTGATTTCAATGAGATTGGTTTTTTCTTCAATCATTTACTGTCCCCATGCCCCACCACCTTACATACACCACACACCCACCCCAGTTTGGTGTTTTTTTGGGGGGGGGGCGTTGTGCTGGGTCTTCGTTGCTGTGTGCAAGCTTTCTCTAGCTGCAGCTAGCAGAGGCTACTCTTCATTGTGGGGTATGGGCCTCTCATTGCAGTGGTGTCTCCTGCGGCAGAGTACGGCCTCTGGGTGCACAAGGCTTCAGTAGCTTCAGCACACAAGCTCAGTAGTTGTGGAGCACCGGCTTAGCTGCTTCATGGCATATGGAATCTTCCCAGATCAGGGATCGAACCTGCGTCCCCAGCATTAGCAGGCAGACTCTTATCCACTGTACCACCAGGGGCGTCCTCAGCTTTTCACTTAAGGAGTTGGGATAGAAAAGAGTATGAGAGGGGCTAGAACTCAGACCTTTCACTTCACGGAGCACAGATTCAATCTCTGGGTTGGGGAACTAAGATCCCACATGGCACGAGGCCAAAGAAAGAAAGAAAAGAGTATGAGTTCACTTTATGTGTTTCCCTCTTTCCAGGAAGACGTCTTCTGAGGCATCCCAAACCAAACTGATGCCACCGTGTGCACAGCCAGAGAGAGAAAATCCCCATCCTCCTATCTCCTTCAATCACTCCCACTAACCTCAGATGTTTCTTTATTTTCAGCCTCCATCTGTTTTCCTTCAACATTGAACCCTCTTTGTCACTCATTCTTATTGGGGATGAAATAAACAGCTTTTCCAAAGCTTAAGAAAAGTTCTCAAATGCTACTTGGTAACTTTTCTGCATTGCCTCTCACCCCAATATCTGGAAATATATGTGCCAAATATTTAATCCATTAAAAAATCATCAAAAGAGACTTTAAAAATGAATGATTTGGCCCTTGCCAGGGTATAGCACCTTTTCTAGTCATCTGTTCTCCCTTTAAAAGCTTTGAAAGATGAAAATATTTTCATTTCCATGACAGATAAAGAACTTCTATTTCAATCCCTCCAGCGCCCCCAGTCTCCTCAGTTAGTATAATCAGATTGTCACTCATTTGATTAAGGGACAGCACAACCCTGAAGCAGGGGCATGACTAATATGACCTCCCTGGTCCCTTTCAGTTCATTCATATGAAATAAGGGAAGCAAAATTGGCAGCAGTCCCAACCTACGCAATGCTTGCCCCAGGGGAGCCCCTGAGGACCAGGCAGACTCCAGCGTGGGCACAGTAGATATTTTCCCAAAGTAGACAGAATGCCAACCCCTGGCATAGTGACTGGTGTGGGAGCCTAGAGACAAGGAGGTGAGCCAGGGCCCACACTCCCTGCTCTTCCCCCAATTCAGTTTTCTCAGCCCAGGTCCCTCCTCTTGAGCTCCTGATTTCCAAACTTCCTAGTGTTCACCTAAGACCAAATATCTATTTTCAAGGCTGGTGTTTCTCAAACTTGAAAGAGCTTACAAATGACTTGAGGGCTTGTTAAAAATGCAGATTCTGATTCAGTAGGTTTAGGTTGGGATCTAAGATTCTGCATTTTCAACAAGCTCCCAGACGTCGCCCATGTTACAGGTGCATGGGCCATACTTTGAAGTTCAAGCACCCGGATGACTGTAGCCATTTCTATCAGAATTTCCTCGGAAGAGTCCATCCATCCATCTCCATCTATCTATCCATCCTCCAGACAGCAATGAGAATCATATCTCATACCTTTCTGGTTCAGGAATCTCCCTCCATGGCACAATACACAATACAAGCCTGGCTCATAAATTCCACTTTAAATGTCACAGAACATCCCTCGCAAGAGTCTCATTGTTTCATCACTCTACATGTCCCCGCAGCCTAGAATTACTGTCTCATTTCTTTTCCAACTTGCCTATCCTTCTCTTGTTTCCCAAATTGCTCTAGAGGCGTGCTCCTCCAGGAAGCATCTCTTGACTGACATTTCTCTCCCAGTTTCTACTTACATTTTCCACTTCCACAGTAATGATGTTTCAATTCCTGTCTATTTACGAATCCCTCCTATTTCATTCCTAGTCTTTCTCCCCATTTTGGATGTGAATTCTTTCTCCCCAGAGAATCTTTGATGCTCTCACGAAGTTTTTACACCTGTCTATCAAAAAAGCCTCTAAAAGATTTGGCAAGTATTGGAGTAACCCTGCCTCTAGCAGGTTTCCCTGGTGTCACCTACTCCTTGTTGGGAGGATCAGCAGTTCCACAAGTAAGAGAGTTGCTTCCCACCTCTCCCTCCCAGGGCAGGTCCCTTACATAAATACAATAGAGAAACACTGGTCCTTCTATACCAAAGCATATAGCTCTGACTGCTTCAGGAAAGATGTCTGTTGTGCCCACGCTGGAGCCAGTCTAGTCTTCAGGGATTCCCTGAAGTCAAGTACAGTGGGTTGGGCCTTTTATCACTCTCTTTCCTTCCTGCTCCTCCCCAGATTACACGGGACTTGATAGAGAGGAACCAAGGGAGGTCTTTCAGGCATTCTTCTGCCCCAGGGTTGAATTACACCTCATCACTCTTTGAATGAACACTATTCTCACCATTGACTCTAGAGGAAGGAGAGAACCTGTCCCTGCCCTGAACAAGATTTCACTATGATGGAACAGACAGGAGAGTCATCAGGACTCAGGCATAGCCCAACAAAGACCAAATGAGAAGCAGCTGGGGCCAGTTCTAGACACCAGAAGGATGGGGAGAAATGCTGTTTCTTAAAGAAGTCTCCTAGAACTTTGTTTTAAAGGAGTTTTAAAAGACAGCATAGTGTGAAAGGAAGGAGAATCTTTTTTTATTGAAGTATAGTTGATTTGCAATGTTGTGTCAATCTCTGCTGAATCACAGCAAAGTGACTCAGTTTTATATATGTGTGTGTGTGTGTGTATCCTTTTTTTTTTTTAATATTCTTTTCCATTATGGTTTATTCCAGGAGACTGAATATAGTTCCCTGTGCTATATGTCGGGCCTTGTTGTTTATCCATTCCAAATGTAATCGTTTATACCTACCAACACTGAATTCCCAGTCCATCCCTCTCCATTCCCCACTCTATTCTGACAACCACAAGCTGATCTGTATGCTTGTGAGTCTATTTCTATATATATGTAGATAGGTTCTTTTGTGCCGTATTTTAGGCTCCACACATAAGTGATATAATACGGTACTGGGCTTTCTCTTTCTGACTTACTTCACCTAGTCTCTAGGTGCATCCATGTTGCTGCAAATGACATTAGTTCATTGTTTTTTCATGGCTGAGTAATATTCCATTGTGTAAGTATACCACATCTTCCTTATCCATTCATCTGTTGATTGACATTTAGCTTTTTTCCATGTTTTGGCTATTATAAACAGTGCTGCCATGAACATAGGGGTGCACGATCTTTTTGAATTATAGCTCTGTCTGGATATCTGCCCAGAAGTGGGATTGTTGGATCATATGGTAACTATTTGTAGTTTTCTGAGGAACCTCCATACTCTTTTCTTTTTTAAATATAAATTTATTTATTTTAATTGGAAGCTAATTACTTTACAATATTGTATTGGTTTTGCCATACCATACTGTTTTCTATAGTGGCTGCACCTACATACATCCTCATCAACAGTGTAGGAGGGTTTCCTTTTAAAGGAGACTCTTTTATACCAAAGAAATGTACAAAGGTCAATTCAATTAAATAGGAATTTATTAAATGTTCATTATGTATCAGGCACCTAGCTGGATGCTGTGCAAGAATGAACAAGATTTAGTCCTCACCGGTGATCTACAATCTAGGGACAAACTCAAGAAAATAAAAACACACAAATAGCGATTGTATTTTAATCGAGGTGGTTTATTAAGTGAAGCTAGTGGGGCCTCCCTGGTGGTGCTAGTGGTAAAGAATCTGCCTGTCGAGGAAGGAGATGCAAGAGACACAGTTTCAATCCCTGAGTTGGGAAGATCGCCTGGAGGAAATGGCAACCCACTCCAGTATTATTGTTTGGAGAATCCCATGGACAGAGGAGCCTGGTGGGCTAAATTCATAGGGTCACAAAGAGTCAGACATGACTAAGCAAAGCATTTGAAAGGAGCCTTTGTTTCATTCACTTCATCTTTGTAGGTGGAAGGGCTTCAGTGGGAGCTTTGATTTTCAGAGTGTGATCCCTAGACCAGCAGCATCAGCATCAGTCAGAAACTTATTAGAAATTCAAATTTGGGTCCCATTCAGACTCTTCTAAATTTGAAACACTGGGGGTGGAGCCCAGCAATCTGTTTCAACAAGCCCTCTAGGTGATGCCAATAACCCTCCAAGTTTGAGAACCACTGGGCAGAGTAATATTCCTAACCTATCTCCCCACCCCTCACGGTGATCCCTTTGATTTGAAGAGACAGCACTGAGCATGCACAGCTCAGCCTCTTCCAGGCTTTCTGCTGGTGTTTTATTTTTCCCCAGAGTCACCCTGCCCATAGGACACATGCACTCCAACCTACTCAGACACAAGAAAATCTAATAAAAGTAGGTTCTATCCTAGGGGAAGGTGGCTGCCTGTTCAGCACTACCTATAATGAAAAGTAAGTCTGTCTAATTTAGTGATGCACTATTAGCAAGTGAATTTGCCTGCAGATCTAAAGTTGACTGTTTAATTTTCTGTCTCTACTGCTCAATTAATCAATTAGTTCCAAATACAGGAGCGGGGAAGGGGTTATTTATTGTACCTTTTAAACACCAACAATGGGTTATAGTGAAAAGCAGGCAGGATACAAGTTCAGATTGCTTGCAGTAGAGACCTAGTTTAGAGAGTAAGGGCAGAAGAACCAGAGAAAATCCACCACCTGCCTCTCATGTTAAAGATAAAGAGGCAAAGCACTAAAGGAACTGAGTGGCTTGCTCAAGGTCATATTGTCTGTTAATACAAACAAGACTAGAACCCAGCATACTCGGCTCTCAGCTGTACACTTTCTGAGCAGAATAGAACAAAAACTTTAAGAGTATAGATATCACCAAACAAAAGAATCCACCTCCAGTGCTTCCGTGATGGTCCAGTGGTTAAGAATCTGCCTGTCAATGCAGGGGACACAGCTTTGATCCCTGGTCCAGAAAGATCCCACATGCCTCAGGGCAACTAAGCCAGTGCACCACAGCTACTGTGCCCACAGCTGGAACTACTGAAACCCAAGAGCCTAGAGCCTGTGGTCTGCAACAAGAGGAGCCGCTGCAGTGAGAAGCCTGTGCGCCACAACAGAGAGTAGCCCCCACTCCCCTGCAACTAGAGAACTAGAGAAAGTCTGCACGCAGCAGCAAAGACCTAGCACAGCCAAAAGGAAATAACTAAATCTTTTTCAAAAAGAAAAGAAGAACCAACCCCAGAATTTTCAGCATGGGGAGTGGGTTTAAAGCCAAAGTGCTTGGTGCTCACAGGAAACCTCTGGCTCCAATGCATCTATGCACCGTCCTCATTCACTCAGCCAAGGCTCAGGCTGCACAGCCTGCTCAGTGCGTTCTGAAACTACTTCCATCTCCCACGCTTTTCCTAGTGTTACCCTCTCTGCCTAGAATTCTCCCCTGCCGCCGTGTATGGTGAAATCTTATCCATCCTCCAAGAGCCAGCTCCCAGCGCCATCCTCTACAAAGTCTTCTCTGATTTCACCAATCAGCCCTCTCCACTGTGCCAGCCCCAAACCATCCTCCTCCACCCTGAATTCCCAAGATGCTTTATATATATATAACTTATGACACTTGTCACTTTCTCCTTTGTGTTGCAGCCTGCTTCATCCCTTGTATCAGAATATAAGTTCCTTAAGGGAAGGGGCCATGTTTCATCTTATATGGGCTGTCCTTCCATAATGCCTAAGATGTGTGCACAGTAAATATTTACTGAATCTATTATTCAATCAACCAACCCAAACTCAGAAGTCAGATGTCACCTGTTGCAGCCCAGACATCACAGAAACTGACACCAAAGTATGCCATCGCAAAATCAACCCTGCTTTCCCTCCGAAAAAGTGCCAAATACCTCCCAACATTCTGCTTTTTTACGCACCACATGACATAATCCCATTTGGGTTTGTCTAACTCATGTAGCTTCATGTACTAATTAAGCTGTAAGACACAACAGGGCATGAATTTATTGCGCAATAACTCACATGCGGGATGTTTGCGCAGTGCTTGGGCGTGAGTTATGACACATTAATTCACGGCCTAGAGGGCCTCATTGCAATTACAGAACCATTTTTAAAATAGCATCTGGATTTAAAATACAAATATTGGTCCCCCCCAACCTGAAAACCCTTAGTCCCAGAAATGAGCTAGCCAAGGTCAGAAGTTGCTTTGGCTCCCTTTCTGCTGGTCCGGTGTTATCCATTTAGCTGTATTAATGACAAAGGATGCGCAGTCCAACCCTGCACTTTACTCACCTAGACCACAGAGGGGCCAGGAAAAGAGAGGAAGAGGAGAAAGGGAGTAGGGACTTCCTCACCACTGCAGAAACAGGAGAAACTGGCTATTGGGTAAGAAAACACGAAAGTAGTGGATGCAGAAGCCAACCAGGGGCCATTACTGAGAAAGGAGAAAAGCCAGAAAGGACATTTTGTGAATTCTGACGTTCAATAAACTTCACCCAAAGCACGCAGCCAAAATTCACTGCCACTTTTTTATGTCCACTGTTAGGAGAATGTGATGGGTAGGGAAAGAAGAAGTAAGTCACCTGGCTTAGCAGCTCACAACTGAAAACAAATCCTTCTGTCTGCTCTCTCCCCAAGGTTCTGGGAGAAAAGGTGAGCTCACTTCTGTAGACAACTCTACTCGCTGACCACACTGTGCTCTATAAACACTCCATCTGTGATGTCAGCCGCCAGCCACCTGGAGAATCTCCCCTGTTCCATGAGTTTGTATTAAAACACTCACTTATAACTCCCCATTAATTTTTCACGAGGAGTTATTTTTAACTCGCTCAAACCATTGTCTGGATGTGCCAAATAGATTTTCTTAATGAACAAGCCTGGCGTGTGGTTCCTCCTTCCCTCGACCCCCCTGCTGCTATTCAAATGGTCCCCTCCTCGCAGGGAACAAGGCTTCAGATGAGCAATTCACAGCGATGCCCCGGAAATGGGGAGCACAGAACAGAAAGAACCCCATCGAGCAGCCCACACCATTCTCCCTATCCAGGCATTGGTTTTGAGAGGATTTCAGGAAATGTCAGACGTTTTTAAAGACAGGAAGATCAAGTCAACATTGAAAAGCCTTCTCGATAGATCATCCAAGGGGACCCTCAGGTTATTGTATCAGACCTTTCCTCTACAAATCCCTCTAGACTACCCTTTTTGCCACTCACCTGTCCGGATATTACGATTTATTCACAAGCAAGAGAAGTAAAGAGAGTCTATTCTTAACTCATAGAACCTTTCTAAACTATAAATTTGATTGAGCTGTCCCCCATCACCACCACTGTCACCAACAGCACCAGCATTAACACAACCATCACCAACACAACACCAGCTTAAAACCCTTCAGTGGTTCCCCACCGCCCTCAGGGTAAAACCTCAACTTCTTAACACGGTGCTTCCTTTCTTTACAATCTGACCCATGCTTATTTCTCTAGCCTGATCCCCTTTCCAGCACCTGCTCTGGCAGCCCAGTTCTAGACTCATCCTGCTTCCTTGCCTCTGATGCTTTCTTAGCCCCCTTCGCTTAGCTGACTCCTACTTATCAATTCCCACTCAAAAATTCCTTCCCTAGGAAGCTTTCCCTGACTCTTAGGCTGCAATAAGTTGCCCTTCCTCCATATTTTCACAGCACCTGTGTTTATCCCATTTGCCATTTATCATAACACATCACAATGCCGGTTTAGCTATCTGTCTCCTCCACTAGAGTGTGAGTTAGGTGCTCAATAAATAGGTGTTAAGCAAATATACAGAGAAGAGAAACCCTGAAAAAACACATAATCCAGAATTCCCATTTACTTGACTTTGAGATACATACTTTGTAGCCAAGCAACCTTTATAAATCTGACGCAGGTAAATTATAAATGGTATTTCATTCCTTGTAGAAGGCTATCAAAATGAAAAGTGTGAAGGGAAAACCAACTGTGATAAAACCTTGACCACAGATAATTCATGGCATGTAGAAACCACACATAGGTGATAAACAACTGTTTGCCTTTAGGGATACTCGTTTGAGAAATATCAAGCTGCCGTAGGTTACAGAGAACCAACCACCCATGCCCAATTAGAGAACCTCTACTTTTTTTTAATATATCATGCTCAGCCCCTATAATCTAGGCAGGACACCCCCTAAGCCAGAGGGTCTCACTTTGAGAGGCAGAGGAGTCATAGTGAAGACATCTGTGGACCATTTTCAGACTCCATATCCTTACCCTCTGGAGATTCTTTTCCAACTAGACCCTTACTTTCCATGACTGCCTGAAGCCATCCCAAATGACAACTGTCCTAAATTTAAAAGAGAAGAGATTCTAAAATCACCCTTCAGGGATGTCCCTAGCTGTCCAGTGGTTAAGATTTCGCCTTCTAATGCAGCGGCTGTGGGTTCAGTCCTTGGTCAGGCAGCTAAGATCCCACATGACTTGTGGCCAAAAAACCAAATCAAAACAGAAGCAATATTGTAACAAATTCAGTAAAGACCTTAAAAATAGTCCTCATCAAAAAAAAAAAAAAAAAATCTTTTAAAAAATTATCCTTCACGGAAAACAACAGAGTTTAGTAGTTAAGCGTAAAAGCTCTGCAGGTAGATGGCTTAAATTCAAATATTAACTCAGTCTCATAGCTGACTGACTCTGGACAAATTACTTAACTTCTCTGTGCTTTAATTTCCACAAATAGGAGTAAAGGTAAATACCTTCTAGGGATGTTGTGAGGATTAAGTGAAAGAATGCTTGCAAAGTCCTTGGCTCAGGGCCTAGAAAACAATATGTACTTAATATAATTTACCTAATATTTAATATTAAAATCTAATCCAAAGCCCCCAAACTTTGACTATCAATTAGTCTTTATAAATGTCTAGCCTCAAAGTCATCCGCTAAAGCCTGAGCCTCTTAGCTAGCTCTCATGAGACATGAAAGCAATCTTAGTCTACATAATTTGCCTTGAAGGTCTAAGGACTTATATTAGACACCTTCACCCATGCTGGTGCTGAACACTTCAGGGGTTCCTAGGCTGCTCGAGTTAAATCAGGCACTGAAAAAATACCAGGCTGGGGATTCCCTGGTGGTCCAGTGGTTAAGACTCTGTGCTTCCAACGCAGGGGCATAGGGTCAATCCCTGGTCAGGGAACAAAGATCCCACATGCTGTGTTGCACAGCCAAAAAAAAAAAAATGCCAGACTCAAATACAATAACAGAAATAATTATGATAATGGCTGACACTTATGAACCTTTACTATGTGCTCTCTATTAAGCATTTTGCCTCTACTTCCTCCCAACAACCCTAACATGCGAGTCTTGTTATTGTCTCCATTTTACCTGTTAGGAAACTGAGACTTAGATGAATTAAAAAAAAAAAATCTGTACAAACCACAGACAGGAAATGATAGAGTCAGGATTAGAACAAAAATTATCTGATGCCAAAACTCTGCCATCCTGCCCTCCTTCCCTATGGCTACTGTGAACAGCTTTCCATTTGACACCCCAGTTCCTAAAATAGGCAGAGACTGAAAGAAAGGCCAGTTCCCTTCTAGTGGCTCCTTGAATGTTATGAATTTTGTTTTCTGTCCAACTAGCCCAGAAGAGGAAGATCACATAAATAGTAATAATAATATTATTAGTATTGCCTATGGATGCCGCATCTTATTTCTAGAAGAGACATTACTGGCTACTATAGTGGTAAAAGCAAAGACCATTATGTCAAAAATTCTTCATGTGGGCCCTGGCTCTTCTACTTGCCTATATAAACTTGGATAACTTACTTAATCGCCCTAGACCTCAGATTCTTTATCCATAAAACGGGAATGATAATAACACTTACCTTATTGGACCAATTCGAGAATTAAATGAGAAGATACAAATTTTCACGCACTGCTGGTGGGAGTGCAGCTGAGGCCACCATCCTGAAGCACAATCTTAGTGGAATTAAATATGCACCTACTCTCCGGCCCAAATCCTGCTCTGAGGTACATACCCAAGGAAACTGTCTCCCAAGTCCATGAAGAAGCCCATATGAAGGCAATCATCACAGCACTGCTTGCTGTAGGAAGAAGTTGGAGGCAACCCAAGAATCTATTACTAGAGGAACATATAAGTAAAATGTACTGTATGGGTGCAATGGTATATTAAACAGCAATCAAAGATAATGAAGTAGATTTACCCACAGCAGTATGGGGAGAAACAATGTTAAGTGGGAAAAGTAAAAAGCAGGATGAGGTATACAGCACAATGTCATTTATATACAGTTAAAAAGCCAAAATAACACTCTGTATTTTTAAGAATAGACATATATCTGCTAAAACTGTTCAGATCATATCATTCCTCTGCTCAAAACCTTTCACTGGTTTCCTTTAATATTCAGAATATAAGGGCTTCCCTTGTGGCTCAGCTGGTAAAGAATCCTTCTGCAGTGTGGGAGATCTGGGTTCAATCCCTGGGTAGGGAAGATCCTCTGGAGAAGGGAAAGGCTACCCACTCCAGTACTCTGGCCTGGAGAATTCCATGGACTGTATAGTCCATGGGGTCACAAAGAGTTGGACACGACTGATTGACTTTCACTTTCAGATTATAAAGTCTGTGGGCTTCCCTGGTAGCTCAGACAGTAAAGAATCTGCCTGCAATGCAGGAGACCCAGGTTCAATCTCTGGGTTGGGAAGATCCCCTGGAGAAGGAAATGGCTACCCACGCCAGTATTCTTGGCCAGAGAATCCCATGGACAGAGGAGCCCAGAGGGCTATAGTCCATGGGGTCACAAAGAGTGGGACACGACTGAGCTACTAACACACACATATAAAGTCTGCACTAACACACACACACGTATAGTCTGTACTTCCAATGGCCTGCAAATCTCCTACATTATTTTGCCGCTGACCCAGCTACCTCTTAGTCTTGTTTTTCTCCCTTCTCACTCATTTTGCTCTGTCCCCTTGCCTCCCACCACTCTGGCCCCCTAACACACCAGGCAAGCTTCTACTTCAGGGCCTTTGCACTTGCTGTTTCCTATACTAGACCACTCTTACCCCAGGCATCCATATGGTTGTTCCCTTACCTGCGTTTGGTGAAACATCACCTTTTTAGTAAAGCCTTTCTTAATCACCCCATATAAAACTTTAATCTGCTCACAACCACTCACAACCCACTTTATCCCCTGCCCTTTTTGTTCCATAGCACTTATCACTCTTTAAGTTACTATATGTTATTTAATTTGTTCATGATTTGTCTAACTCCACTAGAATGTAAGCTCCACAAAGGAAAGAATTTTGTATAGTTTTGTTCATGACTATTCCCAGCACCTGCAACTGCCTGACATGTAGTCAGCACTGTACATTTGTAGAATGGGTGAATATATCTAAATAAACATATAGAGCATGGATTGGAAGAGGGTTTATGAAACACACTAAAGCAGGTGCTTGCTGTTTTCATGCTGTCTGCCCTCTGATGGAAGAGGATATGGGGCTTCTGGAAGCTTCCTGGTGGGAGGGTGTGGCTATGGGTAAAACTGGGTCTTGCTCTGGTAGGCAAAGCCATGTTCAGTAAAACTTTAACCCAATTTTCTGCTGATGGGTGGGGCCAAACTATGGTAGGGGTAATGGAAGTATGCTCTGCCTCCCAGGACTGTTGTAATCAGTACCCCTGACCTCGAGGCAGGCCACTGTTGACCCACACCTCCACCGGAGACTCCTGGGCACTCACAGGCAAGTCTGGCTCAGTCTCTTGTGGGGTCACTGCTTCTTCCTCCTGGGTCCTGGTGTGCACAAGGTTTTGTTTGTGCCCTCCAAGAGCCTGTTTCTCTGGGGGTTATCAGTCCTTTTGCTGGCTCCCCAGGTTGGGATATCTATTGTGGGCCCTAGAACTTTTGCAAGAGTGCAAGAACTTCTTTGGTATAATTGTTCCCCAGTTTATGGATCATCTGCTCAGCGGCTCTATTGTGGAGCTAATGGTGACCTCCTCCAAGAGGACTTATGCCATAGGCCCCAACCCCCAGGTCTGCTGCAGTCGGAGCCCCTGTCCCTGCAGCAGGCCCTGCTGAACTGTGCCTTTGCAGGACGCACTCAAACACTCAAAGGCAGGTCTGGCTCAGTCTCTTGTGGAGTCACTGCTCCTTTCCTGGGTCCCAGTGTGCTCAAGTTTTGCCCTCCAAGCATCTCTGGATGGTCTGAGATTTGATTCTAAACACGATTGTTCCCCTGCTACCATCTTGTTGGGGCTTCTTTGCCCTTGGACATGGGGTATTGTTTTTTGGTGGGATCCAAGATTCTTCTTGAAAGAAAAGCTATGACAAACCTAGAGAACATATTAAGAAGCAAAGATATCACTTTGCTGACAAAGGTCTATATAGTCAAAGCTATGGTTTTTCCAGTAGTCATGTACAGATGTGAGATTTGGGCCATGAAGAAGGCTGAGTGCTGAAGAATTGATGCTTTTGAACTGTGGTGTTGGAGAAGACTCTTGAGAGTCCCTTGGACCGCAAGATCAAACCAATCAATCCTAAAGGAAATCAACCCTGAATATTCACTGGAAGGACTGATGCTGAAGCTGAAACTCCAATACTTTGGTCACCTGATGTGAAGATTCAACTCACTGAAAAATACCCTGATGCTGGGAAAGATTGAAGGCAAAAGGAGAAGGGAGTGGCAGAGGACGAGATGATTAGATAGCCAGATAGCATCACTGACTCAATGGACATGAGTTTGAGCAAGCTCCGGGAGATGGTGAAGGACAGGGAATCCTGGCATATTGTAGTCCATGGGGTCGCAAAGAGTCCGACACGACTGAGCCACTGAACAACAAAAGCAGGTGCCTCCAGTAAGGGTGAGAAATGAGAATAGACATGAGGGACAAAAAGGGGAAACAGAGTGAATTGGAAAGGGGCCTGGCATCAGTGGATGATGCTAATTTGCCATGGACTGGAGGGAGGTGACTGACTCGATTCTATGCCCTTGAGGGTCAATAAAGGACCTGAATGAGATGGTGCAGTGAGAGTACCTGGTGCAAAGCCTGATGAATGGCAGCTATGCAGCTGATTGAAACTGAAGAGGACTCAGAATCCTGTAGATGTCAGGATGCGGAGTGTACAAAGAAGGAATACCAGCTAGAAAGAAGGGGGAAAAGTAACACCCCTCCTACGAGCACCCTGGGTACCCCTTTCCCTTCTCCCAGCTTCTCTTTCTCTTTCCATCTACTTCACCTGTCTTGGAGGCTCCAGCAGTTGGCACTAAGGATGCTTATACCCCATTTCTGTCTGGGGAACTATGCTCAGTCACCTACCTCTCAACAAAGAGTAGAACAGTGGTTCTTAACAACTTTTGAGTCACAGGCCCCTTGGAGGCCACTCACCTCAGAAAGATGTCACACACTCCTCTGAAGTCCATCCATGAACCCTGAGCAACAACTCAGATGAGGAACCTCTAAATGGCAGGTTCGGAGGTGGACAAGATTTTGCTCATTTCTGTTTTCCTCAACTTTGTTACTCAGGGCGGTCCTTGGGCCCCTCCCTCTTTTACTGAAGATGAGTGAAAATAGACCTGCAGATGAAATATGAAGATACCAGGGAGGCACCCTGAAGAAGAGAACAAATGGGAACCTATTATGTATAAAATGGGCTTCCCAGGTGGCGCTAGTAGTAAAGAACTCTCCTGCAACACGGAGACGCAAAAGATGCCAGTTCGATCCCTGGGTCAGGAAGATCCCCTGGAGGAGGGTATGGCAACCCACTCCAGTAATTCTTGCCTGGAAAATCCCATGGACAGAGAAGCCTGGTGGGCTATAGTCCACAGGGTCACAGTCGGACACGAATGAAGCGACTTAGCATTCATGCACACATGTATAAATAAGCTACAAGGATATATTGTACACCACATGAAATATAGCCAATATTTTATAATAAATATAAGTGGAGTATAAGCTTTAAAAATTGTGAATCACTATATTGTACATCTGTAACTTATAATATTGTACAGCAACTATACGTCAATAAAAAATGGGAATTAAACAATCATATTTTATCACTCAAAGAGAAGCAGGTAGAACAAACAAATAACCAACCCTACAGAAGAAAAAAACGTGCTTTTTTAGAGGAATCCTGAGAAATCCTACCTTCAAGCCATCCTATAACAATAAGCAGAAACATCTTCCTCAAATGCAATGTTCAGAAATCTCTTTCCTTGCAAACAATCTGCAAATAGTCCAATTATTCCAAATATTCCAATAATCTGGAATTCAGTCCAGACTCTTCAACTTTAGCTGTCAAACCCTTCCCTGAGTCTACCTCCTCCCCACCCTCAGGCCCATTATTTCATTCCTAACTCAGCTCCTCACCTCTTGACTTACACGCCACACAATGAGACTTCAGCCTGTGGGGGTGACTCACTCTGTCCAGGATGCCCTCCACACGCCTTTCTAACCAGTCTTGACCCTACAGATCTTCTTAACCCTACTCTACAACCTTCCCCACCATCCTAGAAAGCCCTTTCTAAATCATTCTGAACTGTGGTGTTGGAGAAGACACTTGAGAGTCCCTTGGGCTGTTTGGAAGGACTGATGCTGAAGCTGAAACTCCAATACTTTGGCCACCTGATGCAAAGAACTGACATTGGAAGAGACCCTGACGCTGGGAAAGATTGAGGGCAGGAGGAGAAGCGGAGGACAGAGGATGAGATGGTTGGATAGCACCACTGACTCGATGGACATGAGTTTGGGCAGGCTCCAAGAGTTGGTGGTGGACAGGGAGGCCTGGCATGCTGCAGTCCATGGGGTTGCAAAGAGTTGGACACGACTGAGCAACTGAACTGAACTGAACTGAAACCATTCTGATTCCCCAATCTCCAACCTTCCTCCCCAGTTCACTGGCACTGAGAGCTCGCCCTGATGCTCAGCTGAAATAAATTTTCCCTTCTGTCTAGTGGAGTCCTGGGTGTGGCCCTTAGATTCCTTTATAGTCTAAAAGCTCCCAAAGGGCCTCCTCCTTCTGAATTCCACATTCTCATCTCCAAACCTCTCTACTCAGGATATGGATCTGCTCATAATTGTACCAGGCAACAAAAAGGGGAGTTTAGGGCAGAGAAATGAATATATAGATGTATCGATTGGCTACTAAATTTTAAGATTCCTTGAAGTAGGAAAAAAAATTTTTGAGAGAGAAAAAGGGCCAGACAGAGGTGGAAACAAGAGTCTAGAACATGCATGATCATCTATTTCAGGAGTATTTCCTAAGTATATTTCCTAACGAGGGCCGTGGGCCTGTGAAGCTCAGTTTAATTAGGAAAGTCCCTCCCAAAGGAGGTGCTTGGCACAGGGGAGGTGCTTAAAGAAATGCAGAGAGAGGCTAGGGAACAGGAAGCCAGCTTGTATGAATTCCACAATGCCCCTGGCTCCCTCCTTCCCTCTCCCTACCCCCCTGCCCCGCCCTCCACTGACGCCACCCCCCCCCCATCACCCCCTGCCTGGCTTCCCTGTGTTTCAGTCTCTGAGATCATTCCAAACCCCAAAACAAAAGTTCCATCCCAAGTAGCCAAGAAAACTCCTGTCAAATCCAACAATCCACCCACTAAATTGCAGGCTGTCCTCCTTTCCCAGCCAACCCCACCCACTTTGCTTCGTCCTGGAGGTCACTGTGTTCACTCTCTGTCTCTAAGAAGGGCACTGCCCTTCCTCTGGACCTTTCCTTTTCAAAACATTTGTCCCAGGCAGTAAGTCCCACTGGTTCCCTTTGTTTGGGTGTTAATACTGCCAATCAGGAAGTTTGTCCTTGTGGCTCCTGCTGAATAGCTTCAAATGTAGTTTGGATCTGAGTTGCTTTGCTAGAAGTTTGATAAAGACTTGAGAAAGGAAGGCTAATTAGGTTATTAATTATTCCCAGGTCTCAAAGTGTCAAAGAAGTGAACTTTAAATGTCTCATTTTCAGAGATTATATCAATCCTCTGTAGGCTAGTATAGCTCCTTTTCTTATTTATTCATATTTTTTCCAGCCACACCGCACAGCATGTGAGATCTTAGTTCCCTGGCCAGGGATTAAACCCGGGCCCCTTGCATTGGAAGCTTGGAGTCTTAACCACTGGACCACCAGGGAAGTCTCTTTAGCTTCTTTTCTGATTCCAACTATATGAGTTCTCTTATCCTCCTTAAAATTTCCAGAGAATGAAAACTGCCAGAACCAATCAAACCAGTGTCTCCCAACAAACAAATACAAAGTTTCTGGATATCTTGGTTTCCCCAGTTTCCAGAGTCCTAACTTGAACATCCTTACAACTCTGGTAGCGGGCAGTCAGGAACTGAAGAGCAGAGACCTTGAGTTCAGGGTGAGAACTTTAAATAACCATGAGTGTGCTGTATGTAGCAGACCAGGGCTTCCCAGGTGGCGCTAGTGGTATAGCATCCACCTGCCAACGCAGGAGATGCAAGAGACTCGGGTTCAATCTCCGGAGTCAGAAAGATCCCCGAAATCACATTCTTGCCTGGAGAATTCCATGGACAGAGGAGCCTGGCAGGCTACAGTCCTTGGGGTCCCAAAGAGTCAGACACGACTAAGTGACTAACACTTTCTCTTTCATGTAGTGGACCAACACTTCCAAATTGAGAACAGCTGAGAATACATTTATGAAGGTAAATAGGGCAAAAGCCACCATGAAAACTGGTCCAAATCTCATATCCAGGGTTAGAAGAAAGTAGTTGATCAAGCCAAATGAAAAATGAAATCTTCCCATCTCTTTTCTGTTTGCGCCTGCTGTCTCTAGTCATAGTCAAGGTCATTCATTCATTCAACAACTACTTACTGGCCCCCAAGTATTCAACACTGCAGACACAGCAAAGAAACCACAAAATCCCCCCACTCAAGCTGTTTACATTCCTGCAGGGGGAAGCAGACAGTAAACAAAGAATTGAAAAGAATATATTGGGTTATGTATACCCAGCCTAATACATTGTGTTGGATTGCAATCAGTGCTGCCAAGAAAAGCGAAGCAAGAAAAGGTTAGGGTCGAAATTGCAACATTAAAATGGGCAGTCCAAGAAGGCCCCACTGAGAAG
The DNA here is from genome assembly GCF_014754425.2 of Oryx dammah. Lineage (NCBI taxonomy): Eukaryota > Metazoa > Chordata > Mammalia > Artiodactyla > Bovidae > Oryx > Oryx dammah. The sequence continues at coordinate 90,863,907 of NW_024070213.1, read as the reverse complement.
ATGACATTTCATCGACTATCAGAAGCAGGTGAAAGAACGAACCACAATGCAGATCTCAGAGAAGAGCAAGTACAAAGACTCTGGCCATTTTTTAATGATTTGTTTTATTATGGTAAAATATATACAACATAAGGCTTTCCTGGCGGCTCAGAAGTAAAGAATCCACCTGCAGAATGCAGGAGACCTGAATTCTATCCCCAGGTTGGAAAGGGCCCCTGGAGAATGGCTGCCCAGGCCAGTTTTCTTGCCTGGAAAATTCCACAGACAGAGGAGCCTAGTGGGCTACAGTCCATAGGGTCACAGAGTTGGACATGACTGAGTGACTAAAACTTTCAGTTTCGTACATAACATAACATTTATCACTGGAGCCTTTTTTCAGTGTTCAGGTCTATGGCATTAAGTCTATTCACACTGTTGTGCCACCTTCACCATCATCCATCTCCATAGTTTTTCATCCTCCTAAACTGAAATTCTGTACCCATTAAACAGTAACTCCCCACCACCTCCTCCCCCAGCCCCTGTCAACCACCATTCTACTTTCTTTCTCTATGAATTTGACCTTGCCAAGGATCTCTTGAGAGTCCCTTGGACTGCAAGGAAATCCAACCAGTCCATCCTAAAGGAGATCAACCCTAGGATTTCTTTGGAAGGAATGATGCTAAAGCTGAAGTTCCAGTACTTTGGCCACCTCATGCAAAGAGTTGACTCATTGGAAAAGACTCTGATGCTGGGAGGGATTGGGGGCAGGAGGAGAAGGGGACGACAGAGGATGAGATGGCTGGATGGCATCACTGACTCGATGGACGAGAGTCTGAGTGAACTCCGGGAGTTGGTGATGGACAGGCAGGCCTGGCGTGCTGCGATTCATGGGGTCTCAAAGAGTCGGACACGACTGAGCGACTGAACTGAACTAAGCTGAACTGAAGGACCTCATACAAGATGAATCATCCAATATTGTCTTTCTGTGATGCTTATTTCACTTAGCATAAGGTCAGGGTTCATCCATGTTGTAGCATGTACCAGAATGTCCTTCCTTTTTAAAGCTGAATAATATTCCATTGTATGTACATACCACATTAAAAAAATGGGTCTGTTGATGGGCGTTTGGGTTGCTTCACCTTTTGACTATCATGCGTAGTGCTGCTATGAACACAGGGGTTCAAATATCTTCTTGAGTCTCTGCTCTCAATTCTTTTTTAATATTTCTTTATTTATTTGGCTGTGCCGAGTCTTAATTGTGGCACACAGGATCTATTAGTTGTGTCACGTGGGACCTAGTTCCTTGACAAGGGATTGAACTCAGGCCCCTACACGGGGGGCACAGAGTCTTAGCCACTAGACCACCGGGGAAGTTCCCCTGCTTTCAGTTCTTTTGAATACATACCCAGAAGTGGGAATGCTGGATCACGTGGTAATTGTGTGTTTAATTTTTTGAGAATCATCATGCCATTTTTCCACAGCGACTGCCCATTTGACATTTACATCAGTAGTGCACAAGAGTTCCAATTTCTCCACATCCTCAGCAACACTTGTTATTTTCTGGTTTTTTAATAATACCCATCCCAGTGGGTGTAAGGCAGTACTGCCTATTTTTGAGGAGTAACAAGGAGGCCCGTGGGGCTGGTGCAGAGTGAGGCAGAAGCAGCAGGGACTGAGGTAAGAGAGAAAGCAGGAGGCCAGATCCTTCTCAGGCTCAGTAGGGCCTGAGAGTCTCTGTGAAGAGTGTGGCTTTTACTGTGGGTGTGATGGGAACCCTAGATAAAGTGACAGTTTCATAGGTTGACTACTGACTTTCACATTCTTTGAATTAAGTATTCGGCTCTCAGACTAAGGAATAGTTCTCCAGAGTTTGAAAACGAGGCTTGGAGAGAAATTAGATGTCTGGTGCTTCTGACAACACAATGGGGACTGCACAAGCTGAGATTCTCCCATCTGCCTCTCCTTCTACGTACCAAAGAAGAGATGTCATCCATCCCTCCGTGGGATATGAACATGATGGATTGCTTTCATGGAAGTTGTTCCCTTTATGGATAATCTTTAGCCAGGATTCCACCACTTAAAAATCAAATAAGAGTCATCTTCGTATCATTCACTCTTTTATATTATCCCCTCCATGATTGTAGATAATCAGGCACTGCCATGGAGAGAAAGGGCACCTTTTTTTGGAAGCTGGGAACATTGAGGGCTGCAAAGACAGGGGTGGGTGGATTCCCAGAAAAGGCACAGGAACAGTGTGAATCAGGCACTCACAACCTTGCAGAATTAAACAGATGAATTCAGTCCCAAGCCCCAGATGCCTCAGGAAGGATTGTCAGAAATGTCTGAGATGATAAGAGCTAAGGAGAGAAAGGGCCCCAAAGGGAAGCCTGAAAACACATTTTTGAGAGGCAAAGAGTACCTCTCATAACCTCGCTTCCCCCAGGCGACAAGGATGAAAGCTTCAACATCAAAATGAGCAGTCCAAGGAGTTATAGATTTTCTCAACAATAAATAATCTGCAGAGAATGGCTGCCTAACCACCATTTATAAATGTTAGAAAATACACACTTGTGTTGGGGCTGGGAAGGGTGCGGGGAATGGAAGGTGGAGAAGGAGAGAATTATGGGGTTGTCCCCTCTGGGAAAGGAGGAGGGACAGAAATCAGTTTTCACTATGGCATTCTTAAGATTCAAATGGGGAGGGAAGTATGGTAAAATCTGGAAACTTAAGTAACTAATTTCTCTCCACAAGAAAGCAGGCCATTACTCCTAGGTTCTGTTGTCTTTCTTTCCGTCGGAAACCACCTCATTCATCCTCTCATCTGAACCCAGTGCAATCATCACCCACCACCACCACCCAGGGTAGAGACACCACTGCTCACCTCACGTCATAGGCCCCAGTTCATTCCCCTTCTCTGTGGTTGCATCACAGAGGTCTTGGATTCCCTTTTTTAAGCCCCAAACATTTATGATAAAAGTGGGACAAGGATAGAGGAGAAGGCTGCTCTTTAGCCTCTATTCAAGTAGAAAAATCATGGACCTAAGTGGCAATGAAAGTTTTAGGTTACTCATTAAGCATCTTCTAAACACAAGTCCTGAGAGTCCCTTGGACAGCAAGAAATTCAAACCAGTCAATCCTAAAGGACATCAACCCTGAATATTCATTGGAAGGACTGATGCTGAAGCTGAAGCTCCAATACTTTGACCACCTGATGTGAAGAGCCGACTCACTGGAAAAGACCTTGATGCTGGAAAAGATTGAAGGCAGGAGGAGAAGGCAACAGAGGATAAGATGGTTGGATGGCATCACCGATTCAGTGAACATGAATTTGGGCAAACTCCAGGAGATGGTGAGGGATAGGAAGACCTGGCATGCTCCTCTCCATGGGGTTGCAAAGAGTCAGACATGACTTAGCAACTGAACAACAACAAACGCCAGTCATTGTGCTTGGTATGACAGGCATAGCAGGAGGGAAAAAGATAGTCCTTGCCTACATGGTACCCACCATCTTTAAGTAAAGTTCTTATAACAGACTTGTGGTGGCCAAGAGGGAAGGGGGTGAGGGCAGGATGGGTGGGGAGTTTAAGATTAACAGATGCAAACTATTATATTTAGGATGGATAAACAAGGTCCTACTGTATAGCACAGGGAACGCTATTCAATATCCTGTGATAAACCATAATGGAAAATAACAAGAAAAAGAATGTATATGGTATAACTGAATCACTTTGCTATACAACAGAAAGTAACACAACATTGTAAATCAACTATACTTCAATCAAATTTTTTAAAGAATGTTCTTACATAATGGTGGTGGTAGTTTAGTTGCTAAGTCGTGTCCAACTTTTGCAACACCATGGACTGTAGCCTGCCAGGCTCCTCTGTCCATGGGATTCTCCAAGCAAGAATACTGGGTTGCCATTTCCTTCTCCAGGGGATCTCCCCAACCCAGAAATCGAACCTGGTTTCCTGCATTGCAGGCAGATTCTTCACTGACTGAGCTATGAGGGAAGCTCCTTTCCTATATAATATCCTGCCCAAACTGTGTAACCTGAATCTGACGATGAAAACAATCAGTCCACAAAACACCGTTCTGCAAAAAGCTGACTTTTTAAAAAATGTTAATTTATTTAGGCAGTGATTAATGCTGAAAAAGCGTTAGTCACTCAGTCATGTCTGACTCTTTGTAACTCCATGGACTATATCCTCCCAGGCTCCTCTGTCCATGGACTTCTCCAGGCAAGAATATTGGAGTGGGTCGCCAATCTCTTCTCCAGGCAATCTGTTTAGGCTGGGCCAGGTCTTAGCTGTGGCAGGCAGGATTTTTTTTTTTTTTTTTTTTTTTAGTTGTAGCATGTGGGATCTAGCTCCCTGACCAAGGATCAAACCCTGGCCCCCTGCATTGGGAGTGTAGAGTCAGCCACTGGACCACCAGTGGAGTCCCCAGAAAGATGATTTTCTCGGGAACAATTGACCTGTAATCTTCAAAACTGTCAGTCAAGGATTACCAGTTGAGGACCATTCCAGATTAATAAAGGAGAATAAACAGACATGACAAAGAAGAGCAACACATAACCCTGCATTGGACTTGGACTGGGGAGAAACCTTTTACAAAAAAAAAATTATCGAACAATTAGCAAAATGTGAATATAGAGTGTATTAGTATTTCGTATATGTGTGTGTATAGAAGAGAGAGGATGAAATGTGGCAAAATATGAAAAACTGGTCAAGTATGGTTAAAGGTAAGTGGGTGTTAATTATACTGTTCATGGAAACTTTTCTCTACCTCTGATATTTTTCAAACTAAAAAGTCAGGAAGGAATCAAGAAATCTTGATTGTAAAGGTTATGACATCTCCTTCCCTGAACAACCTTGATAAACAAACTTGCCATCATTTTTGTTTGGAACAAATCCCACACAGAACAATCTAGCCCCAGATCAGGAACTTAGATCAGAGGGGTGGGTGGGAGGATAGAACTCCTTTGTCTTTGATTTACAACCAAAATTGTCAGCAAGTAAAAATGCCTGGAAAGAAACCACAACCTTGGCTCATGTCAGTATAGTTATAAAAACTACATAGTGTTATTGTCATTTTGTGGGACTAACACAAATTAATAAATCAAGGCCCTAGACTTAATTCTGTGAGGCATTGGGGAAGAGTCACAGAAGCCGGAGGCAAAGAAAAATGGTATCTGGAAAAGAGAGATACCAGGCATATGTGCAAGAATTACAGAAACCTGAAGAGAGAGGTGAAAGAGAACCAGAATTTTGCTGAACGGCAAGTAATGCACATATGTAATTTCATCTAACCCCGTAACAACTGAACAAAGTATTATTATTCCACTTCACAGACTGAGAGATTACTTTCCTAAGATCATATAGCCAATAAAAAGAAGTGTTGGAATTTGCACTTGGTTCTTCATAACTTCAAAGCCCATGTTCTTTCTACTGAGCATTCTGCCTCCACAAAGAGTAAAATTAATGGTTATTATTGGATAAATTGAGCCAGTTCTTATTCTAGTGCTCAAGGCAGCCTGTCAGTGTCTCCCCTTTCCTCCCTGACAGACACTGATGGGCATGGGCTGGAAGTAGTTTGATTACTGAATCTGAAAGCTCCATACAAACCACCTGCTAAAATCCTAATCCAACCAAGGGCCAAAATGTCTCCAGATTTTGCTCTCAGGTGCCAAGAAAGGCAATTCCGAAACACCCCTGTAGCCATTCCAATAATTCCCAAGTGCAGTTTTACATTTAATTACAATTCCTACCCACAACTCTAGCCCATATCCTCTAGTTTGACTTTTAATGGAAATATATAATAGGATAATATTAATACATCTAAGTGCTTAGTCACTCAGTCATGTCTGACTCTTTTCTACCCATGGACTGCAGCCTGCCAGGCTCGTCTGTCCATGGGGATTCTCCAGGTAAGAATACTGGAGCCAGTGGCCACGCCCTTCTCCAGGGGACCTTCCTGACCCAGGGATCAAAGCCAGGATACCCACATTGCAGGTGGATTCTTTACCAACTGAAGCACGGAGGAAGCCCAATACATCTCTAGATGTCTATATGTCACCCTTCTTTTTTTTGTTTGTTTTAGTTTGATTGTTTTTTGGTTTTTGGTGGTTTTTTTTGGCCATGCATGGCATGTGAGATCTTAGTTTCCCCACCAGGGATCAAACCCATGCCCCCTGCAGGGGGAACGTGGTGTCTTAGCCACTGGACTGCCAGGGAAGCCCCTATATGTCACCTTTCTGAGACTCCTTTTATCATACTATTCCAAATCTTTTCTGTTCATTACCTCATTCTTGAGAAGAACAAAACCATCTTCAGTTCAGGTTAGGAAGAACTAGAGAAAGAAATGAAACCTTATTAACTCTTTGGCTAGAGGAAGATGAGGGTAGGGAAACAGACAATTTTTAAAATGGGAGCCTGATGGCAGGAAGATGGTTGCAACTTCCCTGACAATCTAAATACCTCCAGATTTGGCCTTCCTAAACCTCAACCATCACCCAAGGCTTCCAGATGCTGCCAGCACACACCATTAAGAAACATCTGTCACAAAGGACAGCCCCAACTGGGACAAAGGAGAGCAGGAAGGCAGACGGTGCCAGTTTAATGAGGATGGCTTAACAAAACGTCTTTTAAGCTTCCTAATTCACTTGGCCATTTGCTCCCTAGACTTGGCTGCCAATCAGGAGCAGACTGGAAACGTTTGCCAGAGAACAGCAATCTCCTCCTTATCCTTAACCCAGAAGAACCCAGGATTACAAAAATGTCAACATGTCAGTCACTCTAAAACATGATTAACCCCATTCCAGAGCTACAAATTCATGATGCTTCTGGGGGAAAGGACTTCAGCTACATCACCTTGATCAGTATGGTTAGACTGTTGGTGACCAGAGATCAGACTTGGTAGAATATAAAAATGAGCATTAGTGTTCCCATCATACCCCATGTCTGTGCCCAGCTCTGAGCTCATAATACCTAGAACATTCTTAATACTTATTAATCATCCATAGAAATAAGTACAAAGGCCGATGGACTTCAGACATCAGCATAGACCTCTTGGTCTTTATATCGATCTCCTCATGACTTTGTAAATGTTATTATAGGGTATGGACTCCAGACAAGAAATAATGGGTATATGGAAATGCTGTGAGTGTAGGAAGATCAACAGAGAAAATAAAGGACTATCTTTCCATTTTAGTTTCACAAGGAAGAAGGCTCCAGATATGCCCAAAGACGGGGGCATTGGCAAAGCAGCATTTTATTCAGGAAAATTGAATTAAAATTTAGATTAAACCCAAGGAATTTTACCCGAAATCACTGGTTTCAGATATCTGGGGATCATCAACCTAGCTGTCAATTCAATTCAGCTAACCTGAAGTCACTTAAACACTCAGCACCTTGTCCCCACTATCTATCCAGTAGGTTCCTATAGCTGGCAAATTCTGTGTATCCAGGGCCAGCCTCCTGCCAGACTCTCTGGTCCACCCTCCTGGTCCATAAAATTGGTCATTCTAAACGATGAGCTGCTCTCAGATCCCACTCAGATTCCCCCAGCAGCCATCAGAGAGTGCTGCCCTTCCTTGAAGCAGATGACAGCCCTAAATCACAACCGCCCTGACTGCTGCATTGCAGCAGATAACTGAAGTGTGAGTGCCCTCTACCCTCCTTCTAGAAAATGACACGTTCCTCAAGTCTTAAAAAGACACATGCACACACACACACACACACACACACACACACACACACCCCTTCTCCCAATCAGACCTGCAGTTTCCAGATCTCTGCTAAATCTGAACTTCTATAACAGTATTTTCAGGACTTTCTTTTTGCTGTCCTTCTGTTGTGTAGTCCTACTATTAACCTTCTCTGTGGCTCTCTGCTTGAACAGGACGAACCTTTCCCACACATGAACGCTTCGCTGTCATTCACAGGACCGCCCTCGCACAGACTGTCCCTCTCTGCCTAGAATACCCTCCCTCCAAACCTTTTTCAACATGACCCTTCTTCAGAAAGCTTCTCTAGCCACACCCACAGGTATTTGATCTCTCCAGTATATTCTCTTTGCCCGTCTCGCCCCTCGTTAGGGTCCAGTGGTATAATTCACTGGCCTAGAACTTGGCGCTGGGAGAACACCCAGCTGGGGGGAGAGCAGGGGTCATGAATGGGGCATGGAATAGCGGAGCACAGCTCTTGCCTGAGGGCGCTTTCCGCTGACTTCTCCTTCCCGCTAAAGCCTGAGGCACAAAGAGTCAACTGGGCACAGGCAGCGAAAAGTGAATTCCCCTGACAAAGTGAAAGTACAAAGGGAATAACCCAAATTATCTGAGACAAAGCACATTATCCGTGACGTTTTTTATTTGCCCCAGTGTCATCCCCTTGATGTCCAAAGACTGAACAGACAACGGAGTTTTATTACTTTCATTGCTTTACTTAATTTGGAAAATAAGTCATCTAGTGCTTTGCCATCAAGCAGCATGATATGATACTCAAACTGTAATAACTAAGTTTAATATTACACTATAGTAAAGAGGGGTGGTCTAGTAGTCAAATGGCTGGATATTGTTTAAAATAGGATTTTCCTTGTTTCAGGAGGATTGTGGAGGTATGCACAAAAAAACCATGTGTTGTAAGCTCCCAGAGAAGAGAATTTTCTGAATTGGCTATCATTTATCCTATACTGCCTGCTTACTAGTATACAGATGGATTCTGTTACTTTGGGGTTGGGTCTAAAGTGAAAAACTGGACAAACCCTATATGGATTTTGGTTTCTTGTGGAAACCACAAAAACTTTCCATGTGAGAAAGACTGTTTTCAAACTATTAAAAACCAGACTTCAACAAAGTGTAAATGAATACAAAGATAAATTGCAAGTCAGAAAACTCAGGCACCAGAATATTCTTTGTGCAAAAGAATTCAGCCAAAACCAATGTCTTTTTCCCCCTAAATCATTAACATAACCACCATCACCTCCAAATCACCACACACTCGTTTATACACAGTGCAAGGCAATGGTGACAGGCAGACGATTCTCCCCTCTGATAATGCACAATTAGAGGCATTTTATGAATTCTTCCCCAACTCCCAAAATAACTAAAAGATACATAAACCAGGAACCGGAAAGGGTATTCCTAAATCAGAAATGAACAGTATGATATTTACATCAGAGACAAGGGCATGTCAAGATCCCAGACGACGTTACAGCTGACAGAAGATAAGAGTAGTGGGGCTTCATTCTCCAGTGTTAGCAAGATTAGGGTGTCTCTTCTGCCCATCAGGGGACGTCTGAGAAGGCTGCATGGAAGAGGGGGAATTGCTCCATCTTGGCCTTTTGTTCAAGTTTTCCAGGGAAACATCAGTTCAAACTACATCTTCATAATGGTGTGAAGCCTGGGCTCTATCCAGCCTTATTGAGGCCTTTCTTTCATGCCTCCCACCAAAAATACATAACAAAACAAACAAATCCAGTTTGCTCAACTATGCAGACCCAGCTTAGTATACACACACGAATACAGACCTCAGTACTAAAATACAACAATAACTTTTTAAAAAATCTCAGTCTTGGTCTGTGAAAAAAGAGTCTATCAATCAGGGAAAAACCATTTCAGTGTAATAAGTCTGTTACATCTCCCCTGAGGAGAGAGATGTCAAGCTCAGAACGTTCCCCTGAAAGTTTGGAAAGAAAGCCGAAGTGACTAAATTTAACTCTTACCAAGGAAAATACATATGCGATCTTCTCTCCCAGAAGTCTTCCAAAAAGCAGCCTCACCAAACTGATCACTTGTCTCATGCATCTTCCCTCTGCCTATGGTCTTACTGTGTGCTGCATTCTGCTTGAATGCTACACGGGAGAATACTCTGTCTTCCTTTCTAAAATAGAAACTCCTTAGGGTAGAAGCTGCTTCATGTTCTCTCACTGAGGCTAGAAACCGTAAGTCTGCAAGTAAATATTGCCAGTTGCAACCAAGACTTGAACTTGAAAGCTTGGCAGCCCCCAAACAGCTACCTCATCCAACTCAACTAGCTACCCCACCACCCACAGCACTACCCCTCACAAATCCCATCCCAGTCTGACAGAGGCTGAATTCGAAGTAGTGAAAACCCATCCTGATATAGACCAAAATGCTCCAACTTTACACCAACCTGGTGTTGACAAAATCCACCTACCCAAATATAATCCAAAATGCATGTAGATGTAGACCAAAACATTTTACTTCCTTCCCTCAATATTCTTGGAGCTTATACTACGTGCAGATACTACACTAGTATCATTATACCACTTTTTGGGTAAACTGAGAGCCAGAGCCTCTGATGTTAAATCCAATATTCCCCAGTCATGATCTGACATATTTTCAGGTTTAATTTCAGTCAGAGTCCAGTTTGGGGAATTCCTAACCTTTCTATCATCCCAAATAAGATCATCAACTTGACAAAAGCAAAAGCAGAAGCCTCAATCCCAAAGAAGGACGATGCCAGCGAATGTTCAAACTACTGAACAACTGTGCTCATTTCACATGCTAGCAAGGTTATGCTCACAATCCTTCAAACTAGATTTTAGCAGTATGTGAACCAAGAACTCCCAGACAAACAAGCAGGGTTTAGAAAAGGCAGAGGAACCAGAGATCAAATTGCCAACATTGTTGAATCAGGAAGAAAGCAAGGGAATTCCAGAAAAACATCTACTTCTGATTAACTGACTATGCTAAAGCCTTCGATTGTGTGGACTACAACAAAACGGAAAATTCTTAAAGAGATGGGAATGCCAGACCTCCTTACCTGCCCTGAGAAACCTGAATGCAGGTCAGGAAGCAACAGTTAGAACCAGACATGGAACAACAGACTGGTTCAAAATTGGGAAGGGAGTACTCAAGGTTGTATATTGTCACCCTGCTTATTTAACTTATACGAAGAGTACATTATATGAAATGCCAGGCTGGATGAATCACAAGCTGGAATCAAGATTGCTGACAGAAATATCAACAACCTCGGATATGCTAAGGATACCACTCTAATGACAGAAAGTGAAGAATTAAAGAGCCTCTTGACAAGGAAAGCTGGCTTGAAACTCAACATTAAAAAAACTAAGATCATGGCATCTAGTCCCATCACTTCATGTCAAATAGAAGGGGGAAAAGTGGAAGCAGTGACAGGTTTTCTTTTCTTGGGCTCCAAAATCACTGCAAACAGTGATTGCAGCCATAAAATTAAAAGATGCTTGCTCCTTGGAAGGAAAGCTATGACAAACCTAGACAGCATATGAAAAAGTAGAGACATTACTTTGCCAACAAAGGTCCATATAACCAGAGCTATGGTTTTTCCAGTAGTCATGTATGGATGTGAGAGTTGGACCATAAGGAAGGCTGAGCGCTGAAGAACTGATGCTTTCAAACTGTGATACTGGAGAAGACTCTTGAGAGTCCCTTGGACTGCAAGGAGATCAAGCCAGTCAATCCTAAAGGAAATCAACCCTGACTATTCACTGGAAGGACTGATGCTAAAGCTGAAGCTTCAATGCTTTGGCCACCTGATGCACAGAGCCGACTCATTGGCAAAGCCCCTGATGCTGGGAAAGATTGAAGGCAAAAGGAGAGGAGGGCAGCAGAGGATGAGATGGTTGGATAACATCACCATCAGTTTTGAGCACTCCAGAAGGCAGTGGAGGACAGAGCAGCCTGGTGTGCTGCACCATGGGGTCGAGAAGAGTCAGACACAACTTAGCGACTGAAGAACAGGAATCTTTCTATCATACCAAACATGATCATCAACAGGACAAATCCAAAAGCAAAATCAGAAGCCTTTGCTTCTGGAGATCTTCAGTGACTAAATGGGCTACTACGAAGAATCAGATTTTCCAAACAGTATTCAGAAAGAGAGTTGCAAAAAGCCAAGAAGGGTATGAAACAAAAGGATTAAAAAGTGATGTGATATGTTGATGTCAAAAGTGAAAGTCAGTTCCTTCTCTCCTTCTCCCTGCGATTCTCTTTCCCTTTTCTCAGCCTATCAACCCAGAACTTCTAATTACAGTCCTCAGAAGAAAACAGGAGAAGGAAATCCATCTTCCTGTCCACCTTATTTTCCAACCTACAGCTGTAACACAGGAAGGCTTTTGTCTCAATGGGCACTAATCTACACTCATTTTTTCCAAGAAGCCTTGCCAAATAGCTTTAGTTTTGTTCCCCCTTCCCCAAACCTTCCTTTTCCTATACACATAGAATCTAGAAATCCAACCAGGGATCCTGTGTATCACTGTATGCTGTCTCTACTTTGAGACTAGCAGTTGTGAGTAGCCAGAGCCCACAGGCCCTTCTACCAACACCCATGATAATACACTGCACGTGAAACGGCTTAGGAAATACCAACTACCTCGCTGGTTATCTTCTGTCATACCTTTAAAGGTGTCCTCTGTCCACCCCATGTAAGTAGATGACCATCTCTCTCTCTCTGTCCTCTCTCACCAGACTTTGCTGGGTTCCTCTTATAGCCCTAGGTTGCTACTCCACATTCCATCATCTCCCTTGGAGAGTTAATTTGTTTTAGAAAGACACCAGATCATCTGAGTTATAAGAAGGTTGTATCATACCTCAGAGTCCTGAGTTCTTATCCAAACATAAATCAGTGTGACTTCTCCACCAAGACCCACCCAGCTCATGCATTAGCATCTACAGCAAAGAACCTTCACCACCATGCTTTTTAGGAGATGCACTCATTCCCTGATCTCTTCTTTCCTTTTTTTTTTTTTTGACATGCCTCCTGCAGTGGAAGCACAAACTGCAAACCTCTAGACCAAAGAATTCCCTCCCTGGTTCTTGCTCCAGACTGCCTTGTGACTTCTGTGATAATAAAAGGAAAAAAAGGACAAAAAGAATAGAATCCAAAAATAATGTTAATGAATTTGGAATAGACTTTTCAAAGGAAGGTAGCCTTCCCACATGATTTTGCTTACACTAAAGTTAAAATGAGTCTGCCTTCTAGGGGCATGTATCACATGTCGATTAATAACAGAGAGAAGCTGCTCAAGAGCTGCTGGAGGGCAAGAGAAGACAGTTTAGAAATAAACACTTGCCACAGCCAATCAATAAAACAGGTGTCATGCACGGGTAAGTGTTGTCTGAGCTTCTGTGTTGCTCACAACAACAAGTGGGGGCTACTCTCTAGTTGCGGTGGCAGGCTTCTTGTGGCAGTGGCTTCTCTTATTGTGGAGCACAGGCTTTAGGGCACTTGGCCTGCAGCAGTTGCGGTGCACAGGCTTAGCTGTCCTGTGACATGTGGAATCTTCCTGGACCAGGGATTGAACTGGTGTCCCTTGCATTGCAAGGCAGATTCTTAACCACTGGACCACCGGGGAAGCCCCTACCTCAGCTTTTTTAAATTAGATAAGAAGGGAAAGGAAATTACCTTCAGCAGATGTAAAAATATCTATCTAGCTCCTTGAGCATCCAGGAAGAAGCCCACCCAATCCTCTCATTCGTGTGGAGCACCTTGTTAAACTGGACTAATGCTCTGCAGAGTCCACATAAATGTCCTCCCTGAGATGATGAGATATGGAGACTTTCAGGACCACTCGTGAGAAAGGTGAAAAAACGAAACAGCAGACCCAGGAGGAAGAATCTTCGTTCATTCAAAGGTCATGTCTAAGTACGCTATGTGGCAGGCCATGCTGCAATAAAGCAAGGCCCTCGCCAGCGCATAAAGGCCAGGAGCAACAGCACGGCCGAAGAGGGAAGGATGCTGAGGAACAGGAGCCAAGGACTAACTTCCTCTAACTCATATTTTCCTAGGACCCATCTACTGAGGACTTGTCTGGCTTGTTGGAGAATGGAGTGTAGGCCTCCAAATCACTCTGGCTTTAGCAAACCTAGCCATCCCCTCAGGCTCCCAAGGCCTCTGATCTACACCCTCAATCTAAAGTCCTACCCTGGCACCATGGAATACCCTCTGCTCAAACCCCACAGAATTTCTGTGGCCAGCAGCTCTCTGGGCCCAGGCTTCTTCCTCTCTGGCTCTGGCTATTTTACAACCACAGAAAACCACTTACCCATGGCCTTTTTCTACCTCAGAGGAGAAAAAACTGAGAAGAAAAATACAAGCCAAACCCAGGGAGAGGTAAGGAGGGGACTTGGCCAAGCAGCATCAGGAAGAAGAACAGGGCGCCCAGAGGCGGGGCTTTGGGAAGGGGTGGGAAAGTATGAAAGAGATGGTTTAGCCTGGAATCCAGGAGGAGCTTGAGGTGGGCAATGGAGAGCAAGAAGATCAAACCAGTCACTCCTAAAGGACATCAACTCTGAATATACATTGGAAGGACTGATGCTGAAGCTGAAGCACCAATACTTTGCCCACCTGATGCAAAGATTTGACCCACTGAAAAGACCCTGATGCTGGGAAAGATTGAGGGCAGGAAGAGAAGGGGGTGGTAGAGAATGAGATAACTGGATGGTATCACTGACTCAATGGACATGAGTTTGAGCAAACTCTGGGAGATAGTGAAGGACAGGGAAGCCTGGCGTGCTGCAGTCCATGGTGTGGCAAAGGACTGGACATGACTTGGCAGCGGCTGAACAGCAATGGAAGGCAACCAGGGCCCTGTCTGGGTGAGGAGGCAAAGCGTGTTAAACACTCGGTCACGTCCAACTCTTTGCCTGCCAGGCTCCTCTGTCCTTGGGAATCCTCCAGCAAGAATACTGGAGTGGATTGCCATGCCCTCCTCCAGGGAATCTTCCCAACCCAGGGATCAAACCCAGGTCTCTCACATTGCAGAGATTCTTTACCATCTGAGCCACTAGGGAAGCCCAAGAATACTGGAGTGGGTAGCCTATCCCTTCTCCCAGAGAACTTCCTGACCCAAGAATAGAACCAGGGTCTCCCAAATTGCAGGCAGATTCTTTACCAGCTGAGCTATCAGGGAAGCCCGGGGAGGCAAAATGAGACTTTAAATGGAGATTGGCTGGAGACTGAGCAAGAAGCTATGGATTAAGAAATAAACAAACTTTCTAGGGTCCTGTGTAAGCAGGGGGGTTTGATTGATTGGAGGAGAGTCTGGGGAGGTGGTGGAGCCCCACATGTGGAGATGTGGGAACCAGTCCCAAATCCAGTTAAAGGACCTCGACTCAAGAGTCCTCTAAACAAGGATAGAAGAAAACAACCCCATCAGCCTCTCCCAGAATCCTCCCACCAGGCTGCTCTATCCTCACCACCCATCTGAGCCCCCCTCACCCATATTTCCCATCACTCCAGAAATAAAACTAAAAGGAAACTAGTTTAAGCTTTATATCTGGAGTCAGAGAGACAGACAGATAGATGGACAGATATATACTGCCTATATTAGAGCACTGCCACTGGAGCAGAAAGAACAGCTCCAGATCTCAGAAAGGACTCCCAACTGAAGAAAACCGCAAAGCCATCGACCCTGCCCTAATACGCCTCCATCAGGAATAGAGCACTAATTGAACACCTCCTTTATTCCAGACACTATGCTGGGCAGTGGACGAGGGGGTCCCAGTCACGGGTACAGAACCCAAATTCCTAGAGGCAAGGTAGACAGGCAGGAACTGGAAGGATGGCTGCAATGACAGAACAGTTGGGGAGGGGCTTCTGGGGGTTTGATTTATGCCTGTTCCAACAGTCCTAGGCTGTCTTCTCCTGCTGCAAGCTGGGGTTTTCCCAGCTGTGCATCTGCTGGAGGGAAAGAAGGGCGGGTACAGGGGGAGGGTCCACGTCCTTGCATCTGGTCCCAAGAGCGATCCCTTCCCCTTTCTCCCCCGCTATCCACTGCCTGCTGGGCAGAGGGTGGGGGCTGGGGGAAATGCCAGGGCCGGCAGATAATCACCAGGTAATGAAAAGTACTGGCCCAGGGCTGGGGGGAGCGCAGAGGATGCAGAGTTGGGGCCATAAATCTCTCTGGGAGGAGGGGGTACAGAACGGGGGAACATGACAGTTGGAGCCCATCCAGGTGATTTCACGTGAAGTATCTGAACCTTGAGGGGTGGGAGGAGGAAAAACAAGAGGTGGGCAGGGGTAGGAGCCAGAGACAGGGGAAGAGGCTGAAAGAGACACAGATAAGAGAAGCAAATGAGAGATGGAAGGGCAGGCAAGAGATGGAACAGTGATGGGGGAGGCAGACAAGGAGACAGATGGGAGGAGGTGGAGATGGAGAGACTAGTAAAGATGTGATGGTCCGAGCGACCCTCGGAGAGAGGCAGGAAGGCATGAGGGAGAGAGGGAGAGAGAGGAGCTGATGGCAGAGTTCTAGAAAGACTCAGACCAAAAAACACCTGGAGTCAGAAAAACAGACAGACAGACTGACAGACAGTCAGATCTGCCTGACAGAGATGAAGGTGAAGGAGGCAAAGAAGAAACAAAGAAAACAGGGATGCGGTGAGGAGATGGGAGGGAGCGAGACAAAGAGAGAGCAGGAGGCAAGTGTAGAGCAGGAGGAGGGAGCAAGGCCCGGGAGGAGGATATATATTTTCTTTATGATCCTCTTCAATCTCACTCGGCTCACTGCTGAGCCGGTTCCCCTCTCAGGTGCTGCTCGGTGGTGGATGTGCCCAGAAAGCTGATCAGGTGAAACTGCTGCCATCCCAGTGCCAACCTGGGGGATCTCAGAGACCCCTGCCCAAATGTGAAAACCTGGCCTGCCTCTCCTTCCTACTTCTCCCCCTAAATACTGCAATCAAAAGAGGCCTGAAGCTTGGCCAGAAATTTTGCAGAGCTAATGGAGCCTCACACAACCAGTACGAGGGCAAGTGGGGCAGAGGAGAGAGAGAAATAGAGGCAGGCAGGCGAGCTCTAGCAGAAGGGACATATTTTGGTCAGGTGTCGCTTGGAGAAGAACCAATAGAGGGAAGGACTGAGATGATGTCTGCCTTTGAGAGCTAAATGAGCAGAATGCAAAGGATAAGTAAAATAAGATTCTAGTGACTGTCCAGCAATTTGGGGTCGACCATTTCGACACCTTCTGAGCAATTATGATCAACCCCTTCAAGCAACTCTCCACTATAAAAGGCCCCCACAAATATACACAGGAAATATGAAACCCACAAAAAGGAGAAACTGAGGCAAAGAATAAAGATCCTGAGGCCAGTGTATATGCATGAATCCAGATTTTAAGGGACCAGTGATGGAGCAACCAGCCAAGGTTTGAAGACGTAAGACTTAGCCCTGCAAGCTGGACCCTGCCTTGAGCTGACTGAGCTCTGCAAACACGAGCTCCCTCAGCTCCTCTCAGGGCAACAACCGAAACAATCTGAAGGGGAGCTGTTCTCCCCACCCCCTTCTCTGTCAGCCACCTTTAAAGGTCCCAGAAGCCAGATGACTGATTATAGGTAGAGCCCAAAAAGTCTCTTTAGCAGCAGGAGGAATCTTATCCCAGCTGGTTTGGATCTCCCAGAGGTAAATTCAGAGGCCGGAGGACAATAGCTGAGGTCACCTAACTCTTCCTACAGCCATCTCAAAGAGGTATGGGTGGATGGCCACTATGGGGCAAGAAGGGAGGGACTTCACAAACCACGGAAAAGGAGGACCCAATACCCACAGTGCCTGTCAACAAATAGGTAGGTCAGTACTTCTGGTATAGGAACCAAGGCTGGGCAGCCCAGGCTCCCAACCAGCTTAGGCACCCCGGAGGCAGCTCTAGGTCTGTGTCTTGGCTGGGTCAA
Source organism: Oryx dammah (assembly GCF_014754425.2). Lineage (NCBI taxonomy): Eukaryota > Metazoa > Chordata > Mammalia > Artiodactyla > Bovidae > Oryx > Oryx dammah. The sequence goes on along the minus strand of NW_024070213.1, from coordinate 90,846,265 downwards.
GCAAAGCTGCAACTCGGAAGCTCTGCAGTACTAGAGGGGACCGCTAGGGAGTGCGCGCCAGCAGTCAGGCTCTAGAGAGGCTGGAGTCGGCTGACGTGGAGGAGACCGGAAGGCAATCGATCAGAGTCGCCCTGGCAACCGGGCTGAGCCCGAGACAGACAGCACGTCGATAATGAAATCATCGTTAAATGACTTCAAGCCCTAATTAATAATCCCGGCCAACTGAGGCCATGCCTGACTGGGGTCGGGGGGAGGGGATGTCATTGTTGGGGGAGCATTGGAAGCTTCTGGACAATTAATCAATTAATCCACTCACTCAATAATTGGCTCCTTTGTCCTCTGCTGTGCCCCCCTCCCCCACCGCATCCACCTCTGACTGTGGAGAGGGTAAGAAGCGATGTGGGGCTAATCATTTCCAAGGGTCACAGAGCCTCCTTCTCCCTTTTAGTCACACGTCTGTTTCCTGGACCATCTCACTGAAACCTTCCCCAAGGTTGGAAGTTCCTATGCTTTTATAAGACTTACCAAAGGGCGAATATTTCAGGACCTGGAGCCTTAGCTATCCAGGAACTTCCCCATAACCCTCTACTCCTTATCCTATTGCATCCTGACCCCAACCCCCCCCCCCCACACACACACCGCGCACACACACACAGGTGCACAAACAGACTAATCACCCACCCACAGCCCACCCTGACTGAGGAAAGAGCCCTGAACTCCAAGCCAAGAGTCAGGTTTATCCCAGCCACACCGGCCCACGTTTAAATACGTGACCTTGGGCAGATTACATGTCCTCTCCAAAGATAATCGGTTTCCCCATCTGTTACATGAGGGGATCCAACTGATTCGCAAGATTTTCTAAGATTCCTTCCTGTCCTCTATGTAGTATCCTATGATGCTAATAATGGCACCTGGATCACCTCCCACTCCTCTCTACTCAGTTTCTTTACCTTTGGGAGGTAAGGGAGATTGGAAGGAGTGCCGGGCACTGATTTATCAAATTCCCCATCCCCAAAGAATTCACCTTGAGACCTGGATAAAGGGAGATGGCAGAAGAGTGTATGGGAGAAGGCTTCCCCCAGCCCATCCCCCACCTGCCCAGTCTGTCTGGTCCCCGCCACCCACCTTGCTTATTGCTCTCCACAACCCCCAACAGGAAATGAAAAAGGTACAGGAAATTGCACTTTAAATCCCCCAGCTCCTGGCTCCCTCCACCAAGCCAGGGAGCTGGGGACAGACTAACCTCACAAACCAGGCTCTCTCTGTTTGTAATTAGTAAGCCACTTAAGAAGGGAGGGGCCTCCCTGCAGAAAGAGCCCCTCCCTCCACCACAACCAAGTGGGCTATTCAAAAAAAAGGGGGTGTTGGGGACAGCATATGGGTTTGGAGAGAAGGAACCAGGAGGTCTAAGAAAGATCAAGAGTGTCAGTGAGGCACCTAGATTGGGCAGCACAGGTCAAAGTTTCTGGGAGAGCTGGTTTATAGCACCACCTGTAGCTCGGTGAACCCGGGTGTAGCCAAAGGCTGGGATGGGGATGGACAGTGGAGAAGGAACCCTCCAGAGAAACCCTGCAGAGAAGACCAGGGAACAAAACCCACCAGGTCCATCCCACCCCCATGGACACTTAGTAGTTTAATAAAGTTCAGACTGTCCAGGGCTTATGTGTAATTAAAGCCAGGAGCTAGGTAATTACATTTCTTCTCCGAGTTCTACCCTTGACCTGCTTCCTCCCCCCACATACACACATCTTTTATGAGAGACACTGAACTTTAGAAAATATCTCCACTAAAGAGATGGGCTTCATTTCAGCAAAAGAAATTGAGAGTACACTTTGAAAAGAATTTCAAAGGGGAGGTAAATGCTAGAACAAATGAGAAGTACATGCACACACACACAGCCCCAACAGGAAAAGGAAAGCCTGCCCCTGACTGCTGTTTCTTTTCATGTGTGATTGACCTCCAGATGATGTATCTCACATCATGCTGCAAAATACAGTCTCTCTAAACAGGACAATATTTCCCCCAAACCCTATCTCCAGGAGGGCAATGATTGCTCCCCTTGGGGTCATGGCTAACATGCCAGCAGAAGGGTTACACAGGCCACAGGCAAGAGCCCCAGGTGGAGGCACCTAGCCTGGTGTCCTATCCCCCAGGCCCTCCCTCTTCTGTTTTATCTCAACCTCTTTGTACCTCTCAGCATCCATTCTTTGAACTCACCCTGTGAACCAAGTTCTGGGAAAGGGAAAGGGTCCAAAGAGAGGAGAAAGGGCCCTGATCTCTGGGATGTGAGAAGAGAGATACACAAGACAAAAGATCCAGAAAGAAAAAAAAATGCATATAAGTTAACAGAGTATAGCCAGATCCTTCAGGTGTCCATGGGCCTACGGAAAGGGGAGAGGAAATAAAGATTGAGACTCTAAAGCAAGATCAGAGAGGAGTGAATGCCAGGTTTAGAGGCTAGAAGGTGCAAAGAGTTTGAGAGGCAGGAGGCTGACGTGCCCAGCAGGTATGGAGAGAATAAGCTGGGAAGACATCAAAGATGAGGATGAGGACGATTTAAATGCCGAGTACATTTAGAGTTATAAATCTTTACAACTGTACACAGTTCTTTTGCATAAATTTCATTTTATCCTCAATAATAAGCCACAGAAGCAGGTACTGGTATCGCTATTTTATAGACAATGAAATTAAGGCACAGAGAGGCTGAGTAACTTGCTTCGGTTCACAGAGCTGGTAAGTGGCAGAGCAAGGAATCAAACTGTGCGTATCAACTCCTGCTGGTTCTGCTTCTTGGGAAAGTAGTAAAGGAGAGACTACCTCCCAGAGGGCAAAAGACCTGCCTCCTGGTGCCCTTCTCAGCATGTTCTGCATAGGAGACTCCGGGTAAGTTAGTCAACTTGTCCAGGCCTCTTGCGTGAAACGAGGAAGTAATATCTTAACCTCTGAAGATGGAAGGTTAAACCAGGTAACTGACAAGATTTTTAGCTTTAAAATGCATAATTCAATCCATGAAAGGGGTGAGCTTCCTATCCTTCTTTCTGTCTACTGATCCCCAGAGGCCTCTTCTCCACATTTCACAGTTTGAGCAGCTGTCTCCACCCAGCCATGTCTCACTGGCCCATGAAATCCAGGCTCATTCATCCTCGGGCTGTAAGAGGACACATCAAGGTCAGGGAAGTCAACCTGACTTCCCAGCATCTCGCCCATGCAACCCAGGGTCACTGTGGAGCTCCAGCGTGGGATATTTACACTGCCCACCGACACCCTCATCGCATCCGGCCCCAGAGGGATGGTCCCCGGGACTTCTCAGCCCAAGCTCTCAGGCCAAACCCCTCCCTCCAGCAATCCTGCCCTCCCAACCCTGCCTCCTCCAGCCCTCTGCCTCCCCAACACTCACTCCTTAAGCACACATGCACGTGCACAGATGCAGACACACAGACACACACGCATCTACACATTTCTTCCTCGTCTGCTTCCTGGGTTCACATTCCCTACCCTAAGATAATGCACCTCCTGAGAGTTGCCTCTTCTCTCATTTCTACTGCTCCCTACTAAGTAAAGGAGTGCCATCTTCCTTGTCTTCTAGGAAGTCTTCTGGACCTCCTCATCTTCCTCCATCTTCCCTCCTTCAGTCATTCCCAGTCTTCTGTCATCAGAATCACAAGAAGGTGTGATCCAGTAGCTTTTGACCAACTCAACTCACAAGCTCTTGCTAAGGGGTGGGGGTGGGGTGCCCAGCAGGCCCCTCTGCGCTGGCTGTCAGCCTCACCTCACCCTCAGCCTAGGAGTGCCCCAAGGCGGGGCCCAGGCTCCTCCCCTCTGGGTCTCCCTTCAGTCCCTTCAGGCAGTGTATCACTCCTGGTTCTGCTCCCCAGGAGTGAGGAGCAGAGTCAGAGAAAGCGTCCCGGACAGGGACAGGATTCTGAGCCCTACACCCTGTCCTGTAAGTTTAGCGTCAGAGGACAGGCAGCTAGAGAGGACTGATCGCCGGTGTGGTGCTGCTTTCCTTTAGTAATCCAGAGCTCCTTTGAATGCGTGTGTGTGTGTGTGTGTGTGTGTGTGTGTGTGTGTGTGAGAGAGAGAGAGAGAGAGAGAGGAACCTGCATGGAGGGGAGAGGAACATGCAGGTCTGAGGCTCTAGGAGTCTAGTCCTGCCTGGGGTTGGAGTCCTGGGGAAACTGGACTCCGAGGCTCACTGCAGCCTCTCAGCGGATCCAGCCCCATGCCTGCATCTACAGAGGGCTGTGGCTGCAGGACTGACACAGCTTAGGCTCTGGGCATGCCTCCATACCCCCTGGGTTTGCATCTGCTCAGTCCAGTGCACCAATCCACATCATTTCCTATGCTCTGCGGTTCAGTGCAGTCCCCATCTTGCCTTCTCGTCCACACTCAGGGCTCGGAGCTTAGAGCATCTGTTAGGATGAACCATATAAAATTCCTGATATTCGATTGGTTTGGGGCCTGTAAAACCTACTGCTTTGGGTCTTCTCTCCTCAAAACATTTTTTTTTTTTAACTCCAGGCTGAGGAGACAGGGGAGCAGATTGAGGAAGGGTGAAGAATAATAATGGTCTAATATTTATTGAGCACATACACTGATTATAGTTGTGTTATTTATAATCGCAGCGCTAATCGCATCTAAGGTTTATTTCCAACATTTTACAGGTGAGTAAGCCCAGGTTAGAAGGTTACACGGTGAGGAACTAGGGCTGGGATTCAAACTCAACCCAAGAGCCACTGCTTCACAACTGCCACCCGCAACTAGGGAAGTCCAGGAAGAGACTGGGAGCCAGCATCCTTGCGTGCAGCTTCACAAAAGGAAGGCAAGGGGAAAAAAACAGACCAAACTCAAACTGTCTCAGACCAGAAGAACCCCAATCAGAGGGGGCGGGTCAAAGCCCAGGGCCCACACCTGAAATTTAAGGTTAGACGGGTCAGAGAAACAGACAGAGGGCCCGGGAGGAGGCTGGGAGGCTCCCGCCGCCGTGGGCAGAGCGCGGGGGAGCGGGAAGACAGCGTGGAGAAGGCCAAGACCGGTGCAGATGAGCTGAAGGACAACGGCGCGGAGGAAGCGGGCTACGTTGTCTGCGAAGCGAAGCAGAGATCGATGGCAGCAGCAGGGGGAGGAAAGATAAAGTTCAGGCGAAAGTGTGGATGGCGGGAGGGAGGGAGAGACCCTGTGGAAGAGACCCGGAGACTGCGGCAAAAATAGGACCCGAGGGTTAGAGGCAGAGCACGGAGAAGGGGGGAGCCGGACTCAGCCGCAGTGAGAGCAAGTGGGAGGGAAGGAGGCAGAGAGAAGGGAGGACGAGATAGACCCGAAAAAGAGAGCCAGAAGCTCACTCTGGCCGTCTGGTGTGAGAAGGGACCTTCATCTCAAGGACACCGCGAAACACAGATGGATGGTGGAGAAGTGGGGGAGCCGCGACCCCGGCGGGGCGGGCACCTGCCCAGCCTGCCGCGCCCACCGGCGCGGTCCTCGCGCCCGCCGCCCCCGCGCCGCGCCCTCCGGACCGCGAGCGCCCCCACTACCCTGCCCGCCCCCGCCAGGCCCAGCCAGTGCTCGGCGCTGGCATGAAATTGGCTGCAGCCGTAATGAGTCCGCGCCGCGCGGAGGAGGCTGAGGGCCCGCCAGGGAGCCCTGCGCGCCTCGTTTAGCTTGTTTATTGTTCAGGCCTAATTAAAACGTTCCACCGCTCTGCGTTTACATCCGCCCCCCGCTAATGAATTCTCGGCCGCCGGGCGATTTCGGAAACTGCCGCGGGCCGGAAGGGGGGGTAGGAGGTGGCGGGACCGGGGAAGGAGTGAAGGGGAGGGGGACGCGCACAAACACACACACGCACCAAACACACTCGCTGCACACACCCACACCCTTCCACGGCCAAAGGAGCAATTAGACATCCGATGATTGACTCCGAGGTCCGAGTGAGTGCCCCCAGCCCCGTCGCCCCAAACTCTGGCAAGCAGGCGTTTGGAGGGGATGGAAGGCAGGGTTTGGACGAGGAGTGGGGAGAGGGAGGTCACGAGTGAGTGAGTGTGTCCTGTGCGTGGCAGGCCTGCGTGTGTCTGTGAGCACACCTGCTCCCGGAAGCGCGACCGGGGAGCGGCCTTGTGCGCACAGGTCTCTGTGTCTGTCTGCCTGTCTGTCCGTCCTTCTAGCTGTTCATGCCGGCTTCTCTCCCACAGAGGGAGCCTGCTCTTGGCTTGCAGTGTTTCTGGTGGCTCTGGGCGCAGCATTTTGTCATTTTGCTGTTTGCCTCCCTGTCACGACCTCAGCGAGGGCAGATGGAGCCAATGGAGGGAGAGAGACAGACGGTGATGCTTGGGCAGCCAGGGCTCCCTGCTGGCCCCTTTCCTCCTGCAGACACACACACATTCAGCCCTCCACTGCAGGTAGTCAAATAAAATACACAAAAAGCAACCGAAATGCCATTCACACTTGACCACATGGAAACACACAAATGAACAAACTCTCACAGACAGAGCAACTTGCCAATCACACATGCAGATTAAAAGACCACCTGTAGGAACATGTCCCCCTGCCACGCGTGTGTGCTCACACACACACACACAAACACACACACATGCAAACTTGGGTACACACTTCTCCAGGCAGTTGTACGTGAACTGTCACTGCTGACACATCTGTGTACCATTCAGTGGGCCCCAATTCCTCTCATAGAAAATTCAGATCACCCAGCCCCACCTTCAAAATCTGCCCCTCTCCATTCCCTTTCATCCTGGTTCCCCAACCCAGCTTTTTATTCCAGGCCAGCAAAGGTATTCCTTGCCTGGATTATGGTTTGCTCCTGTTCCAGAACCATCAGAGAGGTGTTCTTCTCTTTTCCTACTCCATTTCATGCCTCGTTGAGTTTCTCCTTCCACAGCCCACACATAATTCTCCTCCTCCAGGCAGCCTTCCCTAATGAACTGACTCTTGACTCTTCCCTGGTCAGTTGCACTTGTTGATCTGTGCAGTGGTGAGTGTCACCAGGCTACTTTGATAGTACCGTTGTCAGGGAGAGAGACTGTAAGCTCCCCAAGGGCAGGGCCACTTGACCAAATATTTCAGGCCAATGTCAAGCTGAATGTGCCAGGCTTCAGTGCCAGGCTGGGATGTTCCTGGGAGTCCTATTACCTGGTTTTAACAAACAGAAAAATGAAACTAGTCCTCAAGAAGCCATCAGGAAAGTCTCCTGTCACATCTTGCAAGTATCTCCTTCAGAATGACCTTTCGGTGCCACTTGGGAGGACACACCCTCCACTGGGCCTTCCCACATTCACCTTGTTCTTAACTGGAAATGCTGCTTCCCATCCCCTCATCCTCCAGTCTTGGAGAAAACTTGGCTCTTTTGAAAAATTAGATTCATCCTAAAGAATAAAAATTTGCAGTATAGCTCAGAGCCGTACTGCATGCTTTAAAGGTGATTCCCCAAAGAGGAATGTCAGGAAGGACCAGTCAACTGCAGCAGCAGCAGGTGAAGATGCTACTTTGAAGAAGATGGCATGCATTGGATTAATAAGGTTCTTTGTATTAATAAAAAGACAAGGTCATCCTAAAAATCCACTCGTTGACTTCCCCCCCACCCCAACTGACCCGAAAGGTTGTTTTATCCCAGCCCAAGCTCTCTGAAGAGGCAGGTGCCTGCCTGCTACTGCTCTGTCCCCTTAGTCTGCCTTCTTCTCAACAGCCAAGCCTCTCTCCATGCCCCTCTCCCTTCTGCAGTTAAAGGCTGCCTCCCTCTCCATGTCTTTCACCTAAGCACGCCTCGCTCATATTTCTTTCTACACCTCTGTCTTTCTCTCTCTTCTGTCAATTTTTCCACTGCCTTTTTCAATATCAGTTTCTCTCCCCCGATCTCTGTTGAGGCTCTCTCCTTCCATTTTCTGTCTCAATCTTTCTCTAACTTCCATCTCTGCTCTGCTCTCTCCCCTATGCTGCACCTCAACTACTCAAGCAGTCACTTGGAGAGGGAGGATGTGTAGAAGTCTAGTTCAGCACCAGATGATTCTGGCATTTTGAACAGAGCTCTGAATTGCTGTGTTTCTACACACACACACACACACACACACACACACAGCCTCTCCTCCCAGGTGGTGAGACACCAGCAGAGTGTCAGGGTCTCCATCATGCTCTGGCTTCCATCTCCTCTCTTCCCTTCTCTCTCTCTCTCTCCCTCTGTTACTCTCTCTCCCTTTCTCATTACTCTCTCTGTCTGTGGTCTTCTTCCCTCCAGTCGCAGGTGGATCTGTCTTTGGCTCTGGGTCCCTGACTTTTGGTTTTCCCCTGGCCTTGGGTCCACTTCCTATCTCTGAGTCCCTGTCTGTCTCGGCTATCTCTGCCCTCTGGGTGTCTGTTTTTGTGTCTGTCTCCCATCTTTCTCTCTGCTCTCCGGATGCCCCTCTCTCTTCGCTCTCTCCTATCTCTGACTCTGTCTCTCCCCGTCTCTCGGTTTCCTCTCTGCCAGTGCCTGTCTCTGTCCCCTCTGTGTCGCGGTCTCTTTTCATCTCCAGGGGGCCGCGACCCACTCGGCCCTTTTGGTCCCACAGCGTCGATCTTGGCTTGAATTTACTGGGCCTTTCTGTCCGCGTCTGTGTGTCTGTCTCTCCCTTCTCGGCCCCTCGGCACTGCCCGGCAGTCATGGGTGGGCTGGCGCGGAGGGCTTCAAGGGGCGGGGGCGGGCGGCCCTTTGTGTGGAAGATTGACGGCCGCGCGGCGCAGCCTCCGCAGCGCTGATTAGGATGCAGCGCGGGCGCCGACTGCAGCATTCTCCTCCCCGCCCAACCTTCTCCGCGGCTCCAAACCCCGGCCCCTCCCTGCCCGCTCAGGGTCGTGTGGCTCACGCCTCCCTCGCCCCAGTTCGTCCACTGGGAGCCACTGGAAATTCTGGGCGGGCACGTGAGGGCCCCCTCTCTCACTCAAGTATCCACACGTCTTGTGTATTTTAAGAGAAAAGGAACGAGGAGAGGTGGGAGGCCGCCTGGAAGTGCTTTGTCCGAGGGGGGCAGGTGTCACGAGCGCGAAGAACAGAAACGCGCCCGGGGACTTGGCCTCAGCAGCATCCCGGATTGAGAACGGCCTCGCAGCTCCTTGCTCCCTTCCGACAGGCACACGCGAAGCAACAAGTCCTGGGAGGAGACAGATGCGTGCCCCTCTTTCACCTCCACCCCTTCATAGCACCTATAACCCTTCCTGGTGCCTAGGAAGCTCCCGATAAAATTACTGACATATTTCACCAGTTCTCCCAAAATTAGCACCAACATCTGTGGAGCTCAGTTCCTTTAATTATGCCTCCTCATTCTCTCTGCCCACTCACCGCCCGCAACTCAATATCTGCCCTCTGGACAATTCCCCCTGCAAAGCCTTCCAAGCACCCCAGTGATTCTCGCACTTCAGCTCCAAATCCCAGTTATTCCAACCACTCCACCCCAGCATCTACATGGTGTTCCTCCCGCCTCCTCTCCCTCCCTCATCCACCCCGGTGCAACCTGGCCCACTGGGTTTCTCCCCAAAGACAGTCAGTCACTAACGAGCACTGAGTACTAGAAGGGGAGGGCCAAGGGCAGCCTGGTGGGTGGGAGGGATTTCCAGAGCTAGCAAATAACGAGCCCTGTCAGCATCTGTCAAATATGCCATCTCCCTCCATCATCCCTGTCTCCTGCCTCCTGGTTCCTGCCAATCCATCTCCCTGTTGACGACTGAGCTCAGGTGCAAATTCGCCGAAGCCCAGACGCATAATGCCTGGTCCGCTCCAAACCCATTTTCTCCAAGAATATCACTAGACTCCGATGTCGTTCTTTGAAAACTCCTGACGATCCTAGGAAACTGGGGTGTAGATGAAACCCAAAGAAAAAGAGAAATTGCCCTCTCTGATCAAAATCTTGCCCTCAGCCGCTTGTCTCCAACGCACACCCCCAAAAGCAAAGCTTAAAATATCAGGCAATAGTACGGAACGTCAAATCTCAGGAAGACCTTCCCAGCTTTAAGGAAGTCGTGAGGGCCTCAAGAAACTAGGGAGATGGTGAGCGGGTATGGGGCAGTTCTTGGACAACCCCAAATCGCTTCTTGTAATATAGTCGATTTCCACCAGGGGGCGAGGGACGCGGCTCTGCGGATTTAAGAGGAACCTTCTCAGAGGCGACCTGCAAAGAGTTCGGCGGCCACAGGAGGGCGGCAGAGAACGGCGCTCCCTGCCAAGCCAGCCCCCCGGCCCTGGGTGCTGAGATGGGGCTAGACTGAACAGGCTGGGGGTGGGGAGGGGGGGTGAGGGGAGTCTTGCTCCAGCAAGAACCCATGATTTTCCAAATCCAGGAAACCCCTCTTGCTTCCTTCTCCGCCAGCATCTCTTCTCTGGCTCTCAGGCCCCTGAAAGGCTATCACCCACCATCCACTCCAGCCCCCTTCCATTTTCTGGTCCCCCCGCACTGGGTCCACTGGCACAGAAAGGGCCTGTGGCTTTTTCATCACGATTGTACAGCAAACTCCAAAACTCAAAGAAGTGATGTTTCATAGGGTTTCAGCTGACAACTCGGAGAAGGCAGTGGCGACCCACTCCAGTACTCTTGCCTGGAAAATCGCATGGATGGAGGACCCTGGTGGGCTGCAGTCCATGGAGTCACTAAGAGTTGGACATGACTGAGCGACTTCACTTTCACTTTTCACTTTCATGCATTGGAGAAGGAAATGACAACCCACTCCACTGTTCTTGCCTGGAGAATCCCAGGGACAGGGGAGCCTGGTGGGCTGCCATCTATGGGGTCACACATAGTTGGACACGACTGAAGTGACTTAGCAGCAGCTGACAACTGAAGCCAGACTAGAACCCAGGTTTTCTTAATTCTCAATCCAGGGCTCTTCCCATTGTGCTGGTTGCCATTTCTGAGAGAAAAGCATACTTTACAGACCCCAATGGAAAACCAGCTTACAAATCAGTGTCAGAAATTCCCTGGAGGTCCAGTGGTTGGGACTTGGTACTTTCACTGCCGTGGGCCTGGGTTTGATCCCTGGTTGGGGAACTAAGATCCTGAAAGTCAAGTGGCATGGCCACACACACACACAAAAAATTATTCGACGGCAAAGCTACACTCTTCCCCCTGTTTACATATGTAACTGGTGCACGTGGGCATAGAGATGTACCCTCTCGTCCTTGGGCATACACACTCCTCCACCCCTCTCTCCCTACTTCCTGAACTACAAGAGAAACTTCTCTTCATTTATAATTTGCAATTTTCATTATATTTGCAGAGGCGCCTTAAAGTGGAGTCAGAGAAGCACTTTCTCTGTTCTAACCTTGGTCCTTCCTACTACAGCCCTGTTCGGGTGGAGGAGAGGGGCCCCTCCAGGTCTCTCTCTCCCAGTGATCCTCTGTCCCAAGCCTTTCACTGCCCGCTTGCCTCTCCCACCCCTCTGCTGACTAGCCTCCTCCTCTTCCAGATCTTTCTTGCCACTGGCTCTCCTTCAGCCTCAAGAGCTGAGTCACCTAGGAAGGTGAGCACAGAAAAGGGACAGAAGGAAAGGTGGGAGAGACAAGGAAGAGAACCTAGCCTTGAGTCAGGAGAGGTCTCTGTCCTCCTCCCTTTACACTCAGCTGGAGTACTACCTAGAGTATGACCCCAGCCTTCTGGATGGTCCTCACTCCTTCCACTCTCCTTGGGGCTAAAGAGCTGATGAAGGTGAGAGGCAATGAGGAGGGATGGTGCCTGTGGGGAGGGATTAGAACTCATGCAAACTCCAAAGTCATGGGCTGAGTATGTGCATACGGGTATGCCACATCCCCACCACTTCCGCATAGCCCCCACATGTGCCTTCCATGTCATTCCCCATCCAGGACTCATTCCTTATAAAACAAGAGGAGAAAAACTCCCCAACCTCTCAAACACCTTATTCCAACTTTCATCCTCCAGGGGAGATCTGAAAAGACAAAACCCTCCCCTTGTTTTCCCCCCTCCCCATGTGCCTCCTTGTCCACTCTGGCTTTCGAGATGTCCCCCTAGACTCTCGGAGGCAGCCCCCACCTTCCGCAGAATTGGGGAGGCACCAGCCAGAGCCTCCTCCCCACAAAGGACTGAGACAAACGCCAATCACGTTGGGGCCTCTCACGGTGCCCATTCTGCTATGAATTCCCAAGGTCAAAACCATTCTGGTGTTATTAAAAACATAAATGTTGCATACCAGGCAGCAGGGGAAAAAATTATAAGGCAGCCAGACGAGAGGGAGATGGAGGGGCCGGTAATTGTCTTCGTCTTCCCAGAGTCAAGCTCCACGGGGCTGGAGCCGCACACAGAACATTGCTTTTTAATTTAACTCAGTAAGGTCAGCAGCAGCAAATGAGGCAGGGGAGGAATGGCACCTCAGAGGGAGGGCGCCGGGGCACAGCCCCCCACCTGGAGTCTGCAGAGCCAGGGCTCTTGGCCAGGATCTCCAAGCAGTGCCAGCAGGAGCAGAGGGAAGATAGTGGGAAGAATTTCGTGCCTCTCAGCCCACCACAGAGGGAGAAGGCAATGGCAACCCACTCCAGTACTCTTGCCTGGAAAATCCCATGGACGGAGGAGCCTGGTAGGCTGCAGTCCATGGGGTCTCGAAGAGTCAGACATGACTGAGCAACTTTACTTTCACTTTTCACTTTCATGCATTGGAGAAGGAAATGGCAACCTGCTCCAGTGTTCTTGCCTGGAGAATCCCAGGGATGGGGGAGCCTGTGGGCTGCCGTCTACGGGGTCGCAGAGTTGGACACAACTGAAGCGACTTAGCAGCAGCAGCCCACCACAGAAAGGAGCTGGACTAGGGGCTGGAGGAAAAGGGACCATTGTGAGGGCTTCTGAGGAACTGGGATTTGGGTGCAGGGAGAGAAAAAGGCTCCAGAGGGACCCTAGGTGAAACCTGAAGGACTCAGGCCGGTGGAGACAAAACCTTCCCCCAACTTGGCTCCCCACAATACCCACTCTATGGATGACAATAATAAGGGCCATGATTGAAACTCAGGGGTTTGCCTTCCCCCAGCACCTGTGAATCCTGAGGCCCAAGCAGAGAGAGTTCTCCTGTGGACCACTTTGTCCCATCTCCAAGAATCCAGCAAGACAGGGGAGTGGAGGATGGAGAATCCGAGGCAGAGTCATCCTCCCTCAGAACCGTCCTCACAGGTTCCTTTCTCTGGCCACCTTCCCCTCTGCAGCCCTACTAGCTATATGGTGGTTCTCTCCATTTCCAGTGCTATAGGAAGGACTGGAGTTAGACCACAGAAGGGTCTTTCCAGATTAACCCTCTTGGTCATGGCCACAACACAGGCCAGGGTAGGGAAGGCTAAGAAATCTAGGCTTTTCTGAATAGGCCCAATGAACTGAGCATGATGAAATCAGGGAACCCAGAGAAGATGGGCAATCTTCTGGGTATGGTGGGCTTGGAAAGACTATGCAAATATCAGAAGCAGTGACATCCAAATACACATTGGGATTTATTGGGAAGTTCTTCTGCAGGTCAGACCTCAAATCCTCCAGCTTTAGTTTCAGGCTATTTCTCTTTTAGGGCTCTTTCGGGGAGGGAGAATCTGAATAGTAGGTTTGAGACTTGAGCACAGAGTTTCCATTATCTCTCTCCATCTAGAAGTGTCCTTGCCACTTTCCTCCCAGGTTTCTACTCTCCTGTCAATTAAGAATTCAAAGCTTCCTGAAGAAACCACCAATGTCAATTAGGAATTCTGAGGCCTGCTACCCTCACAGTGCACACTCCTACCGGCCTTCCCAGCTCTCTTGCCAAGGAGGTCCCATTCTTGGCACCAGGACTCCATACCTGCAGTTCTCAGTGTCTGCCACAAGGTGGCAGCAGACACATCAACTGGTCTAGAACTAGAGCGGGTGCCTCACCAGCGCCAGGACCCTCTCCTCCACCCAGATCTCCACTCACCCAACCCCTCCTCCCTAGGCAGGATGCCAACCCTGCCTAGGCAGGGCGGCATCATAGTGGAGCTTCCTGCACTCCCCACACCAGGCCAGCACCCCAAGGGCCCCAGGAGAGTAGTGTAGAAGGGCCTGTTAACTGGCCCAGAGGCAACCAAGAACAGGAAGAGGAACAGGAGCGAGGGGTGAGGCCTAACGCAGAATAAAGACCAGGAAGGGTCTGTATTGCCACCTCCCTCCTCGGGAGGAGATCCAGCTGGACACCATTAGCTCTCCCATCCCCAGAGCGCAGAAAGGGGACGAGGTTCAGTCGATTCTCCACTGCAGTCCTGACCCTTCTGGTGCATGAAGAGGGGTCCTGGGAGAGAGGAGAAATCAGTCCTGCCATTGAGGCACCTTCCATTCGGAAGTGGGAGCAGGGACAGGTACACAGCTGGAAAGAGCAGACAGAAGAACCAGGAGAGACTTGCAGCTACCCTGGCAGTGGTTTAGAAGGAGAACGTTTCGGATCTAGAAACAGGAGGACTAATCAAGGAAGACTTCCCAGAGGAGGTGAGTATGAGGTGATATTGCAAAGGGTCGAGAGGCTAGTCTGCAAGAAGAGGAGGAGATGAAATGGTTCAGACTGGGCATAGACCACGAGGCTAGAAGAAGGCAGGGAGGAGCAAACGACGTGAGGGCTACCCCTGGATGCGTCCAAGAGAGCAGATGGTGGGGGTCTGCGAGGGGGGTGGGAAATTGAAGGAACAGGTGTTGGCGGGTGAGAGGCCTCGAAGCCCAGCTGGAAAGACTGGGAAGGAGTCACTGAAGGCTTCAGCAAGAAGAAGAGGGACAGCCCCCCATTAGCTGAAGTATTCCTCCCTCTCTCCCCAACTCCATAAAACCAAGAGAAGAGGAGTCAGGGTTCCCCAAGGGGACACAAGAAGGATTCCTAGACTAGGAGTCAGGGGCTTAGGACACTGAGTGAGTCTTCCCACCTCTGAGGCTCTAGCTGCTGTCTGTAAAGCAAGTGAGCTGGAACCTATGGTTTCCGAACTCCTGTCTCTGATATTGTCCTATGATCATTGCCTTCCTCTCCAAGAATGACCGGACCCATCTATGATCCTCCAGGCTTCAGTCTCCCATTCTCTGAGTGTCCCTAAACTTCAGACCCACTCCCCTATCCAGAAGAAGCTACTTCCATGCCAGGGGGTGCTAGGTTCTAATTTAACAAACTCAGCCTGGGCTTACTGGGTACATGGTATAGCAAGAGGATGTAAGGTTAGATCCAGGAAGAACTTCCCAGCACAAGAGGTCTGAAAGCCTCAGCTTCTGTGTCTCCAAGAGACAGGGACATTTGTTTTGGACCTGCCTGTGTAGTGGACCTGCCTGTGTAGTGCTAACTAGAGAGAGGTGTTCTCACTGTGGTTATGGATCACCACGGCCCCCAGAGCCAGAGACCTTCACATGAAGCCTTTCGGGGACTCTACCACCCTAAGGCAGAATGGGTGGAGCCTAGAGCTAGGACTTCCAGCCTGGGTAGAAGACACTCCTAAAACCTGATGGGCGAAGATGTGCAGAGAATAGGCCTGACCTATCCACTGCCCAGGCCCCTGTCTGGGCCCCACCTCCTCACCGCCCTCGTGGGTCAGAGCAGGGCATCTGAGCACTTCCAATTCAAGCCCAGAATGAAGACCTCAGGGCCCGAGTCTCCACCCAGCCTCAGACCTGGGACCCTGACACCACCACCCCCATGCCTGGTGGGGCACAGGCACCCACTATTCAGGCTACCCAACCCCCCGCGTCCCCAGCAGAAACAGCCTTCCTCTCCTGGCCTCTCACCTCAGCCCCACCACATGCCACATCCTGGAACCTGTTAGAGATTTCAGCAAACGAAAGATATTTTCGGCTGTGAGGCTCCCCGGGGACACAACACACATCATACACACACACCGCTCATACATACACACAGACACCCTCAAAGTACACACACATCCACACGTCACATTCTCACACACACGCAACACAGACACATGCTCATGAACTCATACATATACAGACAAGCATATACACCCAAACTTACACATATTCCTACACTCACCAACACACGTGTACACATACATACATGTGTCTCCACTCCTTCCTTCTGGCTAAGGATGAAGAGGCCAGCCCTCTAGATTCTAGAGGTTTAGAATGCCCCCAGGGGAAGCTTGGAAACCCACAGGAAACCTATTTTCAGTTTCCTGACCCAAACTGGAACTCCTATGCTATGTTCCCTTTCCTGCCTCCAGAATCTCTGGGATTCTCATCCATTGAAATGGAACCTGCAAAGCTCATTCATTCATTTATACAACAAACAGGTTTGAGCACCTGTCTGCCACACACATGCCTACGTGCCTGAAGTTGAGGTGGACATACAAAAGAGTGAGACCTTCTCCCCAGTGGTGTGGTGGAAAGACCAAGAGTTCAGGAATCAAGGACCTGAATGCAAATCCTGCCTTTGCCTCTGAATAAGCTGTGTTACCTAAGACACAGTACACAACCTCTCTAAGCTTCAGTTTCATCACCTGTAAGGTGGGGTTAAATAAAATTTACCCAATAATACTGTGACCATTAAAAGACAGGGAAAGCCTCCATCAGCAATGTGTCCACTGTGGAAAGTCACCTTCTTTCTTTCCCAGTCCCCCTGGTGAGGGTCTCCCCAACACTCTCCCAGTCCTGCATCCCTTGAAACAGAAACCCAGCCTCCCTCCGCCTCAGACCCCCAGGTGCGCGAACCTGGGGAAACTTGATCTCGGACTTGGCCGGTTCCATCCGATTCCCCCGCCCCCACCCTGGTCCCCGCCCCTCCCGGTCCATCATGCCTCTCGCCCGTTTGCAGGTCGCGTTTTCCGTAATAACCTTTAATGCGGCTGGCCACGGCCCAAATGTTCGCGATGGAGCGCTGGGCCCCGCGCATCAGATGGACGATGAAGTGTTAATCATCCCCCAGGGAGCAGTCCCGCGGAAAGTCGTCATTAATTTCTCTGAATTACACCAATTCCGAGACATTCTTTATGGACAGACAGTGCGGGAGACAGTTATATGACAGGACTTGCTGTGCTAAGCAGATGTGGGAGAGATTGCGTCGCTCCATGAATACTAAACAATCGCTCGGAAGAAACCCCACCAGCTTCTGCTCTCAGAACTGGGAAGCCGCCCAACACACCCCCACCCTAATGTGCACACCCAGCAGGTGCCTGAGGCTGGGGCAGGGAACAGGATCGCACCCCTACCCCAGCTTCTTAAGAGGCCTCCTCAACGCCCCTCCAGAGTCAGGCCTCAGCCTCAAAGTGGGAAGCGGCTCTGAAGGTCTGACGCTCACCTTCCTGGGACCCTCCAAGGACCCACAAACACCCTAGCTTTCTGTATCACAGCCTTTGCTCCCTACATTTCTTCCAGAGTCTGACCTGCTTTCTGAACTGCTGTCTGTCATCTCCACTCTGAGCCTCTTCTGGCTCTCCTTCTAGACAATTCACCACCCTAACCATCTCTGAGCTTCCATCAGGCATTTCCCCATCCTGGTTCTTCCACCTCCCCACCCCACCCCATATCTCTCTACCACTCCATACTCCTCCATCTGCTCCATCACCCCACCTGCCCGCCCATCTCCAGCTCTCTGACCCTCTCATCCTGCCCACCTCCCGCTCTGCCCCCTTCCACTCCTCGCTCACCTCCCCAGCCCGATCACCTGCTTCTCTTGCCCACCTCCCCAACCACCCCACCTCCCAGGGAGCTCTGCTTTCGCATTACCGCCATCTCTGCAACTTGCTGCATTCTACCGTTTTGCCCCATTTCAAGTTATTGCCCCTACATCTGCTTTCACATCTCTGCCACTCTTCAGAATCTAGAGGGGACGGGAAAGGTGCAGAGCCGAATAAAACCAAGGTCCGCACCCCCCACCCCTTTCCTCTCTTCTCAAGCCCTCTCTGCCTGCTTTCCTCCCTCTCTTCCTTCTGGCAGACAGGACAAGTGTAAATGAGAGCTTAAGAGACTTCTCCCCACGAGTAAAGCAGTGGGCGGGAAGTGGGGGAGGTGGAAGGTGACCAGGGAAAAACCTGCCGAAGCAATTCGGTCACACCTGAAGGAAGCCCCGCCCACTAGGGCGCGCCCCGCCCCCTCCTCAGTGGCCTCGCGAGGCCTGAGCCCACAGCTCGCCCCGCCCCAAGTCAGAAAGGACCCTGGGCAGCGCCGGGACCTCGGTCGCCCCAAAGCCACTCCTCTGGAGAAAGCAGAAAGCAAAGGGGGACTGTTTCCCCATCAGGTGGTCCCACCACCCTCGCCCTCACTCGGGCTGGAGGGAAGAGCCCCCCGCTGCTCCCAGCTTGGGATTGGGGGAGAAAAAGGAAAGTGCGCAGCCTCTGCGTCTTTTCTCCTCGCAGATAATTTATATCTGAGAGCAGAGCAGATGGCGGGTAATTTAGCAATTACCGTGTGCAGGAATAGGACTCGCGCCTCCACACGGAAGCCGCAGCCTCATCTTTTCTGCCCGTTTTCTCTGTTCTGTCTCCCCTTCCCCACTCACTCCCGCCACACCTTGCTGAATCCCACTGTCAAGGGGAGAGGATATCCTTCCATCGGTCCCTTTTCCTCCTGACCCCTTCCTGGATCGGGCGGAGGATTTCTGCCTCAGGAAACGAGGAGAGCTGGCTGCTCCCTGGAAGTTCTTCCTCTCCTCTCACCTTAGTCTTTCTTGCTGCTATAAGTGATCATACTGTCCTGGGAAATTGTGAGGCTCTCTCCCAACCTTCTCCCCTCGCCCTGTTTCTTTAGGTTTTTCATGCTATTTCTTCCAGGTATCTAGGTTCCACATCCCAGGCTTCAGAAGACACTTCTGGGCTCTTAAGATAGACCCAGGAGCTGAGGAGTCTGAGTCTCTGTCTGCACGAGCAGCAAGGGGAAAAGAAGGCAGTGGTTATTAAGATGAGAACAAGGAGAGAGTCTTTTGGAGCTCTGTGCACACAGTGAGCGGTAATAAGTGTGAAATGGCTGATTGAGAAGCTGGGCTTAGTGAGGTGAGGGAGGGTAGAGGGGCCAGGAATGAGGCTGGAAGGGTCTCGAATGTCTCCTCCCTGTTCTACTCCCTTCCTCTCTGGGGCCTGGAGAAAGGATGCTCTAAGACAGGCCCCGAGCCTGGAGACCTCTCTAAGCTGAGGGGGCTGTCCCTGCTTCATCCACCTCCACCAGCCCAGCCCAGGACTCCAGGACACCCACCACTGAGAGCCCAGGCCACCATACCCCACACACCCTCTCTTCATCCAGGGCTCCCAAGTCTGTGATCCAAACCCTACACACCAGCCTGATGCCCCTATTCTGGCAGAACCTTAGGTGACCTCTGGGCTCTGAACAGCTGGGCTCTTGGGCTTTGAGACACCCCCACCATCAGCTCCCCCAGATCCTCTTCATTCCTCAACACCAGAGGAGCACTAATTAATTAGCGTGTGCAACCAGCCATGGGCACGATCTCGTTACCCACCACAGGGACCCGCTGTTAACACACCAGACCCCCAAGACGCGGGCACACTAATTACACAGCCAGCAGCTCAGCTAATCACATCTCCTGGTGACACTGTGTTTCACAGAGGAATCCCCAGCTTTTCTCTCCACTCCCCACCAGCACCTCCCCTCCACCCCTCCACCCCGCTCCCCACCCCACCACCTCACCCCTGCCGTGCTCCTCTCTCCTAGAACAGGAAGCTGGAAAGGAGGAGGAAAAGACTGGTTAGAAAAAAGTTGAAACCTGCTGGAAAACAGGAGGCCAGCCATGGAGTAGCTGCAGGGAGACTGGGGATGAAAAGTTGGGAGGAAAATAAAATTTTCCCACTAATCACTTTGGGCTGTAAACAGCCACTGTGAAATTAGTAACTACAGCAAGAGGGAGTGGTGGTTAGACTATAAGAAGGACTTCCTGAGAAGATGCTAGGGTAGAATTGAATCTGGGAGACAGCAGCTTTCCCAGAGGCAGGACACGATGGCCACTGAGGTGGAGGAGGATGGGAGAGAGGGGCAGTTCCAGGAACTCAGGTATTGGACTCCATCCTGTCTCCAGCTGCAGTTCAAGGGTACAGAGAGGAGGCTGCCTCACTGCAGACGCAGACAGACGGCTTCCCCCACACACGTCCCATTGACTTTGCCATTCTGCTGTCACTCCACAGCTTCTCCAAGATTTAACATATTGACTCTTGGAGCTGCAGAAAATTGAATTTTCTTCATTACGACTGTCTCCCGACAAAAGCAGCTCATAAATTCTCCCATCTTTTTCAGGCTTCCGACCCCCTCACCACCCAACATTTCTCGAGGGGATTAACATATTTGAACACACGGTTCACATAGGTAGAAAGACAAGGCATAACCCGCACGCTCCAGAGACATAGCTCCCACCAGGACAATCCCTGACTGCCCGTGACCAGAAGCAGTGTACACCAGGGCCAAGCCGCTGTGCTCAGAAAAGAGAGTGCATGGGCTCCACAACCAGGGTCCAGAGATGTGATACTCAGTGCCCATAGCACAGATACAGTTGGTCCGTGCCAGGGGACTAAAAGGCCCCATGCCTCTGTCATACGTGTACTTCTCCTGTACCCTAACAGCACTCTCACAGATGTCATTCCCGCACGCAACAGATTCATACAGCCCGACATGCAGTATTCACAGCAGGTTCACATCTGCGCTGCCTGGGCCGAGCTAAAAGCCCCTCCCCACAGCATCAGAGCCCCAGGCACGGTCCCAGCAGGGGATAAACCCGTAAGCAGCAAACAGGCACCAGCTCACATGATTTGCAGACACAGAAAGAAGGGGAACATCTCCCAAACTTAGTAGGGCTTCTTCCTTCACACCCAAGCAACCAATGCTGTCTCCTCAACACTGGCCCAGCCCATCCCTGCACTAAGGGAGTCCTCCATGGACTTGCAGCCTAGCGTCCACCCCAAGGTCCAGATGACCCTTTCCCCTATGGAGGGCGGGGTTGACACTGGTTCCCCATCCAGGGTGCTCTCTCTCCATCTGATTCTCCTTCACTTTGGCCCCAGCAATAGAATTGGGGGAAGGCAGGGCCGAGTAGTAGTTCCTTTTGATACCTGTGCCAGTCTGGCAGCTGAGGCTATAATGGATGGGCAAGAGGCCAGGCTGATGGCCAGCACCATGTGGCTCATGCCCAGGGCCAGATTGGGGCAGGATGTAGTGGGCTGGGTGCCCAGGCACTCCACCCTCCAAAATGCCACACAATCTGTGAGAAGAAAGAGACAGAAAAAGGGACCCAGATAGATACAGACAAAGACACTCCCTAAGACCAGACTAAGCCAATCTCTCCCCCCAATCCTGGCCCCTCAACAGCTGCTCCAGCCCCCACAACTCTGACCCAGGCATAAAGGGAAGTTCCCCTGAACTGGCAGGAGGGAGGCCAGCCAGTTCTTTCAGGTAAGACAAGTCCAACCTTACACAACAGGAATTAGGGGTTTGGGGTGCAACCAGAAAAGAGAAGGACAATTCCTAAATTAGGAGAGTGGTTGAGAGTTGCAGGGGGAGTCTTTATGCATTTTTATGTGCACTAATTAATGTGCAAATGTTATGAAGTGCAGAAGAACATCTATTGTCTTTGTAATCCCAACCTGCTCCTAATGGTATCTACACATACACACACACTATTTACTTCATCTATGATTGACTCCTGTTTCTGAATTTCTGAACCACCCTCTGTCTTCTCCTTTAAGAGCATGTCTGGAGCAATAGAAAGATTGCCGGAAAGGCCTAGCTTCATAATACAAAAAAAATGACTCTCTGGAGACCAGGAAGTATTTCAAACCATCTATGTCCAGAAGGAGAACAAATTCCTCCACCCAGCCTCACCCTGACACCTGCTCCTTCCAACAAGTTCCCCATCTCAAGGAGGAACTCCCATCTACTGAGCCAAGAACCTGTGATCAGCCATGACTCTTCCTTCTCCCTGGCTTAGGGATAGGACAAGGGAGTCTCTTTTTTAAGCTAAAAGTCAAACTTTTTTAGAGTCACATTCTATGGGCATCCAAATGACTTCAAAAATCAAAATGTCCTGCCTCCCTCTCCTTCACCCTCACACCCTGTCCGTGACACCTCCTAAGGAAATTTTCTGGGCTGCACCAGATGGTAAAGAATCTGTCTGCAAGGCAGGAGACAGGGGGTTCAATCCCTAGGTTGGGAAGATCCCCTAGAGAAGGAAATGGCAACTCATTCCAGTATTCTTGCCTGGGGAATCCCATGGACAGAGGTGGGCAACAGTTCATGGGGTCGCAAAGAGTTGGACACAACTGAGTGATTAACACTTTTTCACTTTGAGGTATGTGGGATCTTAGTTCCCTGACCAGGGATGGAACCTGTGCCCTCTGCAGTGGAAGCACAGATTCTTAATCACTGGACCACCAGGGAAGTCCCTAAAGAACTCTTGAACCTACCCACTTGGCTCCATTCTCTCTGGCAGATGAGGCGCTCTCAGCAAGATGACTGAACTGCCTCCTTACTGCTTTCCCAGGCTCCGGGGTTAACCCTCTCTATTCTGATGGCACTGGGGAGGCCCAGGAAGCTTAGAGGACATTCCCACCCACACGGTTTCCCAGAGAGAAGTATTTTGAAACTGCTAGAAAAGTTATAGAATTGTCAAGTGCATGAAATCAATGACTAAAATTATGACCGTAACACAGCTTTGTTTACTTTGTGATAGTGTAAAAAATTTCAAACTTTTCAGCAGAGTATAAAAATCATAAAAACTATAGAAATAACTCTTTCTTGAGGGGAAAAGACCACTTCTATCACTAGTCACCTTGGGCCCTGATGCTTCACCAACATTTGAAGTTCTTCCCAGAGGCTTCTTTTCTTCTAGGACAACTCTTATCAAATCTTGAATGTTGACTCAACCCCATGTTGATGGAAAGTGGAAATGGCACACGGCTAAATTTGACCCCCAGCCCCTTTGTAGTGAGGTAGAGCCATAGGACTGGTTATCACCAGTGGAATATAAGCAGAAGTGATGTGTTACTTCTGGACTGAAGAGGTTAATAGTAGTTACAGTTTCTCCACATGGTTTCTCTTCCCCATCTGCTGGCAGGATGACACCTGGGCAACCTGAGGCCACATAGTTAAGATGACAGACCCACAGCATGGACGGATCCAGATTCCTGAGTTACTTGACCATAGACATCCACATTGGACTATGTGATACCTAAGTCTTTATCATGTTAAGATGCTGAGATCTGGGGGTTGTCTGCTACAGATGTTTTATCTAAAGTACAAATTAAGGTAACAAGGCTGAACTAGCAAGAAACCAGGCCTAAGGCACCATAGAATTTGCATTGTAATGGATGTAGAAGATAGAGGGGAGCACTCGGGATTCAGAAATTCTTTATTCTTTATTTATTCTTTACAGCATGCAGAATCTTAGTTCCCTAACCAGGGGTCAAACCTGTGATGCCCAAAGTGGAAGCGCAGAGTCTTAACCACTGGATCAGCAGGGAATTTCAAGGATTCAGAAATTCTTGATTTGAATATTATACCATCTCTGTGACTCTGGTCAAGTTATTTAGCATTTTAGTATTTTTGAGCCTTGGCTTCTTCACTGATAAAATTTACATAGTAATAAACAGGGGCTTCCCTGGTGGCTCAGTGGTGAAGAATCCATCTGCCAATGCAGGACACGTGGATTGGATCCCTGATTTGGGAAGATGCCTTGGAGAACTAAGCCCGTGCACCACAGCTATTGAGCCTATGCTCTAGAGCCTGGGAGCTGCAACTACTGAATCCCACGAACCCAAGAGCCTGTGCTCGGCAACGAAAGAAGCCACCACAATGAGATGCCCACACACTGCAACCAGAGCGTCGTCCCCGCTCACTGCGACTGGAGAAAACCTCATGCAGCAATGAAGACGCAGCACAGCCAACAATAAATAAGTAAATCTTTCTAATTATATAGTAATAATACAACCCACTTCACAGTATTGATTGTGAGGATCAAATCAGTCCAAGAAGGTAAAAGGCCTTTGAAACCGGAAAGCTACATTGTCATTGGCTGCTATTCCAGCTATTGACACATAATCCTTATTTAAAATGTTTAATAAATAACTATAAATGAATGAGAATAAATGTATAGGTAAGTTCTCAGAGCCACATCTTCTCACCACTAATAAAGAAAAGACTGATGTGATACAAACACTTTCAGATTAGAGTGGGTCTGTGAGTCAACAGTGAAGGGGAGCTCCAGGACCTGAGTCTTACTGAGAACCCTAGACCACCCTTCCACCTAGCCTGAAGGAATGGTGCCAAAGAACTAAGAGGACAAAAGAAAATGGGCCAGGGGTCCTAAAGAGAAGTCCAAAAGAATCCAACTTTGCCCTAAAATAATGTTAATATTTTCTTGCTGGTATAGACTGATTGTTTGTGTCCACTCAAAATTCATATATTAAAACCCTAAACAGCAATGGAGTGTTTGCAGATGGGGCCTTTGGGTGGTAATTAGGGTTAGATGAGGTCATGAGGGTGGGGCCCTCATGATGGGATTAGTGCCCTTGTAAGAAGAGATCAGAGACCTTGTCTTTTCTCACTCTCTCCCACGTGAAGACATGGTGAGAACTCAGCTGTCTACTCACCAGGAAAAGAGTCCTCACCAGGAACCAAATCAGCTAGCTAGCATCGTGATCTTGCACTTTCCAGCTTCCAGAAACATGAGAAATAAATTCTTGTTGTTTGTGCCACTCATTCTATGGTATTTTATTATGGCAGCCTGAGCAGACTAAGACACCTACTTCCCACAGAGTCCACAGTTTGGATACACTAGTAACAGACTACAATATCGGATGCACCAGCTGCTTCTGTATGTTTGTAAAGCACCCAGCAGAGCGCCTGGCACTGGCAGGCACTCAGTAAATATTAGCCATTATGATTTTCTGAGAAAGCATCTTGTTATAATGGAAAAAGTATGGGTTTCAGAAGAAGATTGTTTTTTGAGATCTTGGGCAAGTTACTCTCAGAGTTTCAGATTCTTCATCTGTAAAATCTGACAGTATCTTGCAGGGTTTTTGTGATGATTCAGTGGGTGAAAGGACTCTCTTACACAGTATACACTCAACTAGTGGTAGCTCCTCAAAGCATTCCAAGAGTACAAGACTAACGTCCATTCAACATTTATTATGTATCAGGCACTGGGCTAGATGAAGCAATGCCAGAGCTAGGACTTTTACCAAAGAGAAAAGACATTTTCAACTTCAGGAATATAGGATTCATTTCCTAGCAGCTCCTTCCGTAGCCTCTAGAAAGCCTCCCCAAGATCATGGCAATCTTCCCCCAGCCCAATCAGGAGTCAGCCTGTATTCTGAAAATAACAACAGTCCCAAGATCTCACAACCTCACTCAGAAGGATTCTTCAATCCCTACAACTGTAATTTCCCCTGTTTTTTTTTTGTTTTTTTTTGTTTTTTTTTCTGCAGGTTGCACTTGGTCTTCGCTGCTGTGCACAGGCTTTCTCTATGTGCAGTGAACAAAGGCCCCTCTTCATTGTGGAGCACAGGCTCCAGGCACACAGGCTTCAGTAGCCGCAGCTCAAGGGCTCTTTAGTACAGCCTCAGCAGCTGTGGGACATGGGCTCAGTTGCTCCAGGGCACGAGGAACTTTTCCAGGTCAGGGATCGAACCCATAGCCCCTGCATTGGCAGGCAGATTCTCATCCACTGTACCACCAGCAAAGTCTAAATTTCCACTAGTCTTCACAATATTATTCTCTTTGTTAAAAAATTTTCAGTGACTAACTTCTTACTCCTAATGGGAATCAAGTCCAAATCTCTTAATCTGATGGAAAAGACTAGCTACTATGAAACATAAGTCCCCAGATGTTAGTGCTTTAACAAAATAGAAATTGATTTTTTTCATCAAGTGAAATCCAAAACACATGTTCCTGATTCAGTTCAGTTCAGTCACTCAGACCCCATGGACTGCAGCACCTCAGGCCTCCCTGTCCCTCACCAGCTCCTGGAGTTTACTCAAACTCATGTCCATTGAGTCGGTGATACCGTCCAAATATCTCATCCTTTGTCTTCCCCTTCTCCTCCCACCTTCAGTCTTTCCCAGTGTCAGGGTCTTTTCAAATGAGTCAGTTCTTCCCATCAGGTGGCCAAAGTATGGGAGTTTCAGCTTCAGCATCAGTCCTTCCAATGAATATTCAGGACTGATTTCCTTTAAGACAGACTGGTTGGATCTCCTTGCAGTCCAAGGGACTCTCAGGAGTCTTCTCCAACACCACAGTTCAAAGGCATCAATTCTTTGGTGCTCAGCGTTCTTTATAGTCCAACTCTCACATCCATACATGACTAAAGGAAAAACCATAGCTTTGACTAGACGGACCTTTGTGGGCAAAGGAATATCTCTGCTTTTTAATACACTGTCTAGGTTGGTCATAACTTTTCTTCCAAGGAGCAAGTGTCTTTTAATTTCACGGCAGCAGTCACCATCTGCAGTGATTTTGGAGCCCCCCAAAATAGTCTGTCATTGTTTCCCCATCTATTTGCCATGAAGTGATGGGACCAGATGCCATGATCTTCGTTTTCTGAATGTTGAGCTTTAAGCCAACTTTTTCACTCTCCTCTTTCACTTTCACAAGAGGCTCTTTAGTTCTTCTTCGCTTTATGCCATAAGGGTGGTGTCATCTACATATCTGAGGTTATTGATATTTCTCCCAGCAACTTTGATTCCAGCTTGTGCTTCATCCAGCCCAGCGTTTCTCATGATGTACTCTGTATATAAGTTAAATAAGCAGGGTGACAATATACAGCCTTGACGTACTCCTTTCCCAATTTGGAACCAGTCTGTTGTTCCATGTCCAGTTCTAACTGTTGCTTCCTGACCTGCATACAGGTTTCTCAATAGGCAGATTTCTCAGGTGGTCTGGTATTCCCATCTCTTGAAGAATTTTCCATAGTTTGTTGTGATCCACACAGTCAAAGGCTTTGGCATGTCAATAAAACAGAAATAGATGTTTTTCTGGAATTCTCTTGTTTTTTTTTTTTAATGATCCAGCAGATGTTGGCAATTTGATCTCTTGTTCCTCTGCCTTTTCTAAATCCAGCTTGAACATCTGGAAGTGCACAGTTCAGGTATTGTTGAAGCCTGGCTTGCAGAATTTTGAGCATTACTTTACTAGCGTGTGAAATGAGTACAACTGTGCAGTAGTTTGAGCATTCTTTGGCATTGCCTTTCTTTGGGATTGGAATGAAAACTGACCTTTTCCAGTCCTGTGACCACTGCTGAGTTTTCCAAATGTGCTGGCATATTGAGTGCAGCACTTTCACAGCATCATCTTTTAGGATTTGAAATAGCTCAACTGGAATTCCATTACCTCCACTACCTTTGTTTGTAGTGATGCTTCCTAACTTGACTTCCACTTGACCTCACATTCCAGGATGTCTGGCTCTAGGTGAGTGATCACCCCATTGTGATTATCTGGGTCGTGAAGGTCTTTTTTGTATAGTTCTTCTGTGTATTCTTGCCACCTCTTCTTAGTATCTTCTGCTTCTGTTAGGTCCATACCACTTCTGTCCTTTATTGTGCCCATCTTTGCATGAAATGTTCCCTTGGTATCTCTAATTTTCTTGAAGAGATCTCTAGTCTTTCCCATTCTGTTGTTTTCCTCTATTTCTTTGCATTGATCACTGAGGAAGGCTTTCTTATCTCTCCTTGCTATTCTTTGGAACTCTGCATTCAAATGAGTGTATCTTTCCTCTTCTCCCCTACCTTTCACTTCTCTTCTTTTCTCAGCTATTTGTAAGGCCTCCTCAGACAACCATTTTGCCTTTTTGCATTTCTTTTTCTTGGGGATGGTCTTGATCCCTGCCTCCTGTACAATGTCACGAACCTCCATCCATAGTTCTTCAGGCACTCTGTCTAGTAGATCTAATCCCTTGAATCTATTTCTCACCCCACGTATAATCATAAAGGATTTGATTTAGGTCACACCTGAATGGTCTAGTGGTTTTCTCTACTTTCTTCAATTTAAGTCTGAATTTGGCAATAAGGAGTTCATGATCTAAGCCACAATCAGCTCCCGGTCTTGTTTTTGCTGACTTGTATACAGCTTCTCCATCTTTGGCTGCAAATAATATAATCAACCAATCTGCTAATTCCTGATTAGCAGATAGTTCTTTGCTGAGTAGTGATTCAGGGATCTAAGTTCCTTCCAACCTGTAGCCCCACCATCTTTAACATTTAACCTTTGGATCACTATGCATAAGGTCCTATGCATGAAGCTAAAAAGGAAAGAACATGAAGGATCTCCCTTGGGAGGTTTCACAAGCCAGGTGTGAAAATGCAACACATCAGAGAGAAACCAAAAAAATGTGGTCCATCTTTATGTCCAAAAAAAAAAGAAGGAAAGAGATTCTGATAAATACATAGGAGGCTCTGCTTTACCTGGCATTCAGGGTTCTCCACACCCTGGCTTAAACTTACCTATCACACTTGATACCATTACCTAGACATGTGCACTAGTCAGCTTGGCTGCTATAACAACCAATCTCAAAATCTCAGTGACTGACAGCAACAGAGATTTATCTCTAACTTATGTACATGTAGGCCAGCTCTTCTCATCTGGGACTCAGGCAAAAGGAACAGCCCTCATATGGAATATGCCTATTCTAGCGGCAGAGAAGAACAAGAAAGTATAAATTCACATGCTCAAACATGGCATGAGTCACATCTGTTCACATTCTGTTGGCCAAAACAGGAAAAATGATCAATTCCAAAGTCAGTGAAATGAGGGGACTTCCCTGTTGCTCCAGTGGCTCCATGCTCCCAAAGCAGGGGGCCCAGTTTGATCCCTAGTTGAGGAACTAGTTCCCACATGCTGCAACTAAGAGTTCACATGCCACAGCTAAGACCTGGTACAGCCAAATAAAAAATGTAAACATTAAAAAAGCAAAGTCAATAAAATGAGACATATATTCCTTCCACAGGAGATACTGCAAGCTACATTGCAATGGGCAGAGAAGGAGAAAGTAAATAATCTCAAACAATAAAGTCAATCTAATATGGCCATCTTCCATCTAGAGTACCTGACAGACATTACTAATTAATCCTAGCACTCTTTCCTCAGAATCCTCAACACAACATTTCAGGCAGTCATTACCAATAATCTGAGTTTGGAGGGAAAAAGTGTAATTGATGTGCAGTTCTTATGTGACTTCCTTGCTGTGCTGTGCTTAGTCACTCAGTCGTGTCTGACTCTTCAGGACACCATGGACTGTAGTCCCCCAGTCCTCTGTCCGTGGGGATTATCCAGGCAACAATACTGAAGTGGGTTGCCATGTCCTCCTCCAGAGGATCTTCCCAATCCAGGGATCAAACCCAGGTCTCCTGCACTGCAGGCAGATTCTTTACCACCTACCAGGGAAGCCCATGTGACTTCCTAGGCTCTAGAAAAAGTTATACATTCCCACCGCTGCATCTTTGCTTCAGCCTGGCATAAGCTTATCCTTTTCAGATCCCATTCTATTCAACAAAATGTACTGAATACCTAGCACACTACCTGACACACCTATTTGCTGAATTAATGTTTCACATCACCTCGCACCGTGTACACAAATGTTCAGTGAACACTTGTCCACTGAATAACAGCACTGTTCATTAGAACAAAGGGAGTTAGTACCCCAGGAGTTTCTGGGGTGGTAATATGGTGTATTGACTAGTTTTGCTTGAATCCTAATCCTGCCACTTACTAGTTGGATGACCCCAAGTAAATCCCTTAAATTGTCTGTACCTCAATCTTTATCATATGGAAAATCGAAAAGGGGGATAATAATAAGGCCTACATATAAGACTGTTGTATTAATTGGAAAAATGCTTAGCATGGTTTTGTCGTTGCTGTTGTTCAGTCGCTAAGTCAAGTCCAACTCTTTGAAACCCCATGGACTGCAGCACCCCAGACTCCTCTGCCCTTCACCATCTCCCAGAGCTTGCTCAAATTCATGTCCACTGAGTCAGTGATGCTATCTGACTATCTAATCATCTCATCCTCTTCTGCCCCCTTCTTTTGCCTTCAATCTTTCCCAGCATCAGGAACTTTTCCAGAGTCAGCTCTTTGCATCAGGTGGTCAATGTATTGAAGCATCAGCTTTAATGTCACTGATTCCAATGAATATTCAGGGTTGATTTCCTTTAGGATTGACTAGTTTGACCTCCTTGCAGTTCAAGGGACTCTCAAGAGTCTTCTCCAGCACCACAGTTCAAAAGCATCAATTCTTTGGCACTCATCCATCCTTCTTTATGGTCCAACTCTCACATCCATACATGACTACTGGAAAAACCATAGCTTTGACTATACAGACTTTTGTCAGCAAAGTGATATCTCTGCTTTTTAATACGCAGTCTAGGTTTGTCATAGCTTTCCTTCCAAGGAGCAAGCGTCTTTCAGTTTCATGGCTGCGGTCATCATTTAAACACATTGTAAACACCGAATAAATGAAGTTATTATTTCTAGCTCCAGCTAAAACTGAGTTTTCCTATAAGCCTTTATTCTGGGTGGAAGACAAAAACCAAGAACAACTGAGACTTGAGTCCCTGGACAGGCCTCATTCTGCATCCACCCCAGGACCTTGAGCCATCTCAGCAACCAGAAGCTTGTTCCCTAACTCATAAATCCTGACTAATGACACAGACATGTCACTTTAATGTTTGTGAAGCCCAATGACTTATTGTTAAGTGCTTGGACATCTTCAGATGAAAGGCACCCAAGGGCAAGCACCAGATATCCTTTTCAGTCATAAAAGCAAAATACTACCCCCAAACTTGGAAAAGGCAGAGGCTCCATAACTTAATGCAGGAGAGAATTAAAGCAGGCACCCAGAAAGTGCAAATCAATTCTTAGACTGTAATTCCTTAATACAGAGACAGACACAGAGAGATCATTCTGAATGTCTCAGACTACTTGGAGGGTCCAGAGCACACAGGGGGAGCAGGATACCCAAGTCTTTAATAAAACTCGGGGTGTAGGAGTGTGAATCTTTCACCTCCCCTAAACAAAAACAGGAGCAAAAATATGTCTCTTATCCTAAATTTAAGCCAGTTAAGAGGCTTGGAAAAAGTAGTCCCCTAAGTGGTTTTTTTTTGTGTGTGTGGCCCGTCCTGAACTATGTCCGGTTTCCTTTCCAACTTGAACTTCATCTTCCCCCCTTCTCCCCCAAGCACCACGTTAGACAATGGATCCTCCTGGACCTAGAGACCATTCCAGGAATGCCAGGCCAGGATTGTATTGGCAGACCTCTGGCACTGAGACCTTAAAGTTGGGGGGAAAAAGTCGCCAGCGGTGCCCAGCACATAGTTTTTGCAGGGGCTGTCCCTGATGTTGAAGCAGAGAAACTACTGCCACAGATATTAGATTAGTTTCCTATCCCCTAAATGGTAGGGTCGCCGTGATGTAATGGCAAGGACACTCGGAGTCGTGCAGTCCTACCATCTCATAGCTTTGATACTTTTGGCCGGTTCCATAACCATTCTGGGCTTTGGCTTCTACATCTGTAGAGTGGATAACAAAACTTCCTATCTCACATGTTGTGTTAAAAGTAAACGAAAGAGGAAAAAAAGTAAACAAGAGGGAGTACCCGAACGCTTCGGCCGACTCTAAAGAATTATACAAGGGGCGTTAGAGCCGTAACTCCTCCCCACCCGCTAAACGCGCACATTACCAACCAGCAGTCGCCACTAATATAGCTTGCCCCCTCCCAAGGCATCTTGGGCTGTGAAGTCCTTTGGTGGCCGCACCCTCGTTGGCTGCAGTGGAAGTGAGAACTACGCCTCCCAGGATACAGCGGTGAGGCAGCCACCACGGCTGCCCTCTACTCCGCCCCCCTTATGCACAGCCTCTTGGGATATGTAGTCCCAGTTCCGCGCTGGTTCAACAGGGAAAAAGTGAGGGGGAACCACAAACCCCAGAAGCCCTCGCGCCCACCCATCTCCCTCCCCCTCTCAGTCCGAGTGCTGTTTTTGTTGGTGAAAGGTGAGGGAACAGCTGATCCGTCTGTGGGGTAAGAAAACTTGGCCTAATTTGGGGGCGATCTTATGGGGGGTCACCCCACTTTCCAATCTGTGAAAGGGTCGTCTAAGGGAACCGTAGAAGGGGGAGCAGGAGCGTTTGAGCGTTAACACTTTCCGGACTGGAGAAGCCATCCCCACTGTTTCGGGAGTTCTTGGTCTCATGGGGGGCCTGATCACGGGGGTGCCCTCTGACGGCTCTTGCCTCCCTCTCAGTTCTTCTCTATAAAGCGTGATACGCTTAAGGGAACTCGAGGGAGGCTGAAGTCTGCTCGTTCTCGGCCCAGCAAGACTTCGCCCCACAAACCTTCCCTTTCCCCTTACCCCCTACGCTGCTCCCCCCGACCAATCCAAAGGCCTTCACTACGCTGGATCCTTGGGGAGGGAAGCCTTCCAAGATGTAGAATGTCAAAGAACTCTAGAGCCCTACAGCGTGGTGGGGGGATGGGACCCCCCCTCCCCCCAATGCAAACACCTGAATCTGGCTACACATACAGACCTTAGGTGCCCATAGGTCTCTTTCAAACCTGGGGGATATTTCCAGATGTTATGAATTTTGTGGGGAATATTGTCCTGGTTCCCCAGGACAATGTCTTTGAGAACAATTCAGCCCCTTTTAGAAAGCCAGAATTGTATTGAAGGGGAAAAAACATAGACTAGTTTTCACTAGGGATTTTTCAGAGATGGAAATAAAGAGACACCTCTTGTTGTCATAAGTCTCCATTTTGGAGGGAGACATAGCTCCTTTTTATAGAGCTGGCCCACCTTCCCTCTTCCCTCAGTTTCTGTCCTCTTTTAAAGTCCCTGCCCACCTGACTTAAGCCTGGTGTGGGTTTGTGATGTCTGAGGGCGTGCACATGACTAGTGGCTGTGGTTGATTGGACACCCATTGCTGTGGTTGACACAGGACTGAGTTCAGTGGGCTGGAGATGAGAGTTGACGAGGGCCATCTCACAGTCCTCCGCTGCAGAGTTCTCTTGATTATTGTTACCTTTCCTCGCTCTACCCTCAGATTTTCCAGTGAACTCTCCTCACCCAACTTAGAACACCTTTCTTCTTAATCCCATCCTATAGCATGCCTCCAACTACCAGTCCAAGCAGATGGAAGGGTTCAGACATTTAGAATTGAGGCTAAGGGGAACAGAGAAAATGAGGGGGAAGGGGAAAACTAGCGATGGGTTAACAGTCAAACCAGTAGGTTTCGAGCCCTGCTCAAGACCTGAAGAAAAGAATGTGAGGTTCTTTTTGAACTGTTTCTCCTCCTCTCAACATATGTGTACATTTCCCCGTTCCAAGGGCCCATACTTCCAGGCTGTCCCTACTGGGGGTGGGGCTTTCCTGGCTCCAGGCCCCCACATTCCATCTCCCCACAGCACCACATTCCTACTGAGTGTTCCACCTCACCCTTGAAGCAGCCGCCTCCAGAATTCTTGACTTTCTGGAGTAATAATTGAGGGAGAGAACCTGTATTTCCATTCTTTCCCTTTGTCTCTTGGATGAGAGTACAGGCTTTATTATTATTATTATTATTATTCATGGCATAAGACAGGGGAGAGATGGGAAGAGAGGGTGAGAGTTCACAGGCTTCAGGATTGGTCAGCCACATTCCAGCTCCAAAGACTGGCTTGTTACTTTCAGAGATGGTTGCTGTTTTGTCATAAGTCATTTCTGGGTACAGCTGGAGTGAGCAAGGAGACCTGCTCAGGATGAGGGGGGGCCCATACCTCAGTTGGAAGTTGAATTCAAGAGCCAGAAGATGTGAGGGATGGGGTGAGGAGATGGAGGCTGAAGAATTTGGAATATCCAAGGCTATTAAGAGATGGAAAATGAGGGACTGATTGCAGGAAGCAGAATCTAGGGTACTGAGGCTTGGTCAGTGGGGCTGTGAAAAGGGAGCAGAAATTAGATCTTAATTCTAGGAAAAGCCTGTGACTCAGAGGGTGCAGTGTGAGACAAGATGTATACCAACCACGAAGGCCAGACCAATGCCCTAGAAACAAAGATTGATATCTTTAAAGAGTCCTGTAACTCACAGGGGTTGAAAACCAGATACACCGTCATCTCCAGGGGCAGGGGCTGTGGGTGGGTAGGGACAGAGTTGTGGGGCAGAGAGGTAGAGGGGAGAGACTTTTTAGGATATTAAATCTTTGTTTCACAGGAGGACAGATAGCTCGAGACCAGAATGGAAGAGTCATCACTAAGCCGGGCACCATCCCGGGGTGGAGTCAACTTTCTGAATGTAGCCCGGACCTACATTCCCAACACCAAGGTGGAATGTCACTACACACTCCCGCCAGGCACCGTGCCCAGTGCCAGTGACTGGATTGGCATCTTCAAGGTATCCCTAGATCCCCTTTGGGCTCAGGTTTATGGGCCGTGGGTGGTTTGGAATAAGGGGAACGACTTGATTTCTGGATTCACAACCTCATAATGATAGGGAAGAAGGGAGAAGGATGTCAGAAATGGCTAAGGCCATCTGTATAAGCAAAGCCCACCTTCTCCCTATCTTAACCTTGTCTCTCCTGACACACTAGCATCCCTCCACTTTCCCTGTCTCTCAGCATCCTTGCCACAGCCACACCATCCTGCCCGCCCCCGTTCAGTCCCTCAGCCCTCTGCACCATCCGGAGCTGGGCGGTGCATCGCCATACCCCTCTCCCACTGTGGGCTCTGACAGGTGGAGGCTGCCTGTGTCCGGGATTACCACACATTTGTGTGGTCTTTGGTGCCTGAAAGTGTTACTGATGGTTCTCCCATCCACGCCAGTGTCCAGTTCCAAGGTACAAGCAAGAGGGAAAATCGGGAGGGAGGGGTCAAAGGGATGGAGTTTGGAAGAGGGTAATGGGCTCACCAGATATATTGATAGAATCATGGGGTTTTCACAGCATCAGGGGTTCAGACATGAACAGTAAAGGGCCAATAACCCTGCCTCCTAAGGAAAAAGGAGGGAACTCCTCCTGTGGAATTAGGAGGTAGGGAAGAGGGAAAAGTGGCTTCGTATATTAGAAGATGCTCATTAGATTCTGAAAGCGTCAAATCTCAACTCTAATACTTACAAGCTGTTTGACCTTGGGCAAATTACTTAACCTATCTGTGTCCGTTATCATAACAGTAAAAGGGTATGCCTGGCTTATAGGAAGATTTAAAATGATACAGATAAAGATGTTAATACAGTGCCTGGCACATAATGGGTACTCAAAAAAAATGATAACTAGCGTTGTTACTGGCTTTCCCTAGTGGCTCAATGATAAAGAATCACCTGCCAGTGGAGGAGATCTAGGTTCAATCCGTGGGTCGGGAAGATCCCCTGGAGGAAGAAACGGCAAGCCACTCCACTACTGTTGCTTGGGGTATCCCATGGACAGAGGAGCCTTGTGGGCTATGGTCCATGGGGTCGCAAAAGAGTCGGACATGACTTAGCAACTAAACAACAACAACAGCATTGTTATTGTTGTTGTTGTTGTTATTAAAGAGGGTCGGTTTGGGCAAGAGAGGAAAGAGAGGGCAAGGCAGAAAGGAGGGAAAGAGTATCCCAGAGATCAGAAATAGCCTGTGGGAGACGGAGAGGAGAGAAAACAGTCTGTAGAACAGGGAGCAAGGGGCTGGAGCCAAAGACAATGGCTAATAAGACACACCAAGGGGAAGAGGGTTTGCTGAGCACCTGAGGGCCTGGCATCATTTTGGGGTCCTGGGTCTGTACTTTTCCTCACAGCCAGCTACCTGCCCAAACCTGGAGCCCAGCTCTACCAGTTTCGCTATGTGAACCGCCAGGGCCGGGTGTGTGGGCAGAGCCCCCCTTTCCAGTTCCGAGAGCCGCGGCCCATGGATGAACTGGTGACCCTGGAGGAGACTGATGGTGGCTCTGACATCCTGCTGGTTGTCCCCAAGGCAACTGTGCTGCAGGTGAGAACGGAGCAGCAGAGCTGCTCCTGGGCAAGGGCGCCGGAGGATAGCATTGCAGGGGGCCCCTCCCGCTTCATGCTGCCCTCGCTGTAGCCTCAGCTGCGACCTCACTGGGAGTTACCCAAAGCCTTGCCTACAGGAAAGCCTCAGTCCGACATCCGACACAGTCACAAACACATCGGATAGGAAAGCAGACCACCCACAGGCCAGCATCACTCAGGATTTCCTAAGAACTTTTTGAACCTCCTACTTCTGGGGCTGCATCCTTCCCTGGGCTCTAGAGGAAGATGCAGAGGGTGGAGGGAGGCCCCTTGGGGAAGGATCATTCCGAGGGAAGGAAGGATGAGACCCACTTCCGGGATGAGTGAGGAGGGAGAGCAGATCGGTAGGGCCCCAGACCTGTGGAGCAGCTACCCATGTGTCGCTGTTCAGCACTTGAAATGTGACTGGTCTAAACTGAGATATTCTGTATGGGTGGAATACACACTGGATTTTGAAGACCTAGTATTAAAAAAAAAAAGAATGTAAAAGATCTCAATAATGGTTTATATCGATTTCATGTTGAAATGATAACATTTTTGATCGACTGGATTAGATGAATGAATTCCATCTGTTTCTTATTATTTTCCTTAAGCGTCTACTAGAAAATTTTAAGTTATATATGTAGCTTGTATTATTTTTCTATTGGACCAAATAGAGAAGAATAAGGGAGAGGAGGCAGACGTTAGCAAGGAAGACTTCCTGAAGGAAGGGGAAAGATAGGGCCTGGTGGGGAGGATGTCCATGCCCCAGACAAGAGGACAGGCCTGGGGAAGGCTCAGAAGGTAGAAATGAGTAGTTTGTGATTTACACAAACTCCTGCCCTCTGGAACCCTCTAAGCTTATGGAATCACCAGAAGGATGGGAAGAAGATGCTCATATCTTACGTAAGTCAGCGGTGGGAGAACTCCTACCCACTTTCTGTTTTTACATTCATTTTTCTCATTTAAACCTTCCAACAATCCAGGCTAGGGAATCACATGTCAGATGAGGAGAGAGACTCAGAGAAATTAAGTACTTTGTTAAGAGTCACCTAGCTAGTTAAAAAAAAAAAACATCCTGGAGATTTAAACCCACATTTGTCTGACTCAGAACAAATAGGGTAAAATTAGGGGAGCCATCCCTTTTGTCTGTGTGGATTGAGAAAGACTTCTGCCAGGTGAGGAGTTCCTTCCTGCCATCGCTGGGCAAAGAAGGGGCAGGACCTCTGAGGGGAAAGAGAAGAGGGGTGGGCAGTTGAGAGTTTGGGGAGCCTGTGTGTGATGGGAGGTGGGCAAGATTTGGTAGCACACCAGGCCTCCTGACTCTCCCCTTTATAGCCTGTACTGATGTAACTTCTCCACCCTGACACGCATCTGCAGAGTGTTGGGGACAGGACCTTGGAATGGGTGCTTCACAGGCAGAACCCAACTTCTCATCCTGTCCTCCTTAGAACCAGCTGGATGAGAGCCAGCAAGAGAGGAATGACCTGATGCAGCTGAAGCTACAGCTGGAGGGGCAGGTGACAGAGCTGAAGCGCCAAGTGCAGGAGCTTGAGAAGGCTCTGGCCGCAGCCAGGCAGGAGCATGCGGAGCTGGCAGAGCAGTATAAGGTGGGAGTTGGGCCGGTGGAGGGAAGGTCCTGGCTGCCTACTTGGGGTCCAAAATCTAAACCCAATAAAATGAAGACAGTGAAAGGGAGATGTTAGTGGGCTCTTAATGGTTCTGGCATCAAAGATACAGGCTGAAGGGGTCACAAGTAGTAGTAAACTGACTGTGATGGGAGACTTGTCCCAAATTGGTAGTGAGACTCAGTTCTCTGAGTCACAGGAGTGCTGAGATAGGGTGGAAGTGGCCATCTTCACTGGAAGGGGATGTTCCATTACAGTTTTTTCTTCAGGGAAGGTGACCGGGTAGAAGGGTAGATAGTCAAACTTAGGAATTCTCCTCCTAAGCCTTTAGTCCACTCATTGCGAGGTGAGTCTCAGCTTCTCTCTTCTTGGGGAATCTTAATTCCAGGGGCTTTCCCGGTCCCACGGGGAGCTCACAGAAGAGAGGGACATCCTGAGCCGACAACAGGGAGACCACGTGGCCCGCATCCTGGAGCTGGAAGATGACATCCAGACCATCAGTGAGAAAGTGCTGATGAAGGAGGTGGAGCTTGACAGGTGAGGGACCCCTTCCACCCCCATTACTTCCCTTCGCTTCCTGTGACCCTCGAACCTCAGCCTCCTGTGTCAGGCAGGCAAGACCTGCCTGATGGTTTTCTCCTTCCCTTCTCAACCTCACTCAGGGTATTCCAGTTCCTAAGGATATCTCTGTCTGCCAAGCTCTCTTCCATCTTTCCTAACTTATTCTGTATTCCTTACCTTTAGAAATAATCATTGGTATTTATTGTGCAGCGAAGGTGAAGCAGGAGCTAGGAGTGCAGGATTTGGAAGAACGGAATGGATAGAATGGTCCAGGCAAGATAAGAGAGGATGGATTTCAGATTTTACTTCAGCAAAGCATAAGA
The DNA here is from genome assembly GCF_014754425.2 of Oryx dammah. Classification (NCBI taxonomy): domain Eukaryota; kingdom Metazoa; phylum Chordata; class Mammalia; order Artiodactyla; family Bovidae; genus Oryx; species Oryx dammah. The sequence continues at coordinate 90,807,891 of NW_024070213.1, read as the reverse complement.
TTAGACTCTGTTCTCATTATTAGGAAATGTTAGAAACTGGTGATCCAGGAACGTTATGGGATCTTTGCCCTGAAAACAGGTATAAATCATAGAACCTTAGCATTGGGAGAAATGTAATGTATTTAAGAGGGTGTGTGAGGGAAGATCAGTGCCTCAGAAGGTGGCCTCTTTATCACAAAGCCATCATTTTTTTATCTCTTGTGTCATATTTGCTCTCCTTTAGCTTTCCTGATTGGTCCTGGTGTAGACCTCTGGAGCCACATAGAATAAATTTCCATCTTCTGCTAGACAACTATTCTCTCTACCAGATAGCACAAATATTGGCCACCTCCCTTGCCTCTCCTTCAGGTTTTCACTGGGAGAAACAATTCTTTCATCAAATGACATAATTAAGTTTCTTTCATTCAGTGTTGGTAGATTTAATATCTTTTTAAAAACTCTTTGGAGAAAAGCAGCATGCTATCCAAGACTCAGAGTAAAAAGTGAGTTGGTCCCTAAAGCCTCTTCAGTCTAGGATGTGTTAGTCTTGCCCTAGGGAGATACTAAATGTCTAGATTCTAAATCATGGAATAGACACGTTGGGATCAAACCAAGCACCTGGAAAAGATCAGGGACTGTCTAGACCAGGGGTCAGCAAACTGGCCCACATGCCGAATCCAGCCTACCACGTGGTTTTGTATAGCCCACAAGGTGAGAATGGTTTTGACAATTTTTAATGTTTGAATAACAAAAGAAGAGTTATATTATGTGACATGTAAAAATCGGATGAAATTCAAATTCCAATTTTCAAAAAAATTTTATTGAGACAGCCAGGCTTGTTCATTTACATACTGTCCATGGCTGTTTCCACACTCCTGTGGCAGAGTTGAGAGGTTGCCACAGAGTCCACACAGCCTGCAGAACTAAAACTTACTCTCAGCCCTTTACAGAAAACACCTGCTGACTCCTGACCTAAATCTAAAGTTTATCATTAACGATGACTGGCCCCTGTCTACAGAAATCTGGATTCCAGTCTCTCGATTGAGTGCAGACAACTGGGAAGCCATCAGCAGAGCTTCCCTCCAAGTGACAGAGAGGAGGGAACAACTGTGTACCCCTAGACTGCGCTCTAAAGCCAGCAATCTTGAATACTTGGGGCTAGACCTGGAATTTGAGTGTCCCAGAGAGGTGGAGTTCTGGGCTAGATGAGCCCCAGCAGAAGGGCTGATGACAAAGTCTGAGTCTTTTTGTTCCTTCTCTGGAAATGGATAAGTCACCTTGCATTGTGTCCACCATTCACAGGGTTAGAGACACGGTGAAGGCCCTGACTCGGGAACAAGAGAAGCTCCTTGGGCAGCTGAAGGAAGTGCAGGCAGACAAGGAGCAAAGCGAGGTAAGGGCTCCAAGTTGGTTTGCTCTCTCAGTTGTCCATCCCATGTTTTACTATAGACTTACTTCTATAAATTCAGATGTATAACATTTCCTTATTAAATGATGAAAACAATTAGATAATTTTGATGGATACCAAACTCTGAAATTGGAGGTTATGGATGACTGTTTTGTTGGCCTCAGCAGCTAACCTGTTTCTGTATCGTGTATGGTTATACAGTGTTGAGTACACCTTGAGTCTCATATACAGACCAGTACAAATGATCATTTTTAAGCTTCTCCCTGCAATCTCGGTTCACTCTTCACGTCAATAGAAAATACAGGTGAAACTTTATTCTGAGGTTTTCACAAAAATGAATGAACCTGGAAGTGAGTGCTTGGAGATCTCCAGTGTGCTAATATGTGAGTGTATGCACTGTTTTCCAACATGATTTTTCATAATTTGGAAGAAACTGAAATCAAATATTTAAGCTTCCAAATGGCTTCATCAGAACCCAAGGATAGAGAAGCATCCATCCTGTGGGCCGCTAGGGAGAGAACAGAACCACACATGGCACCAAGGTGTCCAGCCTGAATGACTTGGGAAGTAGTTAGTACCATGGACAGAAACAAGAGTGGCAAGGACGGAGTGGAGTGGGAGGTAGAATATGGCGCGTGTGAGAGCCCACACGACATCCAAGTTGAGTTTTGGTCTAAAAGGAAGTGTAGGGGAGCAGACATGAGGCATGGGACGGCTAGATTCACTTAAGACCCCAGGCTGTGCCACTGGAGATGGGATGTTCAGGACTGAGTTGCTTTGTGCTGAGAACCCAGGAAGGGCTGGCCAGGGCTGACGGCTTGAGTTTGTGCTAAATCTGAAGAGTGGAACCTTGGCTTTTCTCATCACAGAGGTCCATCTGCCCGGTCACCCCAAATATGTATTCCCTTTCCTTACCTCCTCTCCGCCTTCACCAGGCTGAGCTCCAGATGGCACAGCAGGAGAACCGCCGCTTGAATTTGGAGCTTCAGGAGGCCAAGGACCGGCAGGAGGAGCAGAGTGCTCAGGCCCAGCGACTGAAGGACAAGGTGGCCCAGATGAAGGACACCCTCGGCCAGGCCCAGCAGCGGGTGGTGAGTGAAACCCCTGGGCAGCAGGAAGTAGCGAATGTTCCAGGGCTGGTTGTAAACAAATAGGGGGAAAGGCATGGCTCAAGACTAAAGAACCCAGTCCTGAGGTCCTGATGCAATGGGGGACAGGAAGGAAACTAGTTGTCTTCCTGGCTCAACAGATGACTCCTGGGAGCCCTGATTCCATCTCCTCCTTTCTCCCAAGGCTGAGCTGGAGCCCCTGAAGGAGCAGCTTCGAGGGGCCCAGGAGCTTGCAGCCTCAAGCCAGCAGAAAGCTGCCCTTCTTGGGGAGGAGTTGGCCAGCGCAGCAGGAGCCCGGGACCGCACCATAGCCGAGCTGCACCGCAGCCGTCTGGAGGTGGCCGGAGTCAACGGCAGGCTGGCCGAGCTCAGTCTGCACTTGAAGGAGGAAAAAAGCCAGTGGAGCAAGGAGCGGGCAGGGCTGCTGCAAAGTATGGAGGTAGTGGGATGAGGGATCTGCAGATTCCTGGTCACCACTGCCCCCACCTCAGTGTGGTCAGATCCCCTGGGGGGAGAGAAACAAGGGTGAGAACCTTCATGGACTTAGGGGTGAGGAGGGCCTATGAGAGAGGTATATTCACTGTCCTGATGCGGCCCCTCCCTGCAAGGAGTGTCTAGTTCCTGGTCTTCATAGCAACTGCCTTTGTTAACATCTTGATTCAGATACATGTTCCACCCTACACCCCAGCCCTGCATTATACCCATTCCTACTCAGCAAGGTGCCTTGCTGTCAGAGCCCTTCTTTCAGGGAATGAGGAAGGCAAGAAGGGAAGATGTCTCTAAATGGCTCCAAAACATTCAGTCCAATAAAGAAGAGACACAGTGAGGAATGTTGCTGTTACCAGTGGCATTCCTTACCCTTAACGTCCTATTTGCCTCTTCGGCATCTCCAGGCAGAGAAGGACAAAATCCTGAAGCTGAGTGCAGAGATACTTCGACTGGAAAAGGCAGTGCAGGAGGAGAAGACTCAGAGCCAAGTTTTCAAGACTGAACTGGCCCGGGAAAAGGACTCTAGCCTGGTGAGGCACCCAGCCTCCCAAGAGCCCCAGGCAGGGGCCTCCCGAGACATCAGTGCCCCTTCCCTCTGCCTTGGCTGTGCTCAGAAGTGCTGAGCACTCACTTCCCTGGTGGGTGGCATTCCACTTGCAGGCCTCCTAGCCCTCATTGGTCGGAAGCCTGCCGTGTGCCTTTCTGCTCTCGGCACACATTCTGGGCCCAGTGGGGATGACTCAGGAAAATTCTAGGGTGGCCCTTCTCTGACCAAGGCCTCTTCACCCCAGTCCAGAGGCAGTCCTCCCAGTCCCCACTTGGGAGGTGGAGGCAAGGACTCAGGTGAGTCTCCTGCGGTTGAGACAGGGCTCTCGGAGGAGGAGAGTCAGGCCTCCCGTGCGTCAGGGCAAGCGAGGAGCAAAGACATGAAGAGTCGTGGTTCCATGTTGTGGCATCCAGGTTCTAGGAGGCACGTTCTAGATTCCAGATTCTATCTGGCCCTTTCCCCCCAGGTGCAGCTGTCAGAGAGCAAGCGGGAGCTGACAGAGCTGCGCTCAGCGCTGCGTGTGCTCCAGAAAGAAAAGGAGCAACTACAGGAGGAGAAGCAGGTGAGAGCCCAGAACCGCCCCTGGATGCCTGAGTGGAGGACCCGAGGGCTGGGAGCTCGGTGTCTTCTTGTCATCTTGACTTAGAGATGGGCATCAGTAAGAAGGGCCCAGAGGCTAAAAGTGGGGCCATGGCTCCTCTTAGAAGCCCACCTGGCAGGACGGGAGGGTTGCTGGGGGAAGCAGGGTGGGCATGGCAGGGTGGAAATCTGCCTTAAACCCTCCCACCCTTTGATGAAGGCATCAAATTCTGAGGAGCTCAGAGATCACCCTGGATGAGGGGAAGGCTTTGTGGGGCTGCCTGGTTCATACCTTCTCAGCCTCTCATACTTCTCCCCACTTCCAGGAACTGCTGGAGTACATGAGAAAGCTGGAGGCCCGCCTGGAGAAGGTGGCCGATGAGAAGTGGAGTGAGGACCCTGCCACAGAGGACGAGGAGGCCGCCGCCGTGGGGCTGAGTCTGTACACCCACAGTCTTGTGACCACCCCCACCCCGGCCACCTAGCTCTCCCTCCCCGTGTTGGGAAAACACCACATGACCCCCTGGGAGCAGCCTCTGCCCTCCGTGTTTTGCCTTCTTCCTTCCCAGACCCTGGTCCCTGATTTGTTAACTGTATTTCTCCTCCAGAGAAGCCAGAGCTGATCCAACCCTCTTTCTTCTCTGCCTGCTCCCTCGCCTGCAGGCTGCCCAGCAGCTCTGACAGACTCAGAGGACGAGTCTCCAGAAGACATGAGGCTCCCACCCTACAGCCTGTGTGAGAGTGGAGACCCAGGCTCCTCCCCTGCCACAGGGCCTCGAGAGGCTTCTCCCCTCGTGGTCATCAGCCAGCCAGCCCCCATCGCTCCCCAACTCTCAGGGCCAGCTGAGGACAGTAGCTCAGACTCGGTGAGCAGAGAGGAGAGACTGAACAAGGACACGGACAAGGGGTAGGCCCAATCCCAAGTGGCCCAGCCTGCAGAGCAGGGAGCTCTAGCTATACAGGGCTCTCTTGCTCTTGGAGGAGGGCAGGCAGGCCCAGGCTGTCTTTAAGGCCACCCAGTAGACACCACCCCCAAACCTAGTCTGACCCAATAGCTCACTGCTGCCACCCCCTCTTCCCAAACCCGTTTTCTCTTCCTGTGCACCAGCCCCCATCCAAATGCTTCTCCTGGGACTTCCCTGGCAGTCCAGTGGCTAAGACTGCTCGCTCCCAATGCCCAGGTTCCATCTCTGGTCGGGGAACTACATCCCACATGCCATGATTAAGACCCAGTACAGCCAAATAAATTAACAAAAATAAATATTAAAAAAAAAACATGCTTCTCATGCCCCACTCTTACTGCAGCCCTCTGTTAACAACCTGGGCCTAGTCTGTTTGTCCCTTACCTGCCCCAGCACTCTGCTCCCCCCGTCTTGGGACACTACCCCAAGACTCAGCCCTATCCCTTTGGTGCCCAGGAGGCTGAAGATGAGAAGTCGGTCCTGATGGCAGCTGTGCAGAGTGGGGGTGAGGAGGCCAACCTGCTACTTCCGGAACTGGGCAGTGCCTTCTACGACATGGCCAGGTGAGTGCTCAAGGGGGCAGACAGCAGGGAGGATGCCCGTGGAAAGGGCACCCAGGTGAACAGTCCTCATGCGCTTCCACCACCTCCCTCTTCTTGGCCCCAGCTAAGAAAAGGAGATGTAGCTGTGTTGACACAGAGAATGACCCACCACCCCAGATCACTGGTGCCTTCAGGCAGCCCTCCCCCATCCTATCACTGCACATGCGCACTCAGGGGCCCTGCCTTTAACTGGCTTCTGTGTTGTTCTAGCACCGTCCTCCGCGGAGCCCAAATTGCCCTGCGTCCCCCCTCTCCTGCCCCTACCCCTTCCCCAGCCACCAGGTAAGTGCCTAGGCTCTGTCAGGGGTTGAAGGGAGGTGACCAAGGCCCCCAGGGACAGGAACAGATAGAAGACTGGGGTCCAGCATCCATCTGATCACCCCTCAGATGCTGTCGCTGCTCTCTGACTCCCCTGGGCAATCCTTTGGGTGACGGAATCAGGTATCAGATTGTGCCCCCTCCCCCGCCTTCCCTTTTCCCCTGCAGATCAAGAGGGGAAGGCAGGGAGGCAAGAGAGGTTTTATCATCCAGCCCCCAGCTTCGCCTGAATATGAGATGGGCTCTGGGCAAGGAGGAGGTGATGCTGTCATCCTTCCAGGCTCGAGCAGGAAGATGAAGGACGATGTCAGACTCATTTTCAGCCTCATTAGGCAGCAGACGGAGATGGAGGGAGGAGAACGGGTTGGGGGAAGGGCTGTATACTAGAGCAACCAGCAGGGACTAAAGAAAAGAGGGCACGGGGGAGCCGGGAAGCTAAGGCTTCCAGTGCTGTGGGGAGAGGGGACTGTGAGAGGCTTGGAGAAGACGTTAGGAACAGGGTCATCTGGGAGCCCACGTGTGTGGGTCCCTCTCCCTGAGGTCCGAAAGCTGAGAAGGCAGCAGAGCATGCTGACCCTCTCTTTCCCCTCTGTCTTTCTCTAGTGGCTTTGCTGTGGGTCCCTTGACAGAGGCCAGCACTGGGGGCCCTGCCACCCCGCCGTGGAAGGAATGTCCCATTTGTAAGGAGCGCTTCCCAGCCGAGAGTGACAAGGATGCCATGGAGGACCACATGGATGGACACTTCTTTTTCAGCACCCAGGACCCTTTCACCTTTGAGTGACCCCACCCCTGACTCCCAGTCCACACACAGACACACACTTACGCACATGCACACACTCATGCATAGACATACACTTAGGTTTCATGCCTCTTTTCCAACACCCTCAGCTCCATGATATTCTGTTGCCTGAAAACATCCCAGGCTCCCCAACATCATCCTCTCCCAGCTGGCTCTTCTGTCCAGGCAGGGGTTTCTTCTTGGAAGCAGTGGCTGAATTTACTCCCTGAAAGCGGTTTTGGAGGAACCCAGATGGAGGAGGCTTTCTCTAGGGGGAATGGAATCACCCCCTCCTGGCTCCGGTTGCTTCTGTTAGTCACACCAACCACTGCACCACCACCACCACACACACTCACACTCTCTGATGCCCCAAAGCCAATTCCTGGGGCACCCCCCCCCTTTTCTTCAGGGTCTGTGTTTGTTTACTGAGTTTTCTCTGGGGCCTGCATTGACATCATGACCTTTTTAGGTCTCTTCCGGTTCTGAGCTTCCTCCTCCTGTTCCCCTGCTGCCTTCCATACCCCAGCCCAGCCTTTTCCATACCATTAGATATTAAGTTTGGAGGTTTCTTTTGTATTTTTGAGGTTTTCTGTACTTTATCTCCTGTCCCTCTCCACCACCATCCCCCAGGGTCCTCACATGGAAAGAAATAATGTACTTGTGCCTTCTCTGAGGGATGGGGGAACAAATGGTCCCAGGTGTCCCCACTTGCCAGCCCTCCCTCGCTCACCACGTCCCCCCTCAGCAATAAGAGCTCCCCCCCCATTGCCCTCCCCCTGCCAGTAGTTGAACAAATATATTTATATGATATGTATAACTATTCTAATAAAATGTGTTCTTATCATGAGGTGTGACTAGAGCAAAGATGCTCAAGACCTCTGGCTCTTAGACCTTGGTGGAGGGAAGAGGAAGGGAGGAAGGGCCCTCCCCAGCCCCGTGCCTTAGGGAGGAGGCTGGCGGTATTTTTCCATGATGCCTCCTGATACGCTGGCCGCCGGTGGGAAGCGAGGAGAGAGGAACCTTTGTCTCAGGTGGGGGTCTGGTTGGGGAACACTGCAGTGCAGGAGGGGGCAAACTGAGGGGGAGGGGAGGGCTGTTCCGAGGTGGAGCAATGTGGGACCTGGGATATGGGCCGAGGTGTGTGTCTTGAAAGTAGGGTGAAGTTTCCGCCGCTGAGACCTTTACTCTCCAAAGCAGCCTTCACTGTACCTGAGCCAAAGGACAGACATTACTCCCATTAAGAGTACACCCCTTTGAGTATCAGCTTGGTAAAAAATGTCCTAAACCTCCTGTCTCTAGAATTATTTGAATTTCTCCCAACCCTGCCTCCCTCTCTCCCTCTATTGCAATCCTCAGATACCAGTATGCACATGCAGACTCTACAAACACAAAAACACATTCATCCACCCTAACCAGCTTCAGGCTAGACAGACACACACGCAGCATCATAAAGCATGAGTTAAGGAACCCCGTGCTCACCAAAGCTCTCGGCAGTACCCGGCATTAGCCGTGTCTACAGCCCACTGTTCTCCACTCCAGTTGCTCCCTTACCAGCCACCCTCCATTCCCTTCAGGGCCCATGGATGGGCCACCCCCACCATTCCCTATCTGCAGCCACCTGAAACCTTCCTTGCCCACCCCCTTCCAGCCCCACCTGGGTGACATCTTACATCCTTCCTTCTCTCACGTTGCTGTCTCCTAGCAACCCCATCTCGTTCCCTGAATCCCTTCCAAGGAAATTAGAGATAATGGATCTCTCCTCTCTCCATCTCTACTCCTCTTTATTGATCCTCCTTTAATGAAAGTTAATTATAACAATGATTTAATTAATAGAATCCCTCTCTTCCTTTATTGCTTCCCGTATTAAGACTATTAATAAATACGAGCTGGGCTGACAGAGGCATCCATCACCCGCCTGGGATTCCCCCAACCCTCCTTTTTCCCTCCCTCTTATCCCCTCCCTCTCTTGGCCTATAAACTTGCCGGGGTAGTGGGGGTTAATCAGAGAGGAATTATGAGCCAGCATCCCCAGCAGGAGGTGCATTTAATGAAATCACTTGTGATTTATGTCTGGGGAAGGAAGAATCTGGAACCCAGACATCCTGCTTCTAGAAAGGTACCTCCCCACCCAGTGCAAAAGAGGAGGAAGGGAAGCAGAAAGAGGGACCCAGGGCCTTTGCTGCCACCCCACAGCCCCTGCAGCCACCCACACCCTGGCAGGAGCCACGAGGGCAGCTGCACAAGGCCATTGGCACAGAGACTGCCAGACTCAAAATGCTGCTGAGGAGCGCAGTGTAAGCTTCACTCTTTCCCACCTCCACAGCTACATAGGTCATTTTCACCTCTTGCCCTTCTCCCCAGCCCAGTTCTGGTTCACCTTCCCAATCTACTCTGCACTCTCCTCCTTCATGAGGCCCCCCAGTCCCTCATCAGACCCCTCAACCTGGGTATCTAGAACTTCCAGCCCCTCCTTTCTCTGCCCTTAGTATGTCTTCTGGTGTGCAGTCTGCACCTTCTGACTAGGAGTTCCCTGGAAATGTAGAATGAGTTCTCTTCCTCATTTATGATTTGCCTACCCCAGGTGCCAGTGCCTGACACAGGGCGCTCAGGGGAGAGTAATTGACTGCACAGGCAGGGCAGGAAGACAGCTGGGTTCCCATCAGAGTTTTCTCCTGCTCACGGTGTGGTATTTGGCAACTCAGCCTTCTTACTGATCCCCTCCTGTAGTGGATCGTCTGTCTTCCTCTGCCTCCCAGTACTCTTGCAGAAAGTGATGGACCTGAATGGGCTCAGACCAAGCAGCAGCAAATAGGAGCTCAGGTGTCAGTATTTGGTGAGGGATGAATGAGTCCAAACATCACTCCCCCCTTACAGAAGCTCAGTGGCTGCCTGTTACCTACAGGAATGCAATGTGTGCCAGTCGGGGCACTTCACCAACTCACCTTTCCATTTCCCATCCTACCCTAGGGAACCCTAGACTCCAGTTTTACAGAACCATGCCACAGAAATAGGCACTGCTTTTGTATGCCTCTGAGCACATGCTTTTGCCTCAAAAGACACCTCCTCATGAAGCCTTTCTTCATCCCCTTCATTATCCTCTGAGGTACCACATGCTAGCACTTTGTCAAAACTCACTATATGTGTTTGCAAGTTTTTCATCTCTCTTGATGATATGCAGCTTGAGACAAGGGGTACTTAATTAATCAAGACTCGGGGAGACAAAGATTCCTGTGGATAATGACATGGGGGCTGAGTCTTAATCAATGTGTACTTGTTAGCTTAGTGTGTGCAGGCAGACAGGACAAAATGGTGAAGACCGAACTCACTAAGAAATCCCAACCTTCAACGCTAAGAAACCCTGATCCTCACTCAGCTCTGAATGAGGATTGGATGTGACATGGGAAGTGAAGCTGGACAGATGGATCATAGACATCGACTCATACATTTCCTCAACAAATTCTCACTGAATGCCTACCATGTGCTAGGTGCTGTTCTAAGTACTAGGAAGCATGAACAATAGGAATGTGTACTCTCAAAGAGCTTACACTCTATTGCAAAATCATGAAAGTCCAAAGAAACCAATTAGGAACCCAATTAGGTGCTGTTCTAAGTACTAGGAAGCATGAACAATAGGAATGTGTACTCTCAAAGAGCTTACACTCTATTGCAAAATCATGAAAGTCCAAAGAAACCAATTAGGAACCCACTGTAATAACCCAGGCCAGAACATTGAGCCTCAAACCAGGGAGTTTCCTGGTGGTCCAATGGTTAGAACTTGGCACTTCCACTGCAGTGGCCCATGTTCAATCCCTGCTTGGGAAACTAAGATCCCAAAAGCTGATCAGTGAGGCCAAGAAACAGTGAGCACTGAACTTAAGTGGTGTTAAGAGGCAAAGAGGCAGAATTCTTTAGAATGCAGAATGAGTGGGACTTGTTAATAATCAGATATGGGAATTGAACAGAAGGAGTCTTGTTGATCCCAGGTTTCTGCTTTCAGTGACCAGATAACCAGTGATGCCATTCACCAAATTAATAATACAAATGGAGAAATAATACATTGAGGGAAAAGGTTATCAGTGCAATTTTGCCTTGTTGAATTCCCAGTGTCTTCAAGATCTTAAATAGGAGAGAGGACTCCAGTAGACAATTGGATAGATATTTAAGTCCAGAGCTCAGGATGGGTTTAGAGCACAAGAGAGAAACTTAAGATCCTTGTAAGTAAAGATGATACAAGTGAAGAAAGATTACCCAGCCTCCCTGAGTGTAGAGTGAGAGGTCAGAGGACCAAGGGCAGCATTCAGGAGACTATCAACACGGAAGAGAAGGATGGAGAGTGCTGAGCCATGGAGAAGCTAGAAGAATCAGAGAGGTAGGAAGCAACTCAGGGGAGGTGAGTCAAGGAAAAAGGCCACAGCAGCAGGTGCAACAGAGAAGCCAGGGAAAGTTTCCCTGGAAATAGCTGGTTTGACAGCCAGGAGGTCTCTGGCAACTCAGCAAGAGCCACTTAAGGAGAGTGTTGCAGGTAGAAGTAATTGTACAGCTGGACTTCATAGAGCCTGAAACAGATAGCCTGCAATAGATATGCAATTCTTCTGACCCATGGGAACTGGGGACATGTCTCTAGTCTCACAGAAAAACAAGGACTCCTAAGTCAAGGTGTAAGAACAATCAAGGGTGGGAACCAAGATGACTGGATCCCACATCAAAGATCCTGCTGCCTGTAACCAATCAGGTTTAGGCACTCTCTAAGCCTGCAGTGCCCACGTGATGGCCACCAACCACATGTCACTACTGAACACTTGATTTTTTAAAATTTCTTTTGCTTTTTGGCCTTGCAGCATGAGGGACCTTATTTCTCCAACCGGGGACAGAACCTGTGCCCCATGCAACAGAAGCCTGAATCCTAACCATTGGGCCACCAGTGAATTCTCCACTAAAACACACTTGAAATGTGACTAGTGTCAACAGATTTGTCACCTGCAAATCGCATAACAAATTTCATATTTAACACCAAAACTAAAACAAATTTAAAATAATGTTATATTGACTGCATGTTGAAAGGATATAATATTTTGAATAGATTGGGTCAAATAAAATACGTTATTAAAGTTAGTTTCACCTAATTCTTTTTCAAATGTGGCTATTAGAAGATTTTGGGCTTCCCAAGTGGCACTAGTGGTAAAGAATCTGCTATCCAATGCAAGAGATGTAAAAGATGCCAGTAAAAAATGGGTCCAGAAGATCCCCTAGAGGAGGGCACAGCAACCCACTCCAGTATTCTTGCCTGGAGAATCCCATGGACAGAGGAGCCTGGCAGGCTATGGTCCATAGTGTCACAAAGAATCAGACCCAACTGAAAGCGACCTAGCACGCATGCAGGCACTAGATTTTAAATTATGTATGTGACCCATATTAAATTTCTACTGCACAGCATAGTCTAAGCTCTGCCACGAAATAGGACCCCTACAACGTGGACATCCCTAAATTCACCCAGCCTCCCAACATCCCTCCTGGCAGAAAGAGAAATGCCTGGAATCCCAAGACTGCATTCTGTAGGTACCTGTGTGTCTCATGCTCCCAATGCCAGAACCCATGGCAAGAGATTCCAGTGTTCAGTACCCTACCTCCCAGTTTCTCTGTGCCTGTCCCTTCTTCTCCAGGTACCTGTTGATAATCAGATAAGAGCAGAAATGTCCTATTGTACCTCTCAGAAAAGTAGATTCTCCCCCTCCCCACCTAAGAGTCTCAAATCTCTCTCCCATCCCTAAACTTAAAAGCCATGTCCTCGCCCTGTTTCCTCCATTTCTCAACTCCTTCTTTGCCTTTCTGAAACCTTGGAAATCTCTCAAACCGGTAGAAACACAGCGTGGTAGCAATCACCAGGATTTAGAGATCTCTAGTACTCTTGCCTGGAAAATCCCATGGGCAGAGGAGCCTGATAGGCTACAGTCGATGGGGTCGCTAAGGGTCGGACACGACTGAGCAACTTCACTTTCACTTTTTACTTTCATGCATTGGAGAAGGAAATGGCAACCCACTCCAGGGTGTTCTTGCCTGGAGAATCCCAGAGACAGCGGCCCCCGTCTATGGGGTTGCACAGAGTCGGACATGACTGAATCGACTTAGCAGCAGCAGCAGCTGCAGCAGCAGCAGTACTCTTGCCTGGAAAATCCTATGGGCAGAGGAGCCTGGTAGGCTGCAGTCCATGGGGTCGCTAAGGGTCGGACATGACTGAGCGACTTCCCTTTCACTTTTCACTTTCATACCTTGGAGAAGGAAATGGCAACCCGCTCCAGTGTTCTTGCCTGGAGAATCCCAGGGATGGGGGAGCCTGGTGGCTGCCGTCTATGGAGTTGCACAGAGTTGGACACGCCTGAAGCGACTTAGCAGCAGCAGCAGACTTAGTTTGCCATATTTCCTAATCATGTGACCTGGAGTGAAACACCTCATCTCTCTGAACCCTCATCAGCAAAATGGATCTGTGATGATTATATGAGATCAGCTGTGTAAAACACCTTGTACAGAGCCCTACCCACACTAGTTACTTTGTAACTTGGGGTTTCCCACTTTGCATCTTACCCCTGAATATCTGCAGAACTAGGAACAGAAACAGCAAACTTAGTTTCATGTCGCTGCTGCTGCTGTTAAGTCGCTTCAGTCGTGTCCGACTCTGTGTGACCCCATAGATGGCAGCCCACCAGGCTCCCCCATCCCTGGGATTCTCCAGGCAAGAACAGTGGAGTGGGTTGCCATTTCCTTCTCCAATGCATGAAAGTGAAAAGTGAAAGTGAAGTTGCTCAGTCATGTCCGACTCTTCAAGACCCTATGGACTGCAGTCTACCAGGCTCCTCCGTCCATGGGATTTGCCAGGCAAGCGTACTGGAGTGGGGTGCCATTGCCTTCTCCAGTATATGGACTAATAGAATCTTAAAACCAAAAAGGGGCTTAGAGGTATATTTCCAGCTCTCCATTCAGTGCAGAAATTGCCTGGACTCCATCCCTCATTGGTAGTCATCCAATCTCTGCTTAAACATCTCCAGGGGCCATTCACTGGTTCACTCAATAAACAAGAACAAGGCACTGTGGGAGCCACAAAGAAGGGCAGACACAGCTCTCACTGTTAAAGAGCCTACTTGTATAATAGCAAAAAGGATAGAGAAATTACTATCACATAAGATAAACATTGGTATGTGCCAGTCAAGGTGCACACAGAGCCAACCACCTTACAGGTTAATATATGTGCAACAATGTGTAGCTCTAATGTTGAAATCTCTCCTAAATCCCAGACCTCAGTGTTCCCATTCATTTCATGGAAAATGCAGCAAGATCCTTCCACATTAGATCTTGGGTCATTCTCTTTTTTTATTATTTTGTTTTTGGCTGTGCTGGGCCTTCATTGCTACATGCGGGCTTTCTCTAGATGCAGCAAACTGGGGCTGCTTTCTAGCTGTGCTGTATGAGCTTCTCATTGCAGGGGCTTCTCTTGCCGTGGAGAACGGGCTCTGGGCATGCAGGCTCAATAGTTGAGGCTTTGTTGCTCTGCTGCTTGTGGGATCGTCCCCGATCAGGGATCCAAACCATGTCCCCTGCATTGGCAGGTGGATTCTTAACCACGGGACCACTAGGGAAGTCCCATGGGTCATTCTTAAGGAGGACACTTTTTGTAAAAACCTTTAAAATTCCAGGAGGGTGTGAACATGGAAAAGGCTAGAACAGATAAATGGTAGCACAGGTGTAGGGAGAACTGCAAGATCCTCCAGCCTCTTCTGTCTCAGAATTTCTAGGAATCCCTAGATGTACAGTCCCTTATGTACTACCAGCAATTCCTGTCGCCCTGGGAAGCCCTGTACATCCCCACTCTCGGGGCTCATCCAAATGTCTTCCTCTTCTTTTCTTTTTCATCCCATCGCTCTTACATTTTTTCATCTTTTATCAGCATCTGTATGATTTTCTTTGTGTCCATCTCTGCTTCAGCCTGTCCCTCTCATTATTTTGATTTGGCATATCTGGTATTCTCAAGGTCTTTCTGTCTCTCTGTCTCCCTCTCTTTTACTCTTTCATCATTCTCGATTTCTTGGTTGGTTTCCATTTTCTGTCTCTGGCCTCGCTTTCTCCCCAGCTGCCGCAAAGCCATAAACCCAGCCGGCCCTGCAGCAGTCAGCCGCCAATCACTGGGCTCCAGGAGTTGCGGGGAGGGGGCTGCAGAGAGAAGGGGGCTTGGAAAAGCTGGGGCGTTGTTGCTACAGCATGGGAGGGGAGAGGCAGAAAAGAGCAGAGAGATGCCACTCCCAGAAGGCGACCACAGTTTTCCTGCAGGGAGCAGACACCTGACCCCTCTTTCTGTTGGGAATCAGGGTACCTGGGTCCTTCCCCTGTACTCCCCAAACTGTGATTTCTCATCTAAAACCACAGGTCACAGATCACTCACTCCTCCAGAGATTTGCCTCCTTCTTCATTTTCAGGCTGTCCCAAGATGAAGGAGCTAAGGGACCCTGGGAGTCTCAGGATGTTTGGGACATACGTTACAGGAACATTCCCTGGATTGGGAAGATTCCCTGGAGAAGGAAATGGCAACCCACTCCAGTACTCTTGCCTTGAAAATCCCATGGACGGGGGAGCTTGGTGCAGGCTACTATCCATGGGGTCACAAAGAGTCGGGGACGACTGAGCGACTTCACTTTCACTTTTCCTTTCACTGGAACTTTGGGACAATAAATGGATGATCCAGACTTGGTGCTGGGAAGACACTGAGAAGAGGTAGACTCTTAATTGGTCAAGGGCGAACCAGAAGGTTGGGCGATCCAGGCTCCTTACCTGCTACCTCTATCCCCAAAGGAGGACGGACAGCCTGAAACCCTGGTCCCTAGTCTAGGCTGGGATTGGGCAGTTTAGGTGCTATATAAGGAGCAACTATCCAGCTCATCGACAGGAAACTACAGGGCCTGGGGAAGAGGAAGGGTGCTAGAAAGGGAAATCAGGAAAGAGGAGGGATTAGCGAGAGATTTTAGGAGAAGACAGAGGAACTTTCCGTTCTGTTCGGGCCCAGCGAGTGGTAATTCCTGGTGTGCCGGCGACCCCTGCTGGCTGCGCACCTCACTGCCCGGGAGAAGGGAAGGAACAGCCGGCCTGTGTGGGTCCCAGCGTGGGTCGAATATGACACTGCGTTTTGTGAGTGTGTCACCACCGTACAGCGGTCACGACGCCTGTGTCACCACCTGCGATTATATGTGGGCACCCCTGGGTGATGGCAGTAATGTGATCGACCACAAAATTCACAGAGTTCAGGCTCTGAACTTCTGGCTGCCCCTCAGGGAGTCCAGAATGGGAAGGGGGAGGTCTCCTAGCCCAACAGACGCCTCACTAACGTCATGTATGAACCCACTCGTTGAGGCTCTGCGGGCATCAAAGTAAAATTTACCTGTCCGAGTTTAGGGGGGAAAGTGTGGGCTTTGGAAACAGACTTACCTAGGTTAAAATCCTGATCCCCTGTACTAGCCATCTGACCTCAGGTAAGTTACTTAACTTCTCTGAGTCCAATTTCCTCACCTGAAAGGCATGTTAATACCCATCTCACAGGGTTATTGTGAGTGTAGCCCAGTGCCTGGCAATGGAAAGCATTTAATAGATGCTAATTTTCTGCCTCCCTTTTCCTTTACCTCCCACCCCCAAGATGCGGCAGGGATTTCAAAAGGCAAATGAACAGAGGATATTGTTGACACTGATGATGGTGCTGGTTTACACGTACATCACTCACAAAAATCGTTTAAACATATTTTTAATACATGGCTTTTTCCCTTTTTATTAGCCAAGCACATCATATCATGTTTTATTGGGATAGAAATATCCTGATGTTATGGCAGGTATGTAGAAGGACAGCCTTATGAAGTGATAACAAGGCATGACAAATCTTTCTTTATTGTGATACATTTTCATTACTCAGGTTAATCAGGAATTACCCATTAGAACAAGGGCTTAAGATAAGTACATGACAGTCATCTGTGCAGATAAGAACTCCTGATTTTCCAATGGGTATCTAATTGTTATTGCTGTTGTGGGGGGATGATTAATGTTTTGATTGAACTGGTCTTAAAACATTAGAATAACTCGAGATACGACAGGCAGTTAGAAACAGTATATTCTGAAATTTAAAAGAGGACGGATTTCAATTCTACCAAAAAATGTCTAACCATTACAGCTGTCCAGTGACAGAGGGCAAACTGCTCATGAAGTAAAGAGCTCCTTTTGGGGAGAAGTACTGAAGCAGAAGCTGGCCGATGCCCTGGCAGGCTTACTGTGAAAGAAATCTGGGCTGCAGAGGGAGCCTGGATAAGAGGCCCTTTGAGGTGCCTCCACAAATACACTGCCGTGAATAATGAATACTTAGCTCTGTAGAATTGTTGTCCCAAATGACATTACTGCCATACCCAAGGCCATTGTTTGTCACCATGGGGTGGGATGGGGGGATAGTAATAATAACAACTATATGCTTTTCCCATTCAAGACTGTTTTTCCCAAGGAAAGTCAAGATTCCGGGATCGTTCCCTCTTTAACCATCCCCATGTTCCTCTAATTCTTTTTTTTTTTTTTCTATCTTCAAATATCTTAAAGAAAATTTTGCTTTTTTTTAGAAAAAAGATTTTTTTCATCTTTTAGTTTTCTGCCTCCAAGAGGTGGGCAAGCAATAGGTGGGGGCAGAGGAGGAAACAAACATTTATTGAGTTCCTATTTAGTGTAGCTGCTGTCATTTTTGCATTTAAGAAAAGTGTGTATCTGCTCTCATGCAGGTTAAACGTTTGTATGTGTGTGTTAGTCGCTCAGTCGTGTCCAACTCTTTGCAACCCCATGGACTGTAGTCCGCCAGGCTCCTCTGTTTGTGGAATTCTCCAGGCAAGAATATTGGAATGGGTTGCCATTCTCTTCTCCAGGGCTTCTTCCCAACCCAGGGATCGAACCCGGGTCTCTCTTTACTATCTAAGCCATCTATAACCTTTTGTAAATGTGATGGGGCCACATTTTTTTTTTTTTTCACTCTTCAGGCTTCTCTGTGGGATTTTGGTTATCTAGCTGCCTGTGGGAGTATCTGCATGCAACTCCTCCAAGGATTTCAATTCCTCCTATATGTACACAGGAGTTATTCTTCTGGCTTCAGGATCTTTGTGCAGGACACCAGCTTTGTCCCTATCCTGGGCACAAGAGTGTTCCCATATCCGGACTCCTGCCTCCCCACACTCCATGTGCATGATTTCCTTTCCCATCCTTGTCACAGTGCACGCAGATCCCCATGCCCAAGCTCCGCCACATGAAACCATGTGTGTCCCACAACCCCTCCTTCCACCTCTGTGAAGAGTCCTTGGCACCCTCCCCTCCTGGCCACCCCCACTCCCCAGTTTCCATGCCAGGAGAGATCTAATTACACAGAAATTAGTACAGAGAAGGATCGTTTGCTTTTATGGCATCAGCGCCAGGGCAGTTGTAAATCTGGGGCTGCTGCTGCAACCGCCTCTGGGCACTGTGCAGGCTATAGGGTGGCTCTCACCTCTGTACCCTGCTTTGCTCCATCTCTGCCCAGCTGCCCGGGGCTCTAACTCTGCCCAGGACCCCAGAGCCCTATGATATACCCCTCTCAAAAGGAGGAGGAGGCCTGTGAAAGGGGAGAGGTCAGTCAGAAGATGACACATACTAGCTGCTCAATAAATGTTCCCTGAATGAGAGAAGGGTTAATCCTAGCAATGCTAACCACCACTAGGTCCCCAGCTCTGGTGGCCAAGGGATGACTATTTCTACTATTCCTACTAAGATTTCTCCCAAACTATTTAACACTCTCTAGAGAGTCTTCCCCACCTTCTTATAAACTCAGATGAAGTTTATGGGTCATCTTGACTTCCACTTTAGAGCTCTTGAACTCCTTCTCAGGCAATATTGGATAATGAAAACAGCCCAGTTTATTAGCTAAGTGATCTTAAGTTACACACACACACACACACACACACACACACACACACACTCACCTGAGCCTTGGTTTCCTCATCTGTGAAATGGCAGTCATAAACCTACCTTTCAGGTTATTGTGAGACATCCATGAGAAAGCACTGAACCAACAGGAAAGTGGTCCACTAATTGTTATTATCACCACTGATTTCTTGTGAGCTTACACTTCCATTTTCTCGCCACCCTTAAACTAGCCTTTATCCCAACCAGTGCTCACACAAGTGCCACCACACAATTTGGCTTAATAGGGTATGCAGGCAAGGTTGTGTCCAACCTAGAATGAATGTTTCTTTGTGTTATGAGTCTTTCCCGGAGCCAGGGGTGAGGACAGGTGACTCCCACAGTCCTTGGGTACCTGTAGACACTGTTTCACCTGTAACCAACTTTCTCCAAGCTCTTATCTTGACAATGATTATTTTGAGCTCCATTATTCTCATGGAGGTTATGAATTTCTTCCTTGGAGTACCTCTGAGTAATGGGTAGAAAGAATCAAGGACTTAAGGAATTAGGAGAGAGCAGGAGCAGGGGAATTAGGGTAGTGACAGAAGATTTTAACCCTAAAGAGGGAGTAGCAAAGACAGAAGCCAAAGGTCCAGGCTTCCAACTTCCTCCCAACACAGTCTCCAAACCTAGGGACTTGGGGCCTCCTCCCTCTTTCCTCTCCTAATCTGATGTCTCTAGCTCAGGGCACTTAGCCAGGAATTTCTGACTTTCTCTCTATATGGATAACCCTGGAAAGCTCTAAATGGTGTGTATAGGCCAGGAAGTGAAGAGCCAAAGGAAGGAAGGGGTAGTCCGCCTTTCTCAACCCAGGTCTGTGCAGATCTCCAAGCACCATTTGGACAAGACCCCCAGCTTCCATCAGTCAGGGGCAGGGAGAGCAGGCTGGAGAAAGCTGAGGCACATCAATGTCTGCGTTCAGCCTCTCACCCCATGATCTGCGTCCCAGGGAGGGTGAGGATTTGGCGTGAAGGGCAGAGTGGGGGGGGCGGATCTCTGGCCCCCGCCTCCCCCCACCCCCAACCCCAACTCAGGCTGCAGTCTCTCCTCGTTGTAGCAGAGCGAGAGCAAAGGGACGGGCAGTAAAGATGAGTGATGGCGCGGAGACAAGCAGAAATACACCATCATGAAAATGCTAATGACTCCTTGCTCTCTTTCTTTATGGTTGGAGTAATACAGACTTCAATCATAAAAACAATCTCCCAACATTTTAATGGGCTCCATCATGCCCGCACTTGTCGGTATATTTGAAGAATAAATCACCCTCCCCTCTCGGAATGAATTCGCTGTCAAACTCGGCTCCCTCGGAGAAAATGGATGGGGAGCGCGGGTGGAGGTTTTTTTGGGGGGAGGTGGGGGAGTCCTCTCCCCCTCTAACTCCCTTCTAAACTGGGCTTTAGATCGTTGTGCGAGGCGCCTGGATCCTGAGAGGGAGGAAGGGGGCAATTGGGAATTTGGTGGAGCTGAGCCCGAAGGGTGGGTTTGAGGCAACAGGGGGTAGGGCCCAAGGGACTTCACACGGAGAGAAGCCGCTCCTTGGATGGACATGGAAGAGAGAAAGGATGAAGAACTGTCCTAGCATTGGACGGAAGGGGCAAAATCTTGATACAGAACCGAGAGAAGGCAAAGAAAATGCAAAAAAAAAAAAAAAAAGCATACAAATTCGCCTTATTTTTTGCGAATTTCTTTTCGACTGGGCCTCAGATAGAGGAGCTGAGGGAAAAGTCTGAGATATCTTTTTGGGGGAAGAACAGGGAGAGAAGGCAGAAAAAAAGCCCAGGAGTTCTGGCTCTGAGCTTGCAGGTTTCAGTGCAGTAAGCCACAGGTCCACGTCGCAGAGTCCCCTATCATTCTCATTTCCATACAGGTGCCCGTCAGCCAATGAAAACTTAGGATGCGCTCACCGCCAGCAGCCAATCCCAGTGAAGGATGAGCCGAACTGCCAGGCCTAATTGCATCTTGATTGGTTGTGATGTTGCTAGGCAGAAATGAGGTCCCGGAGATCGCTGCGGGCAAGACCGGAGAGACAGGTGGATATGAAAATATCTGGAAACCTAGACTCTTGGATTGTCATTTTTCTTCCTGAGCACCTTCATTCTTAAAGGATTAATGGGGTCAGGGGAATCACCCTTCCTTTTCTCCTCCACAGTGGAACAGAGCCAAATAGTTACAGTTTCCCCAAAACGTCTTCAGAGAAATCTGGCTGCTTGAAGGTCTAATCCAAAAAAATCCCCAGGAAGTATTCCAGCCTCATATTCAGTCTTCCCATTTAAGGAGTCCTTTCTGAGGCCTACCTTCAAGCCTCCTGGCTGTAGTTTATGAACCATTTTCTCTAACATGCTCAGGAAACGAGAAATCCTGTCCCACGTTCTTTCACACCGCAAGACTCAAAGAGCTAGAGATTTCCCTACAGAATGGCCCCTCCACCACGACCCAAGGATGCCCTGCAGACTGCGTCAAGGTCGAAGAGGCCATATAGTGGCTATATAGTGGCATTCTCAAACTGGTGGTTTCTGCATCTTCATTTGCATCTTATTTGCCTCAATGCCGTTCTCCCGCTACCCCCAAACTCACCCGCCTCTGCCCGGCCTCGGCCCCCCTCCCCTCCACCCTACATCTGCAGTTCCCTCTCCGTGTGCCTGACTCGACCCCTCCTCCTCACTCTACCCCCTCTCACCAGCCCCCTCGCTCCCACTCCGGTGTACCCCCGCCTGCAGCCTCCGCTGCTGGAAACCCGGCTCCGGAGCCTCCCGCGGCTCCTGAGTCACAGCATCCCGGGAGCCAGGAGGGGGCAGTGGGGGGAGCGGCGGGGGCCGCCGCCGGGAACTGAGAACCCGCTGGTCTGAACTAGACCGTCCGCGAACAATATGCCACCATTTAAATCTGAACGCGCGCCAGCCGCCGATTGTGATGTTAATTCGGGGATGATTTAGGGGGGCGGGAAGGAGTTGGGGCTGGCCGCCTCTCTGTCAAAGTGCTGTCCGGGGGCTTAATATTTGTAATTGAAGCTGATGAGGACTCTGTCTCTGTTTCCACTGATAAAAAAAAAAAAAAAAAAGAGCAGGGAGGGAAAAAGAGCAACTAAATTATGGGGCCGGGAGAAAAACATGATTAATCAAAGGTTTGAACTGTCGTCTTGTTCGAGGCCCAGTAAATCTCGCCCGGCCGGGGCCTACGGAGGCCGGAGGATAAATCTGAGCCGACCGGTGTTTGCCGCCCCTTTCTGTTTGCCTCTCGGTTAGCACGTCAATTAATTCGATAATTGGATTTGAAGAGATATCAGGAGATTATCCAGGGGGAGCTAAGAGGAGTGGATGTGGAGGAAGGGGCCCGGGGATGGCCTGGAGGAGGCGAGAGAGCTGGAGAGATCGGTGATGGAGGGACGCAGAGAGCGGGCCTGCCCAGACAGCACCTCACCCAGCTCGCCACCAGGAGACCCCGGGAAAGGCAGCCCGGGTGTGCGTTCCCTCAGCCACGGTTCCCAGCCCCCCTCGCCACGCACTGCTCCCTCCAAGAAACTTTCCCAAATTTTCTCAGTACTGCCCTTGTGCCAGCACTCTTTCCCAGTTCTGTCCTACATTTGAAGCTGTGGGTGCCCTTGCGTGAACTCGTTTGTCATTGTATGTTATGCTGGTTTGTAAACAAAGTTCAAGAGTTCCCTCCTCTGGTTCATCCCATCTGACCCAGAGATCTGCCTCCCAGAAGGCGGGTACCAGGGCTTCCCTTTGAATCCATTTTAAATGATAAAACGGGATTTTTGTCCTCACCAAAATTACTCTCCCACACTCAACAGTTAGAATTATAACCTACAACCAAAGTTAACTTCTGCTTAAGGAAGACATCTTTACAAACCCATGACACACAGGAATACATGCAAAACTGACAGAAGCAGATTCTTCAGAAATTAAGCCCTTCAATAACCTCAGGTGGATCCCCAAAAGGGGTGCATTCATCTCCTAGAAGAAAAGTGATTCTCTCTTTCTCTGTGTTGCTTTTTAGGCTTGGGTTTTGGTTTTGGGAGTGATCTTGATTTGATATTTGGGAGCATGATAAGGTCAGAAGAGAAATGAAGTCTGCCATCCATTCTGTGTGTTTGTGTGAGAGAGAGAAAGAGAGAGAGAAAGGGAGAGAAGGGGTGGGGTGGCCGGGGGAGAGATTGATTTCTCTTTAGTAGATATTTGTCCCTGTTCTCTGTAGAACTGTATGCAGGGATGAGGAAGGTTGGGAAAAATACATACAGAAGAACCATGCAAATGATTCTGAAAAACAACAAGATAAAATTGGAGGCAGGGAAGGAAGTGAGGGCAGGGACATAAAAACCATCCTGCCAGGTTGCCTGGTATTAAAGAAGCTCTAGGAAAGGACACTAGTAGGCACCCCAGCCAGAGGCTGCCCTGGTGAGAACAGAACACACAGCTACTCTTGATGCACAGACAAGAGAGACTAAGCAGAGAGAGCTGAGTCAAACAGCAACATGAGGGGTACAGCAAGCCAATTTTTATTTAAGCATACCAATTTAAAACACTGATGCCAGCTAACAAAGCACACTTGTTCAGATAGTTATTATCCTTTGTCTGCATACAAGGAAGGAAAAATTCCAGCTATGAAGGGACAAAATGGAGGATTTGAGCAGCTTCAGTTTCTATGTGGAGGCTCCTCAGAGAAATCGACCTTTCAAATCCACTCATGCCTACTCTTTCACGTTACCTGGTCTCAGTCTCTTGCCTGTGTTGATCAATCTCCACACACAGAAATGAATCAGACCCACCACCTTCCTTTTGATTAGTGCCTGGTTTTGGCTGTGTCCTCTGAATGGATTCATGATAACAAGCATCCTGAATACTGGGAAATATTTTTACTTAACTAGGAGTTGAGGGACGGAGAAGGCAATGGCACTCCACTCCAGTTCTCTTGCCTGGAAAATCCCATGGACGGAGGAGCCTGGTAGGCTGCAGTCCATGGGGTCACTAAGAGTTGGGCACGACTGAGCGACTTCACTTTCACTTTTCACTTTCATGCATTGGAGAAGGAAATGGCAACCTACTCCAGTGTTCTTGCCTGGAGAATCCCAGAGAGAGAGGAGCCTAGTGAGCTGCCGTTTGTGGGGTCTCACAGAGTCGGACACGACTGAAGTGACTTAGCAGCAGCAGCAGCAGCAGGAGTTGAGGGATGGAATCACAGGAATAAATTGGGTTCAGGGGTCCTTCTGCAGCACTATCAGCTGCAGCCATGAACCAAGACATTCAAGAAGTCATCAAGGTCTTCATATATAATGTCTTAGAAAAGGATGTTCCAGTTATGAATAACACAGTATCACAAGCTCCCTCTTACACTACAAGGAAATTAAAGATGAGATTTAGGGGATCACAACCAGATTTAGGCAATTGATATTGGTGGAGAAGCAGAGGACTTGAATTCAAAAGAATAGGCTTTAAGATTGGTGATCAGAAGGAGCCGAAGACCAGAGAGCTGAGATGATTTTTGCAGAACACACAGCAAGCATACAGCAGGATGGACTGAAGAACTCAGCTCTCCACTCTCCCAATTCATTGCCTGGACAGCACAGACTTTCTGGATTCAAGTTCTGTCTTTTCTTGCTTCCTAGCTGTGCCTGAGT
The DNA here is from genome assembly GCF_014754425.2 of Oryx dammah. Taxonomy (NCBI): domain Eukaryota; kingdom Metazoa; phylum Chordata; class Mammalia; order Artiodactyla; family Bovidae; genus Oryx; species Oryx dammah. The sequence continues at coordinate 90,783,515 of NW_024070213.1, read as the reverse complement.
TTCCTCTTCTGTAAAGTGGGATAATAATCATATCTACTTCATGGAGTTGTTGTTAGGATTTAAATAATTCATGTAAAGAAATCAGCAAAATATCTGGCACATAATCAATATTCAATAATAGCTGTTTTTTATTATGAAAAATGGACACAGTTCTCATAGTTTACAACCTGAGTGACACAAATTGGCAAAAGGTATTCACCAATGCCTGTAAATGCTTTGTGTTTTAATCACTAGGCCTTAAGGAAAGGAGTGAACACTGCCTTGAAAAGGCAGTAGGCTCTCTGTTTTGATGCCCCTAGAGAGCACTTCCGGAGAAGGCAATGGCACCCCACTCCAGTACTCTTGCCTGGAAAATCCCATGGATGGAGGAGCCTGGTGGGCTGCAGTCCACGGGGTCACTAGGAGTTGGACATGACTGAGCAACTTCACTTTCACTTTTCACTTTCATGCATTGGAGAAGGAAATGGCAACCCACTCCAGTGTTCTTGCCTGGAGAATCCCAGGGAGGGGGGAGCCTGGTGGGCTGCCATCTATGGGGTCACACAGAGTCGGACACGACTGAAGCAACTTAGCAGCAGCAGCAGCAGCAGAGAACACTTCTCCCCTCAAACTAGTCTCACACCTTTAAGTCTGTGAGAACTAGTTTCATATAGGAGGGATACACCTGGAACAGCTTGCAGGGTTGTTATCCAGTAATTTCATTCATTCATTCATTCATTCATTGAATGCCTAGTCAAAAAGCAGCATGGTTCATCAATCCATCAAACCTCTATTGAGGAACCATTATGTGTTCAACACTTTTATAGGCAGTTATTAAACCATGAGTCCATTACTAGCTCCACTAGTGAAGAGGAAATATATATATATATATTTCATTTTTGTATCCCCAGCACCTGAACCCCAGTTTAGGCACATGGTCATGCAATAAATGTATTTTAAGTGAATATATAGACACTATGGGAAATGGAAGAGAAATAGAAATATAGTTCCTTCCCTTAATAAGCTTAAACTCTTGTTGGGGAGACAAGACTTGCACACATAAAAGGATAAATGAACAGGACTTCCCTGGCAATCCAGTGATTAAGGCATGAACTCCCACTTCAGAGTGCACGGGTTCGATCCTTGGTTGGGGAACTAAGATCCCATATGCCACTCTGTCAAATAAGTAAATTTTTAAAAACTAAAATAATTTTTAAAGGATAAGAGAACAAGACTAAACATATTAAGACCATGAATAAATTCTAGGTGATATAGACTAGGGGCTTTCCAGGTGGCACTAGTGGTAAAGAATTCGCCTGCCAATGCAAGGGATGCAAGAGATGCTGGTTTGATCCCTGGGGTCGGGTAGATCCCCTGGAAGAGAGCATGGCAACCCATTCCAGTATTCTTGCCTGGAAAATTCCCATGGACAGAGAAGCCTGGTGGGCTATGGTCCATAGAGTCCAGAGTTGGACACAACTGAAGCGACTTAGCACAGCACAGATACAGACTAGGAAGAGCTCAGAGTAAGTGGGGAGGGTCATACTTACCATGGAAGGAGTGAGCCTGAAATAGAGTAGAATTTGGAACAGCTGGGAAGGAGAGAAAGGGCATTCTAGCTGCAGGAGTAGAGAGAGTGACAGCATGTGGTAAGAATCTATACATGTTACACAACAATACAAGATCAACTTAATGAGAGGACCAGTCCATGTCTGAAAGATGGAAACCATCTGTGTTTTCAACCATGTTTCTGACCATTTTCCTGGTCTCCAAGAAATTACGTTTGGATTTTCTATTCTTTTTTCTTTTTCTATTCACACCTTCTTCCCCTGTCTTAACATGAAAACCAAGAATCGAAACAGTAACCAGCTGCTACTGTCAGCAAAACAAACAGATTGTAAAAGCAATTACGCTATTACCATTTCTCATTCATCTACACACAAGACAACTGACTCCCCCTTTCCCTCATGGCCCCAGCCTGAGCTGGGATTACTGCTGCCTAGATTGTTACTGTTTCTTTTATAAACTCCTTTTTCCTGGACCCACTCCTCCCAGAAAAAAAAAAATTTACCTGGGACAAACTTCATATTTTCCCCAGCCTCCATGATTAGTTAGAAGGAAAGCGGTGATGAATGGGAAGAAAACAATGTAAACTGGGGAGGGGGGAAGGGAATATTAAATACCAGGTGCTCTGCATATATTCAGTTCAGTTCAGTTCAGTCACTCAGTTGTGTCCGACTCTGCGACCCAATGAATCGAAGCACGCCAGGCCTCCCTGTCCATCACCAACTCCCGGAGTTCACTCAAACTCATGTCCATCGAGTCAGTGATGCCATCCAGCCATCTCATCCTCGTCCCCTTCTCCTCCTGCCTCCAATCCCTCCCAGTATCAGGGTCTTTCCAATGAGTCAACTCTTCACATGAGGTGGCCAAAGTATTGGAGTTTCAGCCTTAGCATCGGTCCTTCCAATCAATACACAGGAATGATACCCTTATTTAATTCTCACAATAACCCTATGAGGTAGATATTACTATTGCCATTTTACAAGAAAGGAAACAGGCTCAGAGAGTTTGCCCAGGTTCAAAGAAGAGTAAATAAACATGAGGATAGGGGTTTGAACCCAGTCTGTATGATTTCAGAGTCTATGCCCTTAGACCAGGCAAGAGGGACCTCTACCCTGGGAGACAGTTTCAGAGGTCTCTTCTTCTTGCAGGGAGCGGATAACTTTAGGCCAAGGGGGTGTGCCTACCCAGAGCTCACACCTGCCCACTCCTAGACCATGCTCCAGTGGCCAGACTATCCTGCCAATTTGCCCCAAGCTGACTTCCAGGACCTCTTCCTGGGGTTTGATTTCCTGAGAACACAGAAGGAGCTGTTGGGGAGCGCAGCACCAGCCTTGTTGGTGTGGAGTTTAGAGGTGAGGCTGCCCCCAGCACGCACTTTGGTGTGAGGCCCCTCAGGTAGTGGGATGGAGTAAGAAACGGAGAGAGAACCCGAGGGTCAGATTGGGGCTGGAAGAGTCCCAGGATTCTAAATATAAATCTTCCAGTTGATATTGATATATTTGTCAAGATAAGAGGGTAGAACATGTTTTATTTAACAGTTTGTTAGCTTTGATTTATAACTTGTACATATTTAGACATTTGGTATGTAGGCTATATTTTTTACCTTGCCCTGGGCCTCACAAGTATCAGGGGTTGGCCCGCTCATCTCACTCTAACCCTCTGACTCTTTTCTAATCAGAGAATGGCACCACTCAGTGACCCAGGCCAGAGAACTGGGCACTGTCTTCACCTCTCTCACCTCCTTCATCCCCCATAACAATCAATCACTGAGGCCCACTGGTTCTTCTTCCTAAACCTCTTGAGCTCTGCCTACTTTTCTCCATCCCAGCTATCACCTCAGAGCTCAGGCCACCACCATCTCCCACCTGGATTCTGACGACAGTCCCCTACAGCACTCCCTGTCCCCAGTCCTGCCCCCTCTCATCCATTCTGCACACTAGACCTACAGTGATTTTTCTAAAATGCAAATCTGAGCTCATTCTCTGGTTTAAATGGCTTCTGGCTGCTTTCTGGATAAAATCCAAACGGCTTGAGTTTGATGCTCAAGATCCTTCAGGATCTAGACACTAACAACCAGTCTCTGCGCTCTGTTGCACTCACAACTATTCATTCTGACCACACTGAATTACTTGCCTTTGTGGAAGAGACCACTTATCCCTCTCTTCAAGCTTTGTCCTTACTGCTCCTTCTCTGTGGAACATCCTTCTACTCCCTCTCTTTCCAGGTCCTTTGAGTTTCTTGTAAATGTCACCTCATCTTGGAAGCCTCCCTTGACTACTAGGTCTCAGGACCGAAATATATGTCCTCCCTATGCATTCCCACAGCATCCAGTGCTTATCCATCTTAGAACACTGTCAAATTGTGTTGAAACTATCTGCCTTTTGCTTCCTGTATTCCCTGATAGACTAAAGTTTTTTAAGGGCAAGGACTTTTATCTGATTCACCATTCAATCATTCACAAAATTTCTATTGAGAGCCTATTAAGTGCCAGGTACTTTTCTAAATGCCGAGGATACAGTGGTAACAAGGTCTCTCAACTAGTGGAGCTTATCTTCTAGTGAAGAAAAAAGCAATAAAAATAAAACTATGATAAGTGCTAAAAAGAAAAATGAAGGAGGATAATGAGATAAAGAAGGGAAGGTGGAGGAGTTTCCTGGTGGTCCAGTGATTAAGACTCCGTGCTTTCAATGAGCGGGCAGCCAGGTCCTGGAATCTCTGGACCCCTGGACCCCTCCAGGACCCATCTCTGGTCCTGGAATTCAGATCTCACAAGCTGCGTGGCCAGAAAGTTAAAAGGGGCCAGGGAGTGGTGGCTATTTAGATTGGGTGGTCAGAAAAGCCCTCTCTAAGGAGGTGATATTTGAAATGAGACTTAGATGAAATGAGAGTGAGCATAACCTAGGAGAACGATCCAGGCAAAGGTTCCGAGGAGAAACAAGTAAGTGTGGTGTGACTGAGGGTCAATAGGAGCCTAGTGTAGCTGAACTATGAATTTTTTTTCTATGAGAACTGGAAAATCATTGGGAAGTTTTAAGTTGCATGATCTGATCTACATTTCAATAGATCACTTTAGCTGCTTATTGGGTGGTGAGTAGACCATGGCAAGACCAGACTGGAAAAGGCAGAACAGATAGGAGGCCATAGTAGTGGTCCTCCAGGAGATGTCACTGGCTTGAACCCAGATAGATCTTGGAAGTGGTAACTGGTGAGCAAGTGTGGAATATATTCGTATTCTCAGAGTCTAGCATGACATCTGGCTAGACATTCAATAAATATTTGATGAATTAATTAAGAACTAATTAATCCAACTGAATAAGGACTCTGAGCAGGAACTGAAATCATCCATCCTTTAAGCCTCTACTAAAATCCCAACCCTGCTAAAAACTGGAAGGAGATAATTGATACTGACAAAGAATCAGGACTAGGCTACCTATATTTGTTAATTCCTAAAAATCCACAGGGAGATGACAAATAACCCAATAGGAAATGGGCAGAAGACATACATGAATAGGCATTTCACATAAGGAGAAGCATGAGTGGCCAATAAATACATGAAAAGATGCTCAACTTCACTAATAATAAGGCAAATATAATTAAGCATAAATTCAAATCACCATTTTATATCCAATAGATTGACTAAATACCAAAATTGGTAAGGATAGGGTAGCAATCAAAACTCTTAAATACTTTACGTAAGTCGCTCAGTCATGTCCGACTCTCTGCGACCCCATGGACTGCAGCCTGCCAGGCTCCTCTGTCCATGGGATTTTCCAGGCAAGAATACTGGAGTGGGCTGCCATTTCCTTCTCCAGAGGATCTTCCCAACCCAGGGATTGAACCCGGGTCTCCCGCGTTGTAGGCAGATGCTTTTACCGTCTGAGCCACCAGGGAAGTCTTAAATACTTTAGTAGGCATAAATATTGGAAAACAATTTGACATTATCCAGAGAGGTTGAAAAATTCATATGCTTCAGCCCAGCAATTCATACATATGTACCCTGAAGAAACTCTTATCCATGTATACTAGGAGAAATGCTCTGAGCAGCATTGTTTGTAGTGGCAAACAACTGAAAACAATCCTAAATACTCTTCAACAGGGAAATTAATTGACAAATTGGTGGGCTATGATACAGCTGCTGCTGCTGCTGCTGCTGCTACTAAGTCGCTTCAGTTGTGTCCGACTCTGTGCGACCCCAGAGATGGCAACCCACCAGGCTCCCCTGTCCCTGGGATTCTCCAGGCAAGAACACTGGAGTGGGTTGCCATTTCCTTTTCCAATGCATGAAAGTGAAAAGTGAAAGTGAAGTCGCTCAGTCATGTCCAACTCTTCATAACCCATTAAATTTTGCTGCAAGTTATAGTTATATATGTACATTTTTTCCTACTGATTATAAACTTATGAAGACAAGAGACTGCTTTCTCCTTTTTTATTCCTAATCACAATATATGGTACAGCACCTCACATACAGTAGATGCTCCGTTAATACTGGTCGAATACTTAAAGTCACAGGAGATGAGGGCAAAACAGGAAGAACATATCTATGCTGTTTATATTTAAAGCCGAAAAAGAATTTCAATAATCAGCAAGTGTTTCCCTACAATGTGCAGTTAAGAAAACTGAAGTCCAGAGAGGTGAATTGATTTTTTTCAAAGTCACATAATTAAGAACAGTCCCAAATTTAGGGCTTGCCTGGTGGCTCAGTGGTGAAGAGTCCACCTGCCAATGCAGGAGACATGGGAACAATTTCTGATCTGGGAAGATCCCACATGCCTTGGAGCAACTAAACCTGTGGGCCACAATTATTGAGCCTATGCTCTAGATCTGGGGAACCGCAACCACTGAGCCCATGTTTACTATAGCCTGTGCTCTGCAGCAAGAGAAGGCACTGCAACTAGAGAGTAGCCCCTGCTCTCCGCAGCCAGAGAAAACTGCACAGCAATGAAGACTCAGCACAGCCAAAAATAAATCAATTAAATTATTTTTAAGATATTCCCACATCTACATTCAGATCTCTAACTTTCAGTCTTAAGCTCTTTACAATGTATCACAATGACCTTTTTTTTTCTATTGGAGTATAATGGCTTTACAATATGTTAGTTTGTGCTGTTCAAGACAGTGAATCAGCTATCAGTTCAGTTCAGTCGCTCAGTTGTGTCCGACTCTTTGCGACCCTATGAATCGCAGCACGCCAGGCCTCCCTGTCCATCACCAACTCCTGGAGTTCACTCAAACTCACGTCCATCGAGTCCGTGATGCCATCCAGCCATCTCATCCTCTGTCGTCCCCTTCTCCTCCTGCCCTCAATCCCTCCCAGCATCAGAGATATGTACATATAAATCCCCTCTCTCTTGGACCTCCCTCCCACCTTGCCCCTTTCCACCCCTATAGGTCATCACAGAGCACTAAGCTGAGTTCCCTGCACTATACAGCGGCTCCCACTAGCTATCTGCTTTACACAGGGTGGTATACGTATGTCAATTATCACAATGACTTTCACTTTCTGTTTTGTCTCTGTGTGTGCTTTGGCTTGGGAGACAATAAATGGCAGGGACCAAATTTGTTCACATATATACTTAATCATTGTTTCTAGATAAATATGTAGGGCATGTATAAGTTCATCTTACAAATTCCAAAGAACTTAGGTTCTTCCCACAAAAACTTGTCTGGCCTTCTCTCACCAACCCTTCCACTGATCCCTGTCCTGGAATCCTGGATACCCATGACACTTTTTCTTCTTCCATCTACTGTTTTTTTCCTCCAAGAGTAGGGAGGTTTACTGATGGCTTACAATCCTGTTGTTCTGGGGAACTGACTTAGCAAGAGAAAATAGAAAAATCCATCAGTCAGTGCCTACCAGTCCCAAAAGCCTGAAATTAATAAACTCAAATAAATAGAGGAACATAGCACCCAAGAATAGTCCTTATTGGCAGTGTAAAGTTACCACTTCAGCTTTAGAAAACAGACTGCTTGTCAGAATCAGGAGAGTTAATATTGGATGGAACCTTACAGATCACCTACTTCTCCCCCTGATTTTTCCAAACGGAGACACTGAAACTTTGAGAGATGAAGTAACTTGCATAGCTACTCAGCTAGTTTGTAGCAGGGCTGGGACCAGATTCCTAGTCTCCTGCCTCCAAGACAGCTGTTCTTCCCATGCCACGCGCTGGCAACATGTGCATCTAAAAAAATGCATCATAAAGTAGCCTCCTCTTAAACCACCAGAAATGAAAACCAAATTATTCAAATCCATCCTCTTTGGCTATTTTTTTTCTTTCATTTCTCTGTGTCTTTGTCTCTCTCTTTACCGCTTTTCTCTTTCCCTCTGTGAATCCCTCTCTCTGTTTGGGTTTCAAATTGAACTGTAGCATGCCTGCATGACTCTCTTGATTTTTCTTCTCTAAGCTATTGTTTCCAGTCCAAAGGCAAATATGCATAAGCCAGTCAAGACTCTTTCTTGGTGACCTTTGTGGAAAAAGAACTCTCTATATGAAAGGTGCTGGACCTCCCTCCTAGCCTCTCCAGTCAATTAAAATGAGTCTCTGACCCCGCTGAGGGCTGTTAACCAATCCTAAGAAAGAAAAGATCAATCTCATTTCACCGTCACCACTGTGCAGGGAGGTGGCTAACCAGTCAGAATCTGCCACTAACAGTCCTTAGAAAAACTGGCCAATCAGGCCGACCTTGTTACATGGTCTGGTAGGAAAAGAAAAGGATTGATTGGAAAGGATAGTTCTGGCTCCACACCCTTTCCTTTCTGGACCCTAGTTTTCCCTCAGCGAAGTGAAGGAAGAACCCTTTCCCAAGCCCTTGGTTAAGAAAATCCCTAGACCCTTAGCTAAAGTTCTCTTGGATCATATTTTGCTGTCTTCAAATTCACCCCTCTGCACATACCTCCAACCACTTTTTGTAGTCTCATGCCTCTGGATTTAATGTCTGGTTGCAAACCTGGTAGCAACAGCCCTGGGAATTCTCAGCCCTCCCCACAGACCCCCACTCACTAGCCTGTCAAGTAACTCCTTTGTGTGATTTATGTAGGTAAATAAGTTCAGTAAGCCATAGTTTAGTTTCTTTCAGGAGCTATCATTCCAAGAAGCTTGCAATAAAGTCTCTAGGAAGCAGAGCAGAATTGAGCTGCCATGCTCCCAACTATAACACCACTGCTGCTGCTAAGTCGCTTCAGTCGTGTCTGACTCTGTGCGATCCCAGAGATGGCAGCCCACCAGGCTCCCCTGTCCCTGGGATTCTCCAGGCAAGAACACTGGAGTGGGTTGTCATTTCCTTCTCCAATGCATGAAAGTGAAAAGTGAAAGTGAAGTCGCTCAGTCATGTCTGACTTAGCAACCCCATGGACTGCAGCCTACCAGGCTCCTCCATCCATGGGATTTTCTAGGCAAGAGTACTGGAGTGGGGTGCCCCTGCCTTCTCCAGATAACACTACTACTAACACACACACACAATAAAAACCACAGTATTATTATATTACTAGCATTTATTGAACTGTTACTAAGTTCCAAGCTCCTTGCTAAAAGCTTCAGGTATCTCTGCACAGTCATGTCCAGCTCTTTGCAACCCCATGGACTGTAGCCCTCCAGGTTGCTCTGTCCCTGGGATTTTCCCAACAAGAATACTGGAAGGGGTTACTATTTCCCCCTCCAGGAGATCATCCTGACCCAGGCATGGAAACTGCGTCTCCTGCATTGGCAGGTAGATTCTTTACCACTGCACCACCTGAGAAGCCCAAAAGCTTCATGTATATTATCCCAATATTTGCTGCTGAGCAAGCATTATTATCAGGCTTCTCAGGTGGCTCAGTGGTAAAGAATCCGCCTACCAAGCAGGAGACTTGGGTTCGATTCCTGGGTCGGGAAGATCCCCTGGAGAAGGAAATGGCAACCCACTCCAGTATTCTTGTCTGGAGATATCCCACAGAGTAGCCTGGCTGTCTACAGTCCACGGGGTCCCAAAAGGGTCAGATGAGACTTAGTGACTAAACGACTATGAAGAATTATTATCATTCCCAAATTACATAAAAGAAGATCGATATAGAGAGGTTAAACAGCTTGCCCAAGGTCACACAGCAATTTGGGAAGCCAGGTGTATGAATCCAGAGGCTACCACTGAATGGAGGTAAGGGAGAAATAAACATATCGGACACGGGCTCCTTCTCCAATTCTCCTTTGGATTGTAAGAGATATCTGAGAGGGGTCTAAATTGTCGCAACAAACAGCTGCAACAACTGGCTAGTGGTGGCGGCTCCTAGGAGCTGTGGAAGTTTTGCCCTGAGGATGTGCAGCCGCGGGCTAAAAGGAATTCAGTGTGGGCCGGCTTGGGGTGTCTGGGGACCTCAGGAGATTTATTTTGCTGCCAACTGCTTCCAGGCATGAGGTATCTTAGCTCTCAGACCAAGGACTGAACCCCCACCTCCTGCATTGGGAGCTTGGAGTCCTTACCGCTGGACCGCCAGGGAAGTCCCCCAGGAGATATTCTTGTAGTCTATTTTCCCTTTCTCCTCTGAGCGTCTCACCCTGTGCCTGGCACCACTTGGTACCTGGTAAATACCTGTTGAGTGATTCCCAAGGATACCAGTTCCATTTCTCACCTACCCACAAACTCAGCCCGAGTCAACAACTGGAACTGGAGAGAGATCTGGGCATTTCGGGGGAACCAGCGAGAATCCTTTCTCGAGCTGGAATCTTAGATTTAGGAAAGGCGGGAAGTCTCCCACCCTTCTCCTCCTCGTCCGCTTCTCCGATTTCTCCCTACTCCTTCCCCTCCCTTTCAGAAGCTCAGGGCCATAAAAATGCAGATGGAGGATCGGTGTGAAATAACGGGCCCATATAAATCCCTCTGCCGCCCGCCTGCAAGATGGATTGGCCGCATTGAAATTCCTCCGCGAGGATAATTAAACTCGGGGCCTCATCCGGGCAAAATTACATTCCTGTAATGGCGTCGCTCGGGGTCCCGGGAAATTGCTCCGTGGGCTTTCAGCGGCGGTTTTTATCGCCGGCCGGGGTGTGCCTGGCTGCGGCTCGCCTCTCCTCCGGGACCGTAAAGCTGCTGCCGTGATTTATCCTCCCCTTCTCCCAAATCCGATTAAATGGAGGAGCTCGGGGCCGGGGCGCCGCGGGGCCCGGGAGCTGGGAGGGGGCGGCGGGAAGGACGGGGCCAAGGAGGGGAGGACAAACGGCCCCTCAGAGGGTGGCGGATTTGGCTTTATTTACAGCCGCGGCCTTCTTTTTATTTTTTTATTTTTTATGGGGGTTTGGTGAGCTTTCCCCGTCTTTCTTGTGCTGCGTTCAAGACGATGCCTGGACGGCCGAGGTTTGGACGTGAGGGGAAGTGGGTAGGCCTTGTGGACCTTCCTCCAGAGGAACAGGTCAGACCTATCTGGAACATAAAGCAGCCTAGAAGAAGAGGTGAGGGCCAGGAGGCCCCCTACTTTCTCCCATCGGGGAAAGGACAAGCAAAAGGGCAAGGGGAAGAAGCTGAGGGGCCTCCATAAGAGCACCGCCTGGGGGTGGGGGACTGCTTATCTCAACTCGTGTAGATGAAGCCTGAGCAGAGGCCCTGGCATGCCTGGGGTGACCTCCCAACCTCACTGCTGGTCACTGATGCCCTCTATTCTTCGACTGTCTCAGGCCTCAGGAAAGAATGCTTAGGGTCATCTTTAGCCCCTATCTTCTGGTTCCCTGATGCTGATTTTCTCATAGTCGATGATTGGAATAAGAAGGAGAGGGAAATAAAAGTGAAGCCACTAGAGGCTGCCGGGGCTTTTTCCTGACTATCCGCCCATTGAATGAGTTTTCCCATCCTTACAGCCTGGGTCGGTGGTAACAGGCGTCGGGAATCCTGTGACCTCATCTTCCTCCTGCTAGATTTTGGACATTGAACCCCATCTCGATTGTATGCCATTTAACACTGAAATTCTGGACAGTTGTTCTTCCCACCCCCCCCCAGTGTGACCGCGCATGCTTGGAAAAGAGACGCAAATCCAAGATCCCAGCCTCTGTGCAGAGCAAACCGCAGGCCACGTTACGGATCGGCTTAAACTGCGGAGTGCCCTCATTTCTCAGGCTCTGGCTGCAGTTTCTCTTCTCAAACGCCAGGTGGAGGGACTGGCCGGCTACCGCCACAGAGCTGGCAGGCGGCGCTGTGGTGCCTGGGCCGACCCTCAAGTTTGCAATCTCTCTAGCCTTGGCGGAGCAACTCTTTGGTCCGGGCCGCGCCTGCGCTGAGCCTTCCTTTTCCTGTTCCCGCCCCCTCCCCGCCCCTCTCTGTCTTCTCTGCACTGGGAGCAGGTAAGGCCTTGGGCCCTCGCGCCCGGGTTGCGCCGCGCACGCGCGCCGGGCGCCCACCTCGCGTGGATGGTCTGAGGCCCTTACCTCGCGTGCTCCCATCTGGGTCCTCACGCCCTCCCTTGTCCCCGTATCCCCACGCGTTCGGGCTGCCCCTTCCGCGTGCTGGTGACCTCCAGCCGCGCGGGCCTGGCGCCATCTTTGATGTCTCGTGGGTGGGGGGAGGGCGCCTTGGAGCTGTCGAAAGTCAAATCCCAGAGTGCTCATTTCACCTGTCGCTTGCAAACGCTCTTTTCTCGCCCTTCTGCCCTTTCAGACCTGTCCCAACCCCCAGACTCCCCTCCTATCTCTGCTTTCTCTTCTCATCCTGAGTCGTGCCTTCCTTATCCTGAAACCTCCAGACTTTTGGCCCCAGGATGTCAAGTGTCAGCAGTGGAGATTGGTGGGTCGTCTAAAGCCACCAGTCCCTCTAGGCAGCACCCCTCGATTTAAAAAGTAAACCATGAAAGTGGTAGAAATGAACAACACAGCCAAAGCACCCTTACCTTCAGGCTGTGGACTGGGAGGGAGCCATAGCAGAAAAGAGGCAGGTTTCTTTGGTACCGCAGATTGTCTCCCAGTGGCGTTCTCTGCCTTCCACTGCGGTGAAGCGGGAAAAACACAAGTCGTGGGCTGTGTGAGGTTTTCCTTTAGAGGCAACAGGGCTAAAAAGCGGAGGGGCCAGCATGGGGTGCTACCCACCTGCCAGCTTTCCTGTCAAGGGGTTTACTGAGAGGCCCTAGACTCTGCCCTCAAGAGGAAAAGAAGGTTAAGAAAGGGAACGATTAAGTAGCAGCCCTGTAACTCCCTGGCTGACCTCCACTGAGAAAGAAACCCATGAACCTGGGTAGTTCTGTTCCCCAAGGTGATATTGGTGAACAAGTGCAGACTTGGACAAGTTTAGGTGGCCAGCAGAGGGATCACTGCTTCCTGCAGGCTTCCTTCAGTTCTGCATCAGGCTCTTTCCATATGTTATTTTCATTTAATTCCTCTAAGAACTATATTTTTTAAATGATGATATTCAGGTTTTGTTGCCTTGGGGGAAAACCAGTCTTTCTCTTTCTTTAAAACTTAAAAGAAATTTTGGATTTTTGACCTAAGAAAACCTGAATAGCCTGGCAGCAAAATTGGGTTAGAGTTACATATGGGCAGAAATCAGAGTTCTGGAAAGGACAAGAGTTGAAGACATCCATTAATGTAAAAGTAACATCCTGGAATCGGAAGTTAATCTGGGAAAGTATTAGTCCAGCTCATTGGAGGAAGTGTCATTTAACAGGCCTAAGTAATCACCGAGTATTTCAACCTGTAGCATATTAGAAAGCATTAAGAGTGAGAAGAGTTCAAATTCTGATTCTATCACTGCCATAGTTTTTAAACTTTTTTCTAAGACCACGCTCTCCCAAGTACCTAAGAATCATTTGGGAAGCTTCATTGAAATACAGAACGTTATTATTTAGTTGCTAAGTTGTGTCCCACTCTTTTGTGACCCTGTGGATTGTAGCCAGCCAGGCTCCTCTGTCCATGAGATTTCCCAGGCAAGAATACTGGAGTGGGTTGCCGTTTCCTTCTCCAGGAATTGAACCCAAGTGTCTTGCACTGGCAGGTGGATTCTTTACCGCTGAGCCACCAGCTGCTGCTAAGTCACTTCAGTTGTGTCCGACTCTGTGCGAGCCACCAGGGAACCCCGAAATAGAGTACTTGGGCCTTATTCCTAGAGATCTTGACCCAGAAAGTCTTAAGGTGAGACCCAAGAATATGCGTTTTTTGTTTTTCTTTTTTGGCCACAGCTCATGGTCAAGGGATCTTTGTTCTCTAACCAGGGATCCCTGCAGTAGAAGTGCAGACTCTTAACCACTGGACTGTGAGAGAAGTCCCGCATTTTCATACATACACAGCCCCTACCCTCCTGTAACTAGTTCAAGTGGGCCACCAACTGTACTTGGAAAAACCCTGCCTGTAGGTCTTTAACTCACCCACTCTTCTCTCAGTTCTACCAACTTAGGTACCTCCAGGGTGTTCGCATTGTTTAAGGTCTTTTTTTAAAGTCTTTATTGAATTTGTTACAACATTGCTTCTGTTTTATCTTTTGGGTTTGGGTTTTTTTTTGCCTTGAGCATGAGGGATCTTAGCTCCCCCACCAGGGATTGAACCGGAACCCCCTGCACAGAAGGTTAAGTGTTAACCACCAGGGAAGTCCCTGTTTAAGGTCTTTAGGATACAAAATTGAATACCCCTTAGAATAATGGTGGAAATGAAATGGTCATTGCTAATTAGAGTAATGACAGAGTTTCTCCTTGATCTGCCTTATCTCGTTAATTAACATAGATAAATGTTTTGACAAATGCTTCCTCAGTCTGTCAGTTTAGTCACTTAGTCCTGTCTCCAGCGATGCCATCCAACCATCTCATCCTCGGTCGTCCCTTTCTCCTCCTGCCTTCAATCTTTCCCAGTGTCAGGGTCTTTTTAAAGGAGTCAGCTCTTCACATCAGGTGGCCAAAGTATTGGAGTTTTAGCTTCAGCATCAGTCCATCCAATGAATATTCAGGACTGATTTCCTTTAGGATGGACTGGTTGGATCTCCTTGCAGTCCAAGGGACTCTCAAGGGTCTTCTCTAGCACCACAGTTCAAAAGCCATCAATTTTTCAGCACTTGGCTTTTTTTATAGTCCAACTCTCACGTCCATACATGACTACTGGAAAAACCATAGCTTTGACTAGACGGACCCTTTGTAGGCAAAATACTGTCTCTACTTTTTAATACACTGTCTAGGTTGGTCATAACTTTTCTTCCAAGGAGCAAATATCTTTTAATTTCATGGCTGCAGTCACCATCTGCAGTGATTTTGGAGCCCCCCAAAAATAAAGTCTGTCACGGTTTCCATTGTTTCCTCATCTATTTGCCATGAAGTGATGGGACCAGATGGCATGATCTTCATTTTCTGATTGTTGAGCTTTAAGCCAACTTTTTCACTCTCCTCCTTCACTTTCATCAAGGTGGTCTTTAGTTTTTCGCTTTATGCCATAAGGGTGGTGTCATCTACATATCTGAGGTTATTGATATTTCTCCCCGCAGTCTTGATTCCAGCTTGTGCTTCATCCAGCCCAGCATTTCTCATGATGTACTCTGCATATAAGTTAAATAAGTAGGGTGACAGTATACAGCCTTGATGAACTCCTTTCCCGATTTGGAACCAGTTTGTCGTTCCATGTCCAGTTTTAACTGTTGCTTGACCTGCATACAGATTTTTCAGAAGGAAGGTCAGGTGGTCTGGTATTCCCATCTCTTGAAGAATTTTCCATAGTTTGTTGTGATCCACATGGTCAAAGGCTTTGGCGTAGTCAGTAAAGCAGCAGTAGATGTTTTTCTGGAACTGTCTTGCTTTTTCAATGATCCAGGGGATGTTGGCAATTTGATCTCTGGCTCCTCTGCCTTTTCTAAATCCAGCTTGAACATCTTTAACAAATCTTTTGACATGTTTTGACAAATGCTTCCTGGTAGTTCAATAAGAGGATTGTTAGAGACCCTTTCAGAGCCTTCGCCTTCCGCACGTATGTTCCAAGAGCCTTTTTTATTTTTTTTTGACTCGTGGAGAATCCCAGGGACGGAGGAGCCTGGCGGGCTGCCCTCTATGGGGTTGCACAGAGTCGGACACGACTGAAGCGACTTAGCAGCAGCAGCAGCAGCATACAACTTAGGAGCTCTTAGTTCCCTAATCAGGGATGGAACCCATGTGCCCTACAGTGAAAGCTCAGAGTCCTAACTACTGGACTGCCAGGGAATTACCCTGAGGGTCTTAAAGGGCAACATTTTTAGATCCAGGAAATGAAGGCTTGAGAAGAGTTCCTTTTCAGTAAGAGACTGGGGGGAAACTTGGGCAAAAGATGCTGGGAAAATTCATCTACAACCCCAACTCATGAGGCTATGGAAAGAGATAACATGTCTTAAAGCTGGGACCAAGTGGCTTCTTGTTCAAACCAAGAGAAGTCACTTAATTATAAGGAAATCTTGGAAGCTCTGTGGAGGAAATTCTGACTTCTGGGTTCTCGTTCCATCTCTAAGACTTGAGGTCAGTCACTGTTTTCTGAGCCATTTAAGTTTTCCAGAGCACCTGCTAATGCAGCTGTCTTTTGATGAGCAAGTAAAACATCTTACACTGCTGCTTCTGTAATTGCAGCTCTCCTGCCGCAGCCCTTCATCCCCTGAAAATGTACACTTGCGCCAAGTTCGTCTCCACCCCCTCCTTGGTGAGTACCTACCTTTCCCAAGAAGGTTTTTAAGGAGAGGCGTTATCTCTTTTCCTTCTCAGACCTTATGCTTCACAGTTGGGCCCTTTGCTTTGCCAGCCTGACGAGAGAGTGAATGCTTCCTAGGAGTTCCTTGCCTTGTGTCCCATGAAGGCCAATTGATTTTTCTCATGCAGTCATAACAGAAGAGCATAAATGAGCATCTAGGCTAAGATCAGTTTATTCCTATCCAGAAACACTGTGTCCTTGTAAACTGGAGCCCCACCAGGAATGGTAAACATGAAATAAATTGCCTAAGTCAGATTGAGTATGCACTGTGTACAGGATCTTGTCCTGAGTGTCAGAGAGCGATAGCTAGGAGTTCCTCTGGAAGCTTAAATTTGGATGGGAAGCTAAAATACATGTAGGAAAAATATTTGATTCAAAAGCAACAAGATCGAAGAAATGGAAGAGTGTTAGATAATGGAGGCAATCGGTTCATTCACTCATAAGTGAAAACGAGTGATGCTGTTAGTTGGTGTTATTTATTGAGCACTTGCTATGCCTGGCATTGAGTCTACCGGTTTATGTACATAATCTTATTTACTCCTCTGAGTAATTACAACCCTGAGATATGTTATTCCCATTTGATAGATGAGAAAGCAGGCTTAAAAAGATTTACATGATTTGTCCTAAGATCACACAACTCAGATAGAGCTAGGATTTGAATCTAGTTATATATGACTAAAACCCTGGCTGTTAACCACCGTGTTGTCTATTTTGGAGATGCTGGCTTGGAGTTAGAAAAGGCTTCCAGGAGGGGGTACATTTTCAGCATAGGTGTTCATGCCTATTTTCCAGAACAGTGTGTTCAGGGAAGGATGTTCCAGTCATTCACTTCATTCTAATGAGCCGGTCATTACCAGTATATGTGTAGATTTCTTATTGAGTGAAGTAAATGCTTTAAATGAATGATTCCAGATTCTTTTTTGAGGTTCCAATTTAAGTTCTAGTGAATAAATGGGGTATCTCAGTAATAATGTGCAGTAGTTCTAAAACGCTCTACAGCCTTTCTTGACCTTGTATTATTCCGGCTAGATCAGGAGAACCTCTACACTATTGAGCCGATCACTGTCTGCAGTGGTGGTAAGACGACCGGAGACACTGACAGATGAGGTACCTGATGAGTGGAACTGGACCTGTGGGGAGGGGTGAGGGTGCGGATGGGGTGGGGAAGGGAGGGTTACCTGATGAACCAGTAGGGGGAGTGCTGAGGACTCATGATACCATATACGCTGTGATATATTCCCTAATGTTCCAACTTTTGCCACTGGCAGCACATGCCCCTGTGTGCTGCTTATAACTCCCATTTTACTTGATCTAGTGCACTGACTTGAGTTGGGAGCATGTAGCCCAGGAAGATGATCTCCTCAAGGCGTCAGGAACAGGCTAGGGCTATAGTCTTCCATTTCTAGACTGTACCCTGAGTCCTGAAGATATTTGACATCCACCTCTTTCATTTAAGCATTCTGCTTGGCAGTAGAGTTTTCTGGGGGAGTTAAAAGATTTTCTGTTTGGAGGAGAAACGATGGGATTTGATAGCATAAAGGGATTAAATGGTACAGAAGTTTTCCAAAGCAAAAAAAAGGGTTTCCTAAAAACTTTCTATCTGCTGCTTCTTCACAGAGCCACAGCAGCTTGGCAGTAGTCCCCCGTCCCCTGACCACCTCACTGACTCCTAGCCGCAGTTTCCAAACCAGTGCCATTTCAAGGGACATTGACACAGCAGCCAAGTTCATTGGAGCTGGGGCTGCCACAGTAGGGGTGGCTGGCTCTGGAGCTGGAATTGGGACCGTGTTTGGGAGTCTCATCATTGGTTATGCCAGGTAAGATGGGCCCTCCACTGGCTCTCTGATGTGCTTCCACAGGTCTGGGCAGAAGTATTTGGGGTTCTGGAGCTGCAGTATCCTATACAGTAGCCACTAACCACGTAGTGCTATTCAAATGTGAGTTTTAACTAAAAGTACTCTGACTTAAGTTCTGTATACTTTCAGTGTAGTTCATCAGCCACATGTGACTACCATTTTGCAAAGTTCTATTGGACAGCTTTGGTTTAGAGCAGGAGTCGGCAAACTAAGGCAGGAGGTTTGTATTGGGCCAGCCTGGTTTTGTATAGCTGAACTAAGAAGGGTTTTATATTTTTAAAGGGTCATGAAAATAAAAAAGGTAACAGGTTGTATGTGACCCACAGAGCCTAAAATATTTGCTGTCTAGCCCTTTACAGAAAAAGTTTACCATGTCCACCCCCTAGTCTGAAGCCTCAGTCAGCATAGTAGCTTCGCTGCTGTTTTTCCCCATCCCCAGGAATTCCCTCATCACTCCTGGGAAAACTGCTTCTGCATCCAGCCCCAGTGCTCCCTGACATTTGAGACTATTTGGTCCCCAGCAACTCTGGGCAACTCAGTGTTAGAACTGAATTAATCCTTTAGAGACCTGCAAGTTCTCTCAATGTCTTTGGGGAAATAAGTTTATTTCTTAGGATTTGTGTGAAATAAGAAACTTCTATGTCCACAATTCTTTTAAAAGCTAGTGTTGCTTTACCTTATCCATCAAGTCTTTCAGAGGCGACAGGAAGGGAAATAGAAATTATATATTGATTTTCAGAATTAGAAGTCCTTTATCCCATTTTGACTCATATTGTCTAAATGCACCCCCTGCAAGGTGGTTTGTAGCCCAAAATCTTTTGACTATTTTGAAATAAGAGAAGTTATTTGTCCCTCTGATGTCCTTGTCCACTAGAATAGTGTTTTTCTAATTGTGTTACATAAAGCCCTAGGGTTCTGAGGGTACACCCCAGAGACTCTTAGAGAATGAAGAGGAGACCAGGAGTCAAACAAGACTTCCAACTCTGCCACTCCATTATACTTTAACTGTTTTCTATTATGGGGTTCTACTGCTTAAAGTTTGGAAACGCTGCTCTGATAGACCCTGCCACCCAGAGACGTCTTCCATCCTGGTTGAGCCCTGGATAGTTAAGTGTCCAGACCCAGGGAAGATGTGGTGATACAGTAGAGGAGGCAATGTTTGTACCTGGGCTGTGTTGCAGAATTTTGGATTGTCCCCTCCCCCATTCATCTCAGTAGAGACCCTTATGTGTCAGAGCAAGAAATGGGGCATGATGGTGTCACCCGGAGAGACTCGTTACCTGAAATGTTAGCTTGAGGTGGATTCTCCCTGAGCCCTCCTTTAATGTTTGTCTTTTTCTTTATATGGACTAGAAATTCAGTCTTTTCTCTTCCCCTCCCAGGAATCCTTCTCTGAAGCAGCAGCTCTTCTCCTACGCCATTCTGGGCTTTGCCCTCTCGGAGGCCATGGGGCTCTTTTGCCTGATGGTGGCCTTTCTCATCCTCTTCGCCATGTGAAGGAGCCGCTTCCACCTCCCATAGTTCTTCTCCCGTGTCTCGTCTGCCCTGTATGTTTCTTTTTCTGTACCTCCCCAGGCAACCTGGGGAAGGTGGTTGGCTCAGGGCTTGAAAGAAGGAAGACAAGGAAGACAAATAAATACTGTATTAATAAGATGTTTCTTGAGTCTCCTGTGTATATTTCTTTTCCACAATTGGCTGTATGCCTTGGTGAAAGTATAAGGCCAGAGGTTAGTGATGGTTTTAAACTCAACATGGACCTGGGCTCACTTATTTTTCATTCTCTATGTTGGAAAAGCTTTATTCAAATTAGTGCTCCTTTTTAATAATTTTCACTTGGGATGGCCTGTTACCGTGGAGAATTGGGACAGACACAACATAGAGTGCTGGTTTAAAATTTTGACTAAAGTGGCTCTCTGTTTTCACTGCCACTGCCCTGGCTGATGCCCTTATTGCCACCCACTGGTCTATTGCAGTAACCTCTTAAATGGCCTTCTGTCTGCCATCTCTACCCTCTGGCATTTACTTCTGCCCACCACTGCTAGATTAATCCGTAAATGCAGGACTGGTTCTGCCATTGACCAATTCAAAAATAGTCTGATTCAACTTTCTCAGCTTTATGTCTTATTCCCATTACACTCTACCCAAAGTGGACTGTTTGTCATTTTTCAAGCACTTTCTTGCTTTCTTGTCCTTACATATCTGCAGGCCTTGCACTTTGTCCATGTGTTTTCTTTGCCTGAATCTTTAGTCACTTTCCTCTTTTTTCAAACTCTGCTTGTTATCCTGAAAGATTTACTTTAAATGCTACCTCTTCTACCATGAAGCTTTCATCTGGTTTCCCTCTGCTTTCAGTCAAACAAGCATTAGTCCATATAAAGGACTATAAAGCACGCTGCGTCCTTTGTAATGCTGTGTATGATAAATGTGGGCTTGTGTACATGTTTGCACAAATGTGTGCCTTGCCTTCTAAGTTAGATTGTTGGTTTCTTGAGGCAGGGACTCTGTCAGCCTCGTATCCTTAGAAGTATCTTAGCATGACACATCTCGGCAGTATCTTAGTCAAATTTTCAATTTAATCGTCTAAACCAGCCACCTCACTTCCCAAGTGAGGGAATAGACGTTGAGATATCACAGGATTCTCCCAGGAACATTTATTAGCAGAGCTTGAGTGGGAGCAAGGGTCATGTGTTGTAGTCCAGGGTTAAGACTACTGTACTGTTGGTCTAGTTCTCTTCCAGTGTTGCTGGTGACTGCTGTTTTCTCAAGTAAGCCAAAAAGCAGAATAAGCAATGATAAACCTTTTTCCTTAAAAATGCCTCAAGAGGGACTTTTGGACAGGGGTTAGTATAAAGGTAAAGGATTTATTTTCTAATGGCTAAATTTTAGGGTCTTTCCTGATGGTCCAGTTGTTAAGAATTCACCTACCAGTGCAGGGGACACGGGTTCCATCCCTGGTCCAGGAATCTGACATGCCTTGGAGCAACCAAGCCTGTGTGCCACAACCCCCGAGCCCACATGCTGCGACTGCTGAAGCCCATGCTCTGCAACAAGAGAAGCCACTGCAATCAGAAGCCCCCGCTCACCACACCAGAGAAAGCCCACGGGCAGCAATAAAGACCCAGTGTAAACAAAAATAAAAGTTTTTTTAAGGGCTAAACTTTAGACCTGCCTTAATGGCACAGCGGCTAAGAATTTGTCTGCTACTGCAGGGGACATGAGTTCCATCCCTGGTCTGAGGAAGATTTCACAGGTTGCAGAGCAACGGAGCCCACAACCAGTGAGCCCATGTGCCTAGAGCCTGTGCTCCTCAACAGGAAGCGATTGCCATGAGAAGCCTGAGCACCGCAACTAGAGAAAGCCCAAGCAGAGCAACGAAGATCCAGCACAGCTAAAACGGAATTTTTTAAAATCTTTTGAAGAAAAAGGTTAAACTTCAAGTAAGACTTATCTTACATATGCTTGAAATTGAGTATAAAAGTCCTTTCATGATAATGTCAATGATCATTACAGTTTTTCTTTTGATTCAATCAGTAATTAAAGCCTAGAGCAGATACTTGACCCCACAGTAAACTGATGCTTAGGAAGCAGGTCACCTCAAATTATTCACCCTGTCCTTTTGTTATTGTCGTCAAGGATTGAATGGGATCGTATCCTCAATTTGCTTGTAGATTGCTATACTATTCCAAAAAACTATACCCTACTGCACTTTGGGGCTCTAGGTGGACCTCACAAGAATAGCTCCTCCAGCTGTAAGTAGGTACGGGTATGTACATATTTGGGGATGATGAATAGTGCTCTCTTTGTTTTGTTCACTTAAGTTTGAACCTCTGGTAAGGTCTTCTCTTGCCAGTTCTGTTACCAAATCATCAGATCAGAATCATCTGTTTTATTTTTTTCCTTGGCCCTTTCTTTGGGATTGAAACTGACTCCTTAACACCTCAGGTGTTTGGAGAGAGCACATCTGGTGGCCCACGTGTTCTTATTCTCTCTGAGGTGAATGATGAGATGGTGCTGCAAGACGCTTGGAAGCAAATTTCTTCAGAAGTAGTCGAGGCAACCAGGATCCTCTTAGTTTTAGGTCCCAAGAGGTATCTATTGGCAACCCAAGTTGCCAACAATTTGGGGTCGAGGAGTGCTTTGTTTTAGTGGAGACAGGGTCCAAGAGCAACTTTTCTGAAGATCTTTCCAGTTTTGATAACATGCAATGAAAGCTTTCTATTTGTCCTTGTAATTTCAAAAAGATTGCATGATTTGAAATTAGATGTTATTGTAATCTTTCTTCTGCCCTGGGCCACTGTGATGGTGGTCAGATCACAATAAATAACTCTAGGACCTCAGTTTCTCCCCATCTATTAAATCTGGATAATAATTCTCACCCAAAGAATTAAGTGCATGTACACAAAGGTGACCTTGGGTATTTGGAAAGGATGTTGACTTGAATGTATATTGATTATAATTTTATCCATGAAACTCAGAGCCTGTTACAGGCATTTTATATAGTTTCTCCCCCTTGTGGTTGGCAAGTCTGGCCATAAAGCATCTGGAGGAAAAAAAACCCAGAGATGCTGAAGGCAGCAAGTCTTGGCTTCCCTCTTTTTCTTTTTTTAAATTTTTATTGGAGTCTAGTTGATTCACAATGTTATGTTAGTTTCAGGTGTACAGTAAAGTGAATCAGTTACACACATACATATATCCACTTTTTTATATTCTTTCCCCATATAGTTGGTCCCGTCTTCTTACATTTCAGTTTCCCCAATCATCAGTTGTGTTTCTTCAGTACTAGGCAAAAGTGTCATCCTAATTAGAATATGATGTTCTTTGAAAACCATCTGCATGCTAAATATTAATAATGAGAAACCCTGTTCCAGCTTGCCTTCCAGGATGGATTTATTAGTTTGAGATCTTCTTAGGTCACCAGGATGAAAAAGCAGCTCAGGAACAACCCTGGTGTTTAGCCGAAGTTGGTACACAGGAACATAGAGGCTGCTCTGTGTCTTAACCTTCACTGAAGAGAAATGAGGTGAAGGGATGAATATCCACCTTGAATCCTGAAGTAGAATATGTAAGAGGAGCATTGGGGTATTATCCCGGTCCTCTGAGTTTTGAGCAATGAAATTCTCTCTTAGTTGAGCCATATCTAAAAAGATGCTCTTTCCAGCATGTATTCTTAGGACAAGTTCTTGGAGGGCTTGGTGTTGACACCATTTGATGAGGAAAAACTAAAGCATGGCAAGAGTTTTTTAGTGCCCAAGCATTCCTTAAAATGTCTGTTATTGACCATTTCCCTCAAGACACTGTGACCAAAGTAGCCACTCTAGAGATGGAAAAGATAGAACAGGTAGGACACCGTGGATGAGGTCAGGGCTCTCATCGCAAATGCTCGGCTTCTCCTATTAGGTATGTTACTTAGAGAGAGTTTATTCCCACTTCCTTCTCTCCTGCATCCCCAAAGAATTTCCTTTCATCTTTTGAATAAGTGCTGCGGCAGGCAGAATTTCTTAAATGACCCCCTAAAAATACTCTAATCCCCAGAACCTGTGAATTTGATTAGCTATTGCACCTGTGGTAATGTTTGGTGTTTTTTTTTAACTTGGCTCGTAGAGCAGATACTTTATTGAAAAATTTATTGGTTATTACTACCAGATAAGAGGCAAGATAAAACCTACTTCTCATTTGTAAAAAGAGTATAAAGTCAACTCAAAATGGCTGTGACAAGTGTGTATGTTATGTGCCTTATTCCAACTCTTGCCAAGAAAGATTTTTTTTCTTTGGACCATTTTTTATGGTTATAAACTGAAAAACAAAACAGGAAACAGTACTGATAAGGACAGGAGAGAAAAATAGGTTTAGAAATAAAAATAGGGGTACTCCAAATAATGGCTTCAGTTCTGTCTCAATAAGGCTGTTTAATGACAGCTCTGGCAGCAGTCAGCAGTTCAGGTCAACCGTACCTTCTGGCGTGGTGATGGTTCAGTCCCCACTGTCCTGGAGTTCTAAGGCAGCAGACTGCAACCTTGAACCTCAGTGCAGTTGAGGAGTGCAAGCATACTATTTTCTGTCATTTTAAAATAATGTGACATCTCCCAACTGAATAACAACCAACATCTGAGACCGTGTCTGAGATGCCACTCATACTCTGTTGTAAAGGGCAGTTTGGAAGCACAGTATCTGAAAGTTGGATAGAAGTCATTCCTCTCCTCACTTCAAAGTAGGCCCCACACTCCATGGATGGAGGGGGCATGAGCCTGACCAGAGGCTAAGAGCCAAGGAAGCAACAAAGCAGGAACCCAGAGAAGGGCCTGTATCCCAGTCCTCAGTTCCAGTCCAGTACACGGTGAAGACCCACCAGGCAGCCAGAGACTCTGGAAGCAGAGAGGTAGGCTTGTTTTTTATTGAATGAGTGATCTATGCAGTTGCCAAAGCCACTATGTACAGAGAAGAGGCGGGGAACTTTATTTCTTGGTCTCTTCCTTCTTGGACAGAGTCTTAATGATTTCCTCCTTCTTGGCCTGAAGCCGCTCTTCACCACGCTTGTGGGTTTCCTTGGTCTTAGACCTGCAGGCCTCAGCCTGCTCCGCCAGAGCCTTCTTGCGAGCCTTGTCTGCCTTCAGCTTGTGGATATGTTCCATGAGAATCTGCTTGTTTTTGAACACGTTACCCTTCACCTTCAGGTACAGGCTGTGATACATGTGGTGGTCACTCTTCTTAGATTCATGGTATTGTCTGAGCAGCAAGTGCAGAATTCTCATCCTCTTCCTCAAGGTTACCTTCTTGGGCATTCAAGCATTGGCAGTACCCTTTCGCTTACCTATGCCCATATGCCTGCCTTTCCAGCAAGCCAAGGTGTTTTTCTGGCATCAAGCCCATGAGTGGACAGTCACAGGCTTCCAGATGATCAGCCCATCTTTGATCAGCTTCTGGATCTGCTGGTGGGAGTTGGCATTGGCAATTTTGTTAGTCTCATTGGGGTCCAACCCCTTCTTTTTGCCACAGCAGAGGACACTGGAGGCAAGCCTCTTCTGAAGCCTGAGCATAATTCATGGCTGCGACCACAGAGGTGAAAGGAAAGCTATGGTAATGTTATATATGGAACAGCTGACTCAGATAGGGAGATTACCTGCATGGGCCTGAACTAATCAGTGGCCCTTAAAAACAAAGAGCTTTCTCAAACTAGTGGCAGAAAGAGAAATCAGATTTGAAGAAAGGATTTGATACACTTATTATTGGCTTTGAAGTTGAAGGGGACCATATGTAAGTGGCTTCTTACGTCTGAAATTGACCCCTTAACCAACAGCCAGCAAGGAAATGGGACCTCAGTCCAACAACTGCAAGGAACTGAATTCTGCCAACAGCCTGAATAAGCCTGGGAAGTGGATTCTTCCTTACAACCTCTAGATAAGAGCCCAACGCAGTCAACACCTTCCTCGACTTGACTTGGGATTTGTGAGACACTAAACAGGAAACCTGTGCTTCCCAGGTGGCACAGTGATAAAGAACCCGCCTGCCAATGCAGGAAACATTGGAGACGCAGATTCGATCCCTGAATTGGGAAGATCCCCTGGAGGAGGAAAGGGCAACTTGCTCCAGTGTTGTTGCTTGGAATGGTCCATGGACAGAAGAGCCTGGTGGACTGCAGTCTGTGAGGTTGCAAAGAGTCGGACACGACTGAGCGCACACAAACAGGAAATGTAATCAAACCTGCCTGGATTTTATGATCTACAGAAAGTAAGATAATAAATGGAATTTGTTTTAAACCACTGAGTTTATATAGTTTGTCATGTAGCAATAGAAAGGGAACACAAGTGCAATTTTCCAGTCTGCAGAAGGAGTGAAGTTTCATCTGAATCTTGTGATGAAAGGAATTCTTAAGTTGACTTATCTGACTCTCTGCCTCCTAATTTCATTGACTCTAACCTAGCCCAAGAAGGCAAAACAAGGAAAAATCTTTTAATTTTATTTCCTTATTTGCCTATTTATTTATTTTTTGGCAAGACCACATGGCATGCAGGATCTTAGTTCCCTGACCAGGGATCAAATCTGTGCCCCCTTCAGTGGAAGCATGAAGTCTAATCACTGGACCACCAAGGAACTCCAGGAAAGACATATAAGCAAAAATTGTATGCCTATAGCTATTTTTACTATAGCTATTTCATTTGTGTGAGGTAGGTATTTTTTTCCGGTTTTAACAGGTAAGAAAACTAAGACTCAGATTCAAGAATCATCCCTTTGTTCTAGAGGTCACCTAGGTGGAAACTGATAGAACAAACCCGTGGCCAGAGCTCCTTGCATTATGCCACACCACAAGGTGTGGGGGCCAGGATATCATTGAAGGAGAGGGGAAGAGGAATCTGGACAGTTGTTTAGATTTCTCAGGGAAGGAGATTGATCTGTCTTTCTTATAATTATCTCTGTGGTTACCTTGCAGATAGTTAGCATTTGCTTACCCTTGTGTTCGTTTTATCCACTGCTGGTAATTTCCTGGCCTTCTGGGTAGGCTCAGTTTAGCTGGTTGGCTCAGCTCTTGCCCCAAGATAGATATTTTTTTAACTATTGTGGATTAGAACCTTCCAGGAACTGCGTGCTGCTTTTAGAGAAATCAACTCTGTAGATCTTGCTGGGGAGGGTAGTTGGGGGGGGCGGTGTTTATATGTATGTTGTGGGATGATATCTGTGCCTAACAGATTTCCATGCCTATTGCACCCCTAAGGCTTTTCGACCCACTTCTTCCTTGATGTGGATCAAGGACTTTTAAGTTTCCAAAACATAGCTGCAAAGGGTAACAAACACCTAGCCCATAACTCCCTTAACAACAGGAGGATAGTCAGTGGGGATTTAGCTCAGGTAAAATCTGTACAATGCAAAAACTCATAAAATTTTCAAAAACAGCTTAGCCTATAGAGTTGACAAGATTGAAAGTCTCACAATCCTGGGTTCAAGTCACTTTTGGTTAATTCTTCTCGTGCTTCAATTCCTTCCCTTTTGTGAAATGAGAGGCACATTTTCTTGAGATGTGCCTCCTAGAGATGACATAGAAACAAATGAAATTAGATTTTAAAATTCTTGCTGGAGGAAATTTCCCTGGTGGTCCAGTGGGTACTGCTCCATCCCCAATGCAGGGGACCTGGGTTTGATCCCTGATCAGGGAACTAGATCCCACTTGCCAAGACTAGGAGTTTACATTGCTGTAACTAAAGATCGAAGATCCTTCATACCATACCTAAGACCAGGACAGCCAAAAAAAAAAAAAAATTCTTGCTGGAGACCTAGATCTTGTAAATTGTCTTTATGTCTTCTGTTTCTTAGTTACCAATTTACCAGGAGTAATTTAACACTAGGACTCTCTGCCAGGGCTAAAATTAGACTCCACCACTCTGGGGCTTCCTTTTCTCCTTCTTGCTTTTGTTTTGGGAGCTGGAGGGAAACATATGTGCTGCTGGAGTTAGTAAACTAAAGACCACAGAAAACTTTTCCTGCTAAAAAAAAACATTGTTTTCATCCTACCCACCTTAATATCCTTTTAAAGAAAGAACCCAAGTCTGCCCTGGATTTTGTCTATTTGATTCACTCCTAGATATGGACCTGGGAAAGCCTAGGAATCCCTGGGGAGTGAGAGAGAGAGAATAAACAGAATCGGAAGGGAGACAAGTTAGGCTCTTGATTGCTCCAGCCAGCCTCCCTTTCCCAGCCAGACAGGCTTTCTGCCACCAAAACTGTAAGGTTCTCTGTCACGTCACAAAAGGGTCTGGAGTTACTCCTGTGGGCTGACATCTTTTCTGAGGGTGGAAGGCTTCAGATATCGGACACCTTTCTTGTCCAGGGGTCTAGGGAAAAGGATCAGGCAAGGAGGGAGTCAAACTTTTCCAACTGTAACCTAGAGAGAAACGGAACAAATTCTTCACCAGGGAAGACTGTGTAAACAGTGCCTTTGGCTGGAGCCATAGAGTTGGGGAAGCAAAGAAAGGGATCTTTGTTCTCCCCTACCCCAGCCAGAGCACAATCGTAGAGCTGGGATTGTTTGCTTTGGCAAGAGACTCCCTGCTTGAAAGGACTAGGCGTTCCAGAGACTGGTGAGGCCTCTGTTAGGTTTCCCTTATGGAGCTGAGAAGAGGACAACCCCCAGCCTAAATCTTTTACCTAAGGAAGTGAGCTGGGAAACCTGGAGGCTTAAGGCATCTGGCCCATTCTTCTCCAGCTTTGTTCACTTCTTTCCTTCCCAACGTTACACAGCATAGGATGTTAGATAACCTCAACCTTCCTGCCTTTGAGGGTGTTTTTGGTTCTTGTACTAGTGTTCTGTTCCCAAAGAAGCTACATTTTCACAGAATGCAAGACAATCCCAGGGCTCCTTTCTAAGGAGTCCAACAGGAAATAGGAATTCCAAGATCATTTTCTCCAACCTGTTCCTTTTAGGTTGTATTGCACATGACCCTTATAGTTGTAGTCAGTCTTTCCCAAAATGTCCAGAAATGTCCCATTTTCCTTGGATAGCATTGTTGTTGTTCAGTCACTCAGTCATGTCCAACTCTGCAACCCCAAGAACTGTAGCCCACCAGACTTCTCTGTCCATGGATTTTCCCAGGTGACGATACTGGAGTGGGTTGCCATTTCTTTCTCCAGGGGATCTTTCCCTGCTGCTGCTGCTGCTGCTAAGTCGCTTCAGTCGTGTCCAACTCTGTGCAGCCCCATAGATGGCAGCCCACCAGGCTCCCCCGTCCCTGGGATTCTCCAGGCAAGAACACTGGAGTGGGTTGCCATTTCCTTCTCCAATACATGAAAGTGAAAATTGAAAGTGAAGTCATTCAGTCGTGTCCGACTCGTAGCGACCCCGTGGACTGCAGCCTACCGGGCTCCTCCACCCATGGGATTTTCCAGGCAAGAGTACTGGGGTGGGGTGCCATTGCCTTCTCTGGGGGATCTTCCCCATCCAGGGATAAAACTTGTGTCTCTGTATCTTCTGCACTGCGGGTAGATTCTTTACCACTGAGCCACCAGTGATGCCCAATGGGTAGCATTGAAAGCTTAGCTGCTCGATCATGTCCAACTCTTTGTGACCCTGTGGACTGTAGCCTGCCAGACACCTCAGTCCATGGGGATTCTCCAGGCAAGAGCACTGGAATGGGTTGTTATGCCCTTCTCCAGGGAATCTTTCCAGCCACGTGTTTGAACCCAGGTCTCCTGCATTGCAGGCAGATTCTTTACCATCTGAGCCACCAGGGAAGCCCAAGAATACTAGAGTGGGTAGCCTATTCCTTCTCCAGGGGATCTTCCCAGGAATCAAACCCAGGTCTCCTGCATCGCCGGCGGATAGCGTTAGTGTCTCACAGATTGAAACAGTATTTATGCAGTGCCAGGTGTCCTACAAACCCCGTATCATTTAATCTCTGTGACCATTTTATCAGGTAGATACAATTGCCCCCATTTTACAGATTAGGATCTGGGGATTAGCAAAATAAAATAATTTGCCTAAGTCACACAGATGGTGTATTAGCTTACTAGGGCTGCCATAACAAAGCACCACAAGCTGAGTGGCTTGACAGAAATATATTCTCTCACAGGTCTGAAGGCTAAAAGTCTAAGATCGGGGTGTTGGCAGAGTGGGTTCCTTCCAAGGACTATGAGGCAGAGTTTGTTCCATGCCTCTCCCCTACCTTCTAGTGGTTTGCTGGTCATTTTTGGCATTCCTTGACCTGTAGATCTATGCTTTCATATTTAGATGGCATGTCTGTGACAAAATTTCCCCTTTTTTATAAGGGTACCAGCTGTATTGAATTAGGAGCCTGCCTTACTCCAGTATGAACTTATCTTAACTAATTACATCTACAATGACTTTACTGACCAAAAAGGTCACCTCTGAGGTACTGGGGGTTAAGACTTTGACATATGAATTTGGAGGGGACACAGTTCAAGCTGTAGCAGATGGTAACTTGCTATGCCAAGATTTGAACTTGGGTCCCTCTGATTCCAAAGTCATTAGTGTTCTTTCTGCTGTACTCTGCTGCCTCCTAAAAATCAGAAAGTTACTCATAATGTCCTCGGCTTTCCATTATCTCTCATCTTCAATCCAAACTCTATATGGCTGCTGCTGGTAATCTCTCTAACGTGTAGATTTGATCAATCATTCTCTTACTTAAAAATCTTTTAGTGACTCCCAGTGACTAACTGGATAAAGACCAGACATTTTATGGTGATAAAGAGGGCCTTTTTTTCATGCCTGTCTTTTCAGCCTACTTTCTCATCACTCTCTCTTCCTATCCAATCACCATAAACTCCAACCATACTGACCTATTTGCAGTTTCTCAAATACGTTATGGTTATACACTCCTTCAGTTCTTGATTTCATTCATCACCTCTCCCAATATATCCCTTTTTTGCAGTTATCATTTCAACTATTCAGACAGAAAAAAAAACAACTGTAGGCTCATTTTGTTTTTAAATACTTTTTTGGCTGCATTGCACTGCATGTGGGATTTTAGTTCCCCATCCAGGCATCAGACCCAGGCCCCCTGCACTGAGAGTGTGGAGTCTTAACCACTGGACTGCCAGGGAGGTTAGGGTCGTCTTTGATTCCTCTACTTCCTTCACTCTATATACCCATCTCCACTGTCACCACCCTAGGCTCAGCTACCATCATCTCTTACCTGTGCTACCAAAATGACCTCCTAACAGTCTCCCTGCCTTCATTCTTGACCACTCCATAATGAAATGATTACTGAAAGTGAAATTGGTATTGGTATTGTGATTTGTATTCTTTGTGATTTGTAATCACAGTTCTGAAATTGTGATTCATAGTCTTCTGAATAAAACCACCAGTGGCTTACTATTAGACTTAGAATCAAATCTGAAGTCATCACAATGCCTGTTATGTTTTTACAAGATCTTGTTTCTATCTACCTCTCCAACTTTACCTCAGATTACTCCTCTCATCTCAATAATCTATTTACAATTGTGTAACGAACTACCTCAGATTTACTGGCTTAAAACAACAAATATTTATTATCTCAGTTTCTGTGGATCAGGAATTCAGAACTGGCTTAGCTAGTTGCTTTTGGCTCAGGATTTCTCATGAGGTTGCAGACAAGAAATTGGCCAGGGCTGCAGCCCCTGTTGACTCAAGGATTGGGTTCAAGCATCTAACTCCAAGATGTCTCACCTAAATGGTTGTTGGCAAAAGAAGTCACACACTGTCACTCTGCCACCATTTGTTTCTTAGCAGTGCGTCACTAAGTCAGTGCAGACTACACTAAAGGAAAGTAGAGTTAGGCTCTACCTTTTGAAATGAGGCATGTCAAAGAATTTGTAGATAATCAATTCTCAGCCTTCTGACTAAGATCAGGTGTAGAATTTGTGGACACATTTTAAAACTGCACTTATTCCTGCTGCTGCTACTGCTGCTGCTAAGTCACTTAAGTCGTGTCCGACTCTGTGCAACCCCATAGACGGCAGCCCACCAGGCTCCCTCGTCCCTGGGATTATCCAGGCAAGAACACTGGAGTGGGTTGCCATTTCCTTCTCCAATGCATAAAAGTGAAAAGTGAAAGGGAAGTCCCTCAGTCGTGTCCAACTCTTCGCAACCCCATGGACTGCAGCCCACTAGGCTCCTCCATCCATGAGATTTTCCAGGTAAGAGAACTGGAGTGGGGTGCCATCGCCTTCTCCGGCACTTATTCCTATAGGTGATTATTTTTTAATTCAGACCTAGTAAGGAATTTACGTACATAAAGTTCGCCATTTTTAAATGTGCTGAGTTTTGGTGATGTGTATAGCAATAGAATCATTGCAGTTGAGATATGTGCAGTTCTATGACCTCAGCATCTTCTTTTATGCCCCTCTGTAGCCATTCCCCTCTATCACCACCACCACAGCCTCAAGCAACCACCGAGTTGATTCTTGTCCCTATGGTTTTGTCTTTTCCAGAATGCCACTAAATGATATCATGCAGTATGTAGGGTTTTGTGTCTGTCTGCTTTCCCTTCATGAAATGCTTTTGAGATTCATCCATGTTGTTGCATGTATTATTCCTTTTTGTTGCTGAGTAGTATTTCATTATAGAGATGTACTATAATTTATATATATATATTCACCAGTTGATAGCCATTTAGGTAATTTCCAGTTTTGAGCTATTGTAATAAAGCTGCCACATGCATTCATGTATAAGTCTTATGTAGGCATATATTTTTATTCTTCTTGGGTAAATAACCAGAAATGGGATTTCTGGGTTATATGGTAAGTGTATGTGGAACATAAGAAACTGTCAAACTGTTTTCCAATGGGAGTATGTCATTTTACACTCCTGTCAGCAGTGTATGAGAGTTCCAGAGGCTCCTCACCCTCCCCAGCATTTTGTATTATCTGTTTTTAATTTTAGCCATTCTAATGGGTATATGGTAATATGACACAGTGGTTTAAGTTGCATTTCCATAAAGTCTAACGATTTTCAGCATCTTTTTATATATTTGTTGGGTGAAATGTCTATTCAAACCTTTTGCCCATTTAAAAAATTAGATTGTTTTCTTCTGAGTTGTGAGAGTTCTTTTTGTATTCTGGATAGCAGTTTCTATCAGGTATATGTTTTTCATATCTCCCCCCAATCCATGGCTGTGTTTTTCATATTTTAAACAGCATCTTTTGGAAGACAGAAGTTTTTAATTTTGATGAAGTCCAAATTTATCAATTTTTTTAATGATTTATGGTATTTGTGCCCTAGATAAGAAATCTCTGCTTAACCCAAAATTATAAGGACTTTCAGTTATATTCTCTCATAGAAGTTTTATAGGTTTGGGTTTCATAATTGGGTCCATCATCCATTTCAAGCTGACTTTTTTTGTGGTGCAAGGCATGAGTTGTAAATCCTGCATCATGTGGGGTCTTTCGCTGTGGCTCATGGACTCTCTGGTTGTGTTGCCCAGGCTTCTCTAGCTGTGGTGCGCAGGCTTAGTTGCTCCACAGTATGTGGGATCTTAGTTCCCAAACCAAGGCTTGAACCTGAGTACCCTGCGTTGCAAGGCGGATTCTTAACCCCTGGACCACCAGGAAGTCCCTATAGTAAATCTCTAAATCAGGTTGTGTGAGTCCTCTAACTTTGTTTTCTTTTTCAAAAGTGTTTTGGCTATTCCAGGTCTTGCTACCAGCAACTCTTGCATTTGAGTGCCTCTCTCTCTCCCCATCTTTTCAGGTCTGACTCCTTCTTGTCATTCAATCCTCACCTTAAATGTTTTCTCCTTGGAAAGACCTTCTCTTACCATTTTCAGTTTAGAATGGACACACACTCATACACCGTGTAACACTCTGTCATTACCCTACTTGGTGCCCCCACCACTTGAGTGTAAGCTTCACGAAAGCCTAGCTCTCCCCTACTCGTTTATCACTGTATCTTCAGAATTTAGAACAGTACCTGCCATAATACAGATCCTTGATAAATATTTATTCAGTGAAGGAATTAAGTCCTTTGAATGTCTAATCCTCCACCCTTAAATCTCATATTTATCCACTAAAATATCTCAGTCAAAAGCCCAAGTTTGTGAACTCACTCTAGAGTTTGTTGTCCCTCTTTGTGTCTGTATATACATTTATTATAGTACTTACTATTCATACTATCATTATATATGTACTTGTCAGTCTTGGCCACAAGACTGTGAGCACCTATGATATAGTAGCCACTCAATAAATATTTTTTTAATGGATGAATGAATGAAAGAAATATCCTACATTATGGGTTACCTTACAGTTTATCTTTCTACAAAGTGCATGCTAAATCTCTTGGGGCAACTTAAAAACTAAAAAATACACATACACAAAATTGAAAATAATACCATAAAGGACCACTCTTAATATTAGATGTAAGTAATAAAAACTAACATTTACCAAGTACTTACTATGTGCTAAACAGGAGCAGACCCAGTTGAGTAGGGCCTGAAGTTTATAAAATTTGGGGATTCTCTTTAAGAAAAAGAAATATAAAATTAATTGCAGGGCCATGGAGGTAGCCTGTGCAAGTGGGATTCCCTGAAACTTAAATGTCTTTAGTTTTCAAGGTAAATCTACCTCTAGTGCCAGACACTGTTTTAAGGGCATTGCTTAATCTGCTTAAACAACCCTATGATATAGAATTTCCATTTGAGAAATGAAGATGTTGAGGCCTAAAGAGGCTGAGCAGTTTTTGCAAGCTCCCACTACTGGTAAATATGAAAAGGCAGATTGGAACCCAGTGTGGGTTCAGAGCCCATGCTCTTTGGCACTGCTGCCTTCCTGAATCAGTGTCAAATATTTATCATCCATTATTGGTCCAGATCTGACATCTCCCATCTAAGATAATTCTCACATCTTACAACTGACTCAGTGTAACAAAAGCTGCAGAGCATGGCTCATCTATAAGTGTCTGAGGCATATTCTTCAGCTAGAATAGAAGCCTGTACTTCAGAGCTTAGTCAAATACGAAAGAGTATTTGAAAGAGCTACTGAGTGGTAGCTCTCTTGGATCCAATTATTCTATTTTTTTTGTCTCCTAAATTTGCATATCTGGTTATCTGAAACAGTTCTTTAGGCTACTGGTGCTGCTGCTAAGTCACTTCAGTCGTGTCCGACTCTGTGTGACCCCATAGACGGCAGCCCATCAGGCTCCCCTGTCCCTGGGATTCTCCAAGCAAGAACACTGGAGTGGGTTGCCATCTCCTTCTCCAATGTATGAAAGTGAAAAGTGAAAGTGAAGTCACTCAGTCGTGTGCGACTCTTAGCAACCCCATGGACTGCAGCCTACCAGGCTCCTCTGTCCATGGGATTTTCCAGGCAAGAGTACTGGAGTGGGTTGCCATTGCCTTCTCCAAGTTCTTTAGGCTATAACTATGTAAATCATTAAAAATATCATGGACACAGATTAACCATACCCAGTTTAATAAAACCTCATTTTCTTTTGGCCACAAGTAAAAGAGCAGCCATCAATATTCCTGTGAATGACAATCAGCAATCCAAATGATTGGAGGCTTTTTCCCCCTTAGTTGAAAAATAATTATAAGCCTGCCTATCTTCTTACTTTCCTTCCTTTCCTCTTCCTTCCTTCCTGAATAATTCAGCCTAAAAGCCATTAGGTGGGGAAAGTAGGAGTCCAGCTAGAATGAGTAGCAGCAGTGGCTCATTGCAATATGTTGGAGCCTGAAGAGGGTAAAGAGGGTTCTGATTCCATGTTTGGAAACCATGGTGGGAGCCTGGCATGGAGGATTGGAGCTTAAGCAGGCATCTGTGGTCAAGGAGAGGGAGAGGCAGTAACAGCAACAGAAAATTGGTTATATATAAGTGGGATTGGTCAAATAAATATGTTGAGGACAAAGGGAGCCAGGTTTCTTCTGCCAGATAAAAGTCTCAACTGTGGAAAAAAAGAAAATCAGAATGAACCCTGTAACATTAGGTTAGAATTAGAGGTATCTGGATAAAATATATACACAAAAAATATTACCAGGTGGCTCTAGCGGTAAAGAACCCGCCTGCCAATGCCAGAGACATGAGACACCAATTAGATCCCTGGGTCAGGAAGATCCCCTGGAGTGGGGCAAGACAACCCACTCCAGTCTTCTTGCCTGGGGAATCCCATGGACAGAGGAGTCTAGCGGGCTGCAGTCCATCGGGTTGCAAAGAGTCAGACACAACTGAAGCAATTTAGCACGCACACACATACACACATTTTCCCCCAATTCAGTTCACTGAGAGGACCTGGGAATAGTGATACCCCAAAGCACTGATCTATGGCTTCTAAATACTAATTCTCCACTGAAAAGAACCATTGCTCCATGGGAAAATGGTTGTTTCAGGGTCTGGGGAGGGAACTACAAGATGAACCTGAAATATATGGTTGTGCCAAGACAAAGTGTGGAATGCTCAAATAATGATGGGGACATGTCACTTATAAAATCAGTCACAGATGTGATGTACAGCATAGGGAGTAGTCAATAAACTGTAATAACTTTGTATGGTAACAGATGGCAACTAGACTTATCACGGTGATCATTTTGCAGGGTACAAAAATATCAAATCACTATGCTGCACACCTCTAATATAATATCATGAGTCAATTATATTTCCAAAAAATGATGGGGACATCATTTCAAAAGGACATAAAAGAGAGCTTTAAAGCAGCTATTCCAAATAAAAAAAAGTTAAAAAAAAAAAAGAGCTTGAAGGGGCTCCCATTGGCCAAATCTGTGATAATTTGAACATCAAACTAAATAATAACAGTAAAAGATTATAATCCACTGAATAAAACAGGAATCTGTGAGTCATTCTAATAGTAATAATTAATAAATAGAAGGGAAGAAGAAAAAGCTTTTCTCAGTAAAATGACAACTAATTAATGTAGAAACAATGATGGACTTAGAAAATGCTATTTAGAAGCCATCAGTAATAATTAAGCCACAAAACACCGATGAATACTAAAACAAATGAAAATTTGATGAGGGGTAGGTTATTTCCATACTCTCAAAGTACTTTCCCACATAATACTCATTAATTACAAAAGGGAAAAGAATAATTTTACAGTGGAGAAATGTGGAAGACATCACCAAAAAGGATGAAAGTTACCAACATTACCATTAATGGGACAAATCAAAATAAGATACAGGCTCGAGAATGCAGTTAGAACATCACTTCTGTTGTAATTCCTGACAAAAATGCATAATCTGAGTAGAATCATGAGGAAATATCAGACATACTCGATTGAAGAACATTCTACAAAAAACTATCCTATAATCTTAAAAAGTGTCAAGATCATGAAAATCAAGAAAAGACCAAGACAAATTCCATATTGAAAGAGAATAAATGCAACACATGACCCTTTTGCACTGTGCTACCTCAGTAGCACACAAAAAAAGGGATCCTTTTGCACTGAGGAATATTTTTTGGACAACTGGCAAAACTTGAGCAGGATCTGTGGGTTATATGGTAGTAGTATATCAAATACCAATTTCCAGATTCTGATGGCTCTATTGTGGTTGTGTAGGAGAATTCCCTACTTGATAGGAATCAGACACTAAAGTATTCAGAGCTGATGAGACATCATGTCTCAAAGGGGGAGAAAAGTTATTTGTACTATTCTTGTGTTTTTCCTTTAATTTTGACATTTAATTTAGAACATCACTTCCTTTACTATTTAATTTAAGACATCATTTCCTTTACTATTGTGTTTTTCCTTTAATTTTGACATTTAATTTAGAACATCACTTTTGAAGATTATAGTATAGTTTTTTGTAGAATGTTCCACAATCAAGTATGTCTGATATTTCCTCATGGTTCTATTCAGACTATGCATTTTTGTCAGGAATTACAACGTAAGTGATGTTCTAAATGTCCTTTGAATTTGACATTTAATTTCAAATGTGAATCATTTGAAACATATAGAAATGTACCAAGAATTATAGAAATGTCTGCTCTCACCAGGCTTTCCTGGTGGCTCAGCTGGTAAAAGAATCCGCCTGCAATGTGGGAGATCCCTGGGTTGGGAAGATCCCCTGGAGAAGGGAAAGGCTACCCATTCCAATATTCTGGCCTGGAGAATTCCATGGACTGTATAGTCCTTGGGGTTGCAAAGAGTCAGACACGGCTGAGCGACTTTCACTTTTCACTGTTCTCACCACTTGTATTCAGTATCATATTCAGGATTCTAGTCGGTGCATAAAGAAAAAGAAATAACAAGTGTACATTTTAGAAAAAAAGTAAAACTGTCATTTTGCATAGGTAACATGATTACTTTTACAGAAAATTCTATGGACTCTACTAAAAAACCACTAGACTTAAGAATTTAGTGAGGTTCACAGGATACAAGATCAACATGCAAAAATCAACTATTCTTACATTGGATTGGCCAAAAGTTCACTCGGTTTTTCCATAAGACCTTTTTGGCCAACCAATACATTAGCAAAAATAATCAGATATTGCCACCCAGCACTATAACTGAGTCTCACTGTTCTATCAAACCAACCACTTTTAGATGGTAGAGAACATGGTAAGACCAGTTAATCACATGAGCATGGACCCACTGCTGGGCTTATTCTGCTGTGAAATGAGTTCCTTGATCAGAAGCAATACTATATGGAATCCCACAACAGTAGATTAAACATCCTGTAAATCCATGGCCGTTTGGGCAGAAGCATTGTATGCAAGGAAGGAAAAATTCATATCCAAGGTATCTATTCCAGTAAATACAAAATGCTGCGCCTTCCATTGTCCAGTGTATTCAACCTGCCACCAGGAATCTGGCTGATCACCCTGAGGAATGGTGCCATAATGGGTGCTCAGCAATGGCCGTAGTCAGGCTGGCTTTGGTGAATGGAAGTCCATGTTGTTGAACCCGTGCATAACCTCCATCCCTGCCACCATGGCCACTTTGTTCATGAACCCATTGAGTAATTACTGGAGCAGCCTGGAAAGGAAGCTGACCGATAGCCACAGAATTATTAAAATCCTTCTCTGCTGAGGTCATCCTTTGGTGACCTTTCACAAGGTACACAGATATTCCAACTTTTTTTCTGCCTATTCAAAGAAGTCTGAATACATAACTTTGTTTTTCTTTCTTTCTTTTTTTTTTATTTTTTGGTTTTAATTTTTTTGATTGGGCCACATGGCTTGTAGGATCTTTAGTTCCCTGACCAGGGATTGAACCCAGGTCCACAGCAGTGAAAGCACTGAGTCCTAACCACTGGACTTCCAGGGATTTCCCTGTGTACATACTTCTTCCCTAAATTTCCCTGTCCCCAGTTTTCCACTCATGTTCTTTCCAAGTCCCTGACCTCCTGGCCAAACTATTAACCACAGCCCATAAATCAGTATACAATCACATGCCTGGCCATTTCTTCTTTCAAGCATAGTGAGCAACCAGGTGTACTGCTTTGAGTTCTGCCCACTGGGAGGATTTCCCTTCTCCAATGTTCTTCAAAAATATTCCTGAAAGGGGCTGTAATACTGCAGCTGTCTACTGCAGCCTAATACCTGAATATCACATAGAACTATCTGTAAACCAGGCCTGCATCTCTCCCTTTGTCAAGTGATCACAGGGTACTCTGGATGAGGCCATAGTTTCAGGCTGGGAGAGAGATGGCAGTGTAGCAGGAGTGGGGATCATGGGCATTTGGGCCACTTCCTATAACTTACTGTGCCCTCAAGGCCTGGTCAAGCCCAATCTCATATCTGCTACTTCCATCTGACAATAGAGTACTGCTGGGCACACACAACTTTCTCACTTAGTGGGCCAGATAACACCCAGTTCATGATGCTGGGCAGCTGAGGTTACATGTAACTTGGTTGCTCAGTGATAAGGATTCAGTCTCTGGAACGGTCCAATAGCAGACCAAAAACTTTCTCAAAAGGAGAGGATTTATCGGCA
The DNA here is from genome assembly GCF_014754425.2 of Oryx dammah. Taxonomy (NCBI): domain Eukaryota; kingdom Metazoa; phylum Chordata; class Mammalia; order Artiodactyla; family Bovidae; genus Oryx; species Oryx dammah. The sequence goes on along the minus strand of NW_024070213.1, from coordinate 90,744,126 downwards.
GAGATGGCAGGGCTTTGCTCCAAAATTCTAAGGTGCTATGATGCAATTCACCAAGAGGAGCCTGCCAAAAACCCCAAAGAGCGTATACGCAACTGACACCAAGCACTGTTGGGTCTGCTAGATCATGTGGCCAAGTGCGAGAGCAGCTTGCCCAAGACCTGTTGCAGAGCCTTCTTGTGTTCTGGGCCCCTCCCTCCAAACTAGTAGCTTTTGAGTCACTTTGGAACACATCCAAAGGAGAAATATGTTGCCTCCAAAATTCAAAGAGGCCCACACTAAGCATCGTTCCTCTTTATTGTTTGCAGGAGGGGCCAGATGCAACAACTTACCCTTCATCTTGGAAGGGATATCTTGATATGCGCCACACCACTGGATCCCTAGAAATTTCACTGAGACTCCTGAATTGTCAGATTTATTTCCCACCCTCTGCCATGCACATGTCTCACCAATAAATCTAGAATAGTTGCTACCTCTTGCTCACTACATCTGTAAACATTCTGTCAATGATGAAATGAACCAGTGTGATATCTTGTGGAAACAAATGACCTTCAAGATCTCCATGAACTAAATTAAGACATAGGACTGGAGAGTTAATATACCCCTGAGGTAGCACAGTGAAAGTGTATCACTGGCCTTGTGAACTTAAAGCAAACAGCTTCTGGGAGGCTTTGTTGATAGAGAAAAAGATATTTCCCAGATTAAGAGTTGTGTGTTAATTTGCTAAGGCAATGAATCTACATCTCCTGCAGTTACAATTGGAGTGATCACCGGGTTAAGCCTATCCATTGTCATTTTCCAAGATCTGTCTGTCTTCTGCACAGACCAAATAGGCAAGTTTTATGGGATTATGCATTCTGGAACTGGGTAAATAAGCACTGGATGGGTTTGGGGAAACACTGGGCCTACTGTGAGAAGGACCTGAGGTAAATCTCCATTGATCACCTAACTTCCTACTCTGACTGGTTGGCCACAGTGATGTTTGTGTTTGATTTGAGTTTCTCGAAATTAATGTCAATTCAGAGTCAAGGCACAGCAGTCCCTGAAAGGTCTGATTATTTTCTTTTCCCCAGTGCAGTCATCCTGGTAAAAGGCTTTAGGTCTCTTTGGGGAAGGATAAAAGAAAGATTAACAGTATGAAATTTTTGGTAGTGTACCTGGGTGCTTCCTCAAGGGAAGGAACCCAGCCTCCCCTTCATTCAAGTGGTCCCAAGTCTATAAAGTAGCTCAAGTGTGGAAATTGATTGAAGGGCAATGACTCTCTATTTTCAGGACCCAGGTTATGTCTTTGTTTGCCTTACCTAGAAATTTTCTCCTTATACAGCTCAAGGAGGAAATTTAGTAGGCTTCTTATCTATTTCACTTCTAGGAATGTCACGATCAACTAGCCAGTGCCATAGGTCTGTGAGAGTCAGACTATTCAGACTGCTGCTTTGACTCTGCTATTCACTACGGTAGCTATGCCTACCTTGCCTTTGGTGTTGAGTGCTGCCACTTGGCCCCTGCCACCCCAAGATCCAATTACTCCCACCATATTTAGGTTTCCCAGTTCAGTGACTGTAATGCCCACTGTAAGGTCTGGCCTACAGAGAAGAGTGATCACAGATTCCAAGGATTCTGGGGCTCCCTTTACAAATTTCTCACAGTAGTGTTGAAAGATCTGTCTTCTGGGGACTACCCTGGTGGTCCAGTGGTTGAGAATCTGCCTTGCAATGCAAGAGACACAGGTTCAATCCCTGGTTGAGGAACTAAGATCCACATGCCACAGAGCAACTAAGCCCACACTCCACAACTCCTGAGCCTGTGGGCTGCAACTGGAGATTTCAAGGGCCACAATGGAGGATTTTAATATTTTTAAAAATGTATGTCTTCTGGATCCTCCCACTATGGATAAGTCTTAAATGACAAATTCAGTCTAATATTCCAGTTTCCTTATGCTTTTGAATCCCTTTTTCTACATTAAACTAAGGCATAACTGGTTACTCTAATTTGCTCACTGTGGGTCATCTTTTGGTCCATATTTTAGACAACCTACCAAAGAATTTGTTACAATTCTTTCTAATTCCCGTTGCTACAATATTAAATGCAGACTCTCTGCTTAGTGTGGCCCTGTGAATAAATTTGGCCTGATCCAACTTTAGATTCCTTCCACCATTATCCCACGCCATTGGTATATGTAGTTCCTAGCTTTCTGTCTGCCTAAATCAAAAAATTCAAGTAGTTCTTCTGGAGTATAACACACTTCCTCATGAGTCCACTTGTTATCTCATCTTCAGGGGTCTGCTGGGACTTGAGTTTAGTTACAGGTCCAGAAGTAAAGAGAGTGACAGTGAGTCTTGAGGAGAATCAACCTTGTCTTACATGGTGAGTACCTCAGGAGCAATCATTACAGTTTCCTCAGGCAATGTAGGATTAGCCCCCTCAGATGGGTATAAGAAGACCAATACCACTGTGTGTGAGAAGCCACTTCTGCTGGGGGTGGGGAGGTCTCCTCACTGGCAAAGACTCATCAGAGTAAGGGCTCAACATCCTTACCATCATCAGGTTTTCCCACATATCCCCATCCCATCTTAAAGGACCCCATTCTCTCCCAATCAATGCCCCACTTTAACAACAATACTCTGCAAAGCTGGGAATTCAACTTGAGTTGTAATTCAGCTGGTCACAGAATGAAATTCTGGATTTGATTTTCAGCAGTCTCAACCCAGCTTCTCTGAGACGTAAGGGTCTCCTTTAGGGTACACACAGAAGCCTTCAGTCTTACATGTAGTGACTGAACTGAAAACTTTAATCTCTGAGCTCATCCTTTTCTTTCCACGCTGTCCAGTAGCAGGAGCAATCAGGCATTTTCATTATATTTGTTAGTTTTCTTGAAATGCTTGCCATGTGTAAAATAGACAACTAGTGGGGAAACTGCTGTGTAGTATAGGGAACTCAGCTTGGTGCTCTGTGGTGCATCCCGCCCTCTTAAGGTGGGATGGGGGAGGTGGGAAGGAGGTCCAAGAGGGAAGGGATATATGTATACAGATGGTTAATTTACTTTGTTGTACAGCAGAAACTAATAAAACATTGTAAAGCAATTACACTGCAGTAATAAAAAATTTTAACTAATAATAAAAAATGTTTGAGGTATCATATACACAGTCAACCAGTTTCTTCTTTCTCTTTTTTTTCAGTCAGGCTGTGTATATGGGATCTTATTATTGTATGTGTGCTCAGTCATGTCTGACTCTTTGAGACCCCATGGACTGTAGTCCATCTGACTCCTCTGCCCATGGGATTCTCCAGGCAAGAATCCTGGAGTGAGTTGCCATTTTCTCCTCCAGGGGATCTTCCCGGTCCAGGGATCCCATCCATGTTTCCTGTATCTCCTGCATTGGCAGGTGGATTCTTTACCACTGTACCACCTGGGAAGTCCTATGGCATACAGGATCCAAGTTCCCCAATCAGGGATCCATCCTGCACCCCCTGGAGTGGAAGTGCAGAGTCTTAGCCACTGGGACCACCAGGGAGGTCCTGCTCCTTGGTTCTTGTAAGTAGTTGATTAGGAGTATCTAATGTAGATATTTTGCATATGTCTATTGACAGCTGACATCACAAATTGCCAGTGCTCACTTTCCTATTAGTAATATAGAGTCATTCTGCTAAGTCACTTCAGTCGTGTCCGACTCTGTGCGACCCCATAGACGGCAGCCCACCAGGCTCCCCCGTCCCTGGGATTCTCCAGGCAAGAACACTGGAGTGGGTTGCCATTTCCTTCTCCAATGCAGGAAAGTGAAAAGTGAAAGGGAAGTTGCTCAGTCATGTCCGACTCTTGGCAACCGCATGGACTGTAGCCTACCAGGCTCCTCTGTCCATGGGATTTTCCAGACAAGTGTACTGGAGTGGGGTGCCATTGCCTTCTCCAATAGAGTCATTAGCATCTATCAGTCTAATCAGATTAAAGAGTCAGTTTCAGAAACCCCAGAACCAATTCAGAACTCATCCTTAACTTTCTTTCTTACTTTTTTTTTTTTTGCTATGCTGTGCAGCTTGCAGGATCTCAGTTCCCCAATCAGGGACTGAATTAGGGCCATGGCAGTGATCACCTGGAGTCCTAACCATTAGGCCACAGGAGAACTCCTTCATCCTTATGTATGAGATTTATTATAAGATGTATTAAAATAATTCAGTACCAGTAATTTATTTGTTGATTTATTATAAATAAATCAATAAATAATTGGCGCATGCAATTGTAGAGGTTATCCCACAATCTGCTTTCTGCAAACTGGAGACCCAGTCCAATGGTGTAGTTTGTTTCCAAATTCAAAGTCCTGAGAACCAGGAGAACAAATGGTATAAGATCCAGTCCAAGTCTGAAGGCCTGAGAACCAAGAGCGCCACTGGTGTGAGTTCTAGTCCATGTGCAGGGGAAGGCTGATATCCCATCCAGAAAATAGAGCAAATTCTACCTTATCCAGTGTGCGTGTGTGTGTGTGTGTGTGTGTGTGTGTGAGAGAGAGAGAGAGAGAGAGAGAAAGAGCTCAGTTGTGTCCAACTCTTTGCAACCCCAAGGACTGTAAGCTGCCAAGCTCCTATGCCCATTGGATTTCTAGGCAAGAATACTGGAGTGCCATTTCCTTTTCTAGGGGATCTTTTGACCCAGGGATCAAATGCAGATATCTTCTTTACCATCTGAGCCACCGGGAAAGCCCCTATCTTACCCTACCTTTGTTTTACTCAGGCCTCTAGTGGATTGGATGAGGCCTGCTCTCGCTGAGGAGGGCAATCTCCTTTACTCAGTCTACTGATACAAATATTAATCTCATCCAGAAACACCTCACAGATACACCCAGAATAATGCTTAATCAAATATCTGGATACCCTATGTCCCAGTCAAACTGACACATAAACTTAACCAGACACAAATCAACAAATTGGATTTCATCAAAATTACAATCTTTTGTTCTTCAAAATACACTGTAGGGCTTCCATGGTGACCCAGTGGTTGAGAATCCATCTGCCAAAGGAAGGAACCTGGGTTCAATCCCTGATCCGGGAAGATTCCACATGCCATGGGGCAACTAAGCCTGCAGACCTCAACTACTGAGCCTGTGCTCTGGAGCCCACGAACCTCACCTACTGAGCCTATGTGCCACACTACTGAAGCCCACGTGTTCTAGAGTGCCTGCCCCACAGGAGAAGCCCCCACAATAAGAAGCCTGAGCACCGCAACTAGAGAGTAACCCTCACTTCCCACAACTAGAGAAAGCCCTATGCAGCAACGGGGACCCAGCACAGCCCCAAAAATAATTTATTAAAATTTTAAGAAGACACTATAAATAAAAAAGGAAGGAAAGCCACAGACTGGGGAGCAGTATTTGCCAAACACATAGCTGAAGAAAGATTTGTATGTAAAGTATTGTAAATAATCCTCATAACTCAAGAAGACAAACAACCTAATATTTTTAATTGGCAAAAATTATGAACAGATAATTCACCAAGAAGACATGTAAATAACAAATGAACTCTTGAAAAGATGATGAACATCACTAGTCACTGGGGAAATCCAAATTAAAACCACGATAAGCTGCCACCACACACCTCTTAGAGCCAATGGAACTCTTATACACTCCTGGTGGGAATAAAAACTGATATATTCAATTTGTAAAACAATTTGGAAATTTCAAAAAATAAATCACATCTAACATATGATTCGGAGAAGGCAATGGCAACTCACTCCAGTACTTTCGCCTGGAAAATCCCATGGACGGAGGAGCCTGGTAGGCTGCAGTCCATGGCATCGCTAGAGTCGGACACGACTGAGCGACTTCATTGTCGCTTTTCACTTCCATGCATTGGAGAAGGAAATGGCAACCCACTCCAGTGTTCTTGCCTGGAGAATCCCAGGGACGGGGAAGTCTGGTGGGTTTCTGTCTATGGGGTCGCACAGAGTTGGACACGACTGAAGCGACTTAGCAGCAGCAGCAGTAGCAGCAACATATGATTCAGAAACTCCACTCCTAGGTATTTCCCAAAGAAAATGAAAGTATATGTTCACAGAAAGATGTGTACACAGACTGCAGTGTATCTAAATAATGGAATGCTGCTTAGCAATAAAAAAGAAAGAACTGCTGGTACATGCACCAGTATGGATGAATCTCAAAACAATTATGCTGAGTGAAAGAGGCTGGATTTTTTAAGAGAGTACATACTGTATGATTTTGTTGTACAGAATTCTAGAGAGTAAAGGCTCATCTATGGTAATAGAAAGCTGGCCAGAGGATAAACGGGAGTGAAACTTTTGGGGGTGATCTTTTCCTTGTTTGCTTTAAAAAATTTTTTTACTGCACTCCATGGCTTGTGCAATCTTAGTTCCTCGATCAGGGATGGAACCCAGTTCCAAGCAGTGGTCTTATCCCCTGGACTGCCAAGGATTCCCTGGGGGTGATCTTCATGTTTATTATCTTGTCTGTGGTGGTGGTTTCATGGGTGTATACATCTGTAAAAATTTATCAAGTTGTATCATTTAAATATGTATAGTTTATTTTATGTCAATTATACTTCAATAGGGCTATTTAAAATACAAACAAGAATATAAACTGATATAAAGTAAACATATTAATAAATCATAAAATATTCCAGATACAGACACAACTCTGCCTATCAGTTCTTCCCCCCTCCTTCTTACGCACACATTATAGAAGTTACTGTGTATCAATCATGTGCATTTTTATACTTTTATAACAAATGTAAATATCCAAAAACCATATATAAATTGTACATGATATCATTTAGCACATTTAAATTTTATGATTATAAACAGCATGTTTTTATGCAGTATTTTTTTTCAACTTGCTTTTTTCACTCAGCAAAAACATGTTTTTGAGACTTGTCCATCTTTGTAAGTGAAAGTGTTAGTCCCTCAGTCACGTCCGACTCTTTGTGATCCCATGGATAGTAGCCCAACAGGCTCCTCTGTCCATGGGATTCTCCAGGCAAGAATACTGGATTGGGTTGCCATTCCCTTCTCTAGAGGATCTTCCTGACCCAGGGAATGATCGTGGGTCTCCCGCATAGCGGGCAGTTCTTTACCATCTGAGCCACCTGGGAAGCACCCCCATCTTTGTAAATGTAAATGTTATTCATTCATTTTAACTGCCCTATGGTAGTCCATTTTCCCCTTGAGAGACAGTTTCCAGCAGTGTAGCCATGAACATAGAATACATGCCTCCTTGTGCACAAGAGTAAATATTTCTCTAGGGAAGATTCCTCCAACAGAAAATACTAGGTAATGGACTATATGTATCTTCAGCTTTATGAAATATTGTCAAATTGTTCTCCAAAGTAGTTATTCTTAACATTCCCACCAGCTATATTCTTACCAACACTTACTGCACTTCTCCAAGTTTTCATCTGGCAAATGGTATGAAATGGAATCTCATTATTTTAATTTTCACTTCCCTGATATTAGAGAGATTGAACATCTTTTTAAATGTTTAGCCTCCATTTGGGTTTTCCCCTTCTTATCCTTTACCCAGTCTATTTTTGTACTGTGGTGTTCATGCTTTTTAAAAAAACTAATCTCCATGGACTTCCTTCGTGACACCGTGGATAAGAATCTGCCTGCCAACGCAGGGGACATGGGTCCGAACCCTGGTGTGGGGTGATTCCACATGCTGCAGAGAAATTAAGCCTGAGCACCGCAACTTCTGAGTCAACGCCAGAGCCCACAGGTCATGATTACTGAAGCCCACATGCCCTAGAGCCTGTATTCTGCAACAGGAGAAGCCACCGCAGTAAGAAGATGTGAAGAAGAGTAACCCCTGCTCACCACAACTAGAGAAAGCCTGCATTCAGCAACAAAGAGCCAGTGCATTCAAAAATAAAATTTTAAAAATTAATTTCTAGGAGTTCTTTATATCTTCTCTATGCTAATCCTTTATGTGGAGTGCAAATATCTTCTAGTTTGTGATTTATCTCTTTACTTTGTTTATGTTATCTTTTGATATAGAGACTTTAAGTTTTTTCAGTCTTTTACTTTATGGGTATGCTTCTTAGTTTTCTTCAGGATTCATTCCCTGGGGTTTCCTCGGTGGCTCAGCAGTAAAGAATCCTCCTGCAATGCAGGAGACTCAGGTTCAATCCCTGGGTTGGGAAGATCCCCTGGAGGAGGGCATGGCAACACACTCCAGTATTCTTGCCTGGAGAATTCCATGGACTGAGGAGCTTGGGAGGCTATAGCCCATAGGGTTGCGAAGAGTCAGAAATGACTAAAGCGACTGAGCACATACCCAGGATTCAGTCACTATCACGTTGTCATAAAAATATTCTCTGATATTTTTTTCTGAAGTAAATCCCAGCTCTGTTACTTCAGTTCAGTTCAGTTGCTCAGTTCTGTCCGATTCTTTGCAACCCCATGGATTGCAGCACGCCAGGCTTCCCTGTCCATCACCAACTCCCAGAGCTTGCTCAAACTCACGTCCTTTGACTCAGTGATGGCATCCAACCGCCTCATCCTCTATTGTCCCCTTCTCCTGCCTTCAATCTTTCCCAGCATCAGGGTCTTTTCCAATGAGTACACACACAGGATTCATTCGCTATTGTGTTGTCATAAAAATATTCTCCTATATTTTTTTCTAAGGTAAATTCTAGCTCTGTTACTTACTAGCTATGTAATCTTGGGCAAGTTTCTTAATCTTTGTGAGACTCAGAGTTCTCATCTTTAAAATGAGGATGGTAATAATGTCTACTTTGTAGGGTTGTTCTTAGGATTATTCATCTGTATGAGGCAGGGACACAAAGAAACAGATGTTACTTTTAAATTAGGATGATACAAGATGGGTTTATTTACAGAGATATGGATAGGTAAAGGGGAACCATAAGAGGTAGTACAATATCCTGAGCGTAGTAATAGCAGTTACAATACTGAGGCCCAAAGGGAGGAATAGGGTAGGTGGTGGTTATTGAAAAGATAGTGATCTCAGATCTAGGCATAGGGTAAATCTGAAGTAATTTGGCAGGGAAGAGCCTGTGAAATTGATACTCTGATTTTGCTGTCCTTCCATCCTCCAAATGTCCCTCTTCCTTCTTCACAGGCTGAATCCAGAGGGCAAAGAAGTCCACTGATGTCCATACTAGACACTGAGAAAAAGGTGCAGAGTGGATCTGGAGAAGCAAATGAAAGATAATGACATACTGTCAACCAGAATTTATTGATTGCCAGCATGAGCCAACTGTTCTAGGCACTAAAGATAGAACGATAAACTCCATAACAAAGTCCCTAACTTTATGAGCTTACATCTTAATGGGAGCAGAAAAACAATAAATATGAGTAAATATAGTGTCAGGTAAGTGCTAGGAAAATATAAACCAAGATGAGGAGGATAGAGTGATGGGGTATGAGGTGTAGAGTTGTCAGAGGAGCATCTCTGAGGAGATGTCATTTGAGCCATGATTTGAAGAAAGTAAGGGAATGTGCATACCTGGTAGAAAAATGCAGGATCATGCTTGGAGTCTTAGGAAACATGAAGAGGTGGTGTTGTTGGAAAATAATGAGTGATTAGAAAGGAGAAGGTGGTGATGATTGGTGGCACCCTGGATATATTTTGAAAGTAGAAGATTTTTTGCCTCTACAGGATTTGTAAAGATTTAGGATGTTAAGAAAGACAGACATCAAGGATGACTCTAAAGAATTTGACTTTAAAATAATTGGAAGGAGTGACATCAGCAAAAATGGTGGAATAAGAATCTCCAAAAATCTACTCTTCCATAAAAGCAATGCGAACACTGGCATAATTGTCAGGATCCACTTTTCTTAAAACTTTGGAAATTAACCAAAAGTTTGCAACAATGAAGGGAGAGTTTATGCAAAAAAAAAAAAGAATGAATCTCAGTAAGAACAGTGAATTATGTGACATTTTAATTTGTCCTATTCCCACCTTCACCTTCTCCAAGCTCCATGATAACCTTGAAAACCAAAATCCTGCAACCATGGTAAAACCCAGCAGCCTCATAGCCTCGTGGAAGGGGCAGAATGGGGCTGGAGCGCCTTCAAAGCCTCATCCTCAGAGAACTGTCATTATTTGAACTGCTTGGTGGTTCTCTGGAAGATCCACTCAAAGCTGTCTTTATTTGATCTGACTCAGAGCTTTCCTCATGCAAACAGCCTATTTCCTGGAGGCATATGTTTAAAATAATAAGAGGCAATTTTTCAACATTACAGCTGCCTGTAGTGGTGGACAGCAGTTGAGGTAAAAAAAAATAAAAATAAATAAATAATAGGCTACCAAAAAATTTAAAAGGAAAATCTGAGGATTATAATATCTGCTAGGGCTTGGAATGTTCTGACATCTTCCTAGGAGTCTAGGAGGCCATGCACACTCATAAATTTGGGTGCATGGTCAGGAAAGACCTTAGAAGCTCTTAAACTCTCACCACTGACTAAACTTAAGGCTCTGTACAAGCAGGAAGTGAAGCTTAAGGTAAGAGTTGTGAACTGCCTGGCTGAATGTTGAAGACAAACCCCAATATGAATTCAGAGTCCCTTAGCAAAGACATGTTGGTTCCAGGCATTTAAGAAAATCTCTGTCAGTTAGTTACTTGACTGCAAGGCTAACTCTGCAGAGGCTTCAGAGGATACACATGACAAAGAATACAGAATTCACAGAATTATTTCAGAAAATCCTGTAAGATAAACAACTACCAACACCAAGCAGCGTCAAAACAAGCCTTGGGGGAGGGGAAGAATCTGATTTTTATTGTTGCCACATTATATTATTTTAAATGTCCCGTTTTCAACATAAAATTATGAGATATTCAAAGAAACAAGAAAATACAGATTATACAAATTAAAAAAATGTAGCCAATAGAAACTGTCTCTGAGAAAGATCAGATAATGAACTTATGAGACAAGGACTTTCAAACAACCATTTTAAATATATTCAAAAAACAGATAAAGAACATGTGATACACACATACACACACACACAATGGAATACTATCTAGTCTTTAAAAAGATGAAATCTGCCAAATGCAACAATATGAATGAAACTTGGAACAACAAACTGGTTCCAAATAGGAAAAGGAGTACGTCAAGGCTGTATATTGTCACCCTGCTTATTTAACTTATATGCAGAGTACATCATGAGAAATGCTGGGCTGGAAGAAGCACAAGCTGGAATCAAGATTGTCGGGAGAAATATCAATAACCTCAGATATGCAGATGACACCACCCTTATGGCAGAAAGTGAAGAGGAACTAAAAAGCCCCTTGATGAAAGTGAAAGTGGAGAGTGAAAAAGTTGGCTTAAAGCTCAACATTCAGAAAACAAAGATCATGGCATCTGGTCCCATCACTTCATGAGAAATAGATGGGGAAACAGTGGAAACAGTGTCAGACTTTATTTTTGGGGGCTCCAAAATCACTGCAGATGGTGACTGCAGCCATGAAATTAAAAGATGCTTACTCCTTGGAAGAAAAGTTATGACCAACCTAGAATGCATGTTGAAAAGCAGAGACATTACTTTGCCAACAAAGGTCCATCTAGTCAAAGCTATGGTTTTTCCTGTGGTCATGTATGGATGTGAGAGTTGGACTGTGAAGAAAGCTGAGTGTGGAAAAATTGATGCTTTTGAACTGTGGTGTTGGAGAAGACTCTTGAGAGTCCCTTGGACTGCAAGGAGATTCAACCAGTCCATTCTGAAGGAGATCAGCCCTGGGATTTCTTTGGAAGGAATGATGCTAAAGCTGAAACTCCAATACTTTGGCCACTTCATGCTAAGAGTTGACTGATTGGAAAAGACTCTGATGCTGGGAGGGATTGGGGGCAGGAGGAGAAGGGGACGACAGTGGATGAGATAGCTGGATGGCATCACTGACTCGATGGACGTGAGTCTGGATGAACTCCGGGAGTTGGTGATGGACAGGGAGCTGCGATCATGCTGCGATTCACGGGGTCACAAAGAGTCGGACACGACTGAGTGACTGAACTGAACTGAACTGTGGGTATTATGCTGAGTAAAATAAGACAGATGGAGAAAGACAAATACCATATGATTTCACTCATATGTGGAATATTATACGTATATATATGAATAAACCAAACGAAAACAAACACATTGATGTAGAAAGAACAGAGATGGGGGTGCTGGGGGACAGAGAGCAAAATGGGTAAAGGGGGTCAACTCTATGGTGACAGTTGGAAACTATACTTTTGGTGTGAGCACACTGTCGTGTGCAAGGAAGTCAAAATATAATGTTGTACACATGAAACTTATATAAAGTTATAAACCAATGTTACCTCAATTAAAAATAAAGAAAATACATTCAAAGAGCTCAAATAAACCATGTCTACAGAAATAAATGAAAGAGAATGTCTAACCAAATAGAGAATATCAGTAAAAACACAGAAATAATTTTTTAAAGAAGCAAATAGAAATTCTGGTGTTTAAAAATGCAATAACAAAAATAAAAACATTCCCGAGAAGGACTCAACAGCAGATTTGAGCAAACAGAAGAGAGAACAGTGCATTTGAAGGCAGGTCAATTGGAATGATCAAGTCTGAGGAACAAGCAAAAACAATGAAGAGAAATGACCTGAGATATGCCATCAATTCTACTGCAGGATGAGAGAAGAAAAAAATTACAGAAAAATATTTGAAGAAATAATGACCAAAAATTTCTCATATTTGATGACAAAACTTAATGTACATATCCAAAAAATTCCACAGATTCCAAGTAGGAAAAATTCAAACAGATCCTTATGTACCCACATCATTACCACACTGTCAAAAAGCAAAGATTGAATCTTGAAAGCAGCAAGAGAAGAGTGACTCACCACATACGTGGAATTCTCAATACAATTTCTCATCAGAAACCATGGAGGCTAGAGGCAGTAGGGCGACATACTCAAAGTACTGGAAGAAAAAGATTGTCAAACAAAAATCTTATATTCAGCAAAGCTTTCCTTCAAAAATGAATAAGAAATTAAGACATATCCAAATAAACAAAAATGAGACGAATTCATCACTAGCAAGCTTGCCCTATAAGAAATACTAAAGGGAATTCTTTAGGCTGAAGTGAAATGTCACTAGACAGTAACTCTAAGTCACGTGAAAAAATTAAAAGTAGCAATAAAGGTAACTATTGCTACTTTTACTATTTACCTAAAGATGCACCCCACTCCAGTACTCTTGCCTGGAAAATCCCATGGATGGAGGAGCCTGGTAGGCTGCAGTCCATGGGGTCGCTAAGAGTTGGACATGACTGAGCGACTTCACTTTCACTTTTCACTTTCATGCATTGGAGAAGGAAATGGCACCCCACTCCAGTGTTCTTGCCTGGAGAATCCCAGGGATGGAGGAGCCTGATGGTCTGCCATCTATGGGGTCGCATGGAGTCGGACACGACTGAAGTGACTTAGCAGCAGCAGCAGGTAAATATAAAAGATGGTATAAACATAACTTTTGTTTGTAACACTGTCTCTCCCATAGTATTTAAAAGATAATTATATAAAACAATAATCATGAATCTATATTAATAATCATACTGATGCTGGCAGTGAAAAGCTAGAAGGACCTCAGTTCTTGTCTTCTTTGAAGAAAGAATTCAGCAAAGAGACCAAGCTTGTGAAAAAGATAAAAGTGTTTATTAGAAGCATAGTGTGTGTGGAAGAACACATGGGCAGACTTGGAGTCAGTTATCCACCATAAGGGCAGCTTAGATTGCTTATAGGGGGCAGTTTTCCGGGTTGTTTCCAGCCAATCATTTCCATATTTGGTCCTGGTGTGCATGCTAATCTCTCAGCTAAGATGGATTCCAGTAGCATCTTCTCCCTCCTTTAGTCCTTCCCCTAGACTGAGGGTCTTCTCTGAGCATGTGTTGGGCTGGAAAATCCACAAGAATGCACCCAATCAGGACCCAATGCTCCCACTCTTACACTATCTTGAAGCATCAGCAGGAGACCAGCTATAGCGGTTCAGCCTGGGGAAACTAGTTGCAGCTGTTTGGCCTATCTGTCCCCTACCTCAGTACAATGTGGAGAGATATAATTTGTATGACAATAACAGCACAAATAGAGAATATCAATGAAAATATATATGATTACAACAACAAAAGGAGAAAGGAAATAAGAGCAAAGCTATATAAGAGCAAAGATTTTGTTTGCTATTGAAATTAGGTTGGTACCCATCCAAACTTGATAGTTATAAACAAATAACCCAATTAAAAAATGGGTAAAGGACTTGAATAAACATTTCTTTCAAGAAGATGTATAAATGGCTAATAAGCACATGAAGCAATGTTTAGCATTATTGGCCATTAGGGAAATGTAAATCAAAATTACAATAAAATACCATTTCACATCCACTAGGACTTGAAAAGGTCAGTTTTCATTTCAATTCCAAAGAAAGGCAATGCAAAAGAATGCTCAAACTACTGCACAATTGCATTCATCTCACATGGTAGTAATGCTCAAAATTCTCCAAGCCAGGCTTCAGCAATATGTGAACCGTGAACTCCCTGATGTTCAAGCTGGTTTTAGAAAAGGCAGAGGAACCAGAGATCAAATTGCCAACATCCGCTGGATCATCGAAAAAGCAAGAGAGTTCCAGAAAAACATCTATTTCTGCTTTATTGACTATGCCAAAGCCTTTGACTGTGTGGATCACAAGAAACTGTGGAAAATTCTGAAAGAGATGGGAGTACCAGACCACCTAACCTGCCTCTTGAGAAATCTGTATGCAGGTCAGGAAGCAACAGTTAGAACTGGACATGGAACAACAGACTGGTTCCAAATAGGAAAAGGAGTACATCAAGGCTGTATAGTGTCACCCTGCTTATTTAACTTCTATGCAGAGTACATCATGAGAAACGCTGGACTGGAAGAAACACAAGCTGGAATCAAGATTGTCGGGAGAAATATCAATAACCTCAGATATGCAGATGACACCACCCTTATGGCAGAAAGTGAAGAGGAGCTAAAAAGCCCCTTGATGAAAGTGAAAGAGGAGAGCGAAAAAGTTGGCTTAAAGCTCAACATTCAGAAAACGAAGATCATGGCATCCGGTCCCATCACTTCATGAGAAATAGATGGGGAAACAGTGGAAACAGTGTCAGACTTTATTTTTGGGGGCTCCAAAATCACTGCAGATAGTGACTGCAGCCATGAAATTAAAAGACGCTTACTCCTTGGAAGAAAAGTTATGACCAACCTAGATAGCATATTCAAAAGCAGAGACATTACTTTGCCGACTAAGGTCCATCTAGTCAAGGCTATGGTTTTTCCTGTGGTCATGTATGGATGTGAGAGTTGGACTGTGAAGAAGGCTGAGCGCCGAAGAATTGATGCTTTTGAACTGTGGTGTTGGAGAAGACTCTTGAGAGTCCCTTGGACTGCAAGGAGATCCAACCAGTCCATTCTGAAGGAGATCAAGCCTGGGATTTCTTTGGAAGGAATGATGCTAAAGCTGAAACTTCAGTACTTTGGCCACCTCAGGCAAAGAGTTGACTGATTGGAAAAGACTCTGATGCTGGGAGGGATTGGGGGCAGGAGGAGAAGGGGACGACAGAGGATGAGATGGCTGAATGGCATCACCGACTTGATGGACGTGAGTCTGAGTGAACTCCAGGAGTTGGTGATAGACAGGGAGGCCTGGCGTGCTGTGATTCATGGGGTCGCAAAGAGTCGGACACAACTGAGCGACTGAACTGAACTGAGGATGACTAGAATCAGAAAGATGAGTAAGAAAGTGTTGGTGTTAGGATGTGGAGAAATTGGGATCTTCATATAGTGCTGGTAAAAGTAAAATGTTGCAATTGGTATAGCAGTTTCTCAAAAAGTTAAACATAGATATAGATATGACCCAGTAAGTCCATTCCTTGGTATATATAAAGAGAATTGAAAACAATGTCCCTGTAAAAACCTGTAAATGGAAAAAAAAAAAAAAACTTGTAAATGGATGTTCAAAATCATATTATCATAATAGCCCCAAAGTGGGAGCAAACCAAACATCCATCAGCTGATAAATAGATAAACAAAAATTGGTATATTGGGGACTTTCCTGGTGGTCCAGCAGTTGAGACTTTGCCTTCCAATGCAGGGCGTGTGGGTTAGACCTCTGGTCAGGAAGCTAAGATCCCACATGCTTCTCATCTCAAAAAACAAAACATGAAACAGAGACAATATTGTAACAAATTCAATAAAGGGTTTTTTTAATGGTCCAAGTGAAAAAAAATCTAAAAATATTGGTATATTCATTCAATAGAATATTACTCAGCCATGAAAGATATAAAGTACTGATTGATACACATTACAACAAGAATGAACCTTGAAAACAGTATGGTAAGTGAAAGAAGTCACAAAAGGCCACACATTATATTATTCCATTTATATAAAATGTCTGTAATAGGCAGATCCACAAAGACAGAAAGTAGGTAGTAGAGTTGTGGTTGCCAGGGTCTGATGGAGGTGATGGGGCGTGACTGCTAGTGAGAATAGGGTTTCTTTGGGGAGTGATGAAAATGGTCTAGAATTAGATATTGGTGATAGCTACATAATTTTGTGAATATACTAAAAATTACTGAATTGTACACTTTATTTTTGAAATATAGTTGATATATATGTACACTTTAAAAAGATGAATTTGGGGAGTTCCCTGGTGGTCTAGTGATTAAGACTCAGTGCTTTCACTGCCATGGCCTGTGTTCAATCTCTGGTGAGGAAATTGAGATCTCACAAGTTGCACGGTACACCCCAAAAAAAAAAGATGAATTTTATGGTATATGAATTTTATCAAATAAAAAAATACAACTGGAATGGTAACTTTTACTAAGACAGGGAAGATTAGGGAAGAGGCCCATGTGGGAGAGAAAGGAAGACTTTGTTTGGCACATGATAAGTTTGAAATACCAAACTTAGACATCCAAGTCAATCTGTTAAGTGCTGCTGCTGCTGCTAAGTCGCTTCAGTCGTGTCCGACTCTGCGACCCCGTAGACGGCTGCCCACTAGGCTCCCCCGTCCCTGGGATTCTCCAGGCAAGAACACTGGAGTGGGTTGCCATTTCCTTCTCCAATGCATGAAAGTGAAAAATGAAAGTGAAGTCGCTCAGTCATGTCTGACTCTTAGCGACCCCATGGACTGCAGCTCACCAGGCTTCTCTGTCCATGGGATTTTCCAGGCAAGAGTACTGGAGTGGGGTGCCATTGCCTTCTCCGAATCTGTTAAGTAGGCAGTTGGAAATATTAGTCTGCAATTCAGGGGAGATGTATGGATTGGAGATATACATTTGGAGAAAAATGAATACATGTAATACACATAGAATGGTGCCTGGAACATAGTAAGATCTATAAACATTAGCTAATATATTATTTTGTATGTGTAGAGTAGTAATCAGTTGGCCTAGCATAACTTGTGGAATCCCTTCTCTGATTGGTAATGCCAGCTCTGTTATACACAAATCTTCCATATACATTGAGGGTCTGTTTCTATCACTGCATTCAAGTAGGAATTGTTTTAGGAGAGAGTAGATTGAAAGCCAGAGCTTCCCTGGTGGCTCAGTAGTAAAGAATCCACCTGCCAATGGAAATGCAGGTTCAATCCCTAGCTCAGGAAGATCCCCTGGAGAAGGAAATGGCAATCTACTCCAGTATTCTTGCCTAGGAAATCCCATTGACAGAGAAGCCTGGTGGACTATATAGTCCATGGGAGTTGCAAAAGACTTGGACATAACTTAGTGACTAAACAACAACAGATTGGAGCCAAGACTACTCTCAACTTTTCTCACTTCACACGAACACAAGTGACTGTACATTTCTGTTTCACCTTTGTTTGTTCAGTTGCTAAGTCATGTCTGACTCTTTGTGATCCCATGGACTGCAGCACACCAGGCTTCCCTGCCTTCCATTATTTACTAGAGTTTGCCCAAATTCATGTCCACTGAGTTGGTGAAGCCACCCAACCATTTCATCCTCTGTTACCCCCTTCTCCTCCTGCCTTCAATCTTTCCCAGTGTCAAGGTCTTTTCCAATGAGTCAGCTCTTCACATCAGGTGGCCACAATATTGGAGCTTCAGCATCAGTTCTTCCAATGAATATTCAGGGTTTATTTCCTTTAGAATTGACTGGTTTGATCTCTTTGCAGTCTAAGGGACTCTCAAGAGTCTTCCCTAGCAGCACAATTAGAAAGCATCAAATTTTCAGCCTTCTTTATGGTTCAACTCTCACATCCATACATGACTGCTGGAAAAACCATAGCTTTGACTATACGGACCTTTGTCAACAAGGTGATGTCTCTGCTTTTTAATACGCTATCTAGGTTTGTCATAACTTTTCTTTCAAGGAGGAAGCATTTTTTAATTTCACGACTGTAGTCATCATCCACAGTGATTTCAGAGCCTAAGAAAATAAAATCTGCCGCTGTTCCCATTTTTTCCCCATCTATTTGCCATGAAGTGATGGGATTGGATGCCATGATCTTAGTTTTCTGAATGTTCAGTTTTAAGCCAGCTTTTTCACTCTCCTCTTTCACCTTCATCAAGAGGCTCTTTAGTTCCTCTTCGCTTTCTCCATTAGAGTGGTATCACCTGCATATCTGAGGTTACTGATATTTCTCCTGGCAATCTTGATTTCAACTTGTGATTCATTCAACCTGGCATTTCAGCATGATGTACACCACATAGATGTTAAATAAGCCAGGTGATAATATACAGCCCTGATGTACTTCTGTCCCAGTTTTGAACCAATCCATTGTTCCATGTCCAGTTCTAACTATTGCTTCCTGACCTGCCTACAGGTTTCTCAGGAGGAAGGTCAGGTGGTCTGGTATTCCCATCTCTTTAAGAATTTTCCACAGTTTGTTGTGATCCACATAGTTAAAGGTTATATACCTCGTCTTTTTTTTTAAGTGCGCTCTTTTGTAATAATCTAATTCTCTAGTATGAGAATACTTTGGATCTCCATTACTACAGGCACCTGTAAGCATTCCTTCTTTTTCTTTTTTTCCCCTTACACTCTGCAGTCGAACACGTGTGACCAGCGCCTAGGGAACTCGCTCAGCCTCCCTCCCTAGCCCTGCCCACCGAAAGTCCCGCCCCTTCTTTTTCCGGAGCCCAGCCCCTCGGCTTCTTTCCGACCTGGCTCGGCGGATCTCGCCCTTCCTCCAATCCCTCTCTACATCTCGCGAGAAGTGAGAGCGCCTGGCCGGACGAGAGAAAAGTATCTGCTCCGCTGAGGGGGGAAAGAAGGAGCTGGAGATAGATTGTGGGACCGATCGCGGGCGGGCGGGAGGCGACGGAGCTACCAGAGGGTGAGTCCTGTTAACATTAACTAGTCCATGACCTGACGGGCGTCTCCCCGTCAACTCTGATCAATCCCAGCGTCCCAGACCGGGGTCTCCCCTCCCAGTATGTGTTGGACGGGGGCGCTGAGGCGGTGGCCGGGCCCTGTCTGAGGAAGAGGGTGGGGCATGGACTAAGGCCGACCAATAAGAGAGAAGGAAGCTACGATTGGCGGCGACGAGCACTAATGGGAGGTCATCTTTACCTTGCGGAGTGACGCCCCTCTTCTCTCCCTCCTCCCGCCTCCTTCCTTTGGGGGGGGGAAGGCGGGGCCAGAGGCCTGAAGTGTGGGGAGAACTTGGGGTAAGTAGCCCCGGGGGGCACAGGGCGTGGCAAGGAGAGGGGAGTTGAATCCTGAGGGAATGGAAGTCTGGTGGAGCCTGGAATGGGGTGGAATGGGAGAAAGGGGAAGGGTACTAAACTGGTTGAAGACACTGGACTTCTCCAAAGAGTGGGGTTAGAGACTTGGCATTGGAAGAGTTAGGGGTAATGGGCAGGAGGTAGGGTTGAGTAGGTGAAAACATAGCATTTGGTTTTGCTGGGAAGATAGGAATAAGTGGAAGTGAGAGCGTGGCATTTCGATTGAATTATTAGAAAAACTATCAGGGACAAGATATCAGAGGAAAAGTATGGGTATGAAGAAAATTAAGTGAATGAGTTTAGGAAGATTTAATAGGGGTGGGTGTAGTGGCCAAAAGGCATCACTTTGGGTAGGGTATGGGGGAATCCAGAGGGGTAGGAGAGGTATTTGGCTGGGAGACTGCTGATAATGGACAGGTGTTTAGCTTAGGTATCAGAAGAAGTCTGAGAAGTGATTTTAGAGCTTTTGGTGAATATGGCATCCAGTCTGGTAACCAGCCTTCAAGAAAGCTAGGATAGTGGTAAAGAGAAAAATAGAACACTTTCATCACTTCTACTCTGATTGCCTTTCTCCGTCTCTTCCTCTTCCCGACTTCATCTGTTCCTCAGCTCAGGGATGGGGGTTTGGGACTTCGGTGGCCAAGTCAAAGCCCCATCGGGAGTTATATGTTGCTCTGAATTGCTTGTTATGTTCTCTGACTGGGGTGTTTACTGCCCAGGGCACCTCCTACCCAGATTCCCGCGTTGCTACTTTCCTGACTCTAAAGTTTGTTTTCTACTTACCAGAGGGTGTTTTAGTACCTCTGAGGGTTGTGTCATAGTAAGTGTAGTTTTGTGGGGGTACGCAGAGTTTTCTCCACAATCTCACTTGATTCCTATGTTTAAAAACTTTGCCGTAGTGTAAGTAATTCTTGCAGAGACATCGGTCTTTATAGGTATTCTAAGCACAGAAAAATGTACTATACTGACGTTTGCTTTGTTAATTGTTTCTTTCCCACTTGAGTTGCTAAATGGATGGTTGCAGTTAGTTTTAGCTAGCTTATGTTTTTTTTTTTTTTTAAGTGGTGTAAATAAAATGGACACGTATTTCAGGAAAGTGAAAAATTTTCAGTTTCTTCTTTTGTGTCCAGATCAGAAAGCTAAAGATATGTCATAATATCTTGGGGGCAAGGGTTGGGGAAATCAAACACAATTTGTACTTAAACATGGAGGATATAAGGTAAGTGGAGACTATTGCGAAATGTAACATGTCAGTAATAAAAGAAGCTAAAGAAAAGTCTGGCAGTTATACTAAGTAGTCTTACCAGTTCTTAATTCTGTACAAAAAAGGGACGAGTCTTTGCCCTTTGTTTGATATTTGTTTATTATTTAATAAAGAGCTAGTACAGTCAATTAATAACTTCTTTGCTGTTGCATAGATTTGTCTTTTACATTGCTTTTCTTTTACTTTTGGAAGCAAAATGACATCTGAAATACTAGTAACGGTGTTATATGAAGAGAAACCAGAGTATGTTGCTTCGTATTAACCTTTGGTTTTCAGCAACCGTTTATCCTCCTGGCCAGGAACTTACCCCTACAGCACATTGAGACTAATTAATTACTGTCCTTATAGTATTAATTAATTAATTGGGTTCCAGTATTTCACATTCAGAGCATTGCTATTGGATATTCAGACATTTTCACAGTTTGCCTGGCAGTAGCACAAAGAAATATCCAATGAGAGGGCAAAGTTCCTTGTTTTATTCTTCCATTCTAGAATTTGTGATGGCTTTGACTTGAGCACTGTCTCATTAGTGTTACCACCTAGCAGAAGGCTAGAGAATAATAAACACTGCTCATCTTTAAACTTCTGGATCAAAGGGTACAACCTGTGATAGTTTCAATGTTGTAACTTTTAATCATTTTTGCTTACCATGGCTTTAAAATGTTGATAGATACCGTTGTATATCTCCGTTCTCTTCCCCGTCCCTTTCCTCTCCCTCTTTCTTCGCCTTTCCTTTCTCACTTCCAGTTCAAAATTAAATTTGTTTTTTCAACCAACTCTCAAACTGCTGCTTTAAGTCCCTGGCTCTGCCTGAACACAGCTGCTCTGAAATTCTCACAAGTTATTGTTTTGTACACGTCAAGAATGAGTTTTTCCTGGGCTGCAGTTGGAGGGAGTCAGTGATACAGCAGCCTCCTATCCATGTCTGAGAGGAGAAACCTTTTTGAAAGGAAGTTTTAGGTGGAGCAAATAGTATTGCCATATAAATGTCTAATAAAAACAGCTCTCTTTTTGAAACTAGTTGGCAGGCTGGCGTACAATTGTCCCTTATCCCATGATAAAGGTACATAAGTTAAGGTGCATATGTTGTCTCTTTGAGAAAAACAAATGCAGCATTGATTTAAAAAGAAAAACATTATTTCTTTTGTTGTTGGTTTCTCTGATTGTGGTACTGTGATTTTAGAGTTCATGGGAGAAAGTCTTCCATTTCTAGAAACATGACAAAATGATTTTTAATCTTCTCATTTTTGAATGTTGCCTTCCCCTAGCAGGCCTATTTTTAGGATCAAGTATATTCTTGAAATGTGGAAATACATCATTTTTGAATGTTTGGTGGATGATCTTTTAACTTCTGAATGCTGTAAGGAAGTGATCCCTACTTCATTGATACCCTGTTCCATTATTGGAGCTCTACTTTTAGAACATTCTTTACATTGTGGTGCTCTTTACTCCTGCCATCTGATGCTACAATAAATAAACCTAATTTCTTGTCAACATGGTAGCCCTTCAAATGTTTGATGACAGTTATGTCCTGTTAAAACTTCTCTCTTACTGGGGTAAATATCTCATATTCTTTCAACCATTCCTTAAGTTACATTTAATAAAGTTCAGCCTCCTTGTCAACCTGCTTGAGTTTTTAGAATTTCTTATTTAGATCTGAATATAACATTTGGTATAATCTGATCAATACAAAGTACAGGGGCAAGTAGAGCTTCTTTTTTCACTGCACTCAATAGTTCCTTTTAAAAAAAAACACACAACATTGATTTTATTTATTTATTTGGCTGTGTAGGGCCTTAGTTGTGTGAGCTCTTGGTTGCATCAAGTGGGATCTAGTTCCCTGACCAGGGATCACACCCAGGCCCCCTGCTTTGGGAGTGAGGAGTCTTAGCCACTGGACCACCAGGGAAGTCCCAATACCTCTGTTCTTAAAGCCTAAGATCCCATTAATTTATATAAGTAATTTTAAAATTTCAGTTGAGGAATTTGCATTTATCCCTATCTACGTTTTATGTTTGAAATAAACTGTAGCACTTGTGAAGAAAAAATGTACACATACATACACATATATATGTATATTGTTGTTTAGTTACTAAGTTGTGTCCAACTCTTTTGCAACCCACATGGACTGTAGCCCACCAGGCTTCTCTGTCCATGGGATTTCCCAGGCAAGAATACTGGAGTGGGTTGTCATTTCCTTCTCTAGAGAATCTTCTGACCTAGGAATCGAACCTGTTGTTTCTTACGTTGCAGGTGGGTTCTTTACCACCGAGGGAAGCCCATATATGTAAATACATATTTAAATTACAGTCTATTAGTGTGGTGGTCTAAATTTGTCTTGCTATGTTCTGTAGGTAAAATGGTGCTTATAAATGAGATAAAACATCAGAAGACATCTCTAGGGACTAAAGACTTTATGTTGGCAGCCAACAACTTTCTTGTGTGTTAATTTTAGCCTGATAGTTGAATTTATGTTTGAGCAATTTTAGCTGATAAATGCAATTTTAAAGCATCTTCCTCTTTTGGGGTTTTAATTTTTACTTTCATTTTTAGCAAATTGCAAATTCTGTATGGAAATGTTTGTGTGGAATAAAGTAGCACGCTGTTAGGGACAGAATACATTTTCTTCTGATACATTCTCATCCATCTAAGATTGTAATTATGAATTCTCCTAGAAAGCAGAAATATGGACTTGATGACCCCTCAAAGTCCTTTCCAGCCCCAAAATTCATAAGTAGAGGCTCAGATCAAGGAACTTACTATTGAAGAATCAAGAAGAAAAATAGAATGTAAAGAAAATGAAGTTGAAATGGTTCTACTGACCCAGTGGGAATGGATAAACAAAAAGCAAGGAACATAAATGACAAGAAATAATGATTCCTTTGAGCTGAAAGCAAAACAAAAGTCATCAACAACAAATATTTTGCATTGGGGTCATTTTATGTCTTAAAATATTTTATCATGACATTTTCTCTTCAGAATTTCCCTGGTGGACACTGTGTTGAAAGAATGTGGTTGGTTTTGTTTTTTTTTTTTTCCTTCTGTTAAATCATAGTATTTTGTTTCCTTTGGTTCTCTTGTTTGTTCTTTTGTTGAGAAACTTAAGGGAAAAAAAAAAATCTGAATAATATATTCACTGCCTGTATACAGTGAAGCAAATTTCAGTTCAGTTTTGAAAGTAACCATAAACTCCATGGCTTCCTTGGAGAGGAAGGATGAATGTTAAAATACTGCAGAGGTTTTATGAAAAGACAAATTTACTATTCAGTTTTTAAAACTTTTTAAGCAGACATCTAGGAAAGATTCCCAACTAAACCAAAGGTGAGCTACTACAGTAGTGTCATGATGGAAAACAAAACTCATTACAAACTCACAACTTTGTTAGCTTCTTCTCATCTTTTGGTGAATTTAATCCTAAATGTTTTCATGTATTTGAAACCTGACTGTGCAAAAAGTTTCTCTAATTCAGTACTGCATTTATCCTTAATAAATATCAATTTGTGAAAGTCTAACAAGAGCCAAGATTTAGCTTGAGAAGTTACTTTGTGAGTTTATGTCTTGGGCTTCCCTGGGAATAGTTTTGTTCTGCCATAGTCTCACCTCCTCACAAAACCCAACTTGTTTTCTTTGAGTGAAGTTATTTACTAATATCTTCTTATCTGGTATAGTGCTTCTTTCTGACCTAGCAGACAGAGATTTATGTTCTAAATTGGCCAGTTTTATTTGGGGCTTAAAATTTACCATGCAGGAGAAATATTACTTTTTTTCAGATTAAAAAATAGAGTATAACCATTCTTTTTGAAATAGGAATATGCCTGCCTTTATTATAAAAACAGGATGATTTATTGAATATAACACAATTGCTATAAATGATTTGTGTTGTCACCAAGTTTCTTGCCAATAATTTTTATTTAAGCTTTATCAAACTGAAATAAAACTAGGATTTAACATGATTTTTCTGGTCTTTCTGGTACTAATATATCTTTCATAGCACCATTTAAGTTTTGGTCAAGCAGTAGTTTGCTAATATTTTACATATCTATGTAAGGGACTTTTGAAAGTCATTGAACATTGCAATACCCTAGATAGGTAACTGTGTTGCCAGTATGTGGACAGTATTAGAAAATAGATTTTTTTCTTGAGAACTTTTGAGGGTCTCCATGATTATCATTGTGGGATATTATAGCTATTTCCTATCTGGGACCAAACTCATACTCGGGTTTAATATTAAAGTCTATCAGGTTTGTTGTTGTTTGCAGCCTATTTAAGTCCATGAAGATTTAAAATTTATCCTTAAAGATCAGTGTTGGCCCTTTGATTGCTATTGCTTTGTTGTTTCAGGGAACACACTTTATTTGAAAATGAGTAGGAAAAAACCAAAACACACCACCAGATTTTTGACAGTGTACCAGTTTCCAGGAATTTTTTTACTTCTAAAATCTTATTGAGGCCAAGCATAGATAGGTATAATGTTCTCTAGTTGTTAACTACGGAGAAGGCAATGATACCCCACTCCAGTACTCTTGCCTGGAAAATCCCATGGACGGAGGGCCTGGTGGGCTGCAGTCCATGGGGTCGCTAAGAGCCGGACACAACTGAACGACTTCACTTTCACTTTTCACTTTCATGCATTGGAGAAGGAAATGGCAGACCACTCCAGTACTCTTGCCTGGAGAATCCCAGGGACGGGGGAGCCTGATGGGCTGCCGTCTATGGGGTCGCACAGAGTCAGACGTGACTGAAGCGACTTAGCAGCAGCAGTTGTTACTAACTTCGCTCCCTGCTATCACTTTAGCAAGTTGCTGCTTCTTTGTTTTTGCTTTATTAACCTTCTGAGAATAGCTCAGAATAGTTCCTTGAATCCTCCAAAAGCCTGGAGAGGCTTTTAAAAAGTTCTAGTCTAGTTAATTGCCTGTATGAAGCTGCTTCCATACAGCTTCTAAGCTTTGACCATGTGTTGCCTAACTTATGATTCAGCCTAATTCTCACTCCCATCTGTTTTCAGTCATTTGCCACAAAACTATTTGGTCTATTTAAACTGGCTCCTTTCTTTGAAACCTGTCGCTGCATGTCTGAGCCTGAAATCCAGAAATTAATTTTAACCTACTCTTTGATCAGTTCAAGGCACTCTACTGTTTATTTCTCAAACTGTGGGTCTCAAACTGCTTTTGGTCTTAGTACCCACTCCTCTGTACTCTTAAAAATTATTGAGGACTCCAGAAAGCTTTTGCTTATCGTAATTGTATCTGCTTGTATTTACCATATTAGAAATTAAAATGGAGAAAAATTTAAAATACTTTATGTACTTATTTTAAAATAACAGTATAAATGTATCTATAGTTTTAAAAAGTTGGGGAGAAGAACATCAAATGTCTGGCTGATAGAAAACATCTGTATTCTCGTATCTGCTTCTGCATTCAATCTGTTAACAATATGTTGTTTGGTTGAAGTATCTGAAGAAAACCTGTGCTTACACAGATGTGTAATAGGAAAAGAAAAGATTCTTTTCAGATAACTGTTGATAATCTTTCTTCTTTGATACTACATCAAAATCTGAAAAGTGATAGCTTCTTAAAGGTAGGCTGTTGTGTAGAATCTGATACCACATCTGTGAACTTTTAACACCCAGTCTTATGTTGCGCCTTAAACAGGTCTTTTGCCCATGTATGTTGTGAATACCCATGAACCCTCTGAAAGGGTCTCAAGGACCTGTAAGGATCCCTGGAGCCCTTTTTGAGAACCACACTTGAAAAATACAGCTGTTTATCATGTAGGAGGAATATCCATCCATCTTAATGCTTCTCAAAGGGTGGGTTACTGACCACATGCATCTGAATTACGCAGGGTGTTTTTTAAAGTGTCGATTTTTGGACACCAAAGCCAAGAGAATCCAGGAGGCCTGGGGATCTGTATTTTTACAGTGTCTGCATGAATATGCTAAAGATTGAGAACTATGGAGATAGCTTAATCATATTTTAAGAAAATCTATTTTCTAAGTTTTAAGAAGTCAAATAAAAAAATTGGTACTTGAATAGTCCTAATATAAGTCCTTGTTATCAAGCACTCTGACATTTGTCATATTTGGGATATCTTAACCTTGTATTTTAATTAATAATAGTTATCATAATACCAGAAGCTTGCAAACTAAGGCCTCTTGGTAAATATGTTAGGCTTTGAAGTCATGAGGTCTCTGTTATAACTATAGCTCTGCCATTGCAGCACAAAAGTAGTTAGCCAGAGACAACATGCAGAGAATAAGCATGGCTGTGTTCTCATAAAACTGTTTATGGACACTAAAATTTGAATTTCATAAAATTTTCACGTCACAAAATTTTCTTCCTTTGTTTTTTTCCAGCCATTTAAAAGTGTAAAAAGCACTCATAGCTGTGGACCAGAAAAGACCGAGTGGCAGGCTGGGTTTGGCCTATGGGCTGGAGTTTGCCAGTCCTTGATGCATACTGTGACTGGTTTATGAGTTTAAAAGTTATTATGCTAAAACATACTTATTGTTAAAACCATAAGCATTATTTAATTTTCCTAGACAAAAATAATGCTCCAAGAAACTGTAGTCCCTCAAAGTCATGTTTCTGGACATTCATTTATATAAGAAACACTTGTGTGTAAACTTGGAAATGTGCTATTCAGTTGAAAGTAGTCATACAATATGCAAGTTACCATACAACTTTCAGGTATTACAGAAAGATACAGTGTCCATTTTTATATCTTCTTTGGGATGTGTGAGAACAGGTTACTAGGATTTAGTCCAACTTCAACTACTTGACTCATCTTTTGCCTATTTTTTTTTTTTTTAATTCTCGACCTCAGTTTTCCAATTTAAGTTTATAGAAGTATACTTGCTTTTTATGTAATCCTTTTGGGGCATTTGGTTTACCTGCTAATGAAATAATGTGTTAAACTGTTGTTATGCTAAATAATACAGTGGAAAATGAACCCAGATTTTATTAACAGAAATCTCCCTTCCTAAATAATCTATTGTCTAGTTAAACTTGAGTCTTCTGTGGTGTCTGGGGTTAACATACCTTCACTATAGTCTCATATGTTTATTGGAATCTTTTCCTTAAGTCAGTGTTGTAGGTGTAATTCGAGTCACAGCAACACAGTATCTACTGTATGGAGAATAAAATGTTGAGACTGCTGTGGTGGACCCCTTCAGTGTTTGTGCTCTTTGCTTAGCAGCAGCTAAATTATCTTAGAATCTGAAACTTAGTAACCAGAGTTATGTTCTCAGAAGAGCACTGTGTATAATTTTTTTCTTTTCAGTATCATAGGGACATAGAGCCTGTAGAGCTCTGTTTGGGTGTCTAAATGTTTTCGCTTGTTTGTAGCTCACTGAAAGACATTCAGTACCTTGATTTCAGCTCTGTTCCCTTTGTGATTAATGGTTGGGCCATTTCTAGGTGTTTTAATATAAGTACTACTTTTTATTGTTAGGCAGCATTCGTGGGTTTCTGAAAATAGATCCTTGAGGGTAACAAAGAAGGAATTATCTTGAAATGCTTGATTTACCCTGTGTATCAGTCTGAGTTTCTACCACATCTATTTCTATTGATATATGATGCTGTTAGTTTGTATTTTTAGAAAGCTTTTTTGGTAGTCCATTTTGAACTTATCAGTTGATTCTGTGGTTCTGTTGCTTTGTAGTGTACAGTGAACAACTTTGTTGATTTTTAAATACTATACTGTTAGTGATTTAGAATACTTTTTAGTCGTGCAAATCAGTATTCTTTTTATGATTATATTATTATTTGATTAATAGAAGCAATCTATGATCATTGTAGAGACTTTGGGAAACACTGCAGGTAGAAAGAAGAAAATACAATCATCTAGACTACTACTGTCCAGAGATAACCATTGTTAACATTTGATGTTATTTCCCTCATCTTGTTCTGTGCTTATTTTTTTGTTTGCTCTTTTATAGATTTGGAATTATGGTGCATGTGCAAGTTTGTATCCTACTTAATGTTTAGCATTTTCTCATGTTGTTAAATAGCTCTGAGAAATGTTATTATTAACAACTTATATATATTGTAAGACAGTGTTTCAATTAATATTTTCCCATCCTTTGTAAACATTTTATTTAATTCCTTTTCCTTTTTTTTTTGTCATAAATATGACTGTGGTGAACATTTTCATATATAGATTATCCATGTTTCTGGCTTTAGCCTCAGAATAAAGTCCCAAAAGAAGAATTAGTTGTTCAAAGGATATAAAACATTTTAAGACACTTAATATAAACATTGCCAGATTGCTTTCCAGAAAGACTGTCCAAATAATGTACTCCCCAAAGTCTCATGTTAAGGTTCCCTCTCTGCTGCATCCTTGATTAGCAAGCATTCTTTTATACTTGAAACTGTATCTTAAAATATGTGGTCTAGGTTTTATTTTCAAGGGTCAATTAACTTGATGAATACCTCTCTTCTCCCCATTTTTAACACTCTAACCAAAAACTGTAGAACTTCTTCTATGTTATTTGTATGATAAGAACGTAGAATTGATTGGGTGTAGTCACATAAAGTTCCTTAGGCACAAGGTAATTGTAAATATGTATTTAAGATAATGTCTTAAATATATATTGCTTTAACTACATAAATAATCTACATCGCAGTTGTCTTGTGAACCCAGCAGCTTTCTGCAAAACTTGGAAAGATAAGTGTAAAATGTCAGCAAAGTATACTTGAATATTGACTTCAGATTAAATTAATAAACATTTATTGAACATCAACTGTGTTAAGAAAGGAAAGGCTTCCAGAAGTTTTAAGCTGGATTCTATATTCTACCCCATTTTCCTTTTGGTCACAGATAACACAGCCATTTCCTTTTTATTCATGAAACTAAGTAGTCTGCTCCTTGTTACTAACACATTACCATTGCATTTCTTTTATAGCAATTATCTGCTATTAATGTGAAATTATTTTTGTGTTTGTTTCATCTTTGTAGACTCTTAAGTAAGCACTATGAGGGCAAGTATTTTGTCTGACTCATCGTTGAGTTTTGGAGCCTAGAGTGTGTGTTAGGCACTAAATAAAGGTGTTCAGTGAATTAATGAATTTTTTAATTTTTACTTTTTGATCCCAAAGATGAATCTAAGTTACTAGTTTCATACATCTCATTGTCAAATATTTTACCAAGACCTAACCATCTCTTTTGTGCTCATGTATACTCTGGAATTGCTAGCAAAATAATTTGATAAATGATCTTAAGGAATAGAAGAAATAAGAGATCTAATATGTACACTGATCAACCTATGACTAATTGAACTTGTAAATTAAGCCATCATTCTTATCTTAACTTGGCATGTTTCATGTTAGATAATAGGATTCTTTGCCTGGCCAAACTTTAGTCAGGCTCCTGAACCTTCTTTTAGGCCCATCTCCCTTGTAAAATTGAATTTTAGCAAGAACTTTGCTAAGTCAGTTTACCAAGAACCCTTTCCCCCTCAAAATCTGTTCACCCTCACATCTGATTAGGTTCTTCATCCTGTACCATCCCTCAGGTGATGTCTGATCTTCTTGGCCTGTCTTCAGGAAGAATCTTGTTAGGTTAGTTTAACCAGACTCTTCCTTATCCCTTGTGTTTTCCTCTTGGTAATTTTCTAGTCACTGACCCCCACCCTATACCTTGGCTATAAATTCCCACTCACTGATGATATATTCAAAACTGAGCCCAGTTATGTACTGAAGTCTCTTAGCTTCTGTTGCAATGCTCCTAAATAAAATCTGTTTTTTACTGCTTTAACTACTGTCTGGTGGTTTAGTCACTAAGTTGTGTCTGACTCTTGCGACCCCATGGACTGTAGCCTGCCAGGCTCCTCTGGGATTTTCCAGGCAAGAATACTGGAGTGGGTTGTCATTTCCTCCTCCAGAGGATCTTCCCGACCCAGGGATCGAACCCGGATCTCCTGCATTGCAAGCAGAATCTTACCTACTGAGCTCCGAGGGAAGCCCTAACTGCTGTCTAGTTCTGGGTTTTTTTCACACAGATGAAAGATTCTTTTTTTGCAAAGGACTATTGTCTTTATTTTTATGTCTACTTTGCCTGGCACTTAGTAGTTTCTTAGTAATGTTTTTGAATGAATGCATGATAGTTAGTCTGAACTCCTTCTAGATTTTCATGAATCTTTGATGTTTATGGTGTTTATCCCCTTCTCATTTTTTTGTACTTAGCAATATCTGCTTTTTGTTATTAGGAACCTAAAACAGGCCCTTGGGTGTGTTTATACCTGGCTTTTATTCCTTACCATGGCTTTTATTGCTTACCTAAAGTTGGGTCATCTTATTAACATCAGTTGGTTACTAAAGAAATGATCATATTACCACCAATTCCAGAGAACTGACTTTGTAGACTTCAGTGACATACTCCATCCTCATTCTATTTAAAAAAAGAATAGAAAGATATACATATGTATACTTATGTATATACATTTTAGGGTATATTTCTGGCTCTGACAAAATTATGTAAGAAAGATTCTATTAAATGACCCCAGTCATTAAAAATCATTCTCTAAACCTAGGATTTTCTTCACTTTTTTCTCTGTCAGCATTCAAATAACTTTATCTCTTTTAAGTGAATACCAGTTTTTATCATTCGTGCATTGTGGTGAATCTGAGTGTGTGAGCCTTTTTCTTGGCCCCTAGGACAGCCCTTTTTTGCATCTTTGTTTTCCTGTTTGAGATCTCCATTGAGAGCATTTCACTTTTCCTTGGAAATGTTTCTAAATATGTGTATCCTCTGTCTGTTATTTATTGCTTAGTTCTGTAAAATGCTTGAGTTTCATCCTGAAGAATAGATTGAGAAACAGACCACAGACTTGAGTGCCATGCCTGGACACGTGATCTACTTGTCAAGCAGTACAGTTACAGATGGGCTGTGAGTTAAATTCTAGTGAGTGACAGCATCATCATTCAAGATTTCACCTTTTGTCTCAGTCTTTGTACTACAGAAATGTGTTGCTATTTGTTTTGTGAGAAGGCATCAGTTTGACCTTTCATAATTAGAGATTTAAGTATCAAAGAGGAATAAGCAATGGCATTCTTTATGTGCAACAGTTGATACAGCAGATTGGGAATGAAAGAGAAATTTTTTAAAGGATGCTAACTGGAAATTCTTTTTTGAGTGGGGAGACAGATCATTATTGTAGTTAAATATTTCTAAGAGATATCACTTTAAAGCTAAAAGCAAGAATGATGGAAATGAAAGAAGGCAAGAGACTGAGGGAATGAATTGTAGGAGGATTTCCCTGGCAATCCAGTGGTTAGACTCCATGCTTCCAATGCAGGCGGCGTTGGTTCGATCCTTGGTCAGGGAACTAAGATCCCACATGCGTTGTGTTGCAGCCCAAAAAGAAGAAGGAGGGATTTCCCTGGTGGTCCAGTGGCTAAGACTCTGAGCTCCCAGTGCAGGGGCCGGGGTTCAATTCCTGGTCAGGGAACTAGATCCCACATGCCACAATGAAAATCGAAGATCCTGTGTGCCATAACCCAGGGGAGCCAAATAAATAAAGAAATAAAAATTAAAAAAAAAAAAGAAGAAGAAGGAGAATTGTAGGTATTTAAGAGAAAGGGCCTTCTTCCTCTCATTGTGGTCTCCCTTTGGTGCAAATGGCAAAACAAAAGCCAGCAAAATGGGAAGGAAGCGGGAAATCCTAGTTAGTGACTGTCAAATTTGAGTATTTAAGAGGCATGAGAGTTCTTGCTTCTGTTACATTTTAATGCTTTTCCCTCAAACTTATTTTGCCCTTTTCCCCACTTTTAGAAAATCACAGTTTTTCATCTCTATTTCTTAGTAAGGGTGCAATGAAATAAAATTTGAAAACCATATATTGTGATGTGACTGTGCAAAATCAAAAATTTTGAATTCTGTGGTTTGAGGAAAACCATTCCAGTACTGTCCCATTTCTCAGCCAAGACCCTTTCTCCCCTCTAAATCGGTAGAAAACTGAGAAAATTTAGCCTCCAAAAACAACCAAGGTAAAAAATTAGGAATCCTGCCTGGTTCTTTATGTTATATCTGTTCTAGACCTTGTAGTTTGCTTCCTAGTTAAAAATATGTTAGAGGATCTTGTTGGAATAAAATTCTCCTTTAGTGATTATATTAAGAAAGCAGGTTCTGGGACTAAGAAGTAGAATTATCTCTAGCATAGCAGTTGTTAGGAATTTTTCCAGAGATCAATTGCTTTCCAGAAATGTTCTGAGTTTTCAGCCATAGTGGCATTGGTCTTTGCATTTATTTACTGATCTATATTGATATTTGTATTTATTTTTTGCACTATGATGTCGTTGTAGAAAGTGCTAAAAAATCATCATGTATTTAAAATAAACAAACAAATCAGAAAACCCCCTTGTCCTGGGGCTATGTGAAGAATAAAGCTCTCATTTTCCCAGTACCCAGTCATCAGCTTGAACTGGCCTCTCCCAGGAGCAGAATTTATTGAAGCAATTTATCCTGGCTAAATGTGATATAAATCTGTGTACACCTGTGTACATGCAGGCTCTTTTCCATTACAGCAGTGCTGCAGCATCAGTTTCCTTCATGCTTAGACCCTGTTCCTATCACACTGAAGGATTACTAAGAAGCCCTTTCTATTTTATGGGGCACCCCACAATTTTAAACACTGATTCGTTGTGGAATTACTGATCAGACTACCGGAAATACGGGCTTCCAACCCCAGAGTGAGTCTTAACAGAGTAGGAGAGATGGTTCCACTCCCATCTGAGTTTTAAGCATGTTTTTAAGTTTCTGATTGTCAGATTCCATCTAGCACTTTAATATTTTATTTTGATGTAGAC
This sequence comes from Oryx dammah, assembly GCF_014754425.2. Lineage (NCBI taxonomy): Eukaryota > Metazoa > Chordata > Mammalia > Artiodactyla > Bovidae > Oryx > Oryx dammah. The sequence goes on along the minus strand of NW_024070213.1, from coordinate 90,710,385 downwards.
CTGACTGAGGTTAACCTGACATTTTGGTTTATCTTCAAGATAAAAATTCAGAGTTTGGCTACAGTTCTGAAATTTCTGAAATCGTTTCTAGGCATATTCAGATTGTAGTTCTTCTCTTTCATCTTCCCTTGTTGTTCTTTCATACAGCTTTCTCTCTCGTAGAAGGATGTTTGAAAATGTCCTTTAGGGGTTTTATTTTAAAAGACTATTTAAAAAAAAAAAAAAAAAATAAAAGACTATTTTTGTGACCCTCCCTTTTTTCTCTACTCCTTCAAAATACGGTATATCTTTTAGGAATATTTTTACTGTGATTTACGTTTCTAATCTATCCATCTCCAGCTACCGTTTTATTCCTAGTTAAGATGTGAGAAATTTCCCCCAACCCATTCATTTGGAATTATTATTCTTTGACAAAGAATTTTGATCAACATTTCAAGAATTTAGCTCCAATAATTAAAAAACAGCAACAGTATAAACCCTGTTAATTCTTCAGAGAAACAGAGAGGATAGATGGTGATGCCTTTTAGTGCCATTTCTTTTATCCCCTGCAGCAGCTCACATCTGTTGGCTGCAACGGAGCAGCCCAAGAACTCTGGCCGAGAGCAGCACAAACAGCCGGAACATATTCACCCAGTAAACCCCCAAAGAGTCGACATTTGTTTTATTGCTGCTTTTAAAAACCTAGCCATAAATAGAATCAGGGGGGAAGGGCACCGATATTTCTCCATTTGCCACAGATGATTGGTGGGGGGAGAAGGAGGCTCCCTGTAGGGAGAGAAAGGTTTTATTTTTATTTTTTTATTAATGAAAATCATTTCCCATGTAGCCCAATAGGATGGGTGCTTTGTTTTCTTTGGCAATAATCTGAGATAAACGGCCCTTGCCAACAGTCTCATAGTTTATACACTAGGGAGCCAGATTATGGCCCTGTAAAATGGAGCACCCCTCCTATAATCCCTTAATTAATTAAATGACAAATTTTGGTCTTCTCTAGTTCAGAAATATGGCTTCCGCATCAAGCGTTCAGTGGATTTATTGACGTAGGGAACTACATTGGTTGTAATTCAGCAGACTGGAGAAGTGTGTTATATACTATAACAGAAAGAGGGAAAATCTAGCAAAAGGTTTGAAATTCCTTGACTCTTCAGGTCTACATTTTTCTAATTAAAAGTTTCAATTGAGGCACAGTAGATCATATGCCACCTGTCTAATGGGTCTCCCCAAAGTAGCCTGTGTTTACAGCTTTGATAGACAGCATTCTTGGAACACCTGTTTCTGGGCTTGATATTTTTGAAGCACTTTTTTTTTAAACTCCAGAGTATTTAACATAACTTTTCCCCCTACCTCCCCCTCCTCAGCTCCGCTCTGCTCTATGAAATATGGGAGACGACAGACCGTTTGTGTGCAATGCCCCGGGCTGTGGACAGGTACGTTTACAATATACTTTATTGTGAATGTCTCGTTGTGAATCAAAGTGGCTGTTTTATCACTAAGGCAAAGAGTTTAAAGCCGGTGTTTTACGTGATCACTGGAGGTAATCAGATCAGAGGATTTGCAGTGTGTAAATCCAAGTTATGAGGAAGTGTAGGCACTCTACTGTAATGAAATCTGCCGTGCTCTCTTCCATATTGTTATTCTACTGGTGATTGTTTCCCAGTACACTGTGTTTAGGAATACATGTTGCTCTTGCACCCTTTCTAAAGCTGTTTGTATAAATACAAAGCAAGTTTAGAAATATCTTCTCTTCAGCCTTCATGAATATAAAAGTCTGTTCAACATATTTGGATAAGTAGCTGAAAATGCACCCATTCATTGTGAACCTCTATTTGGCAGAGCCTATTTTGGATTTTGTAAATAAGGAAAATAGTTTCTTTTGATTGTTGACCCAGAAAATCATTGTTAGAGCTAAGGCAAATGCCTGTCCAGGAAAGACAAATCCAACATAGAACCCAAGTTCTCACAGCAATATATAAACACAGGGTTTCTCAGCCATTTTCCCTGTCTGATGTTGTTAGATGCTTCCTGTGTGTTAGCTGCCATGCTATGGTTTGTATGAATATCATTATGTATCAAATAGTTTTTCATCATGTACTTTTTAAATAATTTTGTTGAAACTACCTTTCTTTTTTTTCATTTTTTTATTCAATACCTTCTTAACTCTTATTCCTAGACCCTCCCCTTCTGCCATGTTCCATAAAGGATGAAGAAGAAAGGAATACAAAGAAAGTCTTATCAAGAGAGTTTTATTTCCCTCATGAGTTGATTTTCTGGAGCCTGAAGGGTTGAATTTCTGTTCAGTTAGGAATATGTCGAGAGTTTCCCTGGTAACTAGATTGTAAATAATCTGCCTGCAGTGCAGGAGACCCAGGTTCAATTCCTAGGTCGGGAAGATCCCCTGGAGAAGGAAATGGCGACCCATTCCAGTATTCTGGCCCAGAGAATTCCACAGACAGAGGAGCCTGGTGGGCTACAGTTCATGAGGTCGCAGAGTCAGACACGACTGAGCGACTAACACACACAGGAATATGTCATGTGACTGTCCAGTGACACAGGTAGTATGTGAGATTGCAGACTAGTTCTTGTAAACATGGTAAATACTTAGAGAAGTATAAAAAGAAAAGAGTTAAGTTCCAGAGGTTCCTAAGAATTAGAATTTGAGAGGGGGATGGGGTGGGTTGATAACAAGAAATAGTCAGAAGGGCAATTCCAGATTTCAATAAATGCTAAAAATTTCACAAAAGACTAAGAAAAACCAATATATTCTGAGTATTTATCATTGTAAGGTTTATATAGATAAATATATAATTTTTTTTCAATAGAAGCCACTTGGAAAATTAGAGTAAATTTGTTTCACTTTTCAGATGGCCTTATTGAAGTACACACCTGAATCTGATTTATCCAAATTTTTGTGTGTGAATTTGTTGATAATTGTATTTACTGTTACTGTCATAATTGATACCTGGTACCTCTTTTTACAGTACTTCTCTCACTTAGTTTAAAAGTCTGCACTTTTGATGAAAAGATTATTTTTCTTCACTGACTGTTTAAGCTGCTCAGTGCCCACTTAGATGTTGTATGCTTAGACTACCTAGACAAGGACTTTAATAAATAAAAATGGAAGATAAAAATAAAGGAATACATAGGAAGAGCATTTCTTAAACCCTCTAAGAAAGAAAATATAGCAATAGGGTTTCTTCAGGCTGTCTCATCAGAAAAAAGTAGTTTGCACTGAGATTTGTGAGATCCCAGAAGGGTTTTGTTTTTGTTTTGTATTATTTTTGAACTAGGGGTAGGAAAACAGAGACTCTTTACTTTAGTTCTTTCTTGTGTTGTCGGGTTCTGTTTACCATAAGCCTTTTCCTTCTCTTACTCCTCCTTCCCATTTCTGAATTGTTTGTTGGTATTTGGGTTATTAGGATTCCTGTAACCTCTGGCATAGATTCTGAAGGCTTTTTTTTCCCCCTCAGTGAATGTCAAACTGAGGGAGATTGCTACCTTCTTTTGGATTCAAGTTACATGTTTCATAGAAACAAAGGATAAAAAGCTGTAACTTAAGGCTTTGGGGTATCATGATTCATCCTTTACCTCCTTTGCATGTCAAAACTGTATAGTCATGTGAGACTGCAGTTCCTTAGTTATGTTTAGTCTCCTTTCAAGTTTCCCCCAATATGTAGTAATAACTCTAGAGAGGTCTCTGTAAGATTTACTGTGATTGCTTTATGTTCTATAAAATAGTGAAAATCTGGCAGAGAAGATAAATTTGGTAAAGTGAACTACCCTTGGCTCGTTGTTCCAGCTTCCTTGTATACCTTGAAAATGGTTTCATTCTGGAGCCACCTTGAGGCCTTCAAGCCTATTTATAATCGATCGTCATTGATTCAAAGTTGTTACTCCAGAAATGGAAGAATAATAAAAACGTTATATAAGTCCCAGGAGAGGTAATAAGGACCATGGTAATTTTCACAAGGCATGTTTAGAACTCAGCAACCATAGAAACCTCAAAAATCAGTGGCTTCTACCAGTTAGAGGAAGCAGGAATGAAAGCAAATTATAATTCAAGAGAACTATGCATAAAACAAAACCTGTAGGAATCTTGTAATTATTTAAATATCTGCTGTCTGCCCAGGTTTTACCCTGTATACCCCTAAACTCAGAAATCGTCTTACACTTTAATATTAAGGGGAAGTGAAAGGAAAATTCACCTAAAATAGACTAGTGGATTATGCTGTCCACCATATAATCAAAACCACCGGGCCTTCAATGGATACGTAAACATGTTTTGGTTGCTAGGTCTTTAATGGCTGTTATTTTTGGATTCTGTTCATGATCCACTTCCCAACAGTAAGTCTGATGTGACACAGCTGAGTTCTAAATACGCTACATGTACTTTTTAAAAAAAGATGGTTGCTGAAGGTTGTGTTCTTTGCATTCTTATCTGAAAAGACAGGTGATAGGGTTTTCTGAGCTCTCTCATTCCTCTTCTCCTATAGAGTCTCTGTTTCCCCTGAGCCCTCATCACCCTCATGAAGAGGAACTTGGGAAAGTAATATCCCTCCTAATATCTCTCTCTGGAATGTGGTAACAGTAATAGTTAGAACTGCCTTTAGAGAATGGGTTAGTGTTGTTAAGGCAACAGAGCCCCAGATACTACTCTGTGGTAAACAGCTGGTTGAATTTGAGGTGTATGGGTCTTAGAAATGTTTATAAGATAGCATCTATTTTAAAATTCTATAACTGTAAATAGCTTTGCCTCTGTGTTATTAAAATAATAGGAATACAGTTTGATGCTGAATCTAGGAAGTCTTATAAGTTTTTAAAGCTTTGAGGGGCACTTTTACTTGAAAGTGGATTATAAAATTGTTCTTATTGCATGTGGAAGCAGGAAAAATTACTACTGGGTCAATAATCTTGAATTTGAGGTGTTACTTCACGTGTTTCAGATAGATAACCTAACCTTTTGGATACTTTCTGTCCACTTTTTTTTTTTTTCCCTCATGCCTGTGGGATTTTAGTTCCCCAACCAGAGATTGAACTTGGGCTCTTGGCACTGAAAGCATGGGGTCCTAACCACTGGATGCCAGGAAATTCCTAGTCCAATTTTTTTTACCAAATGTCAACAATTTCTGTATTCCTATAACTCCCTCTCAGGCACATGATACTGGTTTGCAGTACAAATTATGCAGATTTAAGTAGCCTTTCCGGTTACCATAATCAGGTCTTTGAGCAGAAGCTGGTTGTATAAGCTTTTTACTTAGAATGTCTGTTTCCTTAAGAACAGGAACACAGTTCCTCTGAGAAGATACTATTAGTGGATAATTAGTATCATCCCATTATTAGCCATTGAGAAAGGTTTCTATCATAACCACTCAGTATCAACTTTGTCCTTTTAAGGAAAAATCCTTTGATTGTTTCTCCGTCCATTGTGACCCTGAGGAGCTGTATTTCCCGCTCCCCACCCACCTTGAGGATATCTACTACCAGATCTTTTCTTCTCCCAGAGAACATTTAAGTACAGGTTGAGATTCTGTTCATATCTTTCTGAGACATGAAATGTATAACTAGTTCATAGACCTCCAGGGCTTGCTTTCTCTTTCTGAGGCCAAGGGTAGCAGTAGAGCTCTAGTTGGGGTGGGATGGAGGGCTGCTTCTTTACCTCCTTATCTTGTCATATAATAGGAATAATGTTTATGGTGCTGTAGTCCTGGCTTCACTTGGCATTTAACCAACCTCCAGTGCTGTTTATTGCTTTGTATCCTCTGCCTCCATGAACATTATCCCTTAAATCTCTATTGCTTTGTAATATATGAGGCAACAAATAGCTTCTATGATTGGTTAAATGCTGGCATGCTACAAAGGTGTGTATTTTATTGCCTATATAACCCACATCTATAGAGATTGTTCCTGTTATCCCAGCCCTCCCATTAAGTGGGCCCTACTGGTACTATGGGACTCTGGATTTTTAATTCTGTCCCTTTGGCAAGTTTTCCTATTAACTGGCATTGGCACAAAAGAAAAGCAGGGAAGAATGACTGGTGCTGTTTACTAATTCTTTATGTTAGAGGAGCATCTTGAATTAGAGAATAATATAGGAAAAAATGGCTCTGGTACATAAATACCATTTGTGGTGATACGTGCTATCTTTACATGCTTCGACAGGTGAGGACAGTTTCAGGCAAACAAATAAGCCTTTTTTTCTCACCCCCTGCCAAGAGTTTAAAAAAATTCAAATTTTTATTTAATAATTCATATTTCATTCAATAATTCATCCAGTTCCCATCTGGTAAGAGTGCCTGCATGCTGTCAGGCTGCTGAAAATACACTGCATTATACACAATTAGGCCAAGTGCTAACCTTGTTTTTTGTAATAATATGTTGATTTTGCAGTAACTTTCAGTCCACTCTGAGAATGCTGCAGTTTTATGTAATCTTGTAATAGAAGTAGACCACTGTTATACATAGTGAAGAAAACTGGGACTGGGATGAAAAAAATGTAGACATGTTAGGAGCAAGAAATTAAACCCTAGTTTTTTCATGTCAGATCTGGCACTCTTGACACTTGCCCTTAGAAACAAGTGGTTGGTTATTTTAGTTTTTTGTGTTATATTTGTTATTATGTTACTAAGAGCATAGTGGGTTAAAAGCATCCCTGTTCCAGTGTGCCAAAAAGAGAATGTTGTATGAACCTAATTGGAGCTATATTCAAGAATTAAGGTGAAAATTTTTAGTCACTCTTGTTTTTCCTTGGATATGACTTAATATTTGGAATGGGAGCCCAGAAACTGCTCTCTGAATATCCCTGGTGGAAAAAAAATCCTCTGTCTTTGCGTCTCAGTTCATCCTTTCCTAGTCCCTTCTTTTACAAACTGCTGAGTTTATATACTGCCTTCCAGATCTGAGAGCCTGTCTTTCATTCATCCCTCTTTTGCCACCCTGCAAAACCACATACATATTGGTAGGTTGTTAACTTAAAAGATATTGTCAGCATTATATAGAATTCTTCATTCTTTTATCAAATACTCTTCCAGCTAATGAGGCAGATTGAAGAACAGTCAGTGTGTTCCCTCTGGTTAGCATGTTTCTTTAATGCAGATTGACTTGCTCAGCAGTTGCATTTTGTCTGAAACCCTTGTTAAGGCCTACCCTGTATGTGGATTCATAACACATCTGTGTGTACATCTACAGTGCTGTATAAATAATAATAAGTAATCACCAGATGGCCTATAACTGCTCCTCTGGACCCGCTGGGTCTCTTGAAGCTGTTAGGAGAGTCTTCTGGCGTTTTGCTGGAGAAAACTTGTCATAGATTTATTTCTAAAAAAATTCAAACTCACAACTGGGTGTTTAGGACTAGCTATTGCTGTCTGTGTTGTAAATATTTAACAGGCTTTGTACAATGACAAGTAAAAGCGCCATTACTAACCACGCACAGTGGCTGTGGAGCTCTTCTTCCCTCCCAGCCATTTAGAAAGGAAACGAAGTGCTGATAAATTGTGCATTATGAACAAGGTGCAGGAGATGTTCTTTGAATGCTTTTTCTTAGGAGAAGACCTGCTCAAAGGGTGTAACTGGGCAAACGTAAGCTTTTTAACCTTATGCTGGTGATGTAAATGAAACAAAATGCCCCTTTTAAATTGGACTTTATATACAAGCAAAGCCCCTTCAGCTGAAGTCCGGTCATGGCCAGGTTTCAGTCTTAATTGTCTTTATAACTAAATGATAAATCCCTTTGAAAGAGTTATAGTTGCAAGTGTTAGTAAATGCTTAGCATTTAGCTAAATTTTAGACTTTGGGTTATGTCTAAAATTTAAGGCATATGTTGTTTGTCCATATTATTTATAGAGCAAAACATTTTAATTTTTGTCCTCTTCATTTTTCTAAAAAGGGTTATGTATGTTGTTGGGGGGAACATATTATTCTGGTTTAGTCTGCTTATAATTTTCTATTCTATATCTTGTCATTACTAGTCCCCTTCCTCCAGTATCTGTTCTAGGGTACTTGCTCAGTACAATAATGCATGTTTTTGAAAACCAAAATAAAACTGATTACCTCTAAACATTAATGTTTTTAATCTTGTCTTACCATAAGGTAACATAAAAAAGGTTTTTTAAAAATTGGGTATCTTTTAACTCTTCAGCTTAATTTTTTTTTGTCTGTTTAACCACAGAGGGAATTCCTATGAATTATCACACGTGGCTGTTACATTCCAGTTAGTATGTATAGAAAGCTTTTCTCTTTTAAAAATCTCATCTCGAAGAAGTGACATACAAATTGTGAGCAAGAAATGCTGCTATCAATAGTTTATTGTAGATAGATTTTGCTTTTTAAGTCTTCACATAAAATTATCAGGTTAAGGAAAGGATTTCAAGAAGGAAAGCATTATGGAGAAAAGATGGAAGTTTGGGGATTTATCTCTTTGTGTTTTTACTTTCAAGTTTCTTTGTGCAGTGAAACATGCTACCTAAGATTGTGCTTTGGTAAGAATCTGGACTATTTGCAATTGTCATGTGAAAGTATAGAGGGAATGAGAATGAATTTTGTGAAAGTAGCCCATTCCCAGTCTGGCACACCGTGTGCCCTCTGTGGCTGCCGATTCTGCTGGCAGATTGAAGAGCTGAACCAACTTCTGTTCTAAAGACTAAAATTGCCAGCCATCATTCCAGCTTTTAAATCTTGTTGTTCCCATCGATGATGTCAGAATTGGAACACACGTGGTTCTGTCTTTAGATCCCAGGTGAAATTTGCAATTCCTTGGATTGGAAGGAGAGAGTTCTTCCTTTTTTGCCTTTGAAAAACTTAAGGAGCTCTGCAAGGAAAGTCAGCAGAATAAATCTGCAGCTTTGCCATGTCCTTTGAGTCCCTGGAGAAAGCTGAGTGCTCTGTGCGGCATTCAGCAGGTTGGCTAGCAGTGTTGCAGCTCTGCTTATCAAATACAGAATCTCTCGGAGAGCCATTTATGTTATTCCGGAGAGAGTCATCCAGTGGCAAAAGGAACGCCTCTTTTCTCCTCCCAGGGGTCAGATCCTCTTTCTATACTGGTCAATTACCCCTTGATTTTTCCTGAAAAACACCTCAAGCTACTGTAAAGATTGGCACTAGCACAGGCTACAGACTCGGTTCCAATGACAAGCTCTGATTTCTTAGCCACAGGGAGAGGCATCAGGGTGGCACTCATAAGCATGCCAGAGGCTTAATGGTGGTGGATTTTCTGCTGAGTATCTCAGTCCCCTGTATAAGCTTGGCTTCTCTTCTCTCTCTCTGAGGGAGATAACATTTGCTTTAGGGTTTTGCACACCAGTCGCTATAAAAGTGCTGCGAGAGTTGTCTTTCTCAAGTCTCTTTCCTTGTCTTTAGTTATTGTCCTCTCCAGTTTGAAATCAAGCACTATAGTCTTAATTTTTTTACGTTTTGCCTTCTTCTTTTACTGCTTATCTTGGCTCTTATTAGCCATTGTACCTGACGGGGATTATTAACCAATGTTTCCTCTAATTAAGAAAAATAAATAGGCTTTATTTTTTTAGAGCAGTTTTGTATTTACAGAAAAATTGAGAAGAGAGTAAGGATAATTTGCATATACCCCCACCTTGTTCCACCCCCAGCTTTCCACATCTTGTATTAGTGGGGTAGATTTGTTACAACTAATGAGCCAATATTGATACATTCTTATTTAACCAAAGTTCAAAGTTTATGTTAGGGTTCAGTCTTTGTGTTGTACTTTCTATAGGTTTTGACAAATATATAACATTTACCATGTCAAACAGAATAGTTTCACTGCCCTAAAAATCCCGTTATTCTGCCTATTGACCCACTACCCCATCCCAGACTCTGCTAATTACTGATTGTTTTACTGTCTTCATGTGAAAGTAAAAATGTGAGAGTGTTAGTCACTCAGCCCTGTCCAACTCTTTCGAACCCCATGGACTGTAGCCCACCAAGCTCCTCTGTCCGTGGAGGTCTCCAGCAGGAATATTAGAGGGGTAGCCTTTCCCTTCTCCAGGTTATCTTCCCAGCTCAGGGATCAAACCCAGGTCGTCTGCATTGCAGGCAGACTCTTTACCGTCTAAGCCCAGAATGTCATATAGAATCACGCCTTCCTCTGATTTTTTTTTTTTTTTAAGTTGTGAGCAGATAACCATATAATTTGGAATAGCTGGGAAACGAAGGAGAGAAAATTAAGCCATGTGAAGTCATAGCTTTGAGGTCTTTCTCAAGGTACAAGAATCAAATCTAGGGAGCTTTACATGGCCAGCTGTACTGAGAGTCTCTCTGATGTTCAAGACTTGGCTTGCCTGGTGACATATTTACTGATTATACATATTGGGAACAAGAACTGGATGAACGATGAATGGACTGTTTGGGGGGTCAAAGTATTAGGGCTGGGCAAGGTGAGAGGAAGTAAAACCTTTTCGTTTGTTGAAGCTGAGAACAATAAAATCTCTTCTCTCCCATTGGCAGCCTTATTTGTGATTGGAAAAAAATCAGTGTAAATAAACTCCGTACTTTGAAATTAATTAAAGATTCATGTAAGTAAATATTATTAAAAAAATATGGGAGCTGTCAATCATACTTAGTTTAACAAACACAGTTGTAATATTGGCTACATAAAGTAATAAAGTGAAAGTCACTAAGTCGTGTCCGACTCTTTGTGACCCCATAGACTATACAGTCCATGGAATTCTCCAGGCCAGAATATTTGAGTGGGTAGCCTTTCCCTTCTCCAGGGGATCTTCCCAACCCAGGGATCAAACCCAGGTCTCCCACACTGCAGGCGGATTCTTTCACCAGCTGAGCCAGAAGGGAAGCCCACGTAAGGTAATAGATGTTTTTATTTGGGTTAAGGGTTAGTAGATGAGAACTGGCTTTCCTGGTGGTGCTAGTGGTAAAGAATTCACCTGCCAATAAAGGAAATGTAAGAGATGTGGGTTCAATCCCTGGGTCAGGGAGATCCCCTGGATTAGGAAATGGCAACCCACTCCAGTATTCTTGCCTGGAAAATCCCATGGACAGAGGAGCCCAGCGAGCTACAGTCCATGGGGCCACAAAGAGTCACAAAGACACGACTGAGCAGATGAGAACTGGCTTAGGAGGAATGGCCCCTGAGCAAAGGAGACCTGGCAACTTATGAGGATGTCAAAAATAAACAGATTTACTTGTTAGCTTGTTTGGGCTATGTCTACTTCCTTCTGCTAGATACTAGCTGAGAAGTAAAAATTGTGTGTGGGGGGGTGTGTGTGGGGGTCATGATGCATGACTTGCAGAGTCTTAGTTCCCTGACCCCAGCAATGATAGCACCAAGTCCTAACGACTGGACTGCCAGGTCCCAAGAAGTATAAATCCTAAGGCTTCCCTGGTGGCCTTAGTTGATATAGAATCTGCCTGCAATGCTGGAGACCTGGGTTTGTTCCTTGGGCTGGGAAGATCCGTTGGAGAAGAAAATGGCAACCCACTCCAGTATTCTTGCCTTAAAAATCCCATGGACAAAGGAGCCTGGCAGGCTACAGTCCATGGAGTTGCAAGGAGTTGGACACGACTTAGCAACTAAACCACCACCACCATAAATCTTAGGGGCACCAATAAACATTAGAAACAACTTAATTCTTTTTTGATAGAGACATTTCTTGCTTGTCTATTATTTATGTATTTTGGCTGTGCCTTCAGGTTTACAGGATGTTAATTCCCTGACCAGAGATTGAACCTGTGTCCTTGGCAGTGAAAGTGTGGAATCCTAACCACTGGACCACTAGGGAATTCCCGTGGACATTTTAGATTGATAAAATATGGGAGAAATGGAGTGACCTGATTTCTTTAGTTCTGGGATTCAAGTTTCCTGTAACTTAGAATGTTAACTCCATAGTATTAGGTAAGATCTCTTTTCATAGAAATACTAACTCTTTACCTTTTAGATTTGGCAATATATGAGATTCATTCTTGGCCTCTGCTGCTGCTGCTAAGTCGCTTCAGTCATGTTCGACTCTGTGCGACCCCATAGATGGCAGCCGACCAGGCTCCCCCGTCCCTGGGATCCTCCAGGCAAGAACACTGGAGTGGGTTGCCATTTCCTTCTCCAGTGCATGAAAGTGAAAAGTGAAAGTGAAGTCACTCAGTCATGTCCGACTCGTAGCGACCCCATGGACTGCAACCTTCCAGGCTCCTCCGTCCATGGGACTTGCCAGGCAAGAGTACTGGAGTGGGTTACCATTGCCCACTCCGATTCTTGGCCTCAGTACTTATTTAATTTCCTTACTTGTTGAACGGAGATGACCTAATGGTAAAAATGAACACTAACCTAGGGTAGGCTCTATAGAATAATGTTCAGAGTTAACATGAGTTAGTGCAGGGCAACATCGTATGTATGCATACATACATCTACAACTTAGAGGAAATATTGTGTTTATATAATGTACAGGAATTATGTGGAGATCATATGGGGGGAATGGGAGAGAACAAAAGCAAAGAAAATGGTTTAACTTTATCCATGTCTAATGATGGCAGAATAATAATAACTAAAGCTAACTGAGCTCTTACATACTGTGCCGAGGTAGTTTATAGATATTATTTAGCCTAGAAATCCCCTGAGGGACAGTATAATATTATCTTCGTTTTACAATACAGAGGAGAAAATTAAGGCTCAGAGGGGTTAAATAACTGTACAAGATCATATAGTAATTTGTGATGGAGCTATAAGGCCAGACAGACTTCAGACCACTTTTACTAGGATAAATTGCTTCCTTATTCTTTCCCATAAACATGTAAATATCACCTAGCACAGAAGAAGGAAAGAAGTGGTGGGGGTTTTTTTGCACTGGTCCAAATGCAATCTCTTAAGTTTAAGTCCTAGCTGTAGTTAGATAAACATCTGGCTGCCATACCAGAGAGAGCTGGATCAACAGCTGAGCTCTGCCTGTATGAAGAGATAAGAGTTCTTACTAAAATGAAGACCAATCTCTGCAACTGCCTCAGCCTTGTTAATCTGCGTTTTTTATCTGCCTGGGAATGCTGCTGAGATGTATCTAACTCTCTGTGAGGCAAACAACCACTGTTAGTAGCAGGGGCATGATTTTAGGATGGGAAAGAAAACCAATTCTTGACTAACCAGAAATGTAGATAGAACTAGAAAACTGTGACCTAAAAACCATAGCTTCAGCCTTCTCCACTAATAGGCCCAAAGATACACTGAGGTGTCATCTTTGTGACTTGTAGACTTAGTCACTTCCTGTTTTATATTCCCTTCTTTCCCTTCTTAGTTTTATGGCTATAAGATGCAGAGGATGGTATCTGGGTGTCTTGCTTTATGTAGTGCCATGGAGCAGTGGGGCTTTTGTTATTGTGGCTGTAGTACTAATTGATAACAAGAGGAAACATGACTAAGGTGGAATTAGGGTATGATTTGGAATGTATTACCAGTGTAGTATCAATCAGTAAAGAATCTGCCTGTGGTACAGGAGACCCAGATTCGAACCCTGGGTTCGGAAGATCTCCTGGAGAAGGAAATGGCAACCCACTCCAGTATCCTTGCCTGGAAAATCTCATGGACAGTGGCGCCTGGCGGGCTGCAGTCCCTGGGGTCTCAAAGAGTCAGGCACAGCTGAGCGACTAATACTTCCTTACTCACCAGTGTAGTAAGATATATCATCTGCCTAGTGGTTGATAGCGCGTTTATTTTCTGACTTTCTGGAGGTAGGATTGCATGGAAGGTCTTCACTTGTTGACTAATAGAATTCGTCTCCACTCAGATCTCACATTCTTTCCTACTTTGACTTCATAACACTTCCATGTATCTACTTTTTCCTTTTCTCTTATGAACTGTGGTGTGTTGATGCAGTGGACATTTTATCATTGGAAGTGGAATTACATAACCAAGTAGATACATGGAATATTTATGTGAAATAATTTGTGATTTAAAAGATATGTACATGAACACATAAAGGATCAAAAGAGATTGGAGAGTCTTATAGTTGATATTTTTAGCAAAGGTATTCTTTGTATGTTTTGTCTGAATGTCTTTATCCTTTACTGGAAAATTGCTTAAAATGTACATTTCCTTCTTGATTCTGATAGTGATTCATTGTATAACTGTGGACTATGTGAAACTAACTCTACATTCAGCTACAGGATATATCTGATTGGAGTCTTTTCTTTTCTACCTCCGACAGTGAAGTCAAATTCTTGGCTTCAGAGCTGAGAATGCCTTCCTTAATGGGCAAGGTCACAAACTATCAAAATGATAACTCTGGATGTCCAAAGATCTCATTTGTTTATTTTGTTGGATACCTCTGACAAGCCAGTTAGTTGTGTGTGTGGATGTGTGTGTGTCTGTCTGTCTGTCTCCTGCCAGGAGTTTCTGTAAAATTGTAAATAAAAGGAGAGGTGATTCAGAGCAGCAACCTATCAAACAGAAACTGCAAGCTTGGCTCTTAAGAGGTTATCAGGTAGACAGTGACAGCTTAGCAGGATAGATGATTATTTTTTTAAAAAGCAAAAGGCCCTACACTTTAATGCTAGCCTTAGTAACCTCCTTTTTGTATCTCTGTTCTCAATCTTACTGATGAAAACAACAAGAGCGACAAAAATCTTTCACTGCCATAAGTTATTTGACTCAAGTGAAAAGAGTTTTGAGATAGTTTTAAAGATCTGTTGTGGTGTAGGTGGAGATAACTGTATAATACTAGAGTGGGCAAATAATATTACAGACATTTGTCACTTAAGTGAGCATCATTTTTTTTTTTAACATGGTGGCAATCTGTGTGCATTAATTTTTTTCACTGTGTTACGTTTATTCAGTTTCAGGTATTTCTTGGGATTAAGGAAGAGACTGCAGTCCACTTAAACTGTGTTGAAAGAGAACAGTAAAAGTAGTTACTCTAAAATTTTCTGGGGTCTAGATGTCTACATATGTTCTGTAAGGCATCATGTTAGATTGAGTAATTTACCTATTCCCTCTTCAGTCTTTCTTTTTCCTCCCTTTTAATTTTTACCTAGATAATTGCAAAAGTGAAAAGGGGAGACCATTTCATCATTCTTTTAATTTTACTTTAAATGCATTTAAAGCTACAGCCAGACAGGGCTTCTTGGAGGCTTGTACTTTCGGTTATGCATGTGACTGCTCAGAGGAGAGAGTTGTGTGCGCGCATATAGCAGCTCACGGCAGAGCAGTGGTTAAAGGTTTGAACATATTGTACCTTACAGTCCTAAGGGAGGCATTTTGCTCCTCCATAGACAATAATCGGCTTGTCAGAGTCGAATGGCTTTTTGTTTTTTCTTTATCTAGTAAAATGCAGTGGGCTAAGCCTTTCTGGGAAGCAATTTCTTCCTCCACCACATGGACAGAAGGTCGTGGATGCTGTCTCTGAAACAAAGGGGAAGTGGTGATAGAAAAATCAGTGGCTAGGGCATAATTAGGTTGGAGCTCTGTCACAGAGACAACAATTCTTGTTTGAAAGCTGGACTTTTCTGCTATGCCATGCTTTTCTGTCTTCACATTAGAAATATAAGCAATGAGTGTTCATTCTACTTCAGGCTTAAGTTTTCAGGCTCTTTTCTAAGCACTCTGAGAATAAACTTGGAACAATTTACTTTTCTTGGTGGTTTCCAAAAATATTTAATATTGCTTTCCAGAAAAATTGAGAGGACGGTACAGCGATTCCCCATATACTCCCTGCTTCCCTACAAATGTAGCCTTTCCTGTTGTCAGCATACCCCACCAGAGTGGCATATTTGTTTCAACTAATGAATCTACACTGACACACCATAATCACCCAAAGTCTACAGCTCACCTAAGAGTTCACTCTTGTTGGTGTACATTTGATGGGTTTGGAAAATACATAATGACATATAGTCATCATTATATTATCACACAGAATAATTTCAGTGCCATAAAAATCCTCTGTGCTCCACCTATTCATTTTCCCCTCATCCCCCCCGACTCCGAGCAACCACTGATCTTTTTGCTGTCTCCATAGCTGTGCCTTTTCCAAAAAGCCACATAGTTGGAGTTATATAGTATGTAGGTTTTTTCAGATTGCCATCTTTTACTTAAAATGCTTAAGATTCTTTCATGTCTTTCCGTGGCTTGGTACCTCGATTCTTTTTAGCAATGAGTAATATTCCTTCGTCTGGATGTACCACAGTTTATTTATCCATTTACCTACTGAAGGATATCTTGGTTGCTTCCAAGTCGTGGCAGTTGTGAATAAAGCTGCTGTAAAAATCCATGTGCAGGTTTTTGTGTGGACCTAAATTGCCAAATTGTCTTCCAAAGTGACTCTGTCCCTTTTCATTCCCACCAGCAATGAATGAGAGTTCCTTTTGCTTCACACCCTTGTCAGTATTTGGTGTTGTCAGGGATCCAGATTTTGGCCAGTAGGATAGATGTGTGGTGGTATGCCCTTGTTTTAATTTGCATTTCGCTGATGTCATACGATGTGCAGCATCTCTTTATAGGTTTTTTGTTTGTTATCTGTATATCTTTAGTGAGATGTCTGTTAAGGTCTTTGGCCTGGTTTTAAATTCGATTGTTGGTTTCCTTATTGTTGAGTTTTTGTTTGTTTGCTTGTTCGTTGCTGCACTGGGCAGCATGTGAGATCTTAGTTACCCAACCAGAGATCAAACCCACACCCCCTGCAGTGGAAGTGCAGAGTCCCAACCACTGGACCAATAGGGAAGCCCCATCCTTACTGTTGAGATTTAAGAGTTCTATATGTATTTTGGATAGCAGTCCTTTATCAGATGTGTCTTTTGCAAATACTTTCTCGCAGGCTGAAGCTTGCCTTCTCACTCTCTTGACATTGTTTTTCACAGAACACAAGTTTTTATTTAATGAAGTCCAACTTATCAATTATTCCTTTCATTGATCATGCCTTTCGTGTTATCTCTAAAGTCATTGCCAAGCCCAAGATTATACATAGGTTTTTTCCTATGTTATCTTTTGGGAGTTTTATAGCTTTGTGTTTCACATTTATGTTTATGATCCATTCTGAATTAGTTTTGCAAAAGGTTTAAAGTCTGTGTCTATATTCACTTTTTTGCTTATGGATTTCAAGTTGTTGAAAAGCACTATTTCAGAACTATTTGTTGAAAAGATTATCATATTGCTTTTGCTCTTTTTCTTTTTAATGAGGTGTAATTGACATATAACATTATATTAGTTTTAGGTATACCGCATAATGATTTGATATTTACATATACTGCAAAATGATCACCACAGTAAATCTAGTTAGCATCCATCACCTTACATAATTAAAGAATTTTTTTCCTTGTGATGAAAACTTTCTCTCTTAGCTTTCAAATATGTAATATATTAACTGTAGTCACCATACTGTACATTAAATCCCCATGATTTATTTATAACCAGAAATTTGTGCCTTTTGACCTCCTTCCCCTATTTGACCCCCCTCACCCCCCGCCTCTGGTAACTACCAGCTTGTTCTCTATAAGTTTGGTGGGGTTTTGTTTTGTTTTAAGATTCCATATATGATTGGCTCTCTGTATCCATGGATACGGAATAGTGTTGTTCAGTATCTTTTCATGTATCAGTTGGCCATCTATATGTCTTCTTTGGAAAAATATTCAGATCCTCTGCCATTTTTAATTGAATTGTGAGGTTTTGCTGTTGAATTGTATGAGTTCTTTATATATTTTGGATATTAACTCCTTATCAGATATATGTTTTACAAATATTTTCTCTTATTCAGTAGGTTGTCTTTTCATTTTGTTGATTTTCTTTGTTGTGCAGAAGTTTCTTAGTTTGCTGTAGTCTCACTTGTTTTTGTTTTTGCTGCCTTTGCTTTTGGTGTCAGATTCAAAAAATAGTCACCAGTATGGTTGGCAAGGAGCTTATTGCCTCCTGTTTTTTCCTTAAAGAGTTTTATGGTTTCAGGTCTTACATTCAAGTTTTTAATCCATTTTGAGTTTTAATATTTGTATTTGGTATTAGATAGTGGTCCAGTTTTTACTCCTTTGCACGTGACTGTCCAGTTTTCCCAACACTATTTTTTGAGGAGACTCCCTTTCTCCCATTGTATAGTCTTGTCATAAATTAGCAATATATGCATGGGTTTATTTTAGGCTCTCTTTCATTGATATGTATGTTGGTTTTTATGCCAATATCATACAGTTTTTATTAGTATAGCTTTGTGATATAGTTTGAAATCAAGGAGCATGATGGCTCCTGGTTTTTTCTTTCTCAAGATTTCATTGACTATTCGGATTCTTTTGTGCTTCCATACACATTTCAGGATTGTTCTTTTTGCAAGAAATGCCATTAGAATTTTGGTAAGGATTGCACTGAACCTGTATATGCTTTGGATAGTATGAGCATTTAAACAATGTTAATTCTTCCAGTCCATGAACATGATTATCTTTCCATTTATCTGTGTCTTCTTCAGTTTCTTTTGTCAGTGTCTTAAGAGTTTTCAGTGTACAAGCCTTTCACTTTTGTGATGATATTTATTCTTGGGTATTTTATTCTTTTTGATGCAATTATAAATGGTATTGTTTTCTTAATTTTTCTTTATGCTAGTTCATTATTAGTGTGTAGAAATATAACATTTTTTTGTATATTGCTTTTATATCCTCAGCCTTTGCTGAATTCACTTTAAGAATTTTTTGGTGATCTTTAGGGTTTTCTATGTATCATCTGCAAATAATGACGGTTTTACTTCTTCCCTTACAATTTGGATTACTTTTATTTCTTTTTTTTTGCCTAACTGTTATAGCTAGGACTTCCAATATTGTGTGGAATAAAAATGATAAATGTGGTGTTTTGTTTTGTTCCTGATATTAGAGGAAAACTTTAGCTTTTCATTGTTCAGCATGATGTTATGGGCTTGTCATGTGTGACCTTTATTACACTGAGGTATGTTCCCTCTATACTCACTTTGTTGAGAATTTTTATCATAACTAATGTTGAATTTTGTCATATGTTTTCTGCATCTAGTGAGATGATGGAATACTTTTTATCCTTCATTTGGTAAATGTGGTGTATCACATTGATTGGTGTATTGGATGCTGAACCATCCTTGTATCCCTAGAATAAATCCCATTTGACCATGGTATATGATTCCTCTTAAGGTATTGTTGAATTCTATTAATATGGTGTTGGGGAATTTTGCATTTATGTTTATCAGGGATATTGGCCCATAATTTTCTTTTCTTGTGGTATTCTGGTTTTGGTGTAATGGTAATGCTGGCCTTGTAAAATAAGTTTGTAAGTATTCCCTCTTTAATTTTTTGGATGTTTGAGGATTGGTATTAATTCTTTGAATGCTTGGTAGAGTGCATCTAGTCCTGGACCTATGTTTGTTGGGAGGCTTTTGGTTACTGATTCAAACTCCTTACTGGTAAACAGTTTGTTCATATTTTCTATTTCGTCATGACTCAGTCTTGGATACTTGTATGCTTTTAGGAATTTATCCATATCTCTTAGGTTGTCCAGTTTGTTGACTTACAGTTGTTTCTAGTAGTCTCATATGATACTTTGTATTTCTGAGGTATCACTTGTAATGTCTCCTCTTTCATTTCTGTTTGGTTTTTCTTGTTGCTTTATTTAGTGCTCTCTTTTTTTGGCGATTCTAGCTAAATGTTTGTCAATTTTATTTATCTTTTCAAAGAACCAGCTCTTGGTTTCTTTGATCTTTTAAATTAAATTGTCTTTTTAGTCTCTAATTCATTTATTTCTGCTCTGATCTTTGCTGTTTCTTTCCTTCTCCTAACTTCAGGCCTTATTTGTTCTTTTTTAAGTTCCTTGAACTATAAAGTTAGGTTGTTTGTTTGAGATTTTTCTTATTTCTTGAGGTAGACATTTATTGCTCTTAGCTGCCCTCTTAGAACTGCTTCTGCTGCATACCATAAATTTCAGTATTTTATATTTCCATTTTACTTTGTCTCAAGGAATTTATTTCTCTTTCAAGTTCTTTGTTGACCTATTGGTTGTTCAGTAGCATATGTCATTTCCACATATTTGTGAATTTTCTAGTTTTCTTCTTGTGACTAATTTTCTAGTTTCATACCATTCTGGTCTGAAAAGATGCTTGGTATGACTTCAGTATTCTTAAATTTATTAAGACTGTTTTGTGGCCTAACATGTGATTCATCCTGGAGACTATTTCATGTGCACCTGAGAAGAATGTTTGTGTCTTTGCTCCTTTGTTAAAAATAAATTGACTATATTTAGATGGGTCTATTTCTGGACTCTCTGCTCTGTTCCATTGATCTTTTAATCTATTCTTTCACCACTACTACGTCTTGATTCAGTTCAGTTCAGTTCAGTTGCTCAGTCGTGTCCGACTCTTTGTGACCCCACGTCTTGATTACCCATAGCTTTATAGTATATCTTGGAGTTAGGTACTGTTGGTCCATCAACATTGTTCTTCTTCAATATTATGTTGGCTATTTTGGGTTTTTTGCCTCTCCATATAAACTTTAGAATCAGTTTGTTGACATTCACAATAATTTTGTGGGATTTGCTGGGATTTTGATTGAGATTGCATTAAATATATAGATAAGTTGGGAAGAAATTATATCATCTTTACAATAAATACCCTTTTAGTTGTTCTTTGATTTCATTCATCAGAATTTTATAATTTTCCTGATGTAGGTCTTTCACATATTTTGTTAGATTTATACCTATGTATTTAATTTGGTGAGGTACTAATGTAAATGGCATTGTGTTTTTAATTTCAAATCCCACGTGTTTATTTCTGGTATATAGTAAAACAGATGATGACTATGTATTAACCTTGTATCCTGCAATTTTGCTATAATTTATTCATGGAGTTTTTTGTTATTTCTTTTGGATTTTCTACATAGATGATCATGTCAACTGCAAACAGTTTTCTTTTTTCCTTCCTGATCTCTATGACTTTTATTTCCTTTTCTTATCTTATTGCATTAGCTAAGGTATCCAGTACAATGTTGAAAAAGAGTGGTGAGAGTGGGGGATGTCATTGCTTTGTTCTTGATTTTAGCAGAAAAGCTTTGAGCTTTTCACCATTTAGTGTTAACTGTAGGTATTTTGCAGATGTTCTTTATCAAGTTAATGAAGTTCCCATATATTCTTAGTTTGCTGAGAGTTTTTATCATGAATTCATGCAAGATTTTGTTAAGTACTTTTTATTTATCTATTGATATGGTCATGAGATTTTTCTTCTTTAGCCTGCTGATGTGATGGATTGCATTCATTAATTTTTGAATGTTGAACAAGCCTGGCATACTTGAAATAAATCCCACTTGGTTGTGGTATATAACTCTTTTTATACATTGTTGGATTTGATTTACTAATATTTTGTTGGGGATTTTTGCATTAATGTTCATGAGAGAGAATAGTTTGTAGTCATATTTTCTTGTAATGTCTTTCTCTGGTTTGGGTATTTGAGTAATGTTGGCCTCATAGAGTAAGTTAGGAAGTTTTCTCTCTGCTTCTGTCCTCTAGAGGAGACTGAAGAAAATTTGTATAGTTTATTCCTTAAATGTTTGGTAGAGTTCAGCAATGAACACATCTGGGCCTGATGCATTCTGTTTTGGAAAGTTGTTAATTGTTGAGTCAATCTGTTTAAAAGATACAGGCCTTTTCAGATTGTCCATTTCTTCTTGTGTGAGTTTTAGCAGATTCTGTCTTTAAAGGAATTGGTTCATTTTATCTAGGTTATCAAGTTTGTGGACGTATCATTATTCATAATATTCCTTTATTATCCTTTTAATATCCATGCAATCTGGAGTGATGTCCCTCTTTGATATCTGGTACTAGTAATTTGTGTCTTCTCTCTTTCTTGGCCTGTCTAAAGGTTTATCAACTTTATTAACCTTTTCAAAGAATCAGGTTTGGGCTTTATTGATTTCTTGTATTTAATTATATTTTATTTCTGTTCCGATTTTTATTAATTTTCTTCTACTTACTTTGGCTTTAATTTGTTCTTCTTTTTCAAGTCCATTGTGGTCTGAGAGCAGATAGTATATGATTATTTGTTAAGGTCTGTCTTAGTGAATGTTTCTTCCATGTGAACTTGAGAAGAATGTGTAATCTGCTATTCTTGGATGAAGTATTCCATAGATGTCAATTATATTCAGTTAATTGATGGTGTTGTTGAGTTCAGCTGTGTCCTTCCTGATTTCCTACCTGCTGGATCTGTCCATTTCTGAAAGAAGAATGTTAAAGTCACCAACTATAATAGTTGGTTTATCTGTTTTTCCTAGCAGTTCTGTCAGTTTTGGGGTCACATGTTTTGACACTCTGTTGTTATGTACATACATATTAAATAATTTTTTTTGTCTTTTTGGTGTATTTATCCCTTTATCATTATGTAATGCCTCTCTTTATCCCTGATGACTTTCCTTGCTTTGAAGACTGCTCTGTCTGAAATTAATATAGCTCCTCCCCTTTCTTTTGACTAGTGTTACCATGGTATTTTTCTCCATTCCCTTACTTAAAAAAATTTTTATTTTAATTGGAAGATAATATTTAAAATAACTTTACAATATTGCAGAGAAATAGAGGAAAACAATAGAATGGGAAAGACTAGAGATCTCTTCAAGAAAATTAGAGATACCAAAGGAACGTATCATGCAAAAATGGGCACAATAAAGGACAGGAACGCAGGTATGAACCTAACAGAAGCAGAAGATATTAAGAAGAGGTGGCAAGAATACACAGAACTATACAAAAAAGATCTTCATGACCCAGATAACCATGGTGGTGTGATCACTCACCTAGAGCCAGACATCCTGGAGTGTGAAGTCAAGTGGGCCTTAGGAAGCATCAGTATGAACAAAGCTAGTGGAGGGGATGGAATTCCAGCTGAGCTATTTCAAATCCTAAAAGATGGTGCTGTTAAGTGCTGTACTCTGTATGCCATCAAATTTGGAAAACTCAGCAGTGGCCACGAAACTGGAAAACTTTTCATTCCAATCCCAAAGAAAGGCAATGCCAAAGAATGTTCAAACTACCACCCAATTGCACTCATCTCACACACTAGGAAAGTAATCCTCAAAATTCTCCAAACTAAGCTTCAACAGTACATGAACCGAGAACTTCCAGATGTTCAAGCTGGATTTACAAAAGGCAGAGGAACCAGAGATCAAATTGCCAACATCTGTTGGATAATAGAAAAAGCAAGAGAATTCCAGAAGAATATCTACTTCTGCTTCATTGACTACGCTAAAGCCTTTGACTGTGTGGATCACAATAAACTGGAAAATTCTTCAAGAGATGGGAATACCAGACCACCTGACCTGCCTCCTGAGAAATCTGTATGCAGGTTAAGAAGCAACAGTTAGAACTGGACATGGAACAACAGACTAGTTCCAAATTGGGAAGGGAATACATCAAGGCTGTATATTGTCACCCTGCTTATTTAACTTATATGCAGAATACATCATGTGGAATGCTGGACTGGATGAAGCACAAGCTGGAATCAAGATTGCAAGGAGAAATATCAATAGCCTCGGATATGCAGATGACATCACCCTTATGACAGGAAGCAAAGAGGAACTAAAGAATCTCTTGGTGAAAGTGAAAGAGGAGAGTAAAAAAGCTGGCTTAAAAGTCAGCGCTCAAAAAACTAAGATAATGGCATCCAGTCCCATCACTTCTTGACAAATAGATGGGGAAACAATGAAAACAGTGAGAGACTATTTTCTTGGGCTCCAAAATCACTACAAATGGTGACCGCAGCCATGAAATTAAAAGATACTTGCTCCCTGGAAGAAAGGCTGTGACCAAACTAGACAGTATATTAAAAAGTTGAAACATTACTTTATTGACAAAGGTCTGTATAGTCAAAATTATAGGATTTCCAGTAATCATGTATAAATGTGAGAGTTGGACCATAAAGAAAGCTGAGCACCAAAGAATAGATGCTTTTAAACCGTGCTGTTGGAGAAGACTCTTGAGAGTCCCTTTGACAGCAAGATCAAACCAGTCAGTCTTAAAGGAAATCAGTTCTGAATATTCATTGGAAGGACTGATGCTGAAGCTGAAGCTCCAGTACTGTGGCCACCTGATGCAAAGAACTGACTCATTTGAAAAGACCCTGATGCTGGGAAAGATTGAAGGCAGGAGGAGAAGGGGGCAACAGAATATGAGATGACATCACCAACTCGATGAAGATGAGTTTGAGAAAGCTCTGAGAGTTGGTGATGGACAGAGAGGCCTGGCATGCTGCAGTCCATGTGGTCGCAAAGAGTGGAACACCATTGAGCAACTGAACTGAACTTAAAATATTGTGGTGGTTTAACTTTACAATATTGTAATCGTTTCAGCCATACATCATTATGAATCAGCCATTAGGCATATACTTGTCCCCTCCCTATCCCATACTTTGAATCTATATATGTCTTTATACTTACAGTGAGTTTCTGGTAAACAACGTATAGCTGGGTCTTGTTTTATTTATTTGTTTATTTAGTTTTGGCTGTGCTGGGTCTTTAATCCTGCACACAGGCTTTCTCTGGTTGTGGAGAGCATAGGCTACTCTCTAGTTGGAGTGTGAGGGCTTTGCAGAGCACGGGCCCTAGAGTCTGCAAGCTTCAGTAGTTGCAGCGTGTGGGCTCAGTAGTTGTGGCTTCTGGGCCCTAGAGCACTGATTCACTAGTTGTAGAGCACGGGCTGATTTGTCCTGTGGCAAGTGGGATCTTCCCTGACCCAGAATCGAACCTGTGTCCCCTCCATTGGCGCAGATTCTTTACCACTGAGCCACCAGGGAAATCCAGGTCTCGTTTTTTGATCCACTCTGATCATCTCTTTTAATTGACGTATTTAGACTATTGACATTTAAAGTGACTATTGATTACAGATAATTGGTTTAATATATACCATATTTGTTATGCTCACAGTTCAGGTGGCCAGAAGTCCAAAATCAAGGTGCAGGCAGAGCCACACCCCTTCTAGATGCTCTCAGGAGAATCCTTTCCTTACCTC
The DNA here is from genome assembly GCF_014754425.2 of Oryx dammah. Classification (NCBI taxonomy): domain Eukaryota; kingdom Metazoa; phylum Chordata; class Mammalia; order Artiodactyla; family Bovidae; genus Oryx; species Oryx dammah. Next base: position 90,685,478 of record NW_024070213.1, on the reverse strand, counting down.
CTTACCTCTTCCAGCTTCTGATGACTGCCAGCATTTTTTGGCTTCTGGCCACATCATTCCAGTCTCTGATTCTGCCTTCACATCACCTTTTTCTTTGTCTATAAGCACCTCTCTTACAGCGGTGCTTGTCATGGCATTGAAAGCCAATTGTATAATCCAGGATAACCTCTTCATCTCAAAACCTTTAATATAGTCATCATATAAGGTGACATTTATGGGTTCTAGGAATTAGGACATGGGCATATTTTGGGGAGCTGTTATGAGTTGAATTATGCCCCTAAATATACATGTTGAAATCTTAGTCCCAAGTACCTCAGAATGTGACCTTATTTGGAAATAGGATCATAGATGTAATTAGTTGATAATGAGGTCATACTAGAGTAGAGTAGGTCTCCAGTCCAGTATAACTGATGTCCTTATAAAAAGAGAAAATGGGACACAGATGTATACCCAGGGCATAAAAGATGGAGTTATGCTGCCACAAGCCGTGGAACACCAAAGATTACTGGTAAACCACCAGAAGCTCGGAGAGGAACATGGGTTGGATTCTCCTTTACATCCTTCAGAAGGAGCAAGCCCTGCTGACATCTTGATTTCAAACTCTGGCCTCCAGAATTATCAGACAATAAATTGTTATTTAAGCCCACGGGTTTGTGGTACTTTGTCAACTCTAGTGAGCTAGTATGGGAGCCATTATTGGCCTACCATGTTGTGGTAGTGGTTTGTTGCCAAGAAGTGGAAACTAGGACCAGAGTCTTATTAACTCCTCCCTGACACCCATTGGTATGCTTAATGGCTTTTATATTTATCCTTTCTCTCCTATCTTCCCCTAACTGAGGAATGGACATGCTGTAATGGGATATGAAGGGTTAAGAGAATCCCATTACCACCTGCTGCTGGTTTGTCTCCATTCTGTTTAATGGGAGGTAGGAATGGATGGAGGTTCTGTGTAATTGGAGCAATTTGTTATCATTTTAAACTACAATAAAAAATTGACTATTGGTTTTCACAGAGGTCTCTCGTAAGAGACTGTGTGCACAAAAAAGATCCATTGTTAAAATCAAGGCATTTCCCTTTGTGTATTTTGCTGGATACCTCCAAACTTGAGTAAGTCTGGGGACAGGTTTACAGAAACTAGTCAATGAATAATTTTCTCAATTTCTTCAGATCTTCTCTTTAGCTTTTGTGGATTCAATTTAATTAAAAAAATTTTTTTGAATATGTGCAACGTGCTCGGCATAACACTAGATACTGACAGAAAGATGTGTAAGATATCAACATATTCACTGTCTCATAGCGGAAGCAGACATAAAAATGTAGTTACTTGTAAGTATTCACAAGTATTGAGAGGTCTGTTAGACATCAGGGAAGGTTTCATGGAGGAAATGATGCTTTAACTGGTTTTGAAAGATAAGTAGAAATTTGCCAGACAGAAGGTGGGTGAGTATTCCACACATAAGAAAACAGCATGTACAAAAAAATGAAGCAGCATATCATGTTCAGAGAAACTGCATATAATTTTATGTTGCTGGAGCACAAATTGTGATGCAGAGCATCAGAAGATGAGCCTGGAGAGGTTAGCAGGGGCAGTTTTCCCACTACCTGATGTTGCTATTTTGGATCACTATGAAAGTCAAGTAGCATGTGGAAAAGTGTTACTGTTAGGCAGCATAGATTCCATTCTTTTCCTCTGCCTGCCTGTGTTCTTTTATTATAGACATCTATTCAGTGGCCAGCATTCTAAAATTTATCTCTAATGTCTAAAAAGCAAACATTCAAAATTTAATAAGTTTGCCATTTGCCTGGTTTTATTTAAAAACTATTTAGACACAAAAATATGTGTGTCTAATGTGTGTGTCAGCCAAATATGTCAAGAAATTGGGGTAAGAAGTTTTTGCTGCATTAAATTAAGGTGGCAAGGCAGAATCAGTATACCTGTGTTGCAGGAAGGGGGACCCTTCTGGGGCCCAAAAGGTTAACACTTGGAAATGAATTACCCAAGGAGATACATGAGCTGACAAAGCAAGAGACGTTATTGGGGGCGCCGGGTGGAGAGCAATAGGGTAAGGGAACCCAAGTGGACTGCTCTGCCACATGGCTTGCAGTCTTGGGTTTTATGGTGATGGTATTAGTTTCCTGGTTGTCTTTGGCCAATTGTTCTGACTCAAGAGTCCTTCCTGGTGGTGCACGCATTGCTCAGCTCAGATAGATGCCAGCAAGAAGGATTCTGGGAGGTGGTAGGACATGTGGCATCTCCTTTTGACCTTTCCCAAACTCTTCTGGTTAGTAGTGGCTTTTTAGTTATGTGTTCCTTACCAGGACCTCCTGTCATAAAATAACTCACTCAGATGGTTACTATGGTACCTGGCCAGGGTGGGTGGTGTCAGTCAGTGTGCATCCCCTAACAACTGTAAGATGGTTTATTCTAGAGGCTGCCAAACCATTTGAGTCTTTGTCTTTGCCCATTTCTTTATCAGCCTGTAACCTCTTCTGTGGTTGCTGAGGCTCTGGGCACTTAAGATTTGTTAGTTTATTTAAAACAAAAATGCATTGCTGTGTTTTGGAATTATTTAGAGTGAGTGAGTGTAATCTTGTAAGCTTGCCCCAACAATCTAAGCACACTTTCAGAGACAGATATCTCTTTCCTTCTCCTCTCCCCTCCATCTTTCTCTCTCTCTCTCCCTCAGCTTAATTTTTCTTTTGGCTTAACTGTTATAGTAGTAAGTTCTATATGCCCTTACAAGGAAGGGTTTTAGTTATTGTATACTCTGTTCTGTGACTCATATATACTTTGCTCAGCTTATTGTAAGCATTCAGAATCTCCTGTATTTACAAGATGTGTTTCAGTTGGTTCAGTTCAGTCGCTCTGTCGTGTCCGACTCTTTGTGACCCCATCATGGACTGCAGCATGCCAGGCTTCCCTGTCCTTCACTGATTCTTGGACCTTGCTTAAATTCATGTCCATTGAGTCGCTGTTGCTATTCAATCATCTCATCCTCTGTCTTCCCTGTCTCCTCCTGCCTTCAGTCTTTCCCAGCATCAGGGTCTTTTCCAGTGAATCAGTTCTTTGCATCAAGTGGCCAAAGTATTGGAGCTTCAGCATCAGTCCTTCCAATGACTGACTATTCAGGACTGATTTCGTTTAGGATGGACTGGTTGGATCTCTTGCAGTCCAAGGGACTCTAAAGAGTCTTCTCCAACAGCACAGTTCAAAAGCATCATTTCTTTGGTGCTTAGCTTTCTTTATGGTCCAACTCTCACATCCATACATGACTAGTAGTCATGTATGTAGTCTAGTTTTGACTAGATAGACCTTTGTTGGCAAAGTAATCTCTCTGCATTTTAATACGCTCTCTAGGTTAGGCATAGCTTTTCTTCCAAGGAGCAAGCATTTTTTAATTTCATGGCTGTAGTCACCATCTGCAATGATTTTGGAGCCATTGTTTTCCCATCTATTTGCCATCAAGTCATGGGATGGGATGCCATGATCTTAGTTTTTTGAATGTTGAGTTTTAAGCCAGCTTTTTCACTCTTCTCTTTCACTTTCATCAAGAGGCTCTTTAGTTCCTCTTCACTTTCTTCCATAAGGGTGGTGTCATCTGCATATCTGAGATGTGTTTAGATGTGTTAGAGTATTCTTCTCTCATAATGAAATTTTTTGCACCCCAAGAGAAAAACACAGTATAGAAGATTTTCTTAACTTTAATGGTTAAGATCTATACTGTTCACACTGCATGTTTGTCCTTCCACCCATGTGTGTGAATCCCAGGAATGACAACTTTTTTTTTTTACTGTTTAGAAAATTAAAAAATAAAAGTATTTGATGTTTTTTAAGAGCTCATAATATCCTAGTGAGAATTTGGGAAGAGAAATGAGATTGAAAAATAAAGCTTGTAATGTCAGTAAGAACTTAATAGGACTATGTGGTAATCATTTGACCCAAAAAGAAGCTTTCTTTGCTTGGTTAAGAACTAAAGCTGTTCCTTAGGGTACTTTAATGGTACCCCAACTAAGTGGCTACCTCTGGAAAGTAAAATACTAAAAGGTCTACCATTAGGCAAGAGCTATGGAGAAAGCAATTAACCTTGTAACTGACACAGGACCTAGCCCTGCTGAATTGTCCCTGGGATTTCTGTGCTCTTAGACACTGGTCCTTTAAAGTTTGTTGAGCGTTCAATCTATTCAAGTAAGTAGCTGCCATCTAAAGAAATATAATGGATCTACTGTTGTTAAATCTTCAGCATAGTTCCCAAGAGTACCCTGGTGTTTAATGAAGAGCCAGCCATCAAGTATTGAGGAAGAGGGGCAGCCAGGAATAAGAAAAGATGTGGTTCAGACTCAACCTCCATACCTTAGTAATCTTCAACTGCTTCAGTTTCAAGAGCAGCACCATAGGTAGCCTCACTCTTACTGTTTTGCCCCTTCCCAAAGCCCAGACAACGTGTGGCCATTGTTTTTAAGGAGCCTGGGAGGCTATAGCTGATGATGAGATAGAATAATTTATTTGGTATACTGTGTGAAGGTAAAAATGGAATTCTGCATTAGGGTACAATTGATGAATATTCTTGAAGACACAGAGCAAGATATTTTAGTGCATATTCCATATCCACATTCCTTAAATAGAAAATGAGGAAAAATCTATATCCTGAAAACCATTATGTATGGGTTAGGAATGGTTTCAGTTGCTGGTACCTAACAGTAACTTAAAACTTTATAAATACATATAACACAAGAAATCTAAGAATTAAGGTGGAGCAGTTAAGCAAGGTTGTTGAAGACAGCTCTTTCTGCCTCTCTGCTCTGCCCTTTTTAAGCCATTTTACCTTTCAGTCTCAAGTTTTCTTGCCTCACTGTCAGATAAGGAAGAAAAAAGGACTAGCACCAGAAATTTTCTTCTCGCTTTCCCTTTTGTAAGGAAGTAAATGCTTTCCTAGAAAAGCAGTCTTCTACCCCAACTCCCAGTAGTTTTCTGTTTTTCATCAGCCTGAACGGTATGACAGATTTAATCTTAGCTGCATGGGTATCTGGAAAAGTAAGTATCTGGCTTTTCAGCCTTTGTGATAGGAGGCAAGGAAGAAGCATTGGAAATAAGGGTTGGGTTTTAAAACTAAAACCTATTGGGGTTTAGAAGCTAATAAACCTACTGGGGAGTAAACCTATTCCCCAAACCTATTGGCTGTCCCCAGACACCATGCCAGCACCCTCAGTTCAGTTCAGTTGCTCAGTTGTGTCCAGCTCTTTGCAACCCCATGAATTGCAGCACACCAGGCCTCCCTGTCCATCACCAACTCCCGGAGTTCACTCAGACTCACATCCATTGAGTCAGTGATGCCATCCAGCCATCTCATCCTCTGTCATCCCCCTTTCCTCCTGCCCCCAATCCTTTCCAGCATCAGAGTCTTTTCCAATGAGTCAACTCTTCACATGAGGTGGCCAAAGTACTGGAGTTTCAGCTTAGCATCATTCCTTCCAAAGAACACCCAGGACTGATCTCCTTCAGAATGGACTGGTTGGATCTCCTTGCAGTCCTACCTTCCCCTAAACAATCTAGTATGCAAGGCATTAATTGACAACAGTCTTTTCAGGACCAGAGAAGCCTAATAAGCTATGTAGATTTCCACTTTTAAAGCCATTGGACATAGAATTTAGTTTATGGCCTTGCTGCTGCTAAGTTACTGCTAAGTTGCTTCAGTCATGTCCGACTCTGTGCAAACCCATAGACAGCAGCCCGCCAGATTCCCCCGTCCCTGGGTTGCCATTTCCTTCTTCAACGCATGAAAGTGAAAAGTGAAAGTGAATTCGCTCAGTTGTGCCCGACTCTTCACAACCCCATGGACTGCAGCCTATCAGGCTCCTCTGTCCACGGAATTTTCCAGGCAAGAGTACTGGAGTGGAGTGCCCTTGCCTTCTCCGCCTTACTAAAAAAAAAAAGAAAGTCACAAAAATATTATTAAAAAGAGAAGGAGGGATTCTGGAAAGGTGGCAAAGTAGAAAGGACCAGGAATCTGTTTCCCCGCTTATGCAGCAGTTGCACAGGCAGAATCTGTCTGATGTAACTATTTTAGAACTTTGGAGTCTGTTGAGGGCTTACAACTTCCAGGGGAAGAATTGAAGGGTATTGTGGCTATTTCTGTCAATTTTGGCTGCACACAGTACCAACTACCTATCCTCCCACCCTTAGCCAGTGCCAAGCAGCTGCATGCAGTTTGCACACAGAACGTGAGGGAGCTAAGATGGGCAAAAAGAACCCTTCCTTCTAGGTATCAGGGCTGTATCTCAGGGTGCTGATTGTTGCTCGGATCACAGAGGGGTAAACAGGTAGCCATTTTGTTGAATCTCCTCATATTGTTAAAGTCTAGGACATTCAAAAACAACCACATATATGTGGAAAATTAGGAAGTGATCGTGCATGCCTGGGGAAAGGATCAGAAAAGACCTGAGAAAACATTAAATTTACACCTCAGGCTGATCCATGACACAAAGACACTCTACAACAATCATAAAAACAAACAAAAAGCAAAAATCAGCAAGTTCTGGGAAAGGGGAGAAAAAAATCTGATTTCCAGAGTTACTGTTTTATTAGATTCAAGTACCCAATGTTCAACAAAAATCACAAGGCATACAAAGAAACAGCAAGGTATGGCCCATTCAAAGGGAGGAAAAATCAACATAAACTGTCCCTGAGAAAGACCTGATGGCAGATCTGCTAGACAGAGACTTTAAAACACCTGTCTTAAATCTCAAAGAACTAAAGGAAGATGTGGAGAAAGCCAAGAAAACAATGTATGAACAAAATGGAAATATCAATAAAGAGATAGAAAACCTAAAAAGAAATTCTGGGGCTGAAAAGTTCAGTTACTGAAATGAAAAATTCACTAGAGGGTTTCAACGGCAGATTTGAGCAGGTAGAAGAAAGAATCAGTGAATTTGAAAATTTCCTAGTTGACCACTGGTTAGGACCCAGTGCTTTCACTGCCAGGGTCTAGATTTGATCCCTGGTTAGGAAACTAAGATCCCACAAGCTGCATAGCATGGCCAAAAAAGGAAAATAGGAATTTGGAAGTTATCAAGTGTGAAGGACAGAAAGTGAATACTGACAAGAAGCAAGCAAAGCCTAAGGGACCCCTGGGTTACCATCAGGCAGACCAGTATATGCATTGTGGGAGTCCAGAAATAGAGGGAAGGAGGGAGGCAGGAAATAGAGAAAGAGGACAGATAGAGAGAAACATTGAGGAAATAATGTTTGACCACTTCCCAACCAAAAATCTCAAACTCCAAGAAGGTGAATTCAGAGACCCACATCAAAACACATTATAAGCAGATTTTCAAAGTCAAAGAGCCATAAGAGCAGCAAAAGAGAAGTGAACCATCACATACAAGGAATCATCAGTACAAGGAATCATCAATAAGATTATAAGCAGACTTCTGATCAGAAATTTTGGAGGCCAGAAGACAATTGACCAAATGTATGCAAAGTTCTAAAAGAAAGAAACTGTCAATCAAGAATCCTACATCCAGCAAAATTGCCTTTCAAAAATGAGAGAGAAATTAAGATATTCCCAGAGAGGTAAAAGCTGAGGGAGTTTGTGACTGCTAGACTCGACCTGAAAGAAATGCTTGGGAGTCCTGAAAAGTGAAATGCTTGTGTCCTGAAAGTATACAAGACAGTAACTCAATGCCATTTGGAGAAATATTAATAAAAATCTCTAGAAAAGTAAATACATGGGCAGTTATAAAGCTAATATTATTACTACAAGAATGAATGACTTGTAATTGCACTTTTTGTTTTCTGCATGATTTAAGACAGTAATGCATTTAAGGAAAAACATTTCTGTTGTGAAAGATAGTATTACTGTAACTTTGCTTTGTCACTTCAAATCTTGTTTTTATGTAATTTAAGAGATTGATGCATTTATAAGAATTATTTAAGTTTTGGGAGTTTGCAGTATATAAAATTTTAATTGTGTGAAATAAGCAATGGAAAGAGATCATCAGAGAACTGTAAAGGAGCAGAGTTTTTGCTTATTATTGATGTTAAGCTGGTATAAATTCAGATTTGAGTATTAAAACTTCAGCATGTTGAATGTAATCCTCATGGTAACTACAAAGAAAGTAGTTGTAGAATATACACAAAAGGAAATGAGAAAGAAATTTAGACTTTTCACTACAAAAAATCAACAAAAGAAGATAGTAATGCAGAAAATGAGGGGTAAAAAACTATAAGGCATGTTGAAGACACATAGACAGAAGTAAGTTCCTCCTTATCAGGAATTACCTCAAATATAGATGGGTTAAACTCTTCACTCAAAAGACAGAGATTGGCAGGATGGCTAAAAACACGTGATCCAAAAAAGAATAAATATTGCCATTTGCAGCATCATGGGAGGAATAAATAAGACAGAGAGACAACATGATATCATTTATATGTGAAATCTAAAAAATAATACAAATGAATCTTTTACAAAACAGTAACAGACTCACAGACATAGAAAACAAACTTATGGTTACCAAAGGAGAAAGAAGTAAGGGCATAAGTTAGGAGTATGGGCTCAACAGATAAACACTACTGTATATGAAACAGATGAGCCACAAGATTTACTGTATATTGCAGGAAACTATTTAATATCTTATAATAACCTATCATTTAAAATCTGAAAAAATATAACTGAATCATTTCCTGTACACCTGAAACTAACAAAATATTGTAAATAACTGTACTTTAATAAAAACAAAAGAAGCCCACATGATCCAACTATATGCTGTCTATAAGAAACTCATGTGAGACCCAAAGACACAAACAGATTGAAATTGAGTAGATGAAAAAAAGATGCTACATGCAAGTAGTAACTGAAAGAGCAGTGATGACTATACTGATATAAGAATAAATAGATTTTAGATCAAAGTGAAAGTTTAAAAAAAAAGTTACAAAAGATAAAGAAGGATATTCTATGTTAATAAAAGTTTCAGTGCAGTAAAAATATGTAATGACTGTATAGAAAACTCTTAGAAGAAAAATAGGACAAATGCTTCATGATACTGGATTTGGCAGTGATTTCTTGGATATAACACCAAAGGAACAAGTAAGAAAAAAACAGATTGGATTTTATTTAAGTTAAATTTTTTTTATACATTTGAAGACAGTATCCACAGTGAAAAGGCAACCTACACGATGGGAGAAAATGTTTGCAAGTCATATATCAGATAATGGATTAATACCCAGAATGTATAGAAAACTTCTAAAACTCAACAACAGGTCTTCCTTAGTGGTGTCCAGTGGTTAAGAACCTGCCTGCCAGCACACGGGATACCAGTTCAATCCCTGGTCTGGAAAGATCCTACATGCTGTGCAGCAACTAAGCCTGTGCACCTCAACTACTAACCCTGTGCTCTAAAGACTGTGAGCTGCAGCTACTGAAGCCTGGGCCCTCTAGGGCCTGTGTTCCACAAGAGAAGCCACAGCAGTGAGAAGCCCACGCACCACAACTAGGAAGTAACTCACGCTCAGCGCAACTAGAGAAAGCCCTCACATAACAGTAAAGACATAGTGTGGCCAAAACAGAAAATAAAATTTAAAAATACAAAAAATAAAACTCAGCAACAACAAAGCAACCAATTAAGAAATGGGCAACACTCTTGCCACTGTTATTCAGCATAATTTTGGAAGTCCTAGCCATGGCAGTCAGAGAAGAAAAAGAAATAAAAGGAATTCAGGTTGAAAAAGAAGTAAAACTCTCACTGTTTACAGACAACATGATACTATATGTAGAAAACCCTATAGGTATGATCAGAAAATTACTATAGCTAATCAGTGAATTTAGAAGTCATAGGATACAAAGTCAATACACAGAAATCCCTTGTATTTCTGTATACTAACAATGAAAAATCAGAAAGAGAAATTAAGGAATCAGTCCCATTCACCATTACAATAAGAAGAATAACTAGGAATAAACAAAGAGACAAAATAAACAAGGAGACAAAAGAGCAGAAAACTATAAGACACCGATGAAGTCAAAGATGACATAAACAGATGGAGAGATATACCATGTTCTTGGATTAGAAGAATCAATATTGTGAAAATTACTAAATACTACCCAAAGCAATCTACAGATTTGATGCAATCCATATCAAGTTCTTGCCTGGAGAATTCCATGGACAGACCATGGCGTCGCAAAGAGTCAGACACAACTTGAGTGGCTAACAATTTCACTTTTCGCTTTCTATCAAATTGCCAATGGTACTTTTCACAGAAATAAAACAAAAATTTTCACAATTCATATGGAAACACAAAGACCCTGAATAGCCAAAGCAATCTTGAGAAAGAAGAATGAAGCTGGAGGAATCAATTTTCCTGACTTCAGACTATACTACAAAGCTACAGTCATCAAGACAGTATGGTACTGGCACAAAAACAGAAATATAGACCAATGGAATAAGATAGCCCTAAGGTAAACCCACGCACCTATAGGCACCTTATCTTTGAGAAGGAGGAAACGATATGCAGTGGAGAAAAGATAGTCTCTTTGGTAAGTGGTGCTGGAAAAACTGGACAGCTATATGTAAAAGAATTAAATTAGAACACTTCCTAACACCATACACAAAGATAAAATCAAAATAGTTTAAAGAGTTAAATATAAAACCAGAACCTATAAAACTATTAGAGGAAAACATAGGCAGAACACTCTTTTGATATAAATCACAGCAAGATCCTCTATGACCTACCTCCTGGAGTAATAGAAATTAAAAACAAAAATGGGATCTAATTAAACTTAAAAGCTTTTGCACAGCAAAGGAAACCATAAGATGAAAAGACAACCCTCAGTATGGAGAAAATAATTGCAAATGAAGCTACTGACAAAGGATTAATCTCCAAAATACACAAGCAGCTCAGGCAGCTCAATGGCAGAAAAGCAAACAATCAAAAGATGGGCAGAAGACTTAAACAGACATTTCTATAAAGAAGCTATACAGGTGGCTAATAATCACATGGAAAATGCTCAATATTGCTTATTATTAGAGAAATGCAAATCAAAACTACAAAGAGGTATCATCTCATACTGGTCTGAATAGCCATCATAAAAAGAAAAAAACTACCAATGGTAAATGCTGGAGAGTATGTGGAGAAAAGGGAACCCTCTTACACTGTTGTTATTTAGCTGCTGAGTTATGGCTGACCTTTTGCAACCTCATGGTCTGTTGCCCACCAGGCTTCCCTGTCCGTGGGATTTCCCAGGCAAGTATACTACAGTGGGTTGCCATTTCCTTCTCCAGGGATCTTCCCAACCCAGAAATTGAACCTGCATCACTGTCACTGGCAGGCATTGGCAGGCAGATTCTTCAATGCTGAGCCACCAGGGAAGCCCTGGCAGTACCCTGTTTGTGGAAATGTAAATTGATATGGCCACTATGGAGAACAGTATGGAGATTTCTCTAAAAACTAGGAATAAAGCTACCATATGACCCAGCAATCCCACTACTGGGCATATACTTTGAGAAAACCACAATTCTAAAAGACACATGTACCCCTGTGTTCACTGCAGCCCTGTTTATAATAGCCAGGACATGGAGGCAGCCTAGATGTCCATCAACAGACAAATGGATAAAGAATTTGTGGTACATCGATACACAATGGAATATTATTTAGCCATTAAAAAGAACACATCTGAGTCACTTAGTGAGGTGGATGAACCTAGAGCCCATTATAGAGAGTAAAATTAAGTCAGAAAGAGAAAAATAAATATCATATATTAACACATATATGTGGAATCAAGAAAAATGGTATTGATGAACCTATTGCAGGGCAGCAATGGAAATGCAACATAGAGAACAGACTTGTGGACACAGTGGAGGAAGGGGAGGGTGGGATGAATTGAGAGCAGCATTGGAACATACACATTTCCATATGTAAAACAGATAGCAGCAGAAATTTGCCATATGACGCAGGGAGCTCAACCTGGTGCTCTATGATGACGTGGAGGTGTGGGATGGAATGGGAGGTGGGAGGGAGGTTCAAGAGAGAGGGGACATATGTATACCTATGGCTGATTCATGTTGATATATGGCAGAAGCCACCACAACATTGTAAAGCAGTTATCCCCCAATTAAAAATAAATAATTTTTTTTAATGGGCAAAAAGCCTTGAATAGACATTTCTCCAAAAAAGATATACAAATAACCAACCAGTCATGAAAAAATATTCAATATCATTAATCACTAGGGAAATGGAAATTAACACTACAGTGATAACTACTTCACACCCATTAGAATGAATGCTTCAAGAACAACAACAACAAAAAAAAACCACCCAGATAATAGCAAGTGTTGTCAAGGATATGGAGAAATTAGAACGCTTGTGCATTGTTGGTGGGAATGTAAGATGGTACAGCCAATGAGGAAGACAGTATGATAGTTCCCTCAAAAAATTAGAAATAGAATTACTATTTGTTGATATACAATCCAGCAGTTCCACTTTTGGATATATACCCGAAAGAATTAAACGCAGAGATATATATACAACTGTATTCAAAGCATTATCACAGTAGTTAAAATATAAAACAACCCAGCTGTCCATTTACTGATAACTGGATAAACAAAATGTGGTATATACACATACAGTGGGTTTTCATGCAGCCTTAAAAAGAAATTCTGCAGTATTCGACAGCATGGATGTGCTGAGTGAAATAAGTCACAGACAAATACCACTTGATTTCACTCATATAAGGTTCTTGCTGCTGCTGCTAAGTTGCTTCAGTCATGTCCAACTCTGTGCGACCCCATAGACAGCAGCCCACCAGGATCCCCTGCCCCTGGGATTCTCCAGGCAAGAACACTGGAGTGAGTTGCCATTTCCTTCTCCAATGCATGAGAGTGAAAAGTGAAAGTGAAGTCGCTCAGTTGTGCCCAACTCTTAGGACCCCATGGACTGCAGCCCACCATTCTCCTCCGTCCATGGGATTTTCCAGGCAAGAGTACTGGAGTAGGGTGCCATTGCCTAATAGTCAGAATCTTAAAGACAGAAAATATCATGGTGATTGCCAGAGAGTGGGGAGGGGAAAATGAAGAGTTACTTTTTAATGGGTATAGAGGTACATTTCTACAAGAGAGAGTTATGTGGGGTGGATGTTGGTGATGGGTGCACAATAATATGAATGTATTTAACACCACCGAACTGTACAGGTAAAACAGCTTATATGATAAATTTTATGTCATGTGTATTTTATCACAATTAGAAAAAAAAGAGCAAGAGGAGGAGGAGGGAAGATTTACACTTCCTGCTTTACTGTGATACTAGGGGATCCCATAGAAGTTGAGATGACCAGGACTTTCTAAGTACATTGAAACCTGAAGTAAGATTATATTTCTCAGTCCCATAATAAGTAACATCCATAAATAAAGTAAAAATAAAATACCTAATTTTATTCAGTTATAAAACTCACAAGAAATTATATTTGCCATTCCTTTTTCCACACTACCCAGTCCCTGGTTGGGGTTGGCCTGTATGACCTTTGGAGCTCTTTTCCTTTCTGCTGTGATTTATTAGGCACCTGTAACTTACTTGGCAAAAAACACTACCCGTGGGGCTCATGATTTTTCACATTTGTCATAAACAGGAGGAGGGAACCGGAACAAAAATAAAAATGAGTGATCAGGTGTGGCTAAGCATTTAAAACTTTGCATCCTTTGTCTGTATGTTATGAATAATGTGTTAGTGTTAATCCCAGATCCTAACAGTGAAGATCCAGCAATTCAGTGTTGACAATAGGTTTGAATATTCTTTTTCAAAATGCCAACTGGTTTGTCAGTTTGATTGTAATGTATCTTTTCCTCTTGTCAGATACTCCAGGGCAAACATTGTAAAGGGAGGAATCCAGTTCTTGACATGGCTTGACTTCTGTGTATTGCTGATGATATTCTGTCCAATAAAATTCAAGTAATTGGGATCCTAAAAGAAAATGCTTAAAAGGATGTGATTAAAACTACCACTGGTGGTTTGGGGAGTGAAGAAGGAAAAGGTTGCTGTTGATGAATTGATATTTTTTTTGCACAGAGCATTTTAGTTGGTAGTAAAGTTCAGTGAGGCCTTCCCAGGTGGCTCAGTTGGTAAAGAATCTGCTTGCAATGCAGGAGGCCCAGGTTCAATCCCTGGGTGGGGAAATCCCCTGGAGAAGGAAATGGCAACACACTCCAGTATTTTTTGCTTGGAAAATCCCATGAACAGAGGAGCCTGGTGGGCTACAGTCCATAGGGTCGCAAAGAGTTGGACATGACTTTGCAGCTAAACTAACCAAAATTCAGTGATGGCATCAGATACCCAAAGACAGTAAATTGATCCACAAGCCATGGCTTGAATGCCCTTTCATACAACAATATAACTGCAGTTACTGAAAGTGTCCAAAGTGCCTTTCTATAATAAAGGGAACCTGGTATCTAACAAAATAGTAGGGGGATACATTGATTCTCATTTATTTGCATAGTGAAATATACTTTGGAAATGGAGATAGAAAGGAAGCAGATCATTCTGAAAGTGTACCTGTTAAAGGTCTTAGAATCTAAAGGTGATAAAAGCTTTTCAACAGTTATACCACTGTGTAAAACTTGACCTAATCACTGTGTGGATCACAATAAACTGTGGAAAATTCTGAAAGACATGGGAATACCAGACCACCTACCTGCCTCCTGAGAAACCTATATGCAGGTGAGGAAGCAACAGTAAGAACTAGACATGGAACAACAAACTGGTTCCAAATAGGAAAAGGAGTACATCAAGGCTGTATATTGTCACCTTGCTTATTTAACTTCTGTGCAGAGTACATCATGAGAAACGCTGGGCTGGAGGAAGCACAAGCTGGAATCAAGATTGCCGGGAGAAATATCAATAATCTTAGATATGCAGGTGACACCACCCTTATGGCAGAAAGTGAAGAGGAACTAAAAAGCCTCTTGATGAAAGTGAAAGAGGAGAGTGAAAAAGTTGGCTTAAAGCTCAACATTCAGAAAACGAATGGCCTCTGGTCCCATCACTTCATGGGAAATAGATGGGGAAACAGTGAAAACAGTGTCAGACTTCATTTTTCTGGGCTCCAAAATCACTGTAGATGGTGATTGCAGCCATGAAATTAAAAGATGCTTACTCCTTGGAAGAAAAGTTATGACCAACCTGGATAGCGTATTAGAAAGCAGAGACATTACTTTGCCAACGAAGGTCCGTCTAGTCAAGGCTATGGTATTTCCAGTGGTCATGTATGGATGTGAGAGTTGGACTGTGAAGAAAGCTGAGCACCGAAGAATTGATGCTTTTGAACTGTGGTGTTGGAGAAGACTCTTGAGAGTCCCTTGGACTGCAAGGAGATCCAACCAGTCCATCCTAAAGGAGATCAGTCCTGGGTGTTCATTGGAAGGGCTGATGCTGAGGCTGAAACTCCAATACTTTGGCCACCTCATGCAAAGAGCTGACTGATTGGAAAAGACTCTGATGCTGGGAGGGATTGGGGGCAGGAGGAGAAGGGGACGACAGAGAATGAGTTGGCTGGATGGCATCACCGACTCAGTGGACATGAGTTTGGGTGAACTCCGGGAGTTGGTGATAGACAGGGAGGCCTGGTGTGCTGCGATTCATGGGGTCGCAAAGAGTCGGACACGACTGAGCAACTGAACTGCACTGAATCACTGGAAAAGGAATTTATTGAGTACCCGTTGTGTGCTCTCTGCCAAGTTAAGCCCCAAGATAGGGTTGGTTGGAAGGGTAAAGAATAAGTATGGGGAATTCCCTGGCGGTCCAATGGTCAGAATTCAGCACCATCACTGCTAGGGCCTGGTTCAGTCCCCAGTTGGGGAACTGAGATTCTGAAAGCCACTTGACATGACCAAAAAAAAATAAGTGTAGGATACATTTTTAACCGTCTGGTAGTTTATAATCCACTTTAAAGGATAAAACTGTGAGACCATGTAGACTAGAATTCTAAATTGTATGGTGCAGATTGTTCAAAGTACCATACAAGTTCAGGGAAGTTAGACTACTGAAGGTTAGAATCATTAGAGAAGCTTTCAAAAAGCAGTTGGGTTTCAGCTGAGCCTTGGAAGGTTATAGTATTTAGATAAACTGAGGTGAGAGAGAAAGGCATGTCTGAGAGTAGAGGGATTGTGTGTAGGCACAAAATTGAGAACAAGTGGATTTTGCAGATCAGGAGAGACTCACCTGGATAGAAAGCACTAATGGAAGAATAGGAGAAAATAGTTATAAAAATAAAAGAGGTCCAGAAAACTATACATTTTACATTCCTTTAAAATCTCCTTTGGGAACAATTTCAGCCCCCTCACCCTCAGAGTTGAGAAATTCTTCCCAGTGATTTAAATCCCTTTTGCTATTGTTTTGACCTTTTCATGTTGTCTTAATTCTTGAAATTCAATTTGTTTCTTATTCTAAGCTCCTCCCATTAGGGTATTCTTGGTCCTCACTGGGCCCAGCCTTTAGTTCTATAGAAAAGATCTAATGTTTATAATAATATCAACTCCCCTTTTGAATATTGATAATGAAAATACTCCCATCATTGTACACATGAATAAGAGTTTTCTAAGTTGGGGGTGCTTTATCACCCTTAATGTGCTATGCTGCTGCTGCTGCTGCTGCTGCTAAGTCGCTTCAGTTGTGTCTGACTCTGTGCGACCCCAGAGATGGCAGCCCACCAGGCTCCCCCGTCCCTGGGATTCTCCAGGCAAGAACACTGGAGTGGGTTGCCATTTCCTTCTCCAGTGCATGAAAGTGAAAAGTGAAAGTGAAGTTTCTCAGTTGTGTCCGACTCTTCACGACCCCATGGACTGCAGCCTACCAGGCTCTTCCATCCATGGAATTTTCCAGGCAAGAGTACTGGAGTGGGGTGCCATTGCCTTCTCCTATATGCTATGCTAGTTGGCATCTATTCAACAAATGTTTATTAAGCATCCACTGTGTGCAGGTACTGTTCAAAGTGCACGTGGTACTTCCACAAACAAACAAATGAGGATTCTTGCACTTGAGCGGCTTGTATTCTATCAGATGGCTTCTCTGCCAGGCCAACTGTAAAATAATGTCTCTCCTCTAAAAATTCTTTCTTTTTCCAATGGACTAATTTAGTCAACTGCCAAAATCTTCTTTTTAAGACACTCAAACAGCTTTTTCCAAGCAGAAAATGTCTCAATCCACAGACAGAAGGATTTTCTTTAGGTACAGTTTGTTGGATTTTTTTCCCCCTCCCTTCAGTTTATATCGTTCATTCCCCTGACAACATTTTTCTCTTGGAATATTTTGGGAAGAAGTTTCCTGTTCTTATTTTTCCTCTATAAATTACCTTGCTCACACATGCAGCCTGTGAGCTGCTGCTGCTGCTGTGGTTGTATTTATTTGTTGAACAATCCTGTGCTTTGAAATGATTCATTCAAGAGCCATGAAGCATTCAAAGCAGGATGTGTGACTCATTTCATAAACAGCAGCATCTTGAAGTAGAAAGCAGGAACCTAAGATTGACTAAGGTGCAAATGAAAGTTATGTTGGATTGAGGTGTGTGTGTTTAGTCCCTTCCCTTCTCCATTTCCCCGCTTTTCCAAACCTAAATGATATCTTGCACTGGGAATAGAAGTTCTCCAGTGAGGGTGAGAAGCATAAAATCTCCCAGTTTGTTCTTTCAGAATACATGATCAGTTGAAGTGATGAAATAGTGTTTTCAAAAAGGTCAGCTATTCTTTCCACCCTGCTCAGCACCAATATCACTATATTCTAGAGCTTTCTACCTATAGTTATCAGTTTTCTCCTGCTTTTTCAAACTATTTTCTTTCATCAGGATATGCCCGAGTCTAGATATTATAATAAAAGAAAGCTATTCTGTTCATGAAGTGCTGCCAAACCCACCAACTTGGGGGAAGAGTATGGTTAGGTTTCAGCATAAGTGATTTTTCAGACTATCACAAGTAGAAACTCAGTTCCCTGATAGTTTAGGTATCCAGGACTCATTTCCTAGTAACTAAAGAGTTCTGATTTGTCTCCTTCCCCCAGTCTACTCTTCTAAAACAAGGAAAGGGACGTGAATTAATCATAGGTCAGGATATAAGAGCATTTTAAAATGTGAGGCAAATCCACATGGAAACTGGAGCTGTGGTGGCCAAAAACAACATTTCAGGAATGAATTTGGCTAAGGGTGGAGCACATATTGCACAGAAATTTCACTGGTCACAAAAATTTACCAAGGACTTAGCTTAAAACTACTACATTTCTAATGCCCATATGCTTATGCCTGGCTCAAAGTCAATAGACAAAAATTTATCTTTAGTTTGGGCTAAGCTCTCATTTGCCCTGAGCCTTCTCTTCAATTCTGTTTAGTGGTGCTGTTTCAATAAGTGTCTGGGAAACTTGTCTTAACGGGATTAGGAAAAAAAACTCTCTGCATTGACTTATTTAGAGTTATTCTACAAAGAAAAGCTAATTTTTAAATATACCTGTCTACCTTAAGATTTAAAGAGGGAAAGAGGGGAGAGCTAACTGAATATATACTGTGTGCCAGGTACTAAATTTTATATAACTATTTCATTTAAAATCTTAAGGAAAGTGGGGTATGAGGGTTCCTTCTGGGGTGCCTGAAATGTTTTATATCTTGACCTGGGTTGTGATTACAGCAGCATAGGCTTCCCTGTGGCTCAGACAGTAAAGAATCTGCCTGCAATGTGGGAAACCTGGGTTCAATCCCTGGGTCAGGAAGGTCCCCTGGAGAAGGGAATGGCAACCCACTCTAGTATTCTTGCCTGGAGAATCCCATGGACAGAGGAGCCTAACACAGTACAGTCCATGGGATTGCAAAGAGTCAGGCACAGCTGAGCAACTAACACTTTACTTTATTTCTTTTCATACTTATATAAAAATTCATTGAGCTCTACACTTGAGATTTTTGCAGTTTATATACATTATACATCAACTTTTTAAAAATTTAGGGCTTCATTCACTGACATGTATTCCTGATTTCCAGTTCCCACTGTGCTTGTTCTTTAAGCCATTCCTAACTTTTTACTTAGTTCTTTTAGTTTATTAATTTAGTCAGTTCTTCTTAGTTTATTTAGTCAGTTTGCTAGTAGGTGGGAGTCCAGTTTCTTATTACAGGAGACTGGGTGAGAATGAAACATCCTAGAAATGGAAAGTATTTTTTACCAAAACTATACCTTCTATGCCCGTTCTAATACTAATATCACTTTTCAGATTGACTTCCTCATAGTCCTGTAGTCTCTTTTATGCTTTTTAAACTAAGAAAATTTCCTTTCTTGATATTTTTTTTCCTCTGTTGAGGAGTGAAAATCCAAAATAGCCAGAAAGGAAAATAGGCGATTTGCTTTTTTGGTCCCCAGAGACGGGGGAGCCTGGTGAGCTGCCGTCTGTGGGGTCGCACAGAGTCGGACTCGACTGAAGTGACTTAGCAGCAGCAGCTTTGCTACTTAACAAGGCAGTGCATGAGAACTGCATTTAGTCTGTTCTTCTCCCAATTACAGTGCCTTCTGTCTCATCTTTCTAATTTCCCTCTCCTAAGTATTTGCAGATTGGCAGTACATCAGCCATTTTCTGAAATGAGGTTGCGAGTTTTCTGCCTGTGTTTTTTTTCCTTCCAAGTTTCATATCCAAAAACATGTGTTGGCAGTTTGGCAAAGGAAACTAAAAAACAGCCTTTTTGTTTGTTTGTTTTTTCTTTTCCCTGTTATCTTGAAGCAGAGTTTCTCAGCAGAGACACAAATGACATTTGGGGTCAGGTAATTTTTTGTTTTAGGGAGCTGTCCAGTGCATTTCCCAGGCCTCTGCCCTCTATAGTTAAGTAGTAGCATTCCCTGGGTTGTAATAAGCAATTGTTACATTGCCAAGTGTCCCCTGAGGGGCAGAATTGCCCCTATTTGAGAACCACTACCATAGAGTGTAAACTGTATTTAGAGAAAAAGTGTTTGAGGGGAATCAGGTTTGGGACTTCACTAGCAGTCCAGTGGTTAGGGCTCTGTGCTTCCACTGCAGGGGACATGGGTTCCATTCCTGGTGGGTGAACTAAAATCCCACAAGCTGTGCAGTGAGGCCAAAAAAGTTAATTTGGAGGGAAAAAAAAAAAATCAAGTGTGGCACATAATTAAAATTCCCATTAGATCTTCAGGCATGTTATCTAGATCAGAGCTCTCCAAAAGAAATGTATTGCAAGTCACAAAATGCGAGCTACATAAGTAGTATTGAATTTCCTCCTAGCCACATTAAAAAGTAAAAATAAACAGGTGACATTAATTTTAATAATATATTTTATTTAAGCCAATATATTCAAAATATCATTTTAACATATAATCAAAATAAAATTGAGATATTTTACGTTCTCTTTTTCATTTTTCATACTAAGTCTTCAGAATCCAGTATGTGCTTTGACTTAGTACATGCATGAATGGGTGCTTTAGTCGTGTCCAGCTGTTTGCGACCCTATGGACTGTAGCCCGCCAGGCTCCCTCTGTCCATGGAATTCTAAAGGCAAGAATACTGTTGTGGGTTGCCATGCTCTCTTCCAATATCTTCCTGACCCAGGGATGGAACCCATGTCTCCTGTGTCTCCTGCATTGCAGGCAGATTCTTCACCCACTGAACCACCTGGGAAACCGTTGTGTGTACAGTACAGGACAGTACATCTTAATTTGAACTAACCACATTTCAAGTGCTCAATAACCACATGTGGCTGAGTGAGTGAAGTCGCTCAGTTGTGTCCGACTCTTTGCGACCCCATGGACTAGTAGCCTACCAGGCTCCTCCCTCCATGGGATTCTCCAGGCAAGAGTACTGGAGTGGGTTGCCATTTCCTTCTCCAGGGGATCTTCCCAACCCAGGGATCGAACCCAGGTCTTTGGATAGGGCAAATCTAAGTCATCTTGGTCTCTAGCTATGGTACAAATTAGCACATAATACTTTCCCTCTCCCATTTATGCCAAGAAGCTGTCCTGATTCATTTATTTGGGCAAATAAGACTCTCAACTTTATTGTGTTACTATTTACATCTTCTCCCAAGGCATATAAACTGCCTTCGTGATCCAGTATAACTTAAATTCTTCAGTCCAATTTTGAATAATATCAACCCTCAGTTGTCTTGGAGATGGTTAATATCTACACATTTATTGAAAATTATCATTTTTTACTCTACAACCAAAGTGAATATTCCCTAAGTTGAGTGGCTCTATGCCAAAACCTTAGTAATAGGTAAGAGCAAAGAACAAAGGAAGACTCACTAACTGTATTAACAAATGAGAGAGCTGGATTTTTAAATGGGCAGTAATTCAAAAAGGAGATCCTTTTAAGGAATCCCTCTACCCATTTTATTTAATTCAATAGAATCATCTATTTTTAATAAGGTCAAATTTTTATCACTTAATAATTTTAGACTTTTTAATTGAGAAATTGCTTTTAAAGGGATGGTTTCCTTAAGCATGTGGTTCAAGATTCACCTAGAGGCTTCCCTCATAGCTCAGTTGGTAGAGAATCTGCCTGCAGTGCAGGAGACCCAGGTTCAATCTTTGGATCAGGAAGATCCCCTGGAGAAGGA
Organism: Oryx dammah; assembly: GCF_014754425.2. NCBI lineage: Eukaryota > Metazoa > Chordata > Mammalia > Artiodactyla > Bovidae > Oryx > Oryx dammah. The sequence goes on along the minus strand of NW_024070213.1, from coordinate 90,663,918 downwards.
AATGGCGACCCACTCCAGTACTCTTGCCTAGAAAAGAAGAAGACAGAGAAGCCTGGTGGGCTGCAGTCTATGGGGTCGCAAAGAGTCAGGCACGACTGAGCAACTGACACTTCACTGCAGAAAATTCTTGAGTTAACTCTTAAATATAACAAGAGAGAATATAAGGAACAATGAAAATAATAGCCAGATTGACATTCACTTTGATTTAAAAAAAAAAAGTATAGGACTTCCCTGGTGGTGCGGCGAACAGCAATATACCTGCCAGTGCTGGGAACATGGGTTCAATCCCTGGTCCGGGAAAATGCCACATGTCATGGAGCAACTAAGCCCCTGCATCACAGCTACTGAGCTGGTGCTCTGGGCCCCTCAAGCCATATCTCTAATGAGCCCCTGGGCCACAACTACTGACCCCATGTGCCTGAGGCCTGTGCTCCACAGCGAGAGAAGCCCATGCACCACAACTAGAGAGTAGCCCCTACTCTCCGCAACTAGAGAAAGCCCGTGTGCAGCAACTAGAGAAAGCCCATGTGCAGCAACAAATACCAGCACAACCGGAAATTTAAAAAACCGCAACACTCTTTCATTAAAAAAAAAACTTGAGTAAACTTTTATTCTCTTCCTTACTCCAGCAGGGAGAGATGACTGGAGCCAAAGCATGCCAGTGCCCTGCTTCTTAAGCTCCTCCTCCTGTCATTTTCACTCCTCCTCTGAAGCATACTATCTGATTTAGTTCAGAAGGATTCTTAGTTTTTGTAGTGTCATAACCCACAGTGGCAGTCTGATGAAGCCTATGATCCCCTCCTCAGAATAATATTTTTAAATCAGTAAAATAAAACACATAGGATTACAAAAGAAGTGATTATTTTGATATACAGTTATCAAAATACTTTTAAAATATTTGATAATACGTGTGCTTTTTTAAGCATAATACTGTCTGTAAGTTCTAGTGGCAGGTCTGGTGACTATCATAATTTTGAAATAGTGATGAGTAGAAAGGCTAATCTGAGATACCTATAATAACTAATGTAATATGAGAATATGTGCAATTTCTATGACGAATTAGGAATGCTAAATTGCAGAATTTAGTGAAAATGAAGATGTAATTTTTTTCCTTTGATCACAGTTTTCAAAACCCTATGAGATGCTGATGGGTGGGAGATCCCTTTAGCTACGTTCAGTTCTCTTCATATACCAGCTGTTGGTTTGGGAAAAATAAACCGCTGAAAGGGGAATAGGGTGATATGAAGGGAGTTGGGTTGTGTAGCAGAGAGGAACAAGAACTAGAGAACAAACAGATCACAACTATGCAGAAAAGTTGTAACAAGAAGGGGAGTTGCCTTTTAAAATACTAAATGATCCTAACTAGAGCAAAGCCTGGAAATTTAAAATCTTTCTCCCAAGCAGTTTTGGGTAAGCTAGATTTCTGATAGTAGAAAAGGACTTTCTGCTTGAAAGTCATTCTTGTGTATTCTAGAACATTGTGCCAAATTTTTTAGACTACCTACAGAAAATTTCCTTGAAGTACCTATAAATGTATTTTTGAAAAAAAGATTGTCATAACATCACCAGTACATTTTGAAAACATATACTCTAATCCGCTACTCTTCCTGTCCCTGTAAAGTGATTGTTTTTCCTCTTTCATAGACTAGTTCTGCCCATTTCCTTTTACCAAATACCCAGCAATCCCAAACCCTTGGCACTGATTTGTTTAACCTAGAAATGTCATACCCATGGTTAAAAGACTCTTCCCTCACTTTCCCACTCTCTCCATCCTTTCCTTAGGGAAAAATCTGTGACTGAAAAAGTTGATGCCTATGATAACTAATCAATGTCTGCGTTGCCTAAAGTTAACCAACAATGGAGGAAACTAAAGTTCTTGGCTAAATATCCACACACTCTATTCAGTTTTGTCCAGGATCCATTGGAAACAACTAAGGCCGTCTTCTTTTGACTGTTTTACTTCTTGATTCTTAATATGTTTAATTGAAAATTCCCTTTACCCTTCAGACTTGTAGGCCTAGCCTGGAAGGATTTTAGGTCTTAAGCTTCAGTTATGATAGAGCTTAGAGAAAATGTGGGGAAAGCTGCTTTTAGGTAAAATAAATTCAAATAGTTCAGTTTTGCTTTCTTGCCTGGATAGGTGCTAGGATGGAGCCAACTCCTGACTGGTTTGAAGTCAAGAAGAACTGTGGATAGAGAGCCAAAGGAATAGTTTTGGTGGGAAATGTGTATCCAACTAATGAGAGTGAAAAAAGAGGACTAACCAATCATTATTTTTAGAAACAAAAAGACAAATAGAACCATGTTTCAGAGCCTGGCTAGTGAAAGAGCTGTGGAAAACTGCAGCATCCAAGCTGTTACTGTGTTGCAGGCATGTTTTAATGGAGGAACATGGCCAGGCAGCCTCAAAGGGAATTTTGAGGGTATCATTCTTTTGAATTACTGCTGTTCATCTGTTCTCTTCACCACCCCCTTCTAAAGAAAGGGGGGAGCATAAATTACTGTCCAATAACCCTGTCTTACTTAGTCATAAACTGAGGCAGACCTAGCCTCACATTTTCATTGTCCTTTCACCAAATCCCCTAAATAAATAAAATCTCCATACCATCTCCTTTTTCCCTTCCCTCATCCTGCCTACAGGCTTCTCCCTACCCTAACAAAAAAAAAAAAATTTTTTTTTTGCTTGCATTTTTATTCTACCATTATGTAGTCAACAGCACTGCACTGGCCCCTTTATGGCTGATGGAGCCCAGGCGGGCTGCCCGATGAAGGGAGACAGCATTTGGCCGATGGGGCTGGTGTGTGCCATTACTTCTGGCCATTGGGCCTCTGTCCTCTACAGCTCCATCCTGGCTCATTAAAACCCTCAGCCAAATAGCTGGGCAGGCGCCTGCTGCAGCACTGTAGGGGCCAGGAAGTTAAATGGTTCTCCTAATCCTGCATAATTTATCTCTCTGTTAGCCCCTCATAAATAGTCCAGTTCAGCCCTACCATGGAGAGCTTCATTCTGAATTTTCTATATTTTCGTGATGACCAACTAGTACCCAGCCTTTCCCTTCTCCTTTCTTTATTATCATTATTAAACATTATTTTCCCCTTGCTTGCTACGAGCTAGCCTTAATGTTTTTTTCATTTGGAACCTCCTGCCTAGATCCCACTTCACCAACAATCTGTCCATTTCTCTCATTTGGACCTGGTATTACAGAGCAGTTGGTGCTACGGTCTTCCCCTTCCCCTCTCCTCCAGATTTCTAGTGCTTCATTTCTCCTTTCCTATTTTCTCTATTTTAATCCATCTCCTCTCCTTTTCCATCATTTCCATTTTTTTCTTCCTTCCCATCCCCTCTCCAGTCCCTCTTTCCAGGGACCAACCTTACTGTAGGATGTTTGGTAGAACATTTTAAAAAGGGCACTGAGTCACTTTTTTTTTTTTTTTTCACATCTCTGTTTCTGTTTCGTTTCAGAGATTTACAAACGAGGACCACCTGGCAGTTCATAAACACAAGCATGAGATGACATTGAAATTTGGCCCAGCCCGAACTGACTCAGTCATCATCGCAGGTATTTGCTGCCCCAGAAGCCACGTGCCTTGATATCATCAGACAGTTAAGATTAATACCAGGGACCAGATGTACTGGGAGCTGTACTCCCCTTCTCCCATTAAGAGCCCTTATGTGATCTGCATTTAATCAGGAGAAAGGAACACTAAAAGCTCCCAAGTTTCTATTGTGCCCTCCACTCTCTCAGTTTTTAATATAAGATTGGGTTCTGCGGTTTTTGAGGTGGGTGTGTTGAGGTTTTTGTCTTAGCTGCTTTCAGTCTGTTCCCTCCTTGCCTTCTTTTTAAGACTTTGGAAGATTTGCAGACAAAAGATGCCTTTGACATTTTTCCCTACCCACAGCGAAGGGGTGAACAAAAGAAAGCAAGGAAGTTGGCCTAGCCTGGCTGCTTCTCTTCCACTGGGTGTCAGTTTTCCCCCAAGCAGGCGGGTTGTCAGTTCGTGAATTCAACTTCCCTTTGTGACCGCGGACACCACTGAGGGCAAACAGGACGCTTAGTCAGTGGGACTTTTCTAAGGCAGTTTGGGTGACCTGGAACCTCTCACTGGTTGCTCTAGATACTGTTTTGCTTGCCTGTGCCATTCTCAAGGGAGCATTCTCAGCAACTCCTCTCAAACAGTGCAGTAGTTCTCTCATGCCATTTTCAGCTAGACAGGTAGACAAAGTGGGCTCGCTCTTTTGATACCACGAGGGGTTCTGATTTAGCCTGAGTTAAGCAAGCTTATCTCAATGTTTAACCAATGGAGAATTTAGTGATGATTATTGTATTGTATCAGTTAATAATTCAGGTAAGGCACAATTTCTCTAAGTGTGCGCGTGTTCAGTCATGTCCGACTCTTTGCAACCGCATGGACTGTAGCCCGCCAGACTCCTCCGTCCATGGAATTTTCCAGCCAAGAATACTGGAGTGGGTTGCCATTTCCACCTCCAGGGGATCTTCCCAACCTGGGGATCAAACCCACATCTCCTACACTGGCAAGTGGATTATTTACCTCTGCATCACCTGAGAAGCCCAATCTTTCTAAGTACTACTAGCCAAAGTGCTGGTTCTGTACATGAAGGAAGGAGCTTGCCCTATAGATCTCCTGTACCTTATTATTTGTTGAATATCTACTGTGTGTACTAGGCACTTTGCTGGGAGCTTGTAGATTGTAATTCCTGGAAAAAGACTTAAGTTGGGGACATTGTCTTTAATGATCCTTAAGAAAGCCTGGGGAAGGTCCTTGGAAGAGTGGAGAGGACATAAACATGTATGCAGGCAACACATGCTTAAATTTATTGTTGGGGCATGTATATATGGAAAAAATTTTAGTATTTTAAGTCAAGTATAAGTGAATAATAAAAACAGCATCGGTACTCAGAGAATTATTATTAAGTGAAACTCATCAAAGAAGTTTATGAAAGAGGTAAATTTGGGGCTCTTGAAAGTCCCTTGGACAGCAAGATCAAACCAGTCAATCCTCAAGGACATCAACCTTGAATATTCATTGGAAGGGCTGATGGTGAAGCTGAAGGTCCAAAACTTTCGCTACCTGGTGCAAAGAACTGACTCATTGGAAAAGACCCTGATGCTGGGAAAGATTGAGGGCAGGAGAAGGGGGTGACAGAGGATGAGATGGTTTGATGGCATCACCGATTCAATGGACGTGAGTCTGACAAACTCTGAGAAATAGTGAAGGACAAGGAAGCCCAGCATGCTACAGTCCATAGGGTTGCAAAGAGTCAGACACAGTTTAATGACTGAACACACACACCAAATTTGGGGCAGAGTTATCAAGCTGGAGAGGTTATTCCAAATGCGTGGAAATGCCTATGCCACCCTCCATGAGTGGGGAGAGAAAATGATACAGGACAGTCCCAAAGAGATAAAATGTTTCCCTGTTATTCTTTGCCTTCTGTTTCAGGGCATTCATCCCATTGCACATTTCAGCTATCCTATCTAGTCTGGTGATTCTCATATCTCCAAATTAAGACCTGGTACCTCACATGTATTTCAGCCCCTACTGAACACTTACTTGATTGTCTTTCTGTTTTCAGATATTCATGTCAGTGACTATCAGTTAAGGAATTCCTTGTCCCCAAAACCAGCTCCTCCACTTTGATATTCAGTGATATCAATATTCTCAAAATCTTATATTGTTTTATTCTTTCTTCAATTCTGACTGTTGTATTCCTTTCTGTGCTTCCTGCCATCCACCATCAGTGTGCTTGAATTCCTCCATAGTCTCCTAGCTGGCCTCCTTGACTGGACTCTCATTCTAATCCATCTTGCATTCTGTTGAAAAGCCAGACTTCATGAAATTCTTGTCCTCTGCTCAAAATCTGTCATTTTCTTTCTATTTTCTCTTACTTTAAGGCTATTTTTATTTGGGTTTTCAAGCCTCTATAAGCTTGCCCTGTGGTATTTGCCCATCTTTAAATGCAACTTATATCCCTAACATGACTGTCTTTTGACCTGTGCATACCTTTTTCTCCTCATCCATGTATTGGTGCCCATACCTGCTTCTCTCTGTGCCTTCACCTGCCTGACTCCTCTTAGCCTACTAATCTTCTCTCTCATCTACCCTCTGAAGCCATTCTTTAAGGCCCAGCTCAAGTCCCACTTCTTGAAATCTTTCCTAATTGCTCTGCCATTAATTTATCTTTATTTCTGTAACAGTTTTATTCTCTGCCATACATGGCAGATATCTTTTGTATACTGTGATACTTTCTATATAAATTAATTTTATTTCCTCAACTAAAAAACATCCTCAAAAAAAAAAAAAAAACCATCCTCTTAGTTCTCTATGGCAAGAACCATATCTTCTTTTTGGCCCAAACCCCTATACTTCTATCTCTCCCTCCCTCCCTCCCTCAAACGTACACACAGTTTATACATATAGCAGCAAAACACAGAAAGCATTCAATAAACACCTGTTGATTTCTCTGGAATCATCAGACAGAGTAAGCTAAGGATTTTTTTATATACATTTTCTGGCTGTTTGTTCAAGAATGGAAAAAGTTTATATGAGCCTCAGATCAGAGATCCAAAAGGCCCTCTTCTGCTGTAACCATGCCCTTAGCTGCCCTGTCCTGTTCCACTTGAGTTGTGATTTTTTATGTGCCCTTACTGAAGTACTCTCTAAGCATAAGGGAGTATTACCTCCACTCACCCGAGGATGGAGGGAAAGTGGCTTTATCGTTGGCCAACCAAAGCTGCCAGAGAACCTTTTAAAACTATTTTGGGAGGTTAGTGGTAAGTTTTCCAAACACTCTGATTCAGAAGAGGTTTTGTTTAAATTAAAAAAAAAAAAAAGTTACGTTGTTTCCATGGAAAATCCCACTGGACTATTCCCAATCGATCATGCTAGGAGGAGTGATTTTAGCCCCAGGTCTCACTCCTTAAAATATTGTTTAAATATCATTCTATCCCTATCATTCGGTTTAGTGGTTTGGAATATGAAATGAATCCCCGAGGTGATTAGCACCGCAAGGAAAACCATCATAATTGAGTTAGGACCAGAGAACAAGATTCAACTGACCTAAAAGAGAAAAGGGGCTTCCCAGGTGGCACTAGTGGTAAAGAGCCCACTTGTCATTGCACGGGACATAAGAGATATGAGTTCAATCCCTGGGTCAGGAAGATTCTCTAGAGAAGGGCATGGCAACCCACTTCAGTATTCTTGCCTGGAGAATCCCATGGACAGAGGAGCCTGGCGGGCTACAGTCCATAGGATCACAAAGAGTCAGACACGACCGAAGCAACCTAGCATGCAAGAGAGGAAAACTAGAAAACAGAATGGGGAGAGAGAAGCTCAAATCTATAATTCAAGTCACTTGAAAAGTTCCCATGGGTTACCCAGAGCCTTCCTCTTCCCAAGGGCAGAGGCAGTGTGCTGAGGAAAGATTTGTGCAGCCTCTGAGAGGATATTTTGGCTGGCAAATCTAAATCCAAATATCCTGGTTTCCGGAATTTGCTCTCCGTGCAGGTCCCACGTGCATGGTCCCAGGTCTCCATGCAAGTGAGGTCTATTGTTTGCAGTTTCCTTTTCTAGCTCACGATCTTGCTGTCTTGTTCCCCAGCCCCTAGATGTGCCTGGAATGCCTTCAAGAAGGTAACAGACTCTTACCTTAGTGACAACTGAAAAACAAGGCCCCATTTCTTACTTGGTAGCTTTAGCAAGTAGACTCAGCCATCTGATCCTCAGTCTCTTCTCCTCATCAGATTTTAGTGTCCATCTGCTTACACCTACTCACTTCAGACCTAGCAGAGAGTAAGTGTAAAGAGAAAATGTCACTTAACTGTACTTGATTTTCCAACCTAAAAGTTTCACAGACTCCACCTGGGTGGGCAGTTTTGTTTTGTTTTGGGGGTGAGGGAGCTGAAACCAGCCTCTGAGAGAAAGGTGGTTACATAGATAGTCACACAACGAAACATTGTTTTGTCGTCCCTCTGCTGGCCTTGAGGCAACACAGCACAGACACCCTCTGGTGGCCTAACCCCAGTCTTCACTGACTAGTGCTCCATAAAAGCAAAATTTGCCTAAACACAGATTCTTTCCAAACAGAAGAATAAAAATGTGTTCTTGATGTGCTCTCTACTTTTAATTTCAGATCAAAGCTAAAATAAAGGTTCCTTTTCTTTTCATGTCTACAGATCAAACTCCTACTCCAACTCGATTCCTGAAGAACTGTGAAGAGGTGGGACTCTTCAATGAACTAGCTAGCTCCTTTGAACATGAATTCAAAAAAGCTGCAGATGAAGATGAAAAAAAGGCAAGAGGCGGGACTTTTGCTAAAAAACTGGTGGTGTTCAGATCTAGGCAGTTTGCACTGTGCCCTGGGATAATTTGCATAATTGGTTAAAACAACAAATTATGGGCTTGGTTCTATAGAACTAGATAATACTCACTTATTCTTGTTAGCCATTCAAGTCTTTAGGGGGTCCAGGTGATGGATAAGCACAAGTGTTGGGTCTTCATCAAAAACCAGTTTTCTTGCCCTTCTAGTGGACATTGTTGAGTAATCTATTTCTTAAATTATTTTTGTTCTGAATATGTTACTCAAATTTTGTTATATAATGGGTTTTGTTGCCAAATCCCACTCTTTTCTGCGCTAATCAGACTTCTCACCTAGATTGTTTTATTCAGTCAGCCAATCAATAGACATTTACTGAATTTTGACTCTTCTTTGTTTCAGTGTATGTAACTCCTACCTCCAGGTAACTCTGTAGTAATAGTCAAGACATTAAGCTTAAGAAAGGATGTTCTTAAAGGCCTTTCAAAGGAGATCAGACAGGATGGTGAAAGAACCAGAAATTAGGTCACTTTGGGAACATTTAAAGAAACTGCTATTTTTTATTTTTATTTTTTCCCTGCATACACATGTATATATTTTTTATCGCATAGAAGGACCATACTTGTCTCCTGTTTTATTTTCTTATTTTGATTTGGCCATACCCAATGGCATTGCGGGGAGAAGGCAATGGCAACCCACTCCAGTACTCTCGCCTGGAAAAATCCCATGGTGGGCTGCAGTCCATGGCGTCGCTAGGAGTCATGACTGAGTGACTTCACTTTAACTTTCCACTTTCATGCATTGGAGAAGGAAATAGCAACCCACTCCAGTGTTCTTGCCTGGAGAATCCCAGGGACGGGGGAGCCTGGTGGGCTGCCATCTGTGGGATTGCACAGAGTCAGACACGACTGAAGTCACAAGCAGCAGCGGCAGCAGTGGCATTGGGATCTTAGTTCACCAATCAGGGATCAAACCCGTGCCCCCTGCAATGGGAACATGGAGTCTTAACCACTGAACCACCAGGGAAGTGTGAAAAGAAATCTTATTGGAAGAAAATTGCAGTCTTCAAATAGTTGAAGAGTTTTTGTGTAAGAGAGGAGTTAAACTTACTCTTTGTGGCCCAGAAGTAGAAATAGGACCAGGATAGGAAGCTATCACAAGGTATGTCCAATTATATGGAGGTCTCTTAGGATAGATATTGTGGAGAGGATTAAACTATTGGAATCACTTCAGATCACTGAGATGCTGTGATCCTGATTTTAACCTTTATATTCAAGATCCCTAGAGAATCCTTTAGTTTGAAAGAGCAGAGGAAATAGTTCAAGAAGCAGAGTCAAAGAAAAGTAGTTCCCATGGAATAAGGGGTTTGGGGGCAAAAGAAAAAGTCAAAGTTTACTCTATTTTAGAATTATAATTCTGGGTTATTAGTCACAACTTAAAATCAGATATGTGTTCCATAATAATTCAGAAAAAATTCCAATATCTCTATCTCAGAACATATACACATTAACACGTGTACCTCCCATAATTGCATGGTGCAGTGAGGCGTGGAATCCCGTCAGAATATAGGAAAGCCAAGACTTAAGAAAAAATTTCCAGGGAGGACTCTTTCCCTCTAAGAGGGAGATAGCAGTGAGAGAGCTTATTCTTAGGTAGGTCCATAACGAGACCAGGGCCCTTGAGGAAAGCTCTGAGTTGTTAAGGCAACAATCTGCTTCTACTGAGACCAACTTTCTTTTAAGTCCAGAGCTAAGGATTACACAACAAAACAGCACATCTTGCTCAATGGTATGTTTTTCCTTAAGCTCTGTATATAGTATATAATTATTATATAACAACAATGTATCTTTCTTGGAGACATGTTTCTCATTAACAAAAACCTTCTGACTAATCCTATTATTTTAAGATTATGTTGTGGGAGTGTGTCTGATAAGACCTTTACAACCTTAAGATACTCTTTTGATCTATTGTTGGTACCAGTTGAAAAAGTGTATAAGTTCAGTTTAGTCGCTCAGTTGTGTGCGACTCTTTGCGACCCCATGAATCGCAGCACGCCAGGCCTCCCTGTCCATCACCAACTCCCAGAGTTCACTCAGACTCACGTCCATCGAGTCAGTAATGCCATCCAGCCATCTCATCCTCTATCATCCCCTTAAAGCCCCACCCAAACTAGTGATTGGGGCACTCATTGCCCACTTCTGATGTCTATGTCAGAAGCTGTCTCTTTTCACTGTAATAAAACTTCTGCTACACAAAAGCTCTGAGTGATCAAGCCTTGTCCCTGGCCCCAAATCGAAATTCTCTCCTCTGGAGGCCACAAATCCAACACCATTCACTATAAGCTATCAGCAGGTAAATCAGAAGAGTTTGTGCACAATTTTTCCATCCATCTTAAATTATAAGAATGAAGTGTTCCTATCACTGGGGATCTTTCCAAGTTCTATAGCTTTCTGTCATCTTCATTTCCTGTTATCTCCCACATATTAAAAGAAAGTGGGGGGAAACTCAGTGGCATACATTTGTAGTTCTCCTTTCAAATGGCAGAACTTGCCGTGGTCTGTTCATCATTCTTTTTATCAATCAGTTGCTTACAATCTATGTGGTATAATTTTATTTTACAGTTTCTCTACTTCATCCCCCCTGTCATTTCTTCCTCCAAATAAAGAAATCAGTCAAATTGTTTCCACCAGGTTGTGAAGGATTTTAAATGAAACTCATTATACGGAAATTCAAGAAAATTAGCCTCCTTTTAAAGGCTCCAAGTCTTTTCCACTGCCCTTTTAGCTCAGTTGCACAGTTAGTCAGGCCTTTACTCACTGGGCATCTCTTGGTGTTTCTCCCTGCTTGGTCAGGAATGGTCTTCACCTCTTCTTGATGAGAAGCATAGGCTCAGTGGAAAATTACCCCCAGGAGTGTTCTATGAGCCCCAAACTTCTCTGAACCACAACTTTTCTAGGAGATGCTTCTAGGAGATTTTAAACTTGTGGTTGTATTTACTTAAGAGGCCTCTCCTTCCCACCGCCCTCTGACTTCAGGGATCCAAGAATTAGCCCACTTGGACCTGACATCTGTGTAGAAAAAAATGAGGGCAGATATTGAAACCATCTTTGCTGTTGCTCATCCTTATCAGATTGGAAAGAAAGAACCATTACCACCTTCTCAAATGCAGTAGATACCAGATTATCTTCAGTTCACTCAAATACCAGGATTTCTGTTGATTAAAATAGCAAGGGATAAATTAAAAACAAGCTCCTCTTTCACCAAGAAGCCTAGGATGTGGGAAGAATAGAACAAAGAATCCACTTTGTCATGAAACTGAACTGCAACGCCAGCTTCCCTGTTGTGCAGGATCAGGGTCATGTTAGATGGTTTATTGTTCTCTTCAAAGCCACTTATGGCTCCCCAGTTCTGTGAGGTGATTGCACCACTGCCAGAAAAGTACTCTTTCCCTTCTAGTTTTCTCCAGTCCTGCCCCTAGGACCAAGTTCTAGTTTCTTTCACTGATCAAATGATCAGACTTTCCTTTCTTTGTTACCCCAAAACCCTATCTTCCTAACTTCTAGCCTCTAGCACCAGATTTGGGGGTGAGAACACCATCAAGCATGTAGAGTTCCCCAGAAAAGATATTTCCTCTTTCATTGACAGTACTTTAATTGCCAATTTTATTTTGTTTGCTTTTGATAATTGGGTAACCTAGTCATTCTGATTGGCAGAAAAAGTGTTCACAGCTCTCCAGTAGCCAACGGAGCTGGTTGAGAATGGGAAGGCACTGGATTCAGGAATCGTTGTGCTTTCCTAAAAAATAATCATAGTATTTGATGGATAAATGACATCTTTTTTAAATTTTCTCCTTTCAGGGTCTTCATAGGCATTTAAAGGTTTTTTTCCCCTCCTTTCAGAATCTTTATCAGTGTTTATCCATGGTGAGGCAGGTGTAAATAACTTCATTTTATAGTTGGGAAACAGAAGCCCTGAGAAGTTAAAGATTTGGCCAGAGTTGTTTGTAAAACCTGGGTTCCACATTTCTTTGACTTTTAGTGTGGTGCTTTGACCAAGGATTGAACTTCTTAGAAATATATTCCCTCATCTTTTAACTGGGAAGATATAGATTAAGCCTGAAGGGAATCATGGGATTGAACTATGCCCATTTCTCTCTTTTAACAGGCTGCTTCTGGGCCCCTTGACATGTCTCTGCCTTCTACACCAGACATTAGAATCAAAGAAGAGGAGCCAGTGGAGGTGGACTCATCCCCACCTGACAGCCCTGCCTCTAGCCCCTGCTCCCCACCACGTAAGGAGAAGGTAAAGTTGCTCACCAAGAGTCATCTGAAACTGTGATGGATAGATGATGCTTTCATATGATAGTTGTATAAACATAGTGTGATACAGAAGGATTGATTATGTTTAAATAAATGTTCATTGTTTAGAGGATTTATATAAATTACACCTATTCTCTGACCCAGCAACTCCACTTCTAAGTCTGTATGGAAGAGAAATTAGTGCATATGTCCACCAACAGAAGTATATAAGGATGTTCATAGCAGTTGTATTCATCAGTTCAGTCACTCAGTCGTGTCCGACTCTTTGAGACCCCTGAACCGCAGCACACCAAGCCTCCCTGTCCAATTCCCTGATCAACTCCTGGAGTTCACCCAAACTCATGTCCATTGAGTCGGTGATGCCATCCAACCATCCCATCCTCTGTCGTCCCCTTCTCCTCCTGCCCTCAATCTTTCCCAGCATCAGGGTCTTTTCAAAGGAGTCAGCTCTTCGCATCAGGTGGCCAAAGTATTGGAGTTTCAGCTTCAACATCAGTCCTTCCAATGAACACCCAGGACTGATCTCCTTTAGGATGGACTGGTTGGATCTCCTTGCAGTCCTAAGGACTCTCAGTAGTCTTCTCCAACACCACAGTTCAAAAGCATCAATTCTTCAGGGCTCAGCTTTCTTTATAGTCCAACTCTCACATCCATACATGACTACTGGAAAAACCATAGCCTTGACTAGACAGACCTTGTTGACAAAATAATGTCTCTGCTTTTTAATATGCTGTCTAGGTTGGTCATAACTTTCCTTCCAAGGAGTAAGTGTCTTTTAATTTCATGGCTGCAGTCACCATCTGCGGTGATTCTAGAGCCCAAAAAACTAAAGTCAGCTACTATTTCCCTATCTATTTGCCATGAAGTGATGGACCAGATGCCATGATCTTAGTTTTCTGAATGTTGAGCTTTAAGCCAACTTTTTCACTCTCCTCTTTCACTTTCATTAAGAGTCTCTTTAGTTCTTCTTCACTTTCTGCTGTAAGGGTGGTATCATCTGCATATCTGAGGTTATTGATATTTCTTCCTGCAGTCTTGATTCCAGCTTGTGCTTCTTCCAGCCCAGCATTTCTCATGATGTACTCTGCATATAAGTTAAATAAGCAGGGTGACATACAGCCTTGATGTACTCTTTTTCCTGTTTGGAACCAGTCTGTTGTTCCCTGTCCAGTTCTAACTGTTGCTTCCTGACCTGCATACAGGTTTCTCAAGAGGCAAGTCAGGTGGTCTGGTATTCCCATCTCTTTCAGAATTTTCCATAGTTTATTGTGATCCACACAGTCAAAGGTTTTGGCATAGTCAGTAAAGCAGAAATAGATGTTTTTCTGGAACTCTCATGCTTTTTCGATGATCCAGCAGATGTTGGCAATTTGATCTCTGATTCCTCTGCCTTTTCTAAAACCAGCTTGAACATCTGGAATTTCATGGTTCATGTATTGCTGAAGCCTGGCTTGGAGAATTTTGAGCATTACTTTACTAGCGTGTGCGATGAGTGCAATTGTACAGTAGTTTGAGCATTCTTTTGCATTGCCTTTCTTTGGAATTGGAATGAAAACTGACCTTTTCCAGTCCTGTGGCCACTGCTGAGTTTTCCAAATTTGCTGGTATATTGAGTGCAGCACTTTCACAGCATCATCTTTTAGAATTTGAAATAGCTCAACTGGAATTCCATCACCTCCGCTAGCTTTGTTTGTAGTGATGCTTCCTAAGTCCCACTTGACTTCACATTCCAGGATATCTGGCTCTAGGTGAGTGATCACACTGTTGTGATTATCTGGATTGTGAAGATCTTTTTTGTACAGATCTTCTGTGTATTCTTGCCATTTCTTCTTAATACCTTCTGCTTCTGTTAGGTCCCTACCATTTCTATCCTTTATTGTGCCCATCTTTGCATGAAATGTTCCCTTGATATCTCTAATTTTCTTGAAGAGATCTCTAGTCTTGCCCATTCTGTTATTTTCCTCTATTTCTTTGCATTGATCACTGAGGAAGGCTTTCTTATCTCTCCTTGGTATTCTTTGGAACTCTGCATTCAGATGCTTCTGTTTTTCCTTTTCTCCTTTGTTTTTCACTTCTCTTCTTTTCACAGCTATTTGTAAGGCCTCCTCAGACAACGATTTTGGCTTTTTGCATTTTTTTTTCTTGGGCATGATGGTCTTGATCCCTGTCTCCTATACAGTGTCACAAACCTCTGTCCATAGTTCATCAGGCACTCTATCAGATCTAGTCCCTTAAATCTATTTCTCACTTCCACTGTATAATCATAAGGGATTTGATTTAGGTCATACCTGAATGGTTTAGTGGTTTCCCCCACTTTCTTCAATTTAATTCATATTCATAATAGTAAAAAAACTGGAAGCAGTCCAAATGTCTTTCAACAAGGGAGTAAATAAATAGTGGTATATTTCTAAAATGGAATACCACATGGCATTTAAAGACTAGACTAATGATATATACAGCAATGTGGACATTATGTTGAACAACAACAGCAACAAATTTCAGACACAAAAGTACATACCATGTGAAGCCATTTACATCAGATTTAAGAAGAGGCAAAACTGGGACCTCACTGGCAATCTATTGGTTAAGACTCTGAGCTCCCAATGTAGGGGGCACGGGTTTGATCCCTGGTTGGGGAGCTGACATCCCACATGCCGTATAGCCAAAAAGAAAAAGTAAAGAAGAGACAAAACTATTTGAAGATGATAGAATTCATCTTCAACTCTTTAGCTCTTTTTTTTTTTTTTAATTGGAGGAAACCCTTTACCTCTTGACGGAAGATATGAATTAGGAAGGAGCACAGGAGAATGTTCTGGGGTGCTAACAATGGGCTTTGTTTTTATTTTACATATGTATTTTTGTTTTATCCTTTAAATTTATATACTTTATGTATATGTACTAGATCATATATGTTGTACTACTTCAGTTAATAAGTGAAAATGAAAACTCACATAATTCATAAATTGAACATTAAACCAATTAGAAAAAAATTCTTCCCAGAGGAACATTTTTAAGTGATTCAAAGGGAATATTTATCAGAATTCTTAGTGTTACTTTTTTAAAGCAAACACTTTGTGAGATATTATTTTTTATAAATTTATTTAAATATAGTACACATACAGAAAAGCACATAAATTGTGAGTATATAGCTTACTGAATTTTCACAAAGTTTACAGTGTATATAACTAACACTTTGAAAATATTATCAGAACCTCAGGAGTCTCCTTATGCCCCCTTCCAGTCTCTACTGTGCTACCTTTGGTTATTATTTAGTATCCACTGTGGATAGAGCATCTGTACCTCTTCTTAACCTTCCTCCAAAACTAGCTTGCTAACATCTCAAAACTATCCCCTCCATAAACATTGCAGCTATCCTCCCCTCCTCCTCTTTCCAGCAGCAGCCAGGTCCTAGAGGCTGCTTAGAGATGTTTTCAGGGCCACTATGGGCACTGACAGTCTAAGGTCCGAATGGGTTAACAATGGGAAGCAGTTTGTTTTATCACAATATGGTCATTATTCAAACTTCCATAGCCCTTTTTAAGGGGTCTATAGGAGATACCGGATTGCCTTATCACCAGTCTTATACTTGTCTTTTCCCATTAGATATCAGTGGACACTTGAGCATCAAGTTTAGAATGAAAGTACCTAGATTATGAAAAATTATAATGCTCCTGGGATTTCCCTTTTGGTCCAGTGGTTAAGACTCCATGCTTCCACTACAGGGGAGGCAGGTTCAATCCCTGATCAGGGAACTAAGATCCTACATGCTGCACAGCATGGCCCCAAAACAAACAAAAATTATATCACTCCTTAGAATTTATATGATACTGTAATGCTTCTACAGAGATTTCAAGTGGTCTTCAACTTTCATCCCACTCATATTGCCGTTATCCCTGGAAGGGAGATAACCAAAGGTCTTAACTCAGCATTCCATCTGAATGGGTTAGTGAGGTGTGAATCCATGATCACCGTGGAATCAGGTCACAATTTACCTTAGTAGCCTGAGTGCTCTTTCCAATAAATTTATACTAGATTTTACCAGCTCTGTATTTCCCTATAAGCAGCCCCTTAAAGCATTTTGTGATCTGTTGGTTCTTCTCCCCAGGATGTTGCCCCAAAGCCTGTTGTGATCTCTACTCCCACGCCTACCATCGTACGCCCAGGCTCCCTGCCTCTCCATTTGGGCTATGATCCACTTCACCCAACCCTTCCTTCCCCAACCTCCGTCATCACACAGGCTCCCCCATCCAACAGGCAGCTGGGGTAAGTATAGAGAGCAGGGAGAAGCAGCAAAGCTTGAATCTCTTTGCTCTGTATGAAATTATTTTATGAAATAGAGACTGTTTCTGAATTCTCAAGGAAAACAAGTTACTGAGATTGTGTCTCAAAATGAATTTTTTTCACCCCATAAACAGAATCTTCTTTACCTTTTTAGTAGCCAAGCAAGTATTTATTTGAGCATGTACTTCCTTAATTTGGAGGTTTAATACTTATTCAGCCTAAAAGAAGAATCCTTTGAACTTTAGGCAGTTCATTATAATGGTTGAGGTCACACAGGGAAGTATATATTCAGTTCTTGGCCTCAATGTTATAGAAGTTTATGGAGGAACTACTGAATGAGGGGCTGAAACCCAGTAAGTCATCTTTTTTTAAGTCTGGTTGTTCCTCTCAATCCCAGTTAAGGTTCTTGGTCTTTGCTATTCCTAATTTTGTCTGTCTATTTGTCTTCACTCCTAGCATGGCCCATGCAGATTTCCTAATGGGATGACTTAAGATCCTGTCTCCAGGTACCCATGGGTTAAGAGGTTGTTGTCAGGCTTCAGCCTCTGAAAGCTTATTGTTCTCTAGACCCATTAAGAAAAATACAAAGGGCTGGCTTCCTTCTTAGACAGTAGAACAAAACATGGAAAGGAACAGGAGTAACTTACTCAGATTTGGCTGTCATATAACATAATTCAGCCTTGCAAAATGGCAACTTTGGTAGAAGTAGTCCTTGTCTAAGGTAGCACAGAACTTATACATGCCAGTGGTAGGAATGTTTATTTATTTGTTCTAAACTCAATAGTTAGCTTCCCGCCCACTTGAATTCAGTGGTGTTTGCTTAATTTGCAAGGTGTAAAGGTCTTGCCATTTCTCTCCATCTGTAAGGGAAGGTAAGTAGCATTCCCTGCTTTATCTGCCATCATGAAGGTGTCAGCATTTTACAGTGTTACCATAACTAGAAAAGACTGGGAAATCTGCTGTAATTACAGGAGGAAGATCATTGGCAAAAGGGTCTGTATTGTGAGCATTTCACTTCATATCTCCTCTAGGTCTCCTACCGGCTCCCTCCCTCTCGTCATGCATCTTGCTAATGGACAGACCATGCCTGTGCTGCCCGGGCCTCCAGTACAGATGCCTTCTGTTATATCGGTGAGCTCTGTAGTTGGGGCAGCCAACCCTACCAACACACGAACCCTTCCCTTCCACCTGAATGCTCATAAACACACATGAGCCCCAGGGAAACATGGGCTCTGGTCTGTATTAGTTGAGTGTGGCAGCCTGCCCATACTTTTCACTAACCTCTGCCAATCCAGCACTATGGAACACTAGACAAAGGCTCATCTGGACCGTTGGCTCCTGGTCTAGGAATTGATCTTGCCAGCCTGCTGATTGGCTTATTTCACTTGGCACTAAGTACCTCACAAATTGCCCACCACTTTCCTCAAGATACAGCCTCAGCCTTTCCCATAGAAACTGTCACAGCACTGAAGGATTAGATCCCCTATCCTGTGGTGCTCCATGAGGGAAGGTATTTCCCAGACATTCTGCATGGGCAGGGTGCATAGAACAGGCCCTAATGTGCCAGCCTCAAAACCACTTCATTTGGGGAAGCTGTTGCCCCACTAATAGCATTATGTCCCCTTCTGATTTCTCTTCCTTCTGTTGATCTAGCTGGCCAGACCTGTGTCTATGGTGCCCAACATTCCTGGTATCCCTGGCCCACCAGTTAACAGCAGTGGTTCCATTTCTCCCTCTGGCCACCCTATGCCATCAGAAGCCAAGATGGTGAGTACATCCCAACCTGGAGCAATGCTGGCCCTTATGAAAGAAGTGGTATCTTCTGGGGCTTGCAGAGCTAAAAGACCTACCCAGTTGCGGGGTCTAGAGAAGAATAGACCCTGATTCATGACTCTTATCTCCTCTTTTCCACCTTTAGAGCCTGGTACACAGGCCATGGCAGTGAAAAGAAGCAGCACAGATTGTTTGGATGGAACTCTTGCTGTTTCAGTTCCAGGGTGACAGATGGAGGGTGGATGAGTGGGCAGGAGAGCTGGCCAAGAGGTGAATAACTGTGTAACCAGCCCCTGGCCAGGTTCCAGGGTAGAGCTTTCATCTGGACTCTATCGCTTCAACAACCCCCACCCTCCAACTGTGCCCAGGATGATAGTGAGGGAAGAGAGTAGGTATTTTAGGGGTCATATGCGCTCTTTCTATGTCATTTTCTTTTAATCCCTTTGTTAAGGGAAAATCAGTGTGGGAATTTTGTCTGTAAGGCCAGTAATAAAATCTAAGCCCACTTTTCTCACCGTTAATAAAATCTCACTCTTGACAAGCTATTTTTTCTTATCTTTTACCACAGAGACTGAAAGCTACCCTAACTCACCAGGTCTCCTCAATCAATGGTGGTTGTGGAATGGTGGTGGGGACTGCCAGCACCATGGTGACAGCCCGTCCAGAGCAAAGCCAGATCCTCATCCAGCACCCTGACGCCCCATCCCCTGCCCAGCCACAGGTCAGCTAGACCCTTGGATGCGGGCACCAGCTTGTTGCTATTACTCTTTAAGTCATGTCTGTTTTTTCAAGGAGCAGGGAAATGAAGGAGGAATGGATTTCAGCCTTCTGGATTTCAACTTGTACTTTGTTTCTTGTTGACAGTGTGACAGTAGCAAAATGCACTCTGCTTTATCCATCCTTTTGTTAGACAAAGTGCGAGCAGACTGGGTAATGCAGAACTGCCACGAGGTCTCAGTTTCTGTTTTCTGCTTTTTTGTTATTTTTACATGTGAGTGCTCTATCTGCAGCGCCCTCTAAAATGTGACAGAACCTCATTTCAAGCTACTTTATACAACAGAGTCTCCAGTCTCTCCTATCTTAACCCCCACCAACCCCCAAAAAAACTTAACTGATTATACAAAAATCAGATACTAACAATATATTAATAAAATATGATGACACAGCATTAAGATGGCTCAGTAAACAAACACATACCCCGAAAAACACTTTTTCCAGAAATTAAAGTTTTAAAAAAGCCAGAGAGATCTTCTTTAGAAGACCAATTCTTTTGTTTCAAGGAGGCCTCAGTTTTACTAAGTTTCTTTGGAAACCGAGTAAGCTTTGGTTTCACATTGTCTGTACTGGTTAGGTGACAACAACCTGATATCAGTTTGTAGAGTTACATCTTTGGCCCATCCCCTTTTCCTGATGTCACCACCTGCTTCATCAGTTACCACCACATGTCCTAACATTTAATGACCATATGCTGCCTTAAAGCTTGGCCAACAACGAAAGCTTTCATTTGAGTTTTCTTGTTAGAAGCTAAGCCTGCCCACCTTCCTGTAACCCCTTCTGATGCCAGTCCCTTCTAAAAATGGTAAAGCAGCAGCCCCCTTGCCCAAACTGTGCTGCTTCCCCTTGAGGAAATGACATGACTTCATTTTTAGTTACCACTAATTCCTTTCCTCCTTATTCTTCCCAAGTTTCTCTTGGTCTGTTCTCTTACCTCCGTTCCCTGCATGTATTATTAAGTTGCCTATGAGAGAATAGGAATCCATCGTTTGCTTTTCCCCATTCTCCTCCTCAATCACCCGTCTTTACAAGTGCATCAGTGAGCTCAGGACAAAGAGCAAGTTGAAAAATCACAAGAGAATCTGTGTAAACTTCGCTTAGTACAGTGAGAAGCAGCAATCCCAAGGCCTGTAGCTCATTAAAATGAGTTTGAAATTTCTTCTCCACTTTTTTTCTTTTGGGGGAGAGACTATTAATCTGAATAATTAAAATTATCTCTTCATTATCTATATTACTGGAGACTATGATTCAGTAGGGCCTGAAGTAGAATAAGATTCTGTTTTCTTATGAGTTTATGTTTATCCTCATGCAACTGATTTGAGCTCTGGCATTTGGAAACTATCAGTATAGATGTTCTCGAATAGCAACAGATTCAGAAAGAATTAATTTTTGGCATTGTTTTACATTACATAGTTTATTTTATACAGATGGCTGACCTTTCTATATTTTAATTTTGGCCATTATTATAAGATTGGTCTATCTTCTTTGAATACATACCAGCTAACAGAAAAGGAAGATGATTCAAAAGTGCTTTAGAAACAAGAGACATCAGCCTTAAGTTTAAAAACAAAAGATAAGGGCTTTCCTATTGGTCTGATGGTTAAGAATACACCTTGAAATGCAAGGGACACCAATTTGATCCCTGGTCTGGGAAGATCCCACATGCCATGGGTCAGCGGAGCTCGTGCACCACAACCACCGAAGCCCGAGTACCCTAGAACCCATGCTCCACAAGCGAAGCCACCATAATGAGAAGCCCTCACAAAGCAACTGGAGAGTAGACCCCACTTGCCACAACTAGAGAAAGCCCATGCACAGCAACAACGACCCAGCACAGCCAAAAATAAATAAATATTTTTTTAAAAAAAGATGGTCTCGGGGACTTCCCTGGTGGTCCAGTGGTTAAGACTTCACCTTCCTGTGCAAGGGGTGCAGGTTTGATCCCTGGTCTGGAAGCTAAGTTCCACATGCCGCGAGACCAAAGAAACATTTTTAAAAAAAGCTAAATTGTAATAAGTTCAATAAAAACCTTAAAAATAAAAAAAAAGATGGTCTTAAATCACCAATTTGTAAAGGGATTTGAAAATATTTTTCTCTTTAAAAACAGAACAAACAAAGCAGGAAGCAGGGCCATTGTTGAGGATGATTAATAACTGATTATAAATAAAGAATATAGTAGGGGTTCCCTGGTGGCCTAATGGTTAAGATTCCAGGCAACGCATTCCAGTGTTCTTGCCTGGAGAATCCCAGAGACAGAGGAGCCTGGTGGGCTGCCGTCTGTAGGGTTGCTCAGAGTTGAACATAACTGACACGACTTAGCAGCAGTAGCAGGGAACTGAGATCCCTCAAGCCTCGTGGTACAGCAAAAAAAAAAAATGCTAATTCATATATCTCCATGATAGCTCATATCTCATTGATGGTAAAATCTCTTCTCCTTTTCTGAAACTTACAGCATACAGTTGTTTGTCTGTATTGCTTGGCCAATCAGTAATTCTCCAATTTTTTATTCCACAGTCTCCCTGAAAGTTCCCCTGACACTTCTGATTATAATTTCCCTGCCCACCATATTTACTGTTAAGAAACAAAAAATGATCCTAGTTTCATTTTTGTCTGTCTGTCTGAGAAATAATCAGTTTCCAACTGAACTGTAGTTTGTCTAAGTATGGAACTGAGAAGACTGAAAGGAAACAGGAGGCAGAATGAGGAACTACTGCAGAAGAGAAGCTGAGGGACATAGCGAGGAGACTTGCTGTGGTGACAGAGGCTGGTAGATCCTTTAACCAGATCTTTGCCAGATCTTACGTCAGGTTTAGTTTGGAAAGGATTGATATTCGCTTCAAGTAACTCCTCTTCCTTCTGGGCAACAGGTCTCACCAGCCCAACCCACGCCTAGTACTGGAGGTCGACGTCGGCGCACGGTTGATGAAGATCCAGATGAGCGGCGACAGCGCTTCTTGGAGCGCAACCGTGCTGCAGCCTCCCGCTGCCGTCAAAAGCGGAAGCTGTGGGTGTCCTCCCTAGAGAAGAAGGCTGAGGAACTCACTTCTCAGAACATTCAGCTGAGTGTGAGTGGGTCCTGGGTGCTTATTAGGATTGTTGAATCTGGAAAGTGATGTTGAATCATGAGAAAGTGGGACAGTATAGTAGAAGATGATAATTCTTTAAATTAAGATGGATTCAGAACATATGCCAGGAAGAATACAGAAAGAATGTCTTACCAGTCAGACTTGAAATCTCTTCCCTGGGGACTGGAAAGGACACTCACCATCTAATCCCAAGTCTGCTACAGAATGAGTCATCCATAGACCCTTTTGGATGAAGGAAAATAAATGAAGTGCCCCAGGGTGCTCTCTTAAATCATCAGTAAAATCTGACTGGTAGTGGAACACCTAGAGGGAAAGTATTTGTCCAGATAATGCAGCTTAATAAAAGAAAGAAAGAAAAAAGGCCTCTCTGACCTTCTGAGATAGCCTAACTCTGCCTATGAAGTGTGTTTCTTCCCCAAATGAGCTTTCTTTCACTTAAAAAAAGAAGAGAAAAAACCACACAAGTACAAATAGAACAGTTATAATCCAGATATTTTCTTGAATATTTTTCCCTTCTGATTTTTAAAAAATATTCAGTTACAAGGTAATATATTTATATAACATATATGTAGTGTACACATACATACACACAGAGAAGTATAGATTAAAAATAAAGTTTCTCTTTCCCGGTCTCATTCTATTCCTTGTAGATAAGTTTGTACCTACCAGATCTATATATATTTCTAATATTTTTTTCATTTTTCAGCTTTTGTAGGGGAGCCGTGGAGGGACTATATATATGTTTTAACACAAAGCAGTTATCTTCTGGAGATCTAGTCATGTATACAGAGAACCTACCTCATTTTTTTCAATAGCTGTACAGTGTAGCATTCTATAGTTTGGTTATAAGATCCAGATATTTATAATGGTTTTAATTTTTTGCCAGAATAGCAGTGCTGCAGTGTACATTGTACGCACTTGAGTAAATAGCTCTGTTAAATAGATTCCTAGAAGTAGGCTTATGTATTATTAATTTTTGTGCAATCATATTTACCCTACAAAGGAGTAATTTTTCTGTGTGAAATTCCTACTATCATTGTAAGCAGCTTCTGGCAATGAATTTGTGGCCATATTGGCCCTGGGCTATCTGAAGCCTTGCTGGATCTTTTCTAGATTTGAAGGAGAAAATCCAGGCAGCCTTCTGTCCTCACTCTGAGGATAGTCACTGGGGCTTCGAGAGTAGAGCATGAATTTTCTTCATATTCTTTTCTTACCTTCCTCCTCAGAATGAAGTCACATTACTACGCAATGAGGTGGCTCAGTTGAAACAGCTACTGTTAGCTCATAAAGACTGCCCAGTCACAGCACTACAGAAAAAGACTCAAGGCTATTTAGGTGAGTGGCTCACAACCTAAGCAATGTCAGTCAGTCAGTAAACTGCATGTAATGAGTGTCTCAACTGTTTATAATTTTATAACCCCATTCTGGATGTTCTGGGGGGCCAGACAAGTGAGTGAGCAGCCTTTGTGGGACAACCAGTCTTGCCAAAAAAAATTTTTGAGAACAGTGTAGCTTATCCTAAGTATCTATCCTTTTGGAGATAAAGGGTAGCAATATATATTGGGTACCTGTTTTATATGAGGCACTGAACCATCTTCCCAGTTCTCTCATGAAATAGATATTACTTCCATTTATACTCATTCATATTAGTCTCTTACCTGAAGTTACACCGCTGGTGAAGTGGCAGACCCAGGATTCACATCCAGCTCTTCCTTATTCTAAAGCCACCATCTTAGTCTAAAGAGGATATAACAGCAGATGATACCTTGGGGTTTGTCAAGCATTGAGATTTGGCGGTATGTTTTATCTTTCTAATGACAGGATAATGTTGGTTTCTTTTTGTAATCTGTGAACGCATAATAAAGGGCTAGGAAGAGCTGGTCACAGTCATGCTTGGGATAAGCACAATCCTGAAATTAAAATTACTGTGAATAATTTGTTTATGGATGGTAAAAACTAATCATTTCCCTTTACAAATTAAATTCATAGAAATGTTGGCTATCAAATTTTGATATATTGAATTATTTTTCCACTAACTCTCTTGATCATTTCAAAGATAAGTTCCCATAGAAAGAGAGTGACCACATCACCAATTTTAAACATCTCTATTTAAATTTAATTTAAATAAAAACTCATTGGAAAAGACCCTGATGCTGGAAAAGATTGAGGGCAAGAGGAGAAGGGAGTTACAGAGGATGAGGTGGTTGGGTGGCATCACCAACTCAATGAACACGAGTTTGAGCAAACTCTGGGAGATAGTGAAGGACAGGGAAGCCTGGTGTGCTGCAGTTCATGGGGTCACAAAGAGTCAGACACGACTTAGCGAATGAACAATTTTAATTTTAATGTGTACCTCAGAGTACATTCATTCATCCAGCAGATATTGATTGAACCTGTTCTAGGTGCTCTTTTACATGCTGAGGGCGTAATGGAACCAAATAGATTAAAGTCCCTGCCTGTAAGGGGCTTATATTTTAGTGGGTGAGACAGACAATAAACGAGATAAATAGGTACAATATATTATGTCAGATAAGAGTAAGTGCTTAGAAGAAAAAAATAAAACAGGGAAGACGAATATGGAATGTTAGCAGTAGGGTTGAAATTTTAGACGAGGTGTTTTTGACTTGGAATTGAGAGAGCTAGCCACACATTAATACGGGAGAAAAGTACTGCAAGCAAGGGCAGCAGCAAATGCAAAGACC
This sequence comes from Oryx dammah, assembly GCF_014754425.2. NCBI lineage: Eukaryota > Metazoa > Chordata > Mammalia > Artiodactyla > Bovidae > Oryx > Oryx dammah. The sequence continues at coordinate 90,638,648 of NW_024070213.1, read as the reverse complement.
CCAAGTGGGAGCATGATCCACACATTCTAGAATCATCAGGGAGGCCAGTGTGGCTGGATTGGAGAGAGGGGACTGGAGAGTATTTGGAGATAAGGCAGGAGGGGTCACGGGAGCCTTTTTCTGGAGGGCCTCATCCATCATAGAGGGGACTTCAGGTTTCGCTCTACTTTGGGGACCCACTAGAGGGTTTACAGCACAATAGCAATATGACTGGTCTGACTTAGTTTGAACAGGGTCACTCTGTTAGAGAATGAGGAATGAATGCGCAGAAGCAGGCAGTCTGCTTAAGAGACTTATCACAGTCATGAGCAAGAGGATGGAGCCTTGTACCAGTTGGTGGTAGTGAAAGTGGTGAGAAGGGATTTAATTCAGGATATATTTTGAAGTTAGAGTAACAAGGTTTGATGATGGCTAGATGGGACAGTATATGTGAGGAAAAAGAAGAATCAAAAATTGCATCCAAAAAAAAATTGCACCAAATTGATTGGCCTGAGCACCTACAGGAACAGAGTTGCATTGATTGAGATGGGGCAAGTATAGGAACAAGTGGACTGGATGGTGTATTAGGAGCAGATTTGGAAGCCTCTTAGGCTTGCAGGTGGTACTGTCAAGCAGGCGTTTGCATGGGTCTGCAATTCCAAGGAAAAGCTGAAGTCAGTCAGCAGAAGATGGTTAGTTTTTAAAGCCGTGAAACTGGATGAGATGCTATTGTCAAGACAGAGTGCATAGGTAGAAAAAGAGAAGTTCCGAGACTGAGCCCTGGGTACTCCAACATTTAGAGGTCAGGGAGATGAGAAGGAACCCATAAAAGACACTGAGAATGAGCAGCCAAACAGGTAGGTGGAAAACCAGCTGATTTAGCTGGGTGTGGTGTTCTGTAAGCCAAGATAAGAAAGTATTTCAAGAAGTTTAGTGATTAGCTATTTCAAATCCTTTTGATGGGCTAAGGAAGACAGTTCAGTTCAGTTCAGTTGCTCAGTCGTGTCCGACTCTTTGCCACCCCATGAATCACAGCACGCCAGGCCTCCCTGTCCATCACCAACTCCCGGAGTTCACCCAGACTCATGTCCATCGAGTCCGTGATGCCATCCAGCCATCTCATCCTCTGTCGTCCCCTTCTCCTCCTGCCCCCAATCCCTCCCAGCATCAGAGTCTTTTCCAATGAGTCAACTCTTCGCATGAGGTGGCCAAAGTACTGGAGTTTCAGCTTTAGCATCATTCCTTCCAAAGAAATCCCAGGCTTGATCTCCTTCAGAATGGACTGGTTGGATCTCCTTGCAGTCCAAGGGACTCTCAAGAGTCTTCTCCAACACCACAGTTCAAAAGCATCAATTCTTCGGCGCTCAGCCTTCTTCACAGTCCAACTCTCACATCCATACATGACCACAGGAAAAACCGTAGCCTTGACTAGACGGACCTTAGTCAGCAAAGTAATGTCTCTGCTTTTGAATATACTATCTAGGTTGATCATAACTTTTCTTCCAAGGAGTAAGTGTCTTTTAATTTCATGGCTGCAATCACTATCTGCAGTGATTTTGGAGCCCCGCAAAATAAAGTCTGACACTGTTTCCACTGTTTCCCCATCTATTTCCCATGAAGTGATGGGACCGGATGCCATGATCTTCGTTTTCTGAATGTTGAGCTTTAAGCCAACTTTTTCGCTCTCCTCTTTCACTTTTATCAAGAGGCTTTTTAGCTCCTCTTCACTTTCTGCCACAAGGGTGGTGTCATCTGCATATCTGAGGTTACTGATATTTCTCCCGGCAATCTTGATTCCAGCTTGTGTTTCTTCCAGCCCAGCATTTCTCATGATGTACTCTGCATAGAAGTTAAATAAGCAGGGTGACAATATACAGCCTTGACGTACTCCTTTTCCTATTTGGAACCAGTCTGTTGTTCCATGTCCAGTTCTAACTGTTGCTTCCTGACCTGCATACAGATTTCTCAAGAGGCAGGTTAGGTGGTCTGGTACTCCCATCTCTTTCAGAATTTTCCACAGTTTCTTGTGATCCACACAGTCAAAGGCTTTGGCATAGTCAATAAAGCAGAAATAGATGTTTTTCTGGAACTCTCTTGCTTTTTTGGTGATCTAGCAGATGTTGGCAATTTGATCTCTGGTTCCTCTGCCTTTTCTAAAACCAGCTTGAACCCTGGAATTTCATGGTTCATGTATTGCTGAAGCCTGGCTTGGAGAATTTTGAGCATTACTTCACTAGTGTGTGAGATGAGTGCAATTGTACAGTAGTTTGAGCATTCTTTTGCATTGCCTTTCTTTGGAATTGGAATGAAAACTGACCTTTTCCAGTCCTGTGGCCACTGCTGAGTTTTCCAAATCTGCTGGTATATTGAGTGCAGCACTTTCACAGCATCATCTTTCAGGATTTGAAATAGCTCAAGTGGAATTCCATCACCTCCACTAGCTTTGTTTGTAGTGATGCTTTCTAAGGCCCACTTGACTTCACTTTCCAAGATGTCTGGCTCTAGATGAGTGATCACATCATCATAATTATCTGGGTCATGAAGATCTTTTTTGTACAGATCTTCCGTGTATTCTTGCCACCTCTTCTTAATATCTTCTGCTTCTGTTAGGTCCAGACCATTTCTGTCCTTTATCGAGCCCATCTTTGCATGAAATGTTCCCTTGGTATCTGTAATTTTCTTGAAGAGATCTCTAGTCTTTCCCATTCTGTTGTTTTCCTCTATTTCTTTGCATTGATCGCTGAAGAAGGCTTTCTTATCTCTTCTTGCTATTCTTTGGAACTCTGCATTCAGATGCTTATATCTTTCCTTTCCTCCTTTGCTTTTCACTTCTCTTCTTTTCACAGCTATTTGTAAGGCCTCCCCAGACAGCCATTTTGCTTTTTTGCATTTCTTTTCCATGGGGATGGTCTTGATCCCTGTCTCCTGTACAATGTCACGAACCTCATTCCATAGTTCATCAGACACTCTATCTATCAGATCTAGGCCCTTAAATCTATTTCTCACTTCCACTGTATAATCATAAGGGATTTGATTTAGGTCATACCTGAGTTGTCTAGCGGTTTTCCCTACTTTCTTCAATTTAAGTCTGAATTTGGTAATAAGGAGTTCATGATCTGAGCCACAGTCAGCTCCTGGTCTTGTTTTTGTTGACTGTATAGAGCTTCTCCATCTTTGGCTGCATAGAATATAATCAGTCTGATTTCGGTGTTGACCATCTATTGATGTCCATGTGTAGAGTCTTCTCTTGTGTTGTTGGAAGAGGGTGTTTGCTATGACCACTGCATTTTCTTGGCAAAACTCTATTAGTCTTTGCCCTGCTTCATTCCGCATTCCAAGGCCAAATTTGCCTGTTAATCCAGGTGTTTCTTGACTTCCTACTTTTTCATTCCAGTCCCCTATAATGAAAAGGACATCTTTTTTGGGTGTTCGTTCTAAAAGGTCTTCATAGAGCCGTTCAACTTCAGCTTCTTCAGCGTTACTGGTTGGGGCATAGGAAGGCAAGGACTGAGCATTTATCAGTATGAAGTCTGTATACAGTAGAGTTTCTGTTCAGTCCCTACAAGAACTCTGACAGGAAGTTAGTCTTTGAAATCACTTGTTACAGCAAAGATGTATTTAGTTCCTACTGGGTGGTGTGGATATTGCAGTGAGTGCCTTACATAAGACCAGAGAGACACTGTCCTGTCTTTGAGAGACTCATAGGTCCCCTAGACTGGGAACTTCCTGAGGACAGGAAGCCTGTTTATTCTTTGTATACCCCAGTGCCTGGCACACAGCCAATACTTGGTAAATCTTTGCTGAATAAATGAAGTATGCTCTGAAAGCACAAACAATGAAATAGTTAAATTTCCTGAGCATAACAAAAAGAACGCTTCACAGAGGAGGTAATATTTAAGTTGTGAAAGAAGAGCCAGGGATTTATCAGGAGGTCAAAAATACAGCCAACTATTGGAATTTGCCCTTACTCTACACATCTCTGTTTAAAGAGCCAGAGAGGCTATCCAGTGTTTAATGAAACTCCCTCACTGTTGAGCAGCATATGGATACCTTTGTATGCACCTCAGACACTTGTGTTTAGTAGTAAAATGTTATTGTCACTTTACGTGGCGTGGTATAACTCAGAGTAAATGTGTTAAATCATTAATGCCTAGCTAGTTGACAGTCAGGAGGGTCTGACAGACCTCATGTACTTGGTTGTTAACAACCTTGGCCAAGGACTGGTCATTCATAACATGATTTGAGTGTAGCTTAGTATTTATTAGGTTTATCTGTAGTGCAACTTCATGCTAAAGGAATATTAAAAATAATAGAATGATTGCAGTGTTGTGAGCACTAATGAGAGGATAGCTTAAAAAGAGAGATTTATTTCAAATCACCTTTAAAGACATGAATAAGAGGAAGAGTGTTCCAACGGGTTAATGAATTATGCAGAGACCGAGAAGCCAGGTAGTGTAATTAACATGTTGGGGATTTGCTTTATTGTGGATGAATAGGTTAATTTTGGCCTAGCTTACTTCCCTTCTCACAACTAGTGGTTTCTTAGTCCATTTGTGCCTTAGAAGCCAAGATTCTGGGAGGTTTCTCCCACTAAAAATAAGGGCTTCGTTTTCTTTGGGGTCCGTTAGAATTATGGGGAAAGGCAGTTCTGCCTACTTCCACATTCTGTTTCCTAACCGCTTGCTCTGTTTTTGGCCCTGCTTCCTGACAGAAAGCCCCAAGGAAAGCTCAGAGCCAACGGGTTCACCAGCCCCTGTGATTCAACACAGCTCAGCAACAGCCCCGAGCAACGGCCTCAGCGTTCGCTCTGCAGCCGAAGCTGTGGCCACCTCAGTCCTCACTCAGATGGCCAGCCAAAGGACAGAACTGGGCATGCCCATACAGTCGCATGTGATCATGACCCCACAGTCTCAGTCTGCGGGCAGATGATGGCTCCCCTGGTGGAGGGGTCCCCAGCCAGAGCTCGCCCGCCCGAGAGCCAAGAGAGACGTCATCTTATCCTCTCCCGTCTGCCTTGGACATGGTGATATGGGGGAGGGAACTGCGTGTTGTGAGTAATGGTCAGATGTGGGGCTTTTCTCACACAGTCATCTACGTTGACACCTGTACTAGGAGCCTCCCAGCCCCAGAGCCACATAGATCGTTCCCTAAGAGGGAAGTTTCTGATGTACCCACAGCCAAAGGCCTTCATGGATGGTCTGAACAATCACCCTGCCCGTGCACGTGTACCTGTTTCTTAACACTAACGCTTGCACTTCTGGGATTCAGTTCCTCAGTTGCCTCTCTTCCCACCCAGCCGTGGATGATACCTTCTTGATCCTTAGCAGCATGCCACTTCCTGCTCGGTAGAGGGAGGCTAGAGTTGACAGCATATCGCTGCTGACCCGTCCCTAGCCACCCCGTGGACTCAGGACTTTGTCTCCCAATAGCTGCTTATTGGTCCCATTTTCCCCTTCATAAATTCTAGTTAAAACATTGACTTACAGAGAATGTGAGGTTACCTCTGATGTATGAAATAGCAGTATTTCCCAGCTCTTCCATAAACTTTAGCCCTTCTCCCTACCAGCCACCAAAAACAAAAAGAAATGAAATCTTTAAAGTTCTAGTACTTTCTCATTTATTTCAGAGGTATTTGGGTACCTCATTTACTCTCTTGAGTTTTCCCAGTCTAGTGGTGGGGTCTTTTCCACCTCCCACTAAGCCTTAGCAACTTCATCTTATGGCCTTACTAGATAGGCTCAGTAGTGAAAAGAGAAAACGCCCAGGATCTGACTGGCTGATTCCCTTCCCCTCCCTGCTCTATCCTCTAGGACAGGCAGGAACAATGGAGTTTTAAAGCTTATTCCATCAGGTTACTGGATTGATTATGTTTTACAACCGTATATCAGCCAAAGCATACATATTCCTTTTGGTTATCTTTACACTCCTGTGTCTCTCTCTCTTCGTCCCCCTGCCTGCATCCCTGCCGCTGTCTCTCTTCTGTAATTAGTTCTGATGCAGCCCTCTGGAGGCTGTCCTGTGGGGGACTTCTGTGCTCCCTCACTCCCCTCACCCCCATCTCTCAGCCTCACATGCCCGTCCTCTTTTATGAGTAAGGGTCTTATATGCACGAATGAGCCTCACTGATCTACCTTCTCTCTCTTTCGCAACGCCAAGCCTGGCCTCTAGGCCTCCTGGTTCTGTAGTGTTACTTTCGCTCTTCTCTGCTCTCTGCCCCCTGGATGTGATGCTTCTCTGTAGTCTAAGCCCCAGGACTCCGAGGCATCCTAGCCAAGGTCCGGAGTGGGTTTTCTTGAGTATGAGGTAGGTTGGAAGGAGGCACAGGAAGGGGAGGTGGAATACTGATGTCCACCAAAGAGCCCTGTTTGTTGAAAGGTCCAACCTGCTGGGAAATTAGTGACTATTGCTCTCAGCCATCCTTACTTTGAAAAGTTGGGTTGCAGGGGGGAGATTTTTATCCCTCTTGCCCCTCTTTCTTCCCCATTAAGACTTCTCGTCTTCCTTTGGCTGTGAACTATGCAATTTCTACCAAGGCCATAGGAAGCAGTCCAAAGCCAGAGGCCTGTGGATAGATAGGTCAGCTTTAATAGCCCTTCAGTATGAATCCCTTCCAGTTGTCCCAGAGCCACTTTCTGCCATCTGCCCATGCCAGTAATGTCCCCTTCTCTCTGTCTCTCTCTCTCTTTCCTACCTCCATCTTATACATGCATACAGAGTAACTGCCAGCTTCCTTTCTTATCTTCCAAAATTGGCTGTCAGAGAGGAATGAGGAAATGGTCTAAACTACAAGATCCCTGTCTCCTCAGACTGATAAACTGGTGAGCCAGCCAGATGACATGTTTACTGCATTTGTTTTTAATTTCCCCTCCTGTGTTCAGAGCTGGTGCTGAAGAAGCCACACCTGGTGAAGAGAAAGGAGAGAAAAACATGGTTTTCTCATCCTCCCCCATCCAGGACCCAACAGGAACAGCCCCTGAGGTGACTCAGACTAGCAAACGGCACGACAGATGGTCAGGATGCAGGTTACCACCTCCGTGGACTCTGCTTGCCTTTAAAACTTCACAGCCATACTTATGCTCAGGACATTTCCTATAGATGGTTGCTCTCTGGGATTTTCTCCTGCCTTAGCTGTGTTTCATTTTTTGTTATCTTGATTTCCCGCCAGTAGCCTTGCCCTAAAGCTTGACTGCGTTTATGGCTCCTAAGGAGCCTTCATAAGACCCTTGGCTATTGTTCTTCCCCCTTTAGTCAAGTGTTCTTCAAGTTAAGAATCAGGTTGGCACTGCACCTGTGTGCTGCCTCACCGCTTGACCTTGAGGGAAGTTGGAGTCCCTGCTGGTCTTCCCTGGGTAGGATGTCTAATTTACGGAGAGGGTCTTAATTTTCTTAGTCCCCATGTCTAAGTAAGTCCTTATTTTATTTTCCTCAGTGGGAAGTTAGTCCTGGGGACCTGAGAGGCATTGGCAGAACCTTAGTAGAGCAGCAGCAAGATGGGGAAGGGACACAACAGGACCTCCCCAACCCATACAGCTCTCTTGTTGGTCCTCGGTCTCACTGAGAAGGCAGAGCAATTGCTTGAGCTGAAGCCTCTCCTGTAGTCAAGGAGAATGACACTTACCTTGTTACTGCAGCCAGCTGTGTGGACACTCACCCCGCTCCTTGCCTTCCAGACCCATCTGAACCAGAACAAACATCATGAAGCGTGTCACTTATTCCTTCTTAAGGATCATGGCCTTTCTATGGGCCTAAGGGAGGACACATTCTGAAACGGGCTGGGAATGGGCTTCCCTGGTGGCTCAGATGGTAAAGACTCTGCCTGCAATGCAGGAGACCCAAGTTCCATCCCTGGGCCAAGAAGATCCCCTGGTGAAGGGAGTGACCACCCATTCCAGTATTCCTACCTGGAAACTTCCATGGACAGAGGAGCCTGGCAAGTTGCAGTCTGTGGGATTGTAAACAGTTGGACACAACTGAGCGACTAACACTTTCACTTTTAAGGGAAGACATTTTCTGAAAGGGGAGTTCTGATGCCTTCGGACTTTTCTAAGTAAACACAGGAGTCAGTCCTCCCACTCACTCCAAAGACACAGCTGCTAGAGATGCAAGGCCATAGAGGAAGGGGCCAGAACCAGGTCTTCTGGTTCACAGACTTTATGCCACGTTGTCTTAAAGCTTGTTTAGAGTTGAAAAGTCTAAGAAAGCCCCCCACTCTATTAGGAAGGACTAGAAGGAGTAGGAGCTCCTTTGCTTCGTCTTTCCCTATTGGTTGTACGTCCCAAATCTGGCTTCCTTTGGCCTCTGGTCCTCTCCTTGGCCCTAAGCCCTAGACTCTACACTCTTGGTGGCAGTAAGGAGGAGATGGCCTAACTGAACCACATTTTCCTGCCTTCCCTACGCCTGTTCTGTTGTTCCAATTGCTTTCCTGATTTACTGCCCTCCAGCACCACTCATCCCGGTAGACAGGGTGCTTAACCATAACAACGCCCCAACTACAGCCTGAATCACCAAGCAGACACCAAAGTGTTCCTCCCGTCTGCTCACACTGAGAGGCTCCTTGAAAGGTGCTAGCCCTAAGACAGCTCTTCCCCACAAAGATCCCATTTCTTTCCTAACTTCCTTCTCATCCCCAAGTCATTATTTTTCAGTAATATTATACATTGTATACACAGGAAGGAAATGTACTCTTTTTTTTTTTTAATGTCATAACCAGTCTGTTTAGAATCCAGTCCTTCTAGCTGTATATCACATATGCCTTTGTTGATACGCTCTTTCTGCTTTCTTTAGACTTTTGTTTGACAGGGGTGGAGGAAAGAGCAGGACAGGTGAGGATCCTAAGGCAAATTAAAGGATCCTGCCCTGCAATCCTACTTAAGCCTCCAACAACCCTAATCATTCCCTTCATCGTAGAGAACTGATTTCTCTGTTTCTGCATGCACACATGCAGGCGCACACAGGCCTAAATGCCACACTCCAGGGCGGTGACCCGGCAGGAATGAGCAGCGATGGTTGCTGGCCAGCATTCCCACCCTCCAGCCCAGTTCATTCATTTCTGTTTGGGGTAAAGTTCTTCCCCAGAATGAGAAGGGGCTGGAGAGTGTAGGGCAGCTGAAGGCAGCTTATGTACTTGGCAGATGCAGGTGTGTATCACAGCTGCTAGGGTTTCTCTTTTTAATGGGGGCTGGTAGCCTAGAGCTGTCTCATCAGCATTAACTTCTGGTGAGTGACTTTTAGCTGTAGGAAGTGGCTATGAGCACTAGTTTCACTGACTTTCCCTTAGGGCAGTGGTTCTCAGAATGTGGTCCAGGACCAGCAGGACCATCATCTGAGAACTTGTTAGACATGCACGCTCCGGCCCCATTCCAGACATACTGAATCAGAAATTCTGGGGATGGGCTCTGACAAGCACTCAGAGCCATTCTCAGACACACTGAAGTTTGAGAACCATTGCGTTAGGGGCAAGCTGGGAAGTCCCTGTAGGGTGTCCCATCCTCTGCCTTAGCACTAACATTTTTCCATTTTGTCCAGTCCCTCCCTCCACTGCTATTAAAACAATAACAACATCACTCATCTCAAAATCTAGATTTGTCTTCCTCTACTTACCCCTAAAACCTGTCCTGCGTGGATCCAGACAGGAGTTGGCCCATACTCCATTGCAGATGGATTACTCCATGTTCTTTGTTACAGGAAGGACCAGCTGTCCTGTTCTCCCACCCACCCCACCCCCAACACACCTTTCAGGCAGGGAGATGAGCCTCCAGCCCCAGCGGTGGAAGCCAGTCTCCTGACATAGTACCTGTTGAAAAGAAAGCGGTGTGTATCTGTGGCCCTGTCTCTGTTCATCTGTATATCTTTGACATGTAGCAGCACCTCTCCATGTCATTAAGGAACTTGACTCTGGGTCTGGGTTTCCCCAGGCCCCAGTGGTGGACTTTGACAGGCAGGAGGATGAAGTGCTACAGGCTGTTTTGTTACAAAACTGTCTTCCTTTCTCCCCCCACCCACTTCAGCATGATCCCTGTGAGCAGGTTCTCACAGTCTCTGGGACGGGGCTGAGGCAGAGGCTTCGCTCTATTCTCCCTTCCCGTCCCTCCTTTCCCCTCGCCACATAGCAGTTACCCCAGCCATGCCTTCTCCCTCTCCCAACCTTGCCCTGACATATATTGTGCCTTATTTATGCTGCAAATATAACATTAAACTATGAAGAGAACCACTGTTCTGTCTGATGCTTCAATCTACAAGTCCCATTCTTTCTGGGAACTCATTGGGCTCTCATGCCTGTGATCTTCACTCTCCCAATTCTTAGGACAGAAAGAGCTGGCATTCTTATCCCTCCTTTATATGCAGGGGAAGACACAGCCTAGAGGAGGTGGGTGGTTTGTAGGAATTATGTAACACACCAAAAGGCTCAGCTCTGTGCACTGCCCTGGGGACAAGGGCCCTCGGCATCATGAGAGCCCATGTAGAAAGAACTCGGAGATCAGACGATGTTGGAAGGCAGGTGAAGTGGCCTCTTAGCCTTTCAGCATTTTGTCCCCACTTCCCCACAATTAGAAAATAATAAGCCCTACCCTCAAGAAGCTAGGAGTGCACGGAGACTTAAAGAAGCATTCTGTGATTCTGAGTCTACGGGTGTGGGAAGAAGAGAATCTAGAAATGAGAGGTGGAGTTTCTTTAGAAGCAGATAAGATAGTTCACAAGAAAAACAGGTAGTGCTCAGGAACTGTGAGGAGGTGTGGGGCAGTCACTACCAATGTCTTGTATCTAATCCTTGATACCACAAATGAGGAGGGTGAGCAGGCTGAAGAAGCTGACTGGGAGATAGCCAGCTGCCTCCAGGGGAGTTTCCAGGAGGAGAGGTGATTTACATGCCATTCGTGGCTGATGTTTGGTACAACTGACATAAACAGGGAGCTCCAGTCTCTGGGAGACCAGGAAAGGCAGTGTGGTCTTCACTGTGGTCAAGAGCACAGGAGAATCCAGAGCATGGCAAAGGAAGTTGCTGGAGACCAAATACCGAAGCCACGATTGAGAGGCTTTGGAGGGAGAGATGAAACAGAGCAGGACAGTTTCCCAAGTTAAAAGAATTAACCCATTCTAACTTCTCGCCAAAGGAGAGACCCATCACCTCCATCCTGGACACAGGAAGCCCCTAGAACTGCTTTCTGAATCAGCCTCGGCTCAGATCCATCTGTCAGTGGTGATCAGAGAAATAACAGGATAAAGGTGTTTGGTGAGCCCCTCTGCTTGGTGGGGTGCTAGGTGCTTTGCGTTCATCACGTCACTTGCCGTTCACAAGCCCTCTGGATAACAGTTGCCTCCTGTTACAGATGACGAGGTGTAGGTTGAGACCCTTGACGAAGGCACACGGTGAAGTGTTAAGAGCTGCATTAAAACCTTTCGACCTGGAGGCTGCTCTGCAGTGCTCCACCCGCCTCAGACCCTGCTCCTCTGAACTTTGTCGGATAAGAACGGACAAGGACCTCAGTATGGTGCACAATCCATTTCCCACGGAAAACCAGCTACCCGTGGACCTGACACTTCAAGTGGTGAAACTATAGGACATGATGACGAGCAACGCCAGGTTCTGTGCTTGGTGCCATCCAGGAGACAAACCTCACAGAAAGGGGCACCCCAACAGTGCATGGATAGAAACGAGCGTCAGGCCATCCAGACCAAAACCTGCTTTCAACTACCTTTCCAAAGTGTGAGCTGGTTTCTAGATGCCTCACTTTAAAGAAAGTGAATGCTTCCCAGCTCTACAGGGTAGAAGAATCCCAATCTGTCTTCGAACATGGGAAAGGCTTGTAATGTGAGTGATGACAGGTCCACTGAGTGGGGCAAACCAGAACCCCTGGTGGAGGCCACAAGCTGAAAGCTACCTCCTTGCAAGGATGATTCTGTCTGGACTTCTCAGGAGATGGTAAATTCCCCGGGACCCAGATGTGCAAAGACAATCACAGCTAGTGTTTTAAGGACCCCTCCTCTATGCCAGGGTTACCAAAAGCGTCTCAAATAATGTTCCCCTTTGAAAGTGCTTCTTTTTAACGCTGCCATGTTTTAAGTGAAGAAACTTCACTTACAGAGAGCTAAGCATCTTGCCCAAAGCTGATTCATAGGCCCTTTATGTCATGACACCTCTCTGGCATCAGCTAAAGAACCGCACTGGTGGGGGTACTGAGGAAGGACTAGGATCAGAAGGGTGACTTTGAAGGGAATACTCCCTGAGAGGCAGTGACTGATTTTTCCTAAGGGGGATTCTAGGTACCTGCCCCAATCGGCCAGAGGCAGAGCCAGGAAGAGGCTGGACTGACTAGAGGGAGGTGGACAAAAACAATCTAAGCCCAGGATCCTGCCCATGCCTTTCTGGGACTCTGACGTCAGGGCCTTAGGACCTCTCCTTCATTGAACTCTACTCCAGAGAGGAAATAGCCAGGCCGACCGTGCCCAGCCATGGCCGCAGGGGGGCAGCAGTGCCTCAGCTGCAGAGCACCGCTCCGTACTCCTGAAGTGGGGCTGGCCCAGAGAAGTGCTGGTGAAGACAGAGTCTGTCTCCACTTTGTGGGGGCTCTGAAACTTGTCTCCTGTACCTCACTTTTCTCTCCACAGGCACATCTCAGAGTAGTGATTCCATTTTTAACCCTCCAAGAGGCATGTCCACGTGGGTGTAAATGGGCCAGGAGGCCCTGCCTGCAGCCTCCCAAGTCCCCGGACGGGATCACCCTGGCTCTTTCCTCCTTCCTTTCCAGGACATGATGCCTAGCCTGACAGGGCTTTCTCTGTGTTTTATTTTACAAGCTAGCTAAGAGAGAAGGTGATCCATCGCAGCTCTCCAACCTGTAGAGGGATTGGGAGTTCTTGAAGGCCCCCCAGGGCTCTGACAAAGCACCTGCAATTAATGATGCTTCTTGAGCTCTGGAGACAGGATTTATGCATCTAATAAAGTCTGTAACTCCAAGCTTAGGGGCTGGGGCCGGAGGCTGAGAGCAGGAAGTCCCACGGGGGCTGGGGAGGGGGGTCCCAGGCGGCTCTTAATGGAGCTGTGCATTTCCATTGCCTTCTCTCGATTCCCCCTCAGGCGGCTGTGGGCGGTGGGGAACACGGGGACAGCAGGTATAAGAGGCGGGTGTGGCCACAGCAAGGCAGACGGCAGCATGGACGCCAGGCAGGCAGCAGCGCTGCTGCTGGTGCTGCTGTTAGTAACAGACAGGAGCCACGCTGAAGGACCAGGGGGCCAGGATGGAGGAGACCAGATGATCTTCATGGTAAGTGAGCATGCCCGTCCCTGTCTCACCATTTTCCCGGACCTCGGTCTGAGACTTCTAGAGAAGGGAATGGCAACCCACTCTAGTATTCTCACCTGGAGAATCCCATGGACAGAGGAGCCTGGCAGGCTACAGTCCATGGGGTCACAAAGAGTCGGACACGACTGAGTGACTGAAAACAACAGCTTGAGACTTACACTCCAGGTTCAAATACTCTGGCTGCCTGGGTCACTGGGTCCTCACATCTGAGGAAATGACTCCTTAGCCTCCTACAACTTGCCCTGGAGGTCACTCCCTTCCCCCTTGTGATCTAAATCCCCAAAGCCCTCACCCATCTTCCTTCCCGGATGGCTCCATACCACAGGAGGAAGACAGTGATGCCCACCCACTACAGGATGCTCAGACCCCCAGGTCGCTCCTGCGCCTCCTGCTCCAGGCCATGCAGAGACCTGGCCGGAGTCCAGCCTTCCTGTTTCAGCCCCAGAGGTGAGTCTAGGAGGGACAGAGGCAAGGCCAGGGCTGAAGGGAGAGGAGTGGGAAGAGAGGAGGAAAGGGGGGATCTGGAAGGACCCATAGCTGAGGGTGGATCTCTCCTAAGGTTTGGCAGAAACACCCGGGGCTCCTGGAGCAACAAAAGACTGAGTCCCCGAGCTGGAGAGGGGCTGAGTTCCCCCTTTTGGAGCCTGGCTGCCCCTCAGCGCTTCGGGAAGAAGTGACATGTCATCCTCTGAGGTTTGCATGCAAGGCCCACACCCCAAACTGCCATGTGTCCCCTGCAAATAAAGCTGTCTGGCTTCTGAATCCGTGTGCACGTGTCTGCATCATGAGACAAGGGAGGGAGTCCCAAGACAAGCACCACAGCCTCCCCCACCACGACTAAACCCAACTCTCCAGGAACACAGGCGATGGTGTGCCCAGATGTCAGTGCACCCACCAGAAAGGCAAACATGGGGACTCCTGGGGAGCAGAGTGGGAGGCGCACCGGGACGTGACCTGGCGCTAACCCCCTCCACTGCTGACCACTCAGGGAGACAGGCCAGGACTAAAGAATCCAAAAGCGGCACATTTATTTGGGGCTCTTAATGGGAGGCCCCAGTGTCATTCCCCTTGGTCATCACCAGTTACATGACGGCAGAACCTGAGCCAGCTGAGGCCCTGTGGTCCCTGGCTCCTGGCCCTGTGCCCTCCTCAGCCTGCAGTCTGTGTCAGAGGTAGAGGTGGCACCTCCAGGGGGTACCAGAGCTGGGCAGGCGCACAGGCCGGGCGCAGGAAGAGCAGGGAGCAGAGGATGTATTTCATGAGTCCTGCCGTGGCTTCACTTGCTGCCCGCCATGATCTTGAGGTACTGCAGGGCACGGCGCGCAGCCTCGCCGCGGGCTGCCTCCCTGGTGGCTGCAGAGCCATGACACACGGTGGCCGGCTGTGTGGACAGCTCCACCAGGCACTGGCAGAGCCCACTCAGGCTCAACTCCTCTGGAGACCGAGAGAGAAGGGGGAGGCAGTGTTGGGCAGGAAGGCAGCACCGGGGCGGGTCCATGTCACTGTCCTGCCCTCCCTAGCCCTCATTCCCATCCATACTTGCTCTGGTCTAGTCCCCACTGTCCCCCAGCCCCCCGACTAGCCATACCAATATCCAGGTAGCTGACATGGAAGGCCTGCTCCTCAGAGAGCTCACTGAGGACACTGCAGCAGGCAGGGCCCAGAGCGCCCAAGGAGCCCAGGGAGCAGCTGCGGAGGGACAGGATCTTCTCTCCCACCGAATTCCGCAGAGAATCCCAGGTGCAGCCTGGGCCCCGGTTCCGAAGTCCATCTAGGCGGGAGCCCACACCCTGACAAGACAGGGAGGGGGGAAGGATGCAGCCAGGGGCTCTGAAACCAGGCCCTGAAGAGACCTTCTATGCCCAAGAAGAAAAGCCCAAAGAATGCTTCCTCCTGTTTGCCTCCCACCTGCCAGTCAATCCCTGGATTGTCTGGTCTCTAAGTCGTGTCTGACTCTTCTGCAACCCCACAGACTGTAGCCCACTAGGCTCCTCTGTCCATGGAATTTTTCAGGCAAAAATACTGGAGTGGGTTGCCATTTCCTCCTCCAGGGGACCTTCCTGATCCAGGGATCGAAGCCGTGTCTCCTGCTTGGCAGGCAGATTCTTTACCACTGAGCCACCCGGGAAGCCCAATCCCTGTGTGGCCCCTTCTAACTACTAGACTGTGGACCAGATGGTCAGGTAGCCTTTCTTATTCCAATAACAGAAGCCTACAGGTCCCCTGCCCTGGGCCAGCTCCCTCCCCCAAAGCACTCACCACGCAGGCCTATAGCTGAGGCTGAAAGGGGGCCCACGGATCCCTGGGTCCAGAAGGAAAATGGGCAGAAGGAGGTCTGGGGCCCAGGAGGCTCACTTCCAAGTGACAGACCTGAGTCCTCAGTGCCCTGCCCTGGCATGGAGGATGGAGCATGGGGCATGGCCCCAAAGCTACTCACAATGGAAAAGTGATCGTCTTCGGGCTCTGCCTCGTTCCCGTCCCGGGCATCCAGAGGCACTGTGTGCACTCGAAGCAGCATTTTGGCCGCTGCGTTACGCTTTGCCAGCTTTTTGGATGTGCCACTGCCTACACAGGGGAAGGGGGCTGCTGAGCTGTGGTTCCCAATAGACCCACTGCTCCCTCCCAGCTTAAGCTTGGGCTGAGGGTCCCCTCAGTGGCTGTCAATTGAAAAGGGGAGCTCAGGATCTGCCAGGCACCCAAGAACCTGGCTGGCCAGAAGAGGAGGGCAAGAAAGTGTGCAAGGAAGCAGCAGCCAAGCCAGGGTCTCGGCCAGGAGCGTAGAGAGAAGCTGGGAGCTGCCCCTGGCCAGGGCTGGAGTGCTGCGGGGTCGTCACTACAAGCACTCCCCTCCGCCCAGTTACCAATCTCAATGAAACGCTCCACTCGGCAGGTCATAGTAAACTCTTTGCGGTGGGCTGGCCCAGACTCCTGGGTCACTGTGTACTCAGGCAACCGCCAGCCTTTCTGCACCACCAGCTCCTTGGAAGGGAGAAACAAGGGTGTGCAAGAGTGTGTGAGAGGAGTCCTCACATCCTCCCCACTCCTGTCCTGGGAGTCTCAGGTTCCAGGTTAGAGGAGGAGTAAAGGGAGGTGGGTGGGGAACGCCCTCAGAACAGGGTACCCGCCCCCCACCAGCTTCCCTCACAACCCCAGGTACAAGCGCAGGCAGGCAGGCAGGCATGGGAAAGGAGGGTGCGGCACACCTGCAGGGCACCGACCGGGTTGCACTCAGACTGTTGAGGAGAGACTGGGGGCTGCACCTCCATGGGGGAGCTCCTGAAGGAAAAAGGGCCCAGGGCCAAAGCTGAGGGGGCTGGCTCCTTCTGCAGCTGCCCAGGAGTCCTCTGCCCTGCTCTTGTTTTCCCCACTGCCAGCTCCCTGCTCCCCACCAGGCAGACAGCTGTCTCTCCAAACATCAAGCCTGCCTCCTGCCCCTCCCCCCGCAACGAGGTCTCCTCCAGGTCCCAGGCTCATTTCGATTTTCTGGAACACTTGATTATCACCTAGATAGGACAGTGGAGAGGAGGGTATATCCAGTCCCCAGAAGCACCTGATGGGACTCAAACACAGGACCATCAAGTGGTCAATTCAAAAGAAAATGGGACCAGCAAGACCTTTAACGTGGTCAAATACCATCCACATGGTACTGCCAAATTATAAATTACCTCCTGTCTCAAGAGCTTACCAGCTGGTGCAAATTCTTCAAACTCTGGTCCCCAACTATTCCATTCTCTGTTCACTCTCAGACTTCCTCATGCCTGACCAGCCTGGGTCTAAGGGCTGGGAGGCCAGGAGCTAGGACCCCTTTCCACCCTCCTCAGGCAGTCAGGAGAGACAAGATACCTGGTTGGGACAGCAGATGGAACAGGAGTAGCAGCCGCTGCAGCTGTAAAAACCGGCACGTCCTCAGGCAGTGAAGAGTCTAGGGGAGAAAAAGAACTTCCCGAGGGGAAGGGGGCCTTTGATTCACACCCACATGGGGTGGTGGTGGGGAATAAAAGGTGGGGGACCCAGGTCCTCCTGACCTGCCCTCCCCTAAGAAAATCTCTTCCCACCGAAGCCAAAAACTTAGGGAAGCTCAACCACCAGTTCCACCTGAGATCTTCTGGTGTCAAACACTTGATCAAAACTACTAAGAAAAGTGGGAGGGGTGTTTCTTCCTACTCAAGAACCGTGGGAGCAACCAACGCCAACCTGAGTGCAGAAGGGGGAACAACATCTTGCTGGAGAGGAGAAGTATGTTGGGGAGCAACCCCCTCCAGCCTCAGCCTCCACCCCTCTCCCTCCCCAGGCCCAACCTGGGACCCAAACCATAGCCACAACCCCACACTGCGGCTGGCCACTGCCTCCCAGAATCCCTCACAGCAGCAGGAGCCCTGGAAACATCCTGCTCAGGTTTCAGGGGAAGCTCTCAGGAAGCAGCCACGTCAAGGCAGTTCACTGTCACCAAGCGAAGCCTATGGGGCAGAGGGGCTGACGCAGGGACCTGGGTTCCTGACAGCCTCTAGGATCCTCGGCCGTTCCTCCCTCACCTGCTGTCCTCCAGGGCTGGCTCCAGCATGCTCCCCCCTTTGAGGTGTTTGAGGGCCACCTCAGCTGCCTTGTGCTTGGCTGCTTTCTTGCTGGGGCCCTGACCTGAGAGAGGGGGTGTGGGCAATACTGGAGGTCACTAGAAGGATGGAAGAGAAACCAGCATCCCACAGCCTCTCTCCTCACAGCCAGAGGGAGTCAACCAAGCCCCATCTCACCAACCTCCCCTTGCCCAATGCTGGAAGTGTTACTCTAAGTGCTGGAAGGAAGGGCCCTTATCTTTCCACAAGTTCCCCAAATCAAGTCATGCCAGGTAGAATTGTCCTTGAGGTTAGCCACCTGGAAGTTTTTTCTCTGACCTACTTTCCTCTGGGGAGCACTTTCTTTCAATAGAGATTGCTGGAAAAATAAAAAAGTGTAGGCTCCAGACTCAAAACCTGGTTCTGCCATCTACTAGGCATGTGATCTCGCCCCAGCCATTGAATCTCTCTCTTGGTTTCCTCACATTCAACATGAAAATACTACCACCTACATCATTGGATTCGACCAAGGTTTAAGATTAAGTGGAACTTGATTAAGCACCTGGAACAGAGTCCAGCACAGCAGGCACTCACTCCCCCAAATGCTGCACTGAGATTTTGATTTACCTCCTTTTTCCTCTAGGATGACAACGATCCACCCGATCACTGTACCAGTCCTGCCTGCTCCCCTAACTCTCCTAAGTCCTAGGTACCTCCTCACAGACCTGTTCTCCCAATCCAGTCAGTGATTTTCCCCCTAAAATTTCTCCTTCCCTCACTGGTCTTGAGGAAGAGGACAGTGAAGAGACTCCAAGCAATAAAGCCAATGGGGCCCTGTGAATGCACACCCCAGCCAGGCTGCCCAAGCCTTCCTCACCAGTGCAGCTGGTGTCGCCAACGGTGACCCGGAAGGTGAAATTAGGCTGGTGGGCTTGGCCCTCGGCTTTGAGAAGGTCGTACACGGGCGTCTTCCCTATTCTGGTCCCATACTCCTGCAGAAGGCTGATCGGGGTCTTGCCCGGGTTGGCTGCCAGCATTTGCTCTATACTGGGGGGAGGGGCACAGACCCTTCATCACATTTCCCCTCTCTGCACCCACCTGGCCAAGCACTGCCATTATCAGACCCATGCACACTATGGGGGACACTGGGTCCAGGAAACCTCAGGCAGCCACTGGCTGGGGTCAAAGTGGAGGAGAGGTGCAGGCTGGGAAAGCAGGGTCCACTGCCCCAGGGCAAGCGGGGAAAGCACTGTTGCTGTCTCAATTAGGGCGGGGGATCCTGTACCCCAGTGCAGGTTGGAAGTGCATGTCCCCTGACACAGTGCAGGCCAGGAACCCAGTACCCACCAAATGCACTGAATGTCGGGGGCATAAAGCCCAGTGCCCCAGTGCAGTCTGGGAACCCGGCCAACCCCAACTAACTAAAGCTGGAGGCAGTGGCCACTGCCGGGGTGCATGCCGGGAACCACGGCCCACTACCCCAGTGCTTGCCGGGAACAACCCTCAGGCCAGGTGCATGCTGGGGCCGCGCCGCTACTCTCTCCGCACCGCGCCAAGCTCTGCGCCCTGCAGGGATCGGTACCAGGCGGCTCACCTGGGCAGCCCGCAGCCCGTGGTAGTGCCGGAGCCTCGCTCCTCTTCACTCATTCCCTCCTCCGTCCCCGCAGGCGCCACCGTGACTGCAGCCTCCACGCGCCCCAATACACCGCCGACGAGCTAGGGCCGGGGCCAAGCCCCAAGTCGCGGCCGGTCAGGCCCGCCGCGGGGCATGCTGGGATATGGAGTCCCCCGCCCACCGGACTCTATGAGTCTCCATCAGGAGGGGAGCTATCCGCCCCACAACCCTCCGCGTGGTTCGTTCAGGCAGGCAGTACCGCCCTCTGGGAGGAGTGGACCCTTCCACTGTCGCTTCCCGAGTTGAGGGTGGTTTTTGTTTTTTTTTATTTTTAACGACGACCCGCCTCCTTCCTTCCGCGTCTCCTTGCCCCGGGCTGGGACTCGGGGCATGCGTACCAGCAGAGTGGAAGTGGCTGGGGGCGGGGCAGTAAGGGCGAACTCGAGCCTAGGAAGGTGGGGAAGGATGCTTCGGGTACCGAGAAAACTACAGAACCCAGAAGCTCGCGCGCCATCTTTGTCGCAGCTGGGAGGCAGCATGCGCGAAAAGTTTCGCGGCATAATTGGCTAGTCCCGATTTTACGTGCTTGCTCCAGGTGGATTGCGATTGGTTACCTCATCTAAAGGGGCGGGGACAAGGGAAGAATCAACCCTCTTGACTCCGCCTCTTCTTGAGAAAAGGTTGTGATTGGCCCAGGTGAGAGGCCGCTGTCGGTTGCTGACTCTTTGCAGTCTAGGAGGGTGGGCCCTGCCTGGACGCGGGAGGTGACTATTCTCTGCCCCTCTGAGCTGGGGCAGTTGTAAATCCTAGCGCACCTCAGTCTCAGTTCGCCCTCAGCCTTTGGCCTAATCCTCTGGCTCTGGGGCCTTCGTCTTACAGAACCTGCTTCTTTTTCCTGTGTTGTCCTTCACCACCCTTCTCATTAATTCTCCAGGCTGTCGATTTCCGCTTATTTTCTAAAGCCTTTTTAGAATGGACTTACACCTTTTCCCCTTACGCCAGTAGATACCCTCCGGGGCCTGAGAATCAAGCTGTAAGGGACAAGATTAGAAGGACTAAGGCACATAGTGGTCTCATTCGCTCTGCCGTGTGTCCCGGGTGTCAGCTAAAGAGAGGGCAAGAGAGAATTCTGGCCTCTTAAGATTAATCGACTAATCTGTGCGGAACAGAACTCGTATTTTTGAGTCCCAGAGTTCCATTTCCTCTTCGCCAAAGTCACAGCCACTGGCGTAAAGGTGTAGGGAAATTTTTGTGACCTTGGAGAGAAAGAAATCACGAAAAATGTCTGTCTGACTCTAGAGTTCTGGGAATGGGTCAGAGACGAGATGGGCTTGCTCCGTGCGGGGCTAAAGGTCCGATGGAATCTTGGAATAAAAATGAGGAGGTCATCCAGGAACACTGGAAAGGGACGGGGCGTTGAGCTGAGTGGATTCCAATTGGTGGACCCGGAGTGGTGGCAATTAGGGAAAAGAAGACAGGCAAGATCGTTTGACAGGGGGAGCGATGCAAGAGCGCTGAGCGGAGGAGGGGGTTCCCATCCGAGGGGTTGCTGTTTCAGGGTATAGGAGGGAGCTTATAAGACCAGTCATAGGGCTTAAGGTCGGGGGTGGGATCGCTCCAGGTCACCGCCAGCAGGGAGGTGCGAGGACCAGACGGGCCAGGGACTAGCCTGGAGCGTGCCGGATGGCAGCAGCGGGCTCCTTTAAGAGGCTGTGGCTCCAGCGCAGCATCCCCCGCTCAGGGCGTGTCCGTCCCGGGGGGCCTGGGGCGGGGGCCTCGGAAGGAGCGGGAGTTCAAGCCGTGTGAGGACGGGGTTTGGGGTGGGGGGGGGGGGGGAGGAAGCTGGAACTGACACACCCGTGCACCCGGACACCTCACGAGCATCGCCTGTGACGGCGCCCCTGGTCCGGTCGAGGGCAGCGGGGGGAGGCGGGAAGGAGGAGGAGAAGGAGGAGGAGGCGGGAGCAGCATCCGGAGCCGAGCTGCAGCAGCGCCGCCTTTTGTGCTGCGGCCGCGGAGCCCCCGAGGTGAGAGCCGGGCCGAGTTGTGGAGGGTGGGGGGCAGGGATGGGTCTGGGTCCTGGGATCCAGGTACCAGGGAGGGTCGGGACGCAAGATGTGGCGGGGTGTGGGGAGGGTGGCGCGGGGATGCTGAAACGGGATGGAGGAACTGGGGGACCTGGACCCGCCGCCTGTGGGGATGGGAAGGAGGGGAACCGAGCCGAGGGACGCCGCGGCCCAGCTTGGAGGCGAAGGGCCTCCAAAGCTGGAAAGGAGTGTATGGGGTGGGGGTAGGGGGATGGTTGGGGGACAGACTTAAGGACAGCGGGCAAGAGAACATCTTCCTCTCCTCCCACTCACCCTCAGGAAGAGGGAGAGGGAAGGAGGAGGAGGAAGAGTTTCGGCCCCATAGGGAAGGAGAGGAAGGACAAGGCCTCATGGGCCCCTCACTCCCCCTCCCCACCCCTTGCGCGCGCACAGGCACACTTTGCAGGCTGGACCTGAGGATTATAGGCAGACAGCACCTGTTCCTGGATGCCCAGGTGATGGTCATCTTCCCCTCCCCCATCCTTATATGGCCTTCTCCCTTCTCCATCTCTCCATTTGCTCTGGCTCCCCTAACCCATTTCCCTACCCCAGGCCTTTCATGAACCTCCTCCCTTTTCCCTACACACTCCTTAAACTCCTTGGCCTAAAAATAACCAAGAATCCTTTCCACAGAGTTAAAACTCCTCTAACCATGGCCTTGGCTAAGGGGTCAGAATATGCATAGACAGTGGAAGGAAATAGTGGGGTGTCCCTTAGAACTGAAGGAAAAGTCCCACGGTTTAGCTCCCTCTTGGGAGGAGAGTGGGTCAGGGCCTTAGGAAGGGGTGCACACGAGGTCTCTCCCTCACTCAGGGTCCTCTCAAGCCACAGTCAGTGCCTCCCTCTAAACACCATTTCCCTTCCAGCTCACAGAATGGACTCCATGGCTTTGAGAGCTCTGATTTTTCAGCCAGAGGGTCATACCTGGGGAAGGCAAGTAGGAGGGATTCAGTAAGCAAAGGACCTGAGTAAAAGCCCTGGGTCTTCCTGTCCAGATACTGAAGTTTCTCTGAAGCTTTAGGGCCTGCTCTCTCCTATCTCACACTTAAGGGTGGAAAAAAATTTTGCCCTCTCCAGCCGGGCAGCCCCTCCACTCACTCACTATAGGGACTACGGGATGCTGGGAAGACCAATGGTGTGAGATACTAACTCCAGCACTTGTGAAAACAAGCAACTAAATATCCATCCTGTAATTCAACCCAGTTACCGGCAGGAGAGTCAAGAAGCTTACATAAAGAAGTGGCTCAGGACTTCCTGGGTGTCCTTTCAGCTACAGAAGGGAGAACCCGTCTAAAATCCGACTGCGGTTTGTAGGTTCCTCCCTGAGAGGTGATGCCGTGCCACTCTGGCTTTGCCAGGAAGAGGACCCTAAATTCTAGTACCCACTACCCTGGCCTTGCCCTGCGACTTAGCACAGGCAGCCCCTCCTTGCCCTGCTGGGCTGGGAGAAAGAAAGGATTAGGGAATCAACCCTTTCAGGAGTCCCTGTTGGGGCAGAACAGAGGATAGTGTGGAAATGACACCAGCAGGGGACATGGGAGCTTCACGATGCCGGCCGCAGACACTGGTCTGTCTGCTTCATTTGCTCCCAGAACTAGGGGCAGCTGTGTTGGGGAAAGGTGATGAGGAGGCAGGGGCGCTTACTCCAGAGTAGACTAAGGATCTTCCTCTGGTTCCTTCTCTCTTTACTCCCTTTTCTATCCCCTGTGTTTACCCAACTGCCTCTGCATCTGTACCATCCCCGCTGCCTCTTGCTTTGAGGAGGCAGACAGGGGAAAGAAGGGAAGGGACACCTTTTATAAAAACCTACTGCTGCTTGTTAGGTGCTTTCCATATACTACTATTTATAGGGAGCTTCCTGTATGCCAGGTAACAGGCCCACGAACTTTATTTGGATTATCTCAATACCACTCATAACAATACTGAGAGATAGTATGATCATCATCTCTATTTTAGGGATGAGGAAACTGAAACTTAAAGAAGTTAAGTAATCTGTTCAAAATCAAAAAATCAGTGGCCAAAGAGTTTAGGATTTGAATCCAGGTCTGTCTGACCCAGAGCCTGAGTTCTTACCCACATAATAGCTTGCATTGCCACCGTGTAAATTAGTGAGCACTGTCCCCATTTAGAGATGAAGAAACTGAGGTTTGTTAAGTCTCAGGCAGGGACTTTGCAAGCGGTCCAGTGGTTAAGACTCCATGCTCCCAATCCAGGAGGCACAAGTTCAATCTCTGGTCAGGGAACTAAGATCCCACATGCCTCATGCCACATGGCCAAAAATAAAGTCTCGTAGTCCAGGTCACCCAGCTGGAGACTGCAGTCAAGAGCAGAGACAGGACCTCAACCAGGCCACTCTGCTTCTCAGGTCGTCCGTGTTCCCTCCCTATCTTGCTGTCCAAGGCTGGGTGACAGAAATCGATAATATGCATTCTGCAATTTTCGTTTCTTCTTCTTCAACTTAAAACAGGTTTTTAACTTTCTTAATAAAAATACCCACAATTCCATCTACTTAGCAATGGTTATACCCGGTATCTGTCCTTCCAGATCTTTTTCAATAGCACCCAGCTCAGGAACAATTTGTTAAAAATACACAGAACTTCTTCCAGGCCCACCTGAAGTCCTGAGTAGCAGGGACCCCTGTGAGCAACCATACCTTCCTCCTTGCCTCCCCTTCGCCTCACATCTTAACGGTAGGGCTGAGGGGTGATCCTGGGCCACGAGAGCCGTGGGGTGAGGACAGGGTGCAGAGGAGGAGGCCTCCCCCTCGGTTCAGAGGAGGTGGGATGTAAAGTAGGGGCTCTAGCACACCACTGCCATTGGGACTTGGTTCCCCTGGGACCTGAAAACAAGTTGTGTCCTGGGGAAACAGAAGGTTGGAGACCCAAGGCTCCCTTCTGACCAGAGAGAAGAGACGGTCTCTCCAGACTCCAGAATCTACCGAGAAAGACCTGGTGTCCAGCCAACCAGAAAGACAACGCCAGGAGCCCGGCACTGTGCTCATGGCATTCCCTACATAGTCTTACTTAGCCCTCACTACCCCATAAGGTAGGGTTGGGAGTCTCAAAGGGATTATGGTCCTTAAACTAATTCATGGCAAAACCAAGATTCTAGTTCTGATCTCTCCAAATCCAAAGCTGGTTCCTTTTTCCCTAAGCAGTACTGCCCCCTCCCAGCCCTTTTGGTACCCACTCTACTGGAAGAAGAAGTGGTGCTGGCTAGAGGTTCAGGGGCTGGACCTGCGTGAGGCTGAGGGCCTGGAGTTAGGGGTGATCTCCAGTTTTACCCTGGCTTTCAGGGGAAGGCATTCCCCCCTCAGGAGGACACAACAGACAAGCTATGTAGTTCTTTCCAGCTGAGAATAACCCTGGGGCCAGGACCATGGATTCTGTAAGAAGCAAAACAAAAGCTGCAGCCAAGTGGCCAGGATCCTTGGCCAGGAGGGGTTAGAGTCCTTTATTCTCTCAGGATCTCAAAGCCTGCATTGAGATCATTCCCAGTCCCGAGCCTTGGGTCTCCTTTCCCTGGGAAGACATTCCTTACACCCCCACTCAAGAGAGACAGGAAATCTTCCTCCCTTTCCTGAGTTCAAAACAGAGTCCAAGACAGTGGCGAGGGCTCATTACAGGAGCCCAAGACTTAGACAGATGGCCTGGCCTCTCAACTGAGCCCCCAAGACAGCCAGCCAAGCAGCCTGGCGTTGACATTCTGCTGTTAAACAGGAGAGAGAGAGAAA
This sequence comes from Oryx dammah, assembly GCF_014754425.2. Lineage (NCBI taxonomy): Eukaryota > Metazoa > Chordata > Mammalia > Artiodactyla > Bovidae > Oryx > Oryx dammah. Next base: position 90,613,383 of record NW_024070213.1, on the reverse strand, counting down.
GGACTTAAAGGGTTGCCTTGCCACAGGCCTCCAGCCTTTCAGGCAGGAGAACTAAGGTGGGGGCGGGGGTACTCCCTGCTCCCACAGTACCATTAGCAAACAGAGAATCTGGTACCTGAAACTGATCTGCGGCCTCTTGGACACAAAGAGCCTCTTCTGCATAATTTACGGACCACTCTGTCCCCTTACCCAATCTGAAGCAGAGTTCTGCACAGTGAGCATTTGATAAATATGGTTGACAGAATGACTGACAGATCCACCCGCTCCTGTCACATCCCAGCCCTTCCCCCATGCTCTGCATAATTGATGGCCAGGGAGACAGTTCCCCTCCCCCAGCGTGACTGGGCCAGGGGCTCCTGGCCATGATATCCCCCTCCAAAGCCTTGGCGCCAGGGCCCAGCTGGGGGGCAGTGGGACACAGCTGGCAGGTCAGAGATAAAGGGCACAGAGAGAGGGTGTGTGCGGGAGAGAGGAATCTCTCCTTCACTAGAATTCCCTGAGGCCTCAGCTCGCCACCTCCACTCCCCTCACCACACACACGCACACTCACTCCTTCAGGTCAATCTGGAAGAGCTGTCATTAGCCTGAGAACCGGGAAAGGGTGGGTTGAGCCTGGCTGGGTTCTCTCCCTTTTCTTTGGTCCCATCCACTACTTCAGCTTCTTCCACTGCCCGAAAAAACAGGTGAAATGGCTTCTCTCCCCAGCTGCCGGCCCTGGATACAGGAGGGGGCCCCTGGGGAGGCCTGGGCAGGTGGAGGGAAGAACGGCTTCAAGTGTCGTGGAGCGTGTCACCCTCTCTATGCCTAAGCCTCCTGGTTGCCAAACACCAGATGAAGGCTGAAAAATTCCTTTACAAAGCCAGATGTTGTACCTACTCAGAACTCAGCTTCTAAATAGGAAAGGAATCGGGGAGGGCACAGATCTGTTTTTCAATCCCCTTTCATTCAGCTCCTTTTTCCGTGTCCTTTGCTTCCCAAATCAGTTTTTCAGCCCATCCTTCTTAGGACTGCCTCTCCCTGCGTTTCACGCTCTTTTTGTTTCTCAGCTAGACAGGCCCTCCTTTTCTGGTCTGCCTTTCGCCCTTTCTCCTGTCCAGTCTCCCCGTTTTCCCATTTCCTGCTTTCTCTATGGCACCGCACCCCCAATGCCGATCCAAGTCCCCTCTCTTCGCTGCACTCGGGGACGGGGTGGACATGGCGAAGACGGGACGCAGAAGCGGTGGGTGGCTGGGGTCGGTGGTCCCTGCCTGCAAGCCCGCAAACCAGCACGTGGGCCAGCCCAGGTCAGGGGCGGGGCCCTGGCGCGGCCCCACCCCCGCGGTCGCCGCTCACGTGACTCCGGGCTAATCTTGTCCCGGTGACTTCACGCGCCGCCTCGGGTCCAGTCGTCATGGTTACGCCGCAGCGCCCAGCGCTTCCCCCAACCCGCTGCGTCCCCTCCCGGACCCCCTCCTCTCACGGCCGGGCCCCCGCCCCGCCCCCAGCTCCGTTCCACGTGACGGCCAGGAAGGAGGTCGGGAAGGGGGAGGGGGCGCTGGGGCCGTAACCCCTTCCTCTCCGCTGCGAACCACCCTCGCTCTGGCTTCTGGCTGTCTGAGCGCCCCAGTCCCGCCAGCGCTCCCTGCAGACCCCCCTGGGTGGAATGTCGGGAGCCCCAGCCTTCGTTCTCAGCGGCCCCAAAGGGGCGGCCGGCTTGAGGGGGCGCAGGCAAGAGCCCCCGGGTCCTCCAGCGGACGTTCTCCAGCGAATTGGCACGTTGCTTGGCCTGTCGTTTGTCTTACTATGTGCATCTCACTTCTTGAAGCCGCCGTTATCTCGCAGGATATGTTGGGGGTCCGGAGGCTGGGATTTCATCTTTCTGAGCCTTGGTTTTCTCAAGAGTGATAAGAGACCTATAATAATACCTCCTTCCCTGGAGAGTTCTGAGGAGTGAGGGAGCTAATGCTTGCGTAGTGTACATGTGGTCCTTAGGACCACCCTCGGATGCATAGAGCAGTGGTTGCACCTAACTAGGCACCTTCATGCGCTCTGGATGCTGTTGGAAGCCCTGGGATGCCGTGTGGCGTCGTCACTCTCAGGAGTACAGGCTCTCAAAGGACGCCCGACCACACTGTGCCTCCAGGATCATAGGAGCCATCATGGGGGAAGCACAGCTGAGACGGGACATTAACTCAGAGCCTGGGGATGGGGGCCACTTCCAGGATGAAGTGAAACTTGGAGGACAACAGATAGTGTGTGAGAAGCGCCTTTGTGACTGAGAACGACTGGGCACTGAGCTGGAGCCTCATCCTAGCTGAAGTACTCTGGGCAGGTTATTTAAGACCTCTTAATACCTCTGTCAAATGAGAGTAACTTACACGCCTAACTTAAGAGATTTTAGGATTAAATAAGCTAGCGGACCTATAACAGGCTAATGTGGGTGGTAGCTTTCCATAAGTGTGAGCCTGGCCCAAACACCTGATGAAGCTTGCTAACAGTCTCAGTTCAGTACTGCCTGGGTACGAACAGCAATGGAAGATGAGACTGGGGAGGGGCCAAGAGCATGGAGGTGAGGCCACAGGGCCAAGAAGGGGCTACTGGAGGGTTTGAAGAAAAGGGGAGCTCCAAAAGGCCAATTTGTGCTTTAGAAAGATCCTTCTGAAGGGTGGGTGGAGAATGGGGTGGAGGGGGATCTTGGAAGAACTTGGAGACCATTCAAGGGGCAGTTGTCCTAGGTCAGGTGACAGCTACTGAGGCCTGGATTAAGGCAGTAATGTGGAATAGAGGAGAAACTAGTAAGGCATTGGTCCTGGTCTTTACTGATGTGCCAGGCATAAGAATCACCTCAGGTGCTTGTTAAACAGTTAGGTATTTGAGAGGCCTGGAAATTGTTACAAGAGCTGAGCCCATCAGAGGTGCCAGGCCTCTCTGTGCATACATCCCCACCCAGGGAGTCCTTTTTATTGTAGATTCCTGCCACCCCTCTCCAGAAGCTCTGGTGCAAGGGGTCAAGGAGGGACCCTACTATACTGAGTGGTGGTTAGAGAGGAATTTTGACCTCTGAAATCCCTACCTCTCAGAATCTGGTAAGATGTGGGAGATGGAAGATGAGATGACTTCTGCTGTCAGGGTGAAAAATCTGCTGTGCCTGAACGATAGCTAGTCTGTCCCTTTGTGCAGCTGGAGAAATCAAGGCTCAGATACAGCTTGGCTGAGGTCAGCTATCAATTGGGACAAATCTCCATTGATTGGAAAGCTAGGTAGTAGGGGATGGAGTAGTGAAGAGGAAAGGAGAAAGGCCCGTCTCTAAGTGAGCCCTGAGGGAGCAGCTGGGCCAATGGGAGGGATGAGGTGGGGGGAGGGTGGAAAGGGGGGACGCAGCCCTGACAGTTTCTGCATCCTCCTTGGACAGTTCTACCTTTTGCCCCTGTGTCTTTGCTGGGCACAGAGCTCATCAGCTGTCGCTTGGATCAGCCCAGGTGTGTAGCTGTGAGCACCTGAGAGACCCAGATGTGAGAGCCTTGAGTGTGCCTTAGGATAAGACTCTCGGCAGGATCACGTATCAAGTACATGAGTGTGAGGCCCAGCTGTATCACATGTACACGGGAGGGGCGGAAATGTCATCTGAGAGTGCCTGAGCAGAGTCTGAGCAGTGCGTGTTTGCTTCAGTGCGAGGGAAGCCTACATGTTACTGTTAATGTGTGTAAGAGACTCACAGTAAAAGTTGTGCGTCTGAAAGACCCTAATAAAACACTTGTGTGCACGTGAGCCTCAAGTGAACGAAACATGTTTTCCAGAGGTGAGTTAACAGTACTCTTACAGGGAGAAGGGAACTAGTCTGTTACCATACTTGAGATTGGGACATACTTCCCCAGTATCTACCTGAGCAGGGCTGTTAGCTGTGTCCGCCTGAGAGTGATACTTAGGTATGTTGCCTATATACCTGAGTAAGGAAGACTTATGTTACTAATAGATGCTAGAGAGGAAGCCTGTGTATCAGGTTGCCCAAGATGGGTCACAGCTAAAACTTGGAGGTAGATGGGTACCTGAAGCTAAGATATGTGTTACTTTTAGGAGTGTTCTTGTGTGCCCAGCTCCCCAACTCGTGCCTCTGCCTCTATGTACCTGAGCTGGGCACCTGTGGCTTTGACAGCTCCTCCCTCTTTTTCCACAGGGCCCACCGCTTACCACCACACTGGGGCCCAGAGGCCATGGCCTGCCTCCATGAGACCCGCACACCCTCCCCTTCCTTTGGGGGATTCGTGTCCACCCTAAGCGAGGCATCCATGCGCAAGCTGGACCCAGACACTTCTGACTGCACCCCCGAGAAGGACCTGACGCCTACCCAGTGTGTACTCCGAGACGTAGTGCCACTCGGGGGTCAGGGCGGGGGCGGGCCCAGCCCCTCCCCAGGTGGAGAGCCGCCCCCTGAGCCTTTTGCCAACAGTGTCCTGCAGCTCCACGAGCAGGATGCAGGGGGCCCAGGGGGAGCCACTGGGTCCCCTGAGAGTCGGGCGTCCAGGGTCCGAGCGGATGAGGTACGGCTTCAGTGCCAGAGCGGCAGCGGCTTCCTGGAGGGCCTCTTCGGCTGCCTGCGCCCTGTCTGGACCATGATCGGCAAAGCCTACTCCACGGAGCACAAGCAGCAGCAGGAAGGTAGGCTGTGTGCATAAGGGGGCCCTTTCCTGTCTCCCTGAGCCCGAGATTTGTTTGGACAGCCACACCAAAGTTGTGCGATGACCCTTTCCCCTCCCAGAGCCCAGCCCCCGCCCTTTATTTGTCCATCAGCCACTGACTCCCCAGCTTTATTTGGGGCCACCTCTTCATTTCCTCCTGTCCCCTCAAACCTAACCTTGGCCCGTTTTAGCTGCTTTTCTACCTCACCCTCCTTGAGTCATTTCAGCCAACCCCAGGCTTTCCCCTATGCCTGACCACCCCAAGGCCCTGAGGGTGGCTCTCTGAGCCTATGGCACTGTGCCTCCTGTCCACAGACCTTTGGGAGGTCCCCTTTGAGGAAATCCTGGACCTGCAGTGGGTGGGCTCAGGGGCCCAGGGCGCCGTCTTCCTGGGGCGCTTCCATGGGGAGGAGGTGGCTGTGAAGAAGGTGCGGGACCTGAAGGAAACTGACATCAAGCACCTGCGGAAGCTGAAGCACCCAAACATCATCACCTTCAAGTAAGGCCCAGGGCAGGGGCTGTGGCGCTCTGCCCTCAGCGCGCTTCTACTTGGGTAGAAGGGATCTTCTGAAGTGGGTATCAAAATGGCACAGTTGGGAAGGGGGTACCAGGTGTGGATCAGGGGGCTGCTGGGGTGGCTGAGGCCTTCATCCCACTGTGTTCGGCCCCCAGGGGCGTGTGCACTCAGGCTCCCTGCTACTGCATTCTCATGGAGTTCTGCGCCCAGGGCCAGCTGTACGAGGTGCTGCGGGCTGGCCGCCCCGTCACGCCCTCCCTGCTGGTCGACTGGTCCATGGGCATCGCCGGCGGCATGAACTACCTGCACCTGCACAAGATCATCCATCGGGACCTCAAGTCCCCCAAGTGAGTACGCGATCGAGCAGGGAGGAGCGCCTGTGCAGTCTCCCGTAGGTGTCCCCATCCAGGGCAGTGTGGCCATCTCCCTGCTTTCAGACCCTGTCCTAAAGTCCACATGGCCATGTCAGAAACCCTTCCCAAGTGACAGCCCTATCTTGAGAGGGCTGTGGTAAGCCCTCCATTTCTGGGTGTCCCAAATGACTTCAAGCAGTAAGAGTTGCTGCAGCTAGAGGAGGCACGTGGAGGGGCGCGGACCCCAGCTGACTACACTCTTTACCAGCATGCTAATCACCTACGACGATGTGGTGAAGATCTCCGATTTTGGCACTTCCAAGGAGCTGAGTGACAAGAGCACCAAGATGTCCTTTGCAGGGACAGTAGCCTGGATGGCCCCTGAAGTGATCCGCAACGAGCCTGTGTCTGAGAAGGTTGACATCTGGTGAGGGCCAGGTTGAGGACTGAGGGTGGCAGGTGGCCAGCGGCGGGTGGGGAAAGGGTTGTTCCAGGGCCTGAGTGCAAGTGAGATGAGCCTGCAGTGAGCAGGGCCTCTGGAGGAGGGCATCCTCCAAAGTGCTGTCCCCTCTCATCCCTAGGTCCTTTGGCGTGGTGCTGTGGGAGCTGCTGACTGGTGAGATCCCCTACAAAGACGTAGATTCCTCAGCCATCATCTGGGGTGTGGGAAGCAACAGTCTCCATCTACCTGTGCCCTCCAGCTGCCCAGACGGCTTCAAAATCCTGCTTCGCCAGTGCTGGTAAGGACCACCTGGGAAGCAAGGGAGTATGGATGACGGTTAGCCAGCACCCAGGATCCAGGCACCCAGGCCCAGAGTCCTCAACAGGGAGAGGGGAACCGGGCTCCCAGATATGGCTCTCCAAGACCCCAGGATTCAGAGTGTGGATCAGGGGCACTAGGATAAAGAACTGAGAGGAGTTGGGGAGGCCAGTAGTCTGCAGGGGTGTGTGTGACCTGTTTCCTTATCTGCAAAATAGGGACAGCAGCGTCTGATAGAGAGGGTGCTTATGAAGTGCCAGTGCAGGCCCAGCACAGCCGCTGAGCGTGGCTGGCTGGACCTCAAGTAGACTGCCTCAGGACACTCCCTGGAAGGCCAGGGCCCTGCATCCTTGTTTGGAACCTAGACCGTGGAGGAAGGTGGGAGATTTCTAATTTTTTATTAAGCATTTCCCGAAGTGCTTTTTTAATGGAGTTACTCAAAAAGGTTTTGGCAAACAAGTTGCAAGATAGGATTAAATAGGTTTCCTTACTGCAGGACTTTGACATACTACAGAGTTTGTAACATGTCCTGCCTAGTTGACTAGGGTACCCTTTTGTCACAGCAAACATTCTAGGGTTGGATTCTCCAGGACCAGGACACACTTTGGGAAAGGGTGCTCTAAGTCCTTCCTGAAATGCCTCTCTCCCCCCAAACTTTGTTCCATCTAGGAACAGCAAACCACGAAACCGCCCATCATTCCGACAGATCCTGCTGCATCTGGACATTGCCTCAGCCGACGTACTCTCCACACCCCAGGAGACTTACTTTAAGTCCCAGGTGTGCTGTGGAGAGGAAGATGAATGCCCCAGTTCCCTCTCTTTGCAGAGATAATGATACCCTTTGAGGGGAGGCTGGGAAGAAGGGTGGCTGGGGATGGGTAGATCAGCTCTTGAAGGGCTGGGACCTGACTTGGCTGATCCCATGTCCCAATCCTTTTTGCTCCCACACAGTCTGCAGCAGCTCAGGCACCTACAGGTCTGACAGGTAAAGGGATGTCCCTCACTGCGAAATGTCTCTCCACCCCCAGGCAGAGTGGCGTGAAGAGGTAAAGCTGCATTTTGAAAAAATTAAGTCAGAAGGGACTTGTCTGCACCGCCTAGAAGAGGAGCTGGTGATGCGGAGGAGGGAGGAGCTCAGGTGTGTGCCCGTGTTTGGCACGGTGACTTCACCAGCTGCGGGGCCGGTAGAGCGGTCCCCAGAGACTGGGATAAATGATGGCAGCAGGTGAAGCCAGCTCACCTCTGAACACTTCTGCCCATTTCAGACATGCCCTGGACATCAGGGAACACTATGAGCGGAAGCTGGAGAGAGCCAACAACCTGTACATGGAACTTAATGCCCTTATGTTGCAGCTGGAGCTGAAGGAACGGGAGCTACTCAGGTAACCACACATGCCCTCATGCACCAGTTCCCATCTTCTGAAGCTGTACCTGACTGCCAGAGTCTACTGAGCCTTGGCCCAGCTCCCTGCTCACATGCCTAAGGCGTTTTGTCTTTAGGAGGGAGCAAGCTTTAGAGCGGCGATGTCCAGGTCTGCTGAAGTCACACCCTTCCCGGGGCCTGCTGCACGGGAACACAATGGAGAAACTAATCAAGAAGAGGAATGTCCCACAGAAACTGTCGCCCCATAGCAAAAGGTAGGACCAACTAGTTGGCAAGTGCCACGGTTCCAGAATGGCAAGGGGATGCTGGAGAGACAGGTGTAGGGCTCAAGAATGCCAGGAAGACGATACTTAGGTGGGAGAAAGGTGCCTTTTACTGCCTAAGTAACGTGTTAAATCTCCAACTTGCACTTTCCCTCTCCCACCAGGCCAGATATCCTCAAGACTGAGTCTTTGCTACCCAAACTAGATGCAGCCCTGAGTGGGGTGGGGCTTCCTGGGTGTGCTAAGGGCCCCCCCTCACCAGGACGGAGTCGCCGTGGCAAGACTCGTCACCGCAAGGCCAGCGCCAAGGGCAGCTGTGGGGACCTGCCTGGGCTTCGTGCAGCTGTGCCGCCCCATGAACCTGGGGGACCAGGAAGCCCCGTGGGGCTAGGAGGGGGACCCTCAGCCTGGGAAGCCTGCCCTCCAGCTCTCCGTGGGCTCCACCATGATCTCCTACTCCGAAAGATGTCTTCTTCATCGCCAGATCTGCTGTCAGCAGCATTGGGAGCCCGGGGCCGGGGGGCCACAGGGGGAGCTGGGGATCCTGGCTCCCCACCTCCAGCCCGGGGAGACACACCCCCAAGCGAGGGATCAGCACCTGGCTCCACCAGCCCGGATTCACCAGGGGGAGCCAAAGGGGAGCCGCCCCCACCAGTAGGACCTGGTGATGGTGTAGGGCTGCTGGGAACTGGAAGGGAAGGGACGGCGGGACGGGGAAGCCGGGCTGGGTCCCAGCACTTGACCCCAGCCGCACTGCTGTACAGGGCTGCCGTCACCCGAAGCAGCCAGGTAAAGTACGGGGAGCGGCCTGAGCTCTTCCCCTTCCCTTCTCCCCACTGTAGCTCCCACTGTATGTTCTGTGTCTCAAGCCTCTCCTAACACTTTATATGACCATGTTTCCTTATCCCGAGTTCTTGACCTCTTTCCTCCTCTGACCAGTCCACTCATCTCTCCTGTAGAAACGTGGCATTTCGTCAGAGGAAGAAGAAGGAGAGGTGGACAGCGAAGTGGAACTGACCTCAAGCCAGAGGTGAGTGATGGGATTAGGGGGTAACGACATTCTTCGCTTTCCCTGGGAGGTGCAGTCAAGCTGTAACCCTGATTGTTCCCACTAACAGGTGGCCTCAGGGCCTGAAAATGCGCCAGTCACTATCTACCTTCAGCTCAGAGAATCCATCGGATGGGGAGGAAGGCACAGCTAGTGAGCCTTCCCCCAGTGGCACGCCTGAAGTTGGCAGTACCAACACGGATGAGCGGCCAGACGAACGGTCTGATGACATGTGCTCACAGGGCTCAGAAATCCCACTGGACCCACCAGCTTCTGAGGTGGTTACTGGCCCAGAACCCAGCTCCTTGCCCGTCCCACACCACGACCTACTCAGAGGGGAGCAGGTACGTCACACGAACCAGGTACTGACCAGGGAGTAGACAGCCTGATCATTTGAGAGCTACTGGGTACAGATGCACAGGCCAGAAGAGAGGTACTTAGCCTCTGTCACTCTGTAGCTGAAGCTGTTCCCTCTCATACTGAAGAGCAAATAATCACCTGATAGAATCTGGGAGGTTTCAAGTACTTAGTAAGGTTGCTTGCATGCTACCTATAAACTGCAACTAGAGGGCAATCCTTAAAGTCTGGTGCCTTGGAGAATGGCCTGAACAACTGAAATTGAGAGACAGTAAAATCACTAACTTGCTACTACAAGATCTCAGTGAAGGATTCTGAAGGACTATCTGCCAAGAGACGCTGCGTCTCACCTCCCTGCCTTTCTGCTCTTTTTACAGGGCCCTCCCAAGGCTGAGGACTCAGACTGTGACAGCACTGACCTGGACCCCAGCAGTGGTGAAGCCTTGCGGCCCCCAGCCTCCCTCCCTCCATGAAAGCCGCCCTATCCCTGTACATAGAGAAATATTTATATAAGTAATATATATGCGCCACATAATCAATAAAGACAGGGCTGTCCCAGCCTTAAGTTGGGCTCGAGGGAGACTGACCCCCTAACCAAGTCACCTGATAACTCTAGGGACACTGGCAGCTGTGGAAATGAAGGATAAATACTGCCCTAGAGACATGGTTAAGGGCAAACTGGCCCCTTCCTGCTTCGCCCCCATGAGTTCACCCAGTGGTGAGGCAACATGAAAGCCCAACTTGCCTATGTTCCTTTACTTTTTCTGCCCAAACCCTAAGGAGCAGGAAAGGGAGCCATTTAGACTGCACTTTTTTTGGTTTTGTTTACTCTGTTTACACATTTTGCACTTGGGAGGAGGGAGGCTAAGGCGGGGTCCTCCCCTCTGAGGTTTCTCAGGTGGCAGTGTAATTTCTTTGTCCCTCCATTTCTCTGCCCAAGCCCTGGCTTAGGGGCTAGGGGAGGCCAGGAGATTGTAAAAGCATGTGATGGCTCAGGCTGAAGAATTGGGGTATTGTTTTAAGTCCCTACTTTTATCTTGGTGCCTGACTGGGTGGGGACTGTCATATTGTAACCCCTGTGAAAAACCTTGAAATATAACCACTCCACGCAGGCCCAGCTGTTGAGGGTTTTCTTGGTGAATGAATGGGGTAGCTTGCATGGTTAAGTAGGAGCCGTGGGCTTTGGAAATTACCTAAAATGCTGAAAGACTTGCTCCTTTTATGCTTTAAGTGATGCTAACCACTTAGAGCACCAACCTAAAACCTGCATAAACAGGTCTATCTTTATAAAGGATTGTACTAGGACAGACCTTAAAAAATATCCATCCTTATTAAACAGGGGAGTGATGTCTGGACAAGGGTGTAGGTATTCCCAGGAAGGTGAATCCCAGTGAGACAAATTCTGCTGCTTCCATGAGTATGCGTGTGCACCCTTCCAGTGGGAAGTGCTTGCTTACACTTTGCAGACACGTCTTAGAAAACTGTAATCCCCATTCTTTTGGACCAAGGGCACAGCCAGCTTGCTATAGCTATTATTAAGATCACTCTGCAATGCAGACTCAAGGGCTACAGAAAAAGATGGGAGTGGTAAAACAGAAGAAAACATCTTCACTGGAATAAACACTTATATTAAAAATACAAGCAGGGTCTTTATCCTTTTGAGGGATAAAAGGTGCAAAAATAACAGCAAGACACCAGAATAAAACCCACATGAAATCACTGTGGCATCCAGTTTCTATTCACAAAGAAAAAGCTCCAGTCCATCTTTTAATTTTTTTGAAAAATTCCTGACATTACAGAACTAAACTGAAATGTATTAATATTCCACTCTTACATTTCCATGACAAACAAAAAAAAAATTCATGAGCCAAAAAAAAAAAAAAAACAGGGAGAAGCTTATAAAACTAAATATGGATCTCAGCATTAACAGCTGAACAGAGAAAGGAATTAAAACGCTTTAATTAAAAAATCACGAGTGGATGATAAAAGTGTGTAGAAACTGAAAATTTACAAACTATTTAAAACCTGGAATCGCTGACTGTTCAGAAACTACACAGATGGATCATGGGTGGTGGTGAACAGCAGAAAGGATTATGGATGAATCTGCATTGTTCTAGCTGCTCCCCATGCCACCCGTCTCCGAGGAAAGCCTGTAACACACACACAAAAAAAACTCGAAGTTAGTTTCCTGAGTGCCCGGCAGTACCTCACCTCCAAAACTTTTAGTCTGGTTGATAAGATGTGAAGAAGTACATAAATGTTTCCGTATCAAGGGAGACATTGATTTTAAGATTTCTTGGGTTAACCAGTACCGTGGTCCTATATAACCCCTGCAATCCAAGCTTCCTAGGGCAAATTACCTAAACAACCATAGTTCTCCCTCAAACTATGCTCTTCATAATATCTCTGTGGGATACGTTAAGCATTCTCTCAAAAATACACCACACACACAAAAGCCGCCTCTTAGGGGGTCACGATACACAGAAAGTTTACTGCCCAGCTTTATTTTAGCTTCTTCTAAGCTGACAGAGCAGTCCTGGGTTTCTCTATTAATGTAAAGACTATTAAGAGATACTAGTATTTTAAAAACTAAGCCATGTTAATTTAAAGAGGGAGCAAGTATAATAAGTTTGGGTTAAGAATTATACTACAACCTACAATTTTTAGGTCTAGTTTTCAAGACTTAGAGTGGAAGTCAAAACCATTTTCAGCAACTCCCTAGCTTGCTCTAAGGGCTCCCCAATTTGCGGTCTTGTTAGGCCAAACTCTCCATTCAAATACATCTGGCAACAATGCCTGTTTCAAATAGATCATTTGAAGTCCTGGAATCCAGTTTGGGGCTTTGAAGCAAAGGTCTTTAGGTGTTCAGTGATCAGCCTGCTTCTCTGATATTAGGTAGGCAGCAAGACTTGGCTCCCATTTTGAACAGAGCTAAATGTCTAAGACTGTCTCATTTTTACCCTTTTTTTTTTTTTTTCCTGGGCAGGTGGCACACTTCAGGGCTTCCCCGGTGGCTCAGTTTAAGGGATCTGCCTGCAATGCAGGAGACCAGGGTTCAATCCCTGGGTTGGGAAGATCCCCTGGAGGAAGGGATGGCAAACCACTCCAGTATTCTTACCTGGAGAATCCCCATGGACAGGAGCCTGGCAGGCTATAGCCCATGGACACAACTGAGCAACTAAGTACCTACTAAGCACAGCACACCCTCACCTTGGGGCATGTGGAACTTCTCCATGCCCCCTACAAAGAAGTGTGGAATCTGAACCAATGGACTACCAACCAGGGAAGCCCCTCACTTTATCACTTTATTTCATAAAGATTTTAAATGTAATGGCATTCCTTGTTAAGAGAACATGAATACTTCCCCACTTGAATCTCTTCCAGAATAACGCAAATTGAAAAACTGGCCAGGAATAAAGCCAGGAAACACAGAGCTCCTTCAATTACAAACTGCAAATAGTTTCAAGTCAAAAAATGGTATTTTGACCTCAGTATAAAGGAGAACAGTTAATTCTTAATAGGGGACAGATTCTTGCCAACCTCAAAATGGGATGATCTAGGGCAACATAAAAAACAGACCGTTAATCCAAGACTTAAGGGGGAACTGAAGGTTCAGGAAAGGAGCTGCTGCAAACAGATCTAGGACTTTAAAAAATTAGTAAGTTCACACAAGAAGGTAGTGGCACTCTGACACCAAAAAGAACTCAAAAAGAATTGTCCAGAATTTGTACCCAGTCTGGGCAGGAATTGGGGGTGGCAGGGAAAGGGAACAAAGAAAAGGGAAAACCCAACTAAAATATCTTAAGGACTCTACAAAAGAAAGACCACATGGGGGAGCTGTAGGCTGCTTAAAAAATTGAACACCAAGGACCTCTGGATTTTAGTCAGCACTTAGGAAAAGAAAAAACCTCTGACTTTCTTCCCAGCAATCCTTTAGGGAGTACTCATTAGGTAAAGAACTAGGTAAAAATTTTAAAGAGCAACAATATATTGTAGTTCATATACTACAATATAACTAGGTTTTATAAACAATGTAAGCCAAAGGGGGATGTGGGAAAAGGTCACTGGGAAAAAAAATCTCCACACTGCTTCTCATAAGCCCTAAGAGCATTGTACTTTCATTACCCTGGCAATATACATTCAGGCTGCTGCTGCTGCTAAGTCACTTCAGTCTTGTCTGACACTGTGTGACCCCATAGATGGCAGCCCACCAGGCTCCCCCGTCCCTGGGATTCTTCAGGCAAGAACACTGGAGTGGGTTGCCATTTCCTTCTCCAGTGCATGAAAGTGAAAAGTGAACGGGAAGTCGCTCAGTCGTGTCTCCGAGTGGAGACTATCAGAGGCCTTCCACCATTTTACTTAGGGCATTTCTACTCTTACAGAGAGAGAACTGTGATCTTGGGATACAAAAAATAAGGCTTTGGAGAATTTAGAACAATCTTAAGTGGATCAATGAGTTAAAGTTGATCTTACAGGTTCCTTCCAAATCTAGGTCTTTAATCCTCTAAGTATGACAGGGTTGGTAGGGAGAGACAGAAAGGTTGGTGGGGATAAAAGGGTAAAGGGACCCGTTTGAGTAATCAGGGTTGATTTAGGATAAACAGGCAGGATCTTGCCAAATTTGAGGCAATGTCACTGGTTGGTTGGTTGAGATTTAAGTAATACTAGTTCAGAGGAATGCAGACAGAAGCTGGCAAACTTTATTAGACTTTTCCCAACTTGCCTCCCCATTCTGGGTGAAGAAAAAACTTCTTTCCTACACAGCAGTCAACTAAAGTTCTTACTGTGGCAACTTTATTACAACTAGAAACACAAATCTGGCCAAGGAGGACAGCTGATAACTTAACCATGAAATAATTAAAAGAAAAAAAAAAGTTAACGGAGAAATTTTTATTCATTAACACAGAGCCTAACACATTGTTATATTGCAAGGCAGAATAAAGCTACAAAAAGTAACAGAATGAGAAAGAAGAGCAAGAACTGTGGCTCTAGATAAAGAATTCAACAAGTCAGACTCTGAAACAGGCACTCAGCAGAAATGGCCTAAACCTAAACACAGTTTACCATAGCCCCGACCCCCACCCTGTCATCCCCCCAAAACAGTAAAAAGGGAACGGTCACAAGCTCACAATTGTTTGGTTCTCACCAATATTAACAAAGGGGGAAAAAACCCATGAAATACTTGAGGGGGTGCCCCAAGACAAATGCCATCAGTAGGGAGAGAATCTCTGTTTCTCGCCTTTGAGTTTGTTAGTTACACATGGCACAGCAGAGGTGGTGGTGGTGGTGGCTGAAGCCCCGGTACCCTTAGCAGCAGACACAACATTTAGAGCCAGGAGAGGGATGGGTTTCATGCCAAGCAGACTGGAGACACAAGGGGCGGTCGGAAGAGGGTTGGGGAGGCTGGAGGGTGCGTCGGAGGTCCCCGCTGTGGCGAGCGAGGGGGTGGTGGTGGAGGAGGAAGAAGAAGAAGAAGGGGTGGAGGGTTGAGAGAGGTTGATGCTGAGGTGATCGGGGATCGTGACGGAGGCTGCCTGGGAGGAGGGTTTAGCGTTTTCTAAACTGTAACAGAGGAAAAAAAGGAACAAAAAAAAAAGGGTGGGTGGAAGGGAAGACCACAAAAGGGAAAAGTACAGGACAAAATCCGCTTCAGTTATCAGTAAGTGCCTCTGGTTGCCAATTATGAAAACTTATATCAGCTTATGACAAGCTTTTATTCTGTGTCCCACCCTCTAAAAATGTATACTTTGCCAAATTCCATTCCAATGCTATCGAGAACTTCTGACTGAGAAAAGACATCACACACTTTCATGTACCTGACATACTGATCCAACCCAAAAGGCAGAAAATGAAATACTCATCAATTTCCAAACAAATAAATGTTTCATCCACCAAGCACTTGTGAAGCTTTGGGAAACTAACCCCCGGAATTTTGCAAATTGTTTTTTTTTCCCCTGTAATTAATATCAAAATTTGTTTCTATTGCCAGTCAACTAACTAATATATCAGGATGGAAAGGGACAAGAGCCCAAAGTAGGTCACTCATTTCAAACTCTGTAGCATTTTCAATGAAAAATGCTGAAAACAGAAGCACAGATAAGCCTTATTTCTAATGATAGGTGAGGAGAAAAGAAGGTTCTTTTGTTTAACTGACCATGCTTCTCACACAGACCTTACAAAACTAGAGAAACTTCATGCACTGCTGAAAAATTCAGTTTAATGAACTAAAAACATCACTTCTACTTCTAAAATGAGCTCTAAGTAACAGGGATGACCTGTAGTTCCCAATGCCTGCAGGGGCCTATGCCAGAACTGCAGGTATGTGCTGAAGTCTGCTGGACATCCTATGGCATAAGACTAACTCTTTCAAGGCAGGGAGGCTCCCCAAGACTCCCATTTTGTCTACCTAAATCCAAGGACAGTTGCAATCCATAAAAGCTGCCAGAATCAGCAGAAACTCTCCAAGTCCATTACTAAAAACAGAGAAATCTTTCTTGCCTAGTATTCATAATAAAATCAGTTTGCTTTCTGTGTTCAAATTGGGCCAATATGAGAAAATGAGTTAGCTGCGTGCATACACAGTCCTTGCTTGGTAATAAATCAAGTTTTTTTTTTTTAAGTTTTGACCCAAATCCACAGCTTGGGCAGTTTCATGTAAAAAGGAATGTCCCGAAAAGAGTGACTAAATCAGGAAACCAAGGTGGACCCAAGTTCTGCTTCCTTACAACTTAGCCATCAACCTGGTAGAGGGGTCAGGCAAGCAGGTTACATGGAAACACTATCTGACAATATTCAGTACACATCTACTCAAGCAGAGACTTCCAGCTTCTAAGAACCTAATTCTTGCCTCTTAATACAGCACCATAATCAGAAACAGGGAAACAAACCCTTGCAAACAGCAAGACAGACAGAAAGCAGATCTAGGTACAGAAATCTTTTCTACACAAAGACAAGAAAATACCTCAAGGCATGAAGAGATACGATAAAAGTTGGAACCACTACTGGGAAACTGATAAATTCTTACAGGGGATAAAAGACCATGGAATAAATATATGGTCAGCGTAAGCATGGCAAAAAATAGACCCCATACCATACTTATGAATTCCTTTCCCTTGCACTAGATTTAGGAACCCATAAAATCTGTCTATACAACAGAGACCAACTAGTTGTGACAGAGATAAACAACTTAGGTAAAAGTCTACATAAAAGGAATAACTAAGTCCCTTAGGGAGTGGGCTGCTAATACAGCTTTAAGATGTTAGTAAGCAATTAAGAACATGACTTAAGCACATGTGCTGAGAAAGCAAGAAATACAAAATGCCCTTCAGGATGCCCACTAACTGTAACAGTGCTGCTACAACTGTGTGTGTGTTAACATTAGCTACCTTTGGATAAGAAGTAAAAAAAAAAAAAAAAGAAAAGAAAAGTAAAACCTCAGCAGGTCAGTAAGGGATGAGATGAGATGGTGGGGGGGTAAAGAAAATACTAAGCATTTCTAGAAATTTCCAATACCTGTTCCTCTCCTTTCACACAAGCTCTAAACAATGGAACACAATGGCACAAATGGATGTGTTCAGAATAAACAGTAATGACTGCTTTAAAGAAACTATCTTGCTGTCATTATCCTTATTTCAATTAAGGGTGCTTGGGAGCCTAAACCCAGTGAAGTATTAGTTTGTATGACACCTACAGTGAGACCTACATTTGGTTTTAAGTCAGTATGGGTGCTCCAGCCAGAGCAGTCCTACACAGTGAAGACATGCTCCATACCTTCCATTCCCCAAACCAATAAGTCAAATGCAAACAATCCACTTCCCTTCCCCCAACCCCATGCAAACTCATTACAGTCTGGTTACTTTTTCCCCTATACTAAAGGATGAGCTAGATACTTTTTCTTTTGCAATCTCTACCCTTCCCATTTCCAACCCCCAAAGAATCCCACACTTAATATTACAGTGTAACTTTTCCCAACACACACATTACTTGTGTTGGCATCAATAACACGAAAGATAGGGAACCCTTACCTGACATTGATTAGATATTGAGCCAGGCTAATGCTGGCAGCAGATCCAGTGATGGTAACCTGCCTATCAGTAGATCCTTCCACTGGGTTCGCAATTTTGATCTGCGCCCCAGACATCTGACGGATCTCATTGATTTTGGCGCCTTGACGCCCGATTATGCAGCCAATCAACTTAAGGAAGAAAAACAAGGCATACCAAATTAAGAGTTGCATGGCTAGGTCCCCGCATTCCAACCCACCCCTCAGGCTTCTGTACGTCAGGCCCACAAACATGGCATTCAACTCTGAACTGAGTGACTCCTAGGACCATTAGCTCATTTCTTCAGAGTATTAATTCCAAAGACAAAATAAAGCAGTGCAAAGATGATGATAAACCTACTTTACCAGGGCTAAATGTAAAAGTATATTCTGTTTCTGCCAATAAAAATGCCTTAACTCATCCTGCCATGATTATTACTTTATTATAGTGACAAGGATTCTGGCTAATTTCTAACACTTTTGCCTTGGAAAAAAGTAAACAATTGGTCAACATTTGCACTCTCCAATACTGTAGACACTAATAATGTCGTTACTGAACACTGATGTGGCCAGTGAGATTGACAAACTGAGTTTATCATTTTATTATTCTCAATTCAAACAGCTACATGTGCTTTAGTAACTACCATGTTGGACACCACAGATAACATCCAATGGCCACACCACTAGGGATTAAGTATTCAGACTCTACAAGAAGCAAAAGCAAATGGGAATTTCTATTTGAGACAAAAAGTTCCCTTCTGGCTCAAGATAACTCACACAATAATTTCATCAATCTCCATCAGTTTTTATTTGAGATTTTACAGTTTTAAGAATTTTAGTGCCTATAACTCATTTTCTTCCCCAAGGTGTTAAGAGTAGCATAACCTCTACCTTTACTTACATCGTTTGGAATGGTGAGTTCATGAGAAGTAGTCTGAGCAGATGCATCCAAACCTGCTAAAAGACAGAAGATAGCAAAGAAGTTCAAGGCACAGCGTACAACTCCCACTGATTTGCACATTAACCTAACAGAAGGAAAATGAACTGGAAACCCAGCATTGGCTGTTGGGATTCATCTCTAACTTGGAAGCCTCCAAAGAGGAAAGAGGGGGAGAGGGGTGTAGAAATAATGCTGGAAAGGTTCCTCTGTACCAACAAGAGAGGCTGATTTCATGCCATTTCCTGCAAAGCCCAACCTACTAGGGTCTAAGGGGGGTGGAAGCACGGGGCAAGGGGATGTGGTATCCTCAATACTCAGGACCAAAATCTAACCAGGTACTTCTGCACTTCTCCCCCTTTCTGGTTGGATTTCCTATTGTTGTATCCCAATTTTACCTCACCTGATGCTATCACCAGCACCACTACCATGCCTGTTACTGGATATCATGGACTTTTGGCACACATGCAGAGTTGCTTTATATATACCTATACCAGATTAACCAATCCCAACACCCTTACCTAACCTACACTTGAAGGTCAGTGAGAAAGAAATGGCAGTAAGGTGTGGGAATTTCATTTCTCCAAACTACTCCCTGTCCTTTGCTCAATAATTTATTCTGGTTTTTGCTTTCCAAAGAAAAAGAAAAAAAAAAATCCTATCAGCAAACACCCATACCCATCTATATGACACCTGGACTAGACAAGGCCAGCTGGCTAACTCATAAGTCCAGTCCTGCTCTCAGCTGTGGCTACTAAAACAACATTTTTAGAAGGGGGTAGGCCAGATCCATCAAAGGACCCTCAGGGGCACCAGGCCCACCCCCGCTTTGCTCTCTCAGCTCCTTTTTGCCATGTGCACGTTCGGCTGGTATGTCATGGGCAGTGAAACAAGACTCCCACCAGTTTATTAATATAACAGTAGAATACTACAGATTTTTTTTTTTAATCATTACCCCAATAGCCTTTCACCTCTGGAGAGCTGGATTCAATGCCTGTTAAGATACAAGTGAAAATGAGTTTGGTGGTCTCATCCTAACCCTATCGGACAAGTTATTCCTTATATAGAAAAGCCCCAAAAAACAAAACAAAACAAAAACACACTACACAAATGGATTGTTTCTACCCAGATCTATGAATAGCTGGTGGAGAGAAAGGGGGTGCCAATCAGATCAAAGGGGCAGCGATGAGGATGGGTTAGAAGAAATATCAGCCTACCCTTTGCCTGACAAGCATCCCCAGACCTCACCCCAAACCTTCCAAGGGCCTTTCTTTTTTCTCTTTTAGAATAACTCACCCCAAATGAAAACCAAGTTAACAAACATATTACCTCCTTCGGTTTAGCCATAGAAACAGGCAAGTTTAAGCCAGCAGGATGCTGGGTAATGAAGTTTGTTTTAAACAGATGTCAAATGGAGACCTTGGGGCTGGCCTCTGTCTTGTACTACACCTTACAAAAAGCGACACTGAGGTATCCATACCACTGAATCCGGTGTTGCCATGCGTCATGGGAAAATGAGACTGTTGCATTGCCAACTGGTGCAGCTTGGTCAACTGCAGGAAGGAAACAGAAGAGAGACATTAGAAGAGTAACACAGCCAAAGCTCAAGCACATTCAAATTGGAAAATGTAGAGCTCCTGATCCTCAAAGTTGGCTACTACTCAAACTATGACAGAGGCTAAGGAATGGGGCTGGTATCACAATCCTGGGGACGGGCACAAGAAGGTGAGAGAAATAGAAAGAGTATCAGTACAAAGAGAATACGTGCGTTTGGGGTGTGTGAAAAGCAGCAGCACCGCCTGACAACCGCCCCTTGTGGGCTATTTAATGAAGGTGTTTGCAGCCATTGCAACAGTTGCCCCGGGGACAAGCACAGACAGGCTGGGAAAACAAACTGCAGTGGTGCTGGGGACACACACCATGCAGGGCTCCGTCAGTCCCGGGAGGAGGGGAGGAGGTGAGGGGCAGGGAGACTGCGAGGAGAGGTTAAGGCGAAACCAAACTGGGTCTAGCAGCCCTGATCCTAGGATTTCTACAGCTATTTTTGTTCATCTATATACACTGTTCCGGCTGTTGTAAAACCATCTCTCATGAAGTCTGCTTCTCCTCCGGGGGCCTACCACTAACCAAAAGCCAAACTCCAACTTTTCAAATCTAAAGCTCAGCACCTGAAAAGGTTAGTAAGGGCAGAGAGTAAGTGCAGAATGAAATGCCCTTAGAAGTCTAAATACCAGCACTTTTTAAATTGGAGTTTTTAGTGACAAGGAAATCTCACTGAGTTGAATCCAAATATTTCACTCCCTAACCCTCCCTGTGCAATTAAGTCCCTATCCCACCCCTCCAGCTGCTTTTTACATTACCACCTCAGACTGAGTACACAAAAGTGAACCCAACCTCCCACCCCCTCACCCTCCCTCCATAGAAAGGACTTCATGCAAAGATGCACAGTCCACTGTGAATTTACATTGTGCCCTGGGATAACCAATGACAGTAAACAGTGGAACATTTCTCTTTCAGAGTAATATGTAACACTGGAGAAAGTAGAATATAATAATCTATTATAATTTCCAGGGATTGAATTTCAAAACAAGGAGCTTTTTCCTGATTACAGATTATTTAAGGGCCAAAATACAGAGTTCAGCTTGTGAGGGAAACAATACTGCAAATGTTTGAGACCAACTCACTTCTGCCTACACGGAGAAAGGAGTGAGACAATTTTGGATGGGAGAGGGAGCTTTTCAAAACAAGTGAAAACAAAACTTACATCTGGCTGTGGAATGGCATACTGTCCTTGAATGGTATAGGCCTACAAAAGGAGGAAAACAGTTCCTATTAAAAACCAATCACGGACAGCCACCCAGTGGGGGGGTGGGGGGCTGGGGGGAGACAGATTTCAACTAGCCAGGAAGCCAGAGTTGAACTAGAGAATGGGGAGGCCAGGGGTTGAGGCAGTAGATGGTATCTCACAAATACAGTCAGACCCGAGTTGGCCTTCTTTAAACCCTAAATATGATGGCTTATTTCAGGATGCCTATAAAGGGAGCCATGTTCCCTGCAATCAAAGACAAAACAACACGTTTCTTAATGAAAATGTGGGAGGTAGGATTAAACAATGCCTTGATTGCCTGAGCCCCCTTCTTTCTCCCTTTGTACAAGATGGCCTAGGAGGAAAATGATTTTTTTTCCTCAACCACCCCAACCCTTCTACCAATCATGGTGACATGTTTTATATCTGCACAGACCTACACAGCATGTTAAAACACTTTCGTTTTCCTATCTTTCTTTTCTCTACATCTGCCTAATGACCTTAAGTGCACTGGAAGCTAGTTGGGTCCCTAGCACTAGGGAGCTGACCATAGGAACACATTTAAAAAAAAAAAAAAAAAAATTCTTATGTTCTAGGTCCTGCTTTCTCCCACCTCCCCTCCACAAAAGGCACTTGCAGCTCCCACTACGCCCTCCTCCCCCCCACACAACCTCCCAAAAAGGGAGCTGGGTCTTTAGGGCAATGGGGTGGGGGACAAGGAGAATCAGGAAGGGAAGAAAGGAACAGCTGGTTAACAGGATGTGAAGCTTCTCACATCACAGTGGCCAGTACCCCCAAAAGTGTACCCAGGTTGGGGTGGGAAGGTGAAAATGGGGTAGGAGGAATAGGAGACAGGGAAAAGGGGTTGAACAAAAAAAGAAAAAAAAAAGGGGAAAAAAAAAAAAAGAGGGTTGGTGTTACCATCTGGTGGGCTACGCAGCCTGTGTGAAATGAGGTGGGGGGGGTCAGTCCAGGTCCCCGTGGACAGGTGGTGTCCACAGCACAAAAATCACCAGCGCCACTGGCCCCCCGCGTGTTGGCAGTCTCGGCTGAGGCGGAAGGATTGAGTGAGCCTTGGAGACTGAACATCCCCTCTCACCTCTAGAGGTGGTCCCTCCAGGTCAGGGTTGAGGCACATGGACGGGGTGGTGTGGGGAAAGCTCGCACTGTCGCTGCCTGTGCTGTACCTGTCCTGTGGATAAATAGAGGATTTCAGTCTCCAGGGCTGTCAATCCGGCACCTTGTCACCAGCATGAAATTCACACAAAAAAAGTTGTTTAATTTTTTCTTTTCCTTTAAAAAGGAGCTCACAACACAATTTGAAACGAGCTGCAATCAGTGAATTTAAAAAAAAAAGTTACCTATAGTGGCAGATTTCACACTGCACAATTGGACTATTTTCAGTAAGAATGAAGGAGTGGGGCAACAGAGCTGATGCCAGCTCCTGGTCAATGTGGGATTAAACTGCACCCCTATAGAGCCCACTTTGTCACAAAGGAACAAAAGACACAGGTTTACCTGTGAACAATGCATAAACTGGTCCATTTAAAAAGGCCCATGGGAATAATCCAAGACAGGGCCACTCATGAAAGAAGCAGCTGCAAGCTTTTAGAGTGGTCAACTGAATAAAGGGGAGGGAGGGAAGGAAAGCAAAGAGGTAAGAAGGGGGAGGTGGGGAGGGGAAGGAAGGAAAGGGAAATGAGGGCAGAATTGTAAACAGAGAGGACTGCTGCTGTGCGGAATGGACTCTAGATAATCCCAAGTGACCTGGAAGAATCCAGAAAAGTAGGAACTTGTAGTTCCAGGGGAGAAGGGAAAACACTAAAGGCTAAACCTCCCTGCTACTCTAACTCTGGGCCTTTGTTTATCCGCCTAACTACCCACACTCACAAAGTACACTTTTGACCAAATCAGTTTGTACAATGCTAGTATTAAAAGGTACAAAACTGTGACATGATTAACTTCCTATGAAAGCTTCCAGAA
Organism: Oryx dammah; assembly: GCF_014754425.2. Lineage (NCBI taxonomy): Eukaryota > Metazoa > Chordata > Mammalia > Artiodactyla > Bovidae > Oryx > Oryx dammah. The sequence goes on along the minus strand of NW_024070213.1, from coordinate 90,590,279 downwards.
TTACAAGACAAACTAAGTTCCCCAAAACTTGTTCAGTTTTATGACAATTCAATAGAATGGGAATGAGATGGACTCTAAGAGCTCCCCCAGTTTAAATACAAGATGGAATTAGATGAGTTATCTGCATTTGTTAACAGGTCAGCCCCATGTAGGAAAAGGGACACTTGTACTTGTTTAGACAGCTACCAAAATGAAGGTCCACTATTTCAGCCTGAATCCCAATTATTTTAAAACTGACCTACCTATGCCTCAAACACTAACCAAAAACCGTAAAACTAACATGATGCTAATCAGTGCCTTTTGTCATAAAACTCTAACTTCAGAATAAACCATGTACCAAGGATCCAGAGTTTAGGTTGGTGAAGGAGGAGAGGCCAAGGGGTGCTTTGGTGTTCTTACTCTAACACCAAAGGTCACAGCCCAACATGCTCTCCCCCCTCCTAGACACTGAACCCTTACCCCAGCTGATTTCAGTTATGCCATGTGGGTTCAAACCAGTGTTTGAGGTTAAGAGCCCAGGGACAACACACTGGAATTTGGGAGTGAAGGGGTAGGAGTAGGGGAGGTGAGGGGGGAAAAGGGGAAGTTTGTAGGACACTCAATTTCAGGAGCCCCCAATTTGAGACCACCATCCAGAATCTATTTCAGAGGTCCAACTCCTTATTATGTTTTATTTGGACCTCTAAACAACAACCCACACATGAAAATACATGGATGGGGTGGGGGTAGGGAGAGCAGTGACATCAAAACAATTTTATCTTTTCTTCTAACCCAACCCACCTTAAATTACTTAGCAGATCACCTCTTCCGAGTGCCTACAAAACTCCCAATGCCTGCTAATAAATAAGGTGGCATTCATAGCTTTCTTCAGTACAAAAAATAAAACTGAAAGCAGGTCAAACTATGGCCAGAGTACAGGTTTCAGCAAGCATGCAGAGTGGCCTGGTGTGCTGCTGGCAAAGTTGACATTTCAAATACAATCTTGTTCACCTTAGCCCACCGATAAAAAACTTCTTACCTGACCACCTGCAAAGATGACCGGAGAACTGGACGGCTTGGGCCGGTACGGGATGGTCACGCCCTTCGGAGGGGACTGGGAGAGAGTCAGAGGGGAAAAAAACAAAAAGAGATAAGGTTTCAAAGCTGCTTCAGCTGTGTGGCTTAAGCTCACACAGGTCAGTTAAATTAAAAACTTTATTATTTCCACCCTCTCACCTACCAACTTTGTCTCTGGCTAGATCTAATCTCACACCATCAGCAGTTATTTGCCTTTAAAACAGTAAGATGGTCCGTGGACTACACAGTTCACACTAATTCTCAGCAAGGCAGATTCCCCTGTAATAATTTAGGGATTATTTCCATGTGTTCAAATTGTTCTAATTAACACAAAAACCGAAACCTCTAGATGTATCCATGTACCTTTGAGTGGGTAATTACATTTTGGCCTGAATAGGAAATAACATCAAATAGGAAATAAAGCTCCCAAACTTTTTATCTACGGTAATTCATGACTTCCCATTAATAGCTCAATGATTCAATCAATAGTTTCCTAAACTCTACTGAAAAGTTCTACTTTCCTTTCTCACCAATATGGGACCAATTCCCTATGACAATTCTAGAAAGGTTTAATTCTCCTTAATTTTATTCTTTTTGTTACTTGAATAGCATCCACCAGGACCTCGTAAGTCATTCAGAAACACTATTATAGATATTTTCTGCTATTATGGGTCATTTTGAATAATCCTGCCTTATAACATAGAAATTAATTTAAACGTATCAAAGTTGCGTGTAGCCAAAATACTGTAACCTGAAAGGCAATTTAATTAACTTAGCTTCTTAGGACCCCAGATACATCTTTTGTACTTGAATTCCAAGTAGCAAATCTTCCCCCTACCAACCCTGCTAAAATTGCTATAAACCACAAATGATCACTCCTGCTTAAGTTTCTATTTTTGCTTGGACTATAAGAAAAGTCAAAGCTGGGAGAAGGAAAAGATGAACTCAGGGAACCTCTTCCCCACCCCCATGTGAGGCTTTTAACAGCCTCACCTAATTCTAGTCTTACTAAATATAGATCAGTCTGTCTCCCTAAATCACCCTCCCCCCATTCTCAGCATGAGCCTGAGGGCTTACCTCCAACATAACCACGCAGATCTGTTTCACACACTCAATGATGGATTGCGGAATACCAGCAATAGTGATGGCCCGCTCAGTTGAGTTGGGGAGCATATCCCCTGCCACTTGGACCTGAGCCCCTGTACTCTTTGGGGTAAAAAGAAAATTTTAAAATCAGAGAAACAGATCATTCATACCATTTACATCTCCCTGCAGAAATTTTAGAGTCTAAAGCTCAGTAAACATTTATCCCATCTCCTATCTAACTCTTTTAATCCTCCCTCCCCTCTCTTTCCTTATTCCAGATAAGATTGTTTAATCACAGTTATAAATAAATTAGCCTCTGAAAGCTGAGAATAAGCCTGAATAACAGCCTAAATTTAACCTGCTCTTAAGAAAAAGGTCATTCTAGACAGTTTCTTCTCATTTAATGATAGCTTTGTGGGTCATCAAACAAAATATTCATAACTATCACCCACCTTTTATTCTGCAAATGTTTATATTAAGCCCATTCTATGTACTAAGCACCATCCCAGGTACTTGGAATATATCAATGAGCAAAATAAAAATCCCTGCTCACATAGTAGCAGTATAATAGGCTCCCAGATAAGTCCAATTCGAATAGGAGCCATTTAAATTTCATCCCAACATCCAATTCAGTAACTCCCAGATATAAATAAAAGCTCCCATAATTCATCATTAACTTTCATAATTTTGAAGGGAGAATTACAACTACAAACCAATATACCTTCACTTCCTCCATGCTATTTAAGAATCTGGCCAAGAAAAACACTTGATATTATTACATATCAAATTATAAGTTCTTTAGACATAAAAAAGGATTATGTAGCCTCATGGAAAAGTCACCAACAGGTCACATGCAATAGTTGGAAATTCTGGTTAACTTTTCTGATTTACTGCTGTTGAAATATATAAAATGTAAGAAAAATATGCGTATCAACCAAATTATAGTCTTATAGGACTATTACTTTAATAAAAATCTCAATAAATGCTAACTTTTCCTAGATAATAAAAGCTAGGAGAGAAAGCTCATTTAAAATTTACACTTCAAAAAGAGAAAGAGCACAAATTAACCAACCTCTCGTATTTCCTTGATCTTGCAACCACCTTTCCCAATGAGAGAGCCACACTGACTAGCAGGGACCACCAGCCTCAAGGTGACTGGGGGTCTACTGGCAGCTGTGCTATTGGTCATAGAGCTGCTGATGTCCTACAAAAAGAAATTAGTCAAAACATCACAAGAATATACAAGTTTAAACAGATCCCTGGGAACCCCTAATTGCCATAGAAGAACCTTATAAGGGACATATTATGTCATGATCTCCACCAACATTTAAACATTGCCCCTGCCCCAAACCTTATTACTAAAAAATAAAATGGCCTACAAATATCCTCAGATTTAGCCTTAAATATATGTTCCTTCATGCCAGAAGCAGTGTTCTTAGTATAGAGAAAACTTATTTTGTTAAGTAAAACAGGAAGTTTTCTGAGCAAAATAAAATACTGGTGAAGTCAACATTAAACATGAAAAGATGAGACAATGCAACCCAAATTCAAGTGACCAATTTTGTCCTCTTAAACTATGTAGAGATTAAAAAATAGTGTACTTTTATTTATCCTTGTTTTCTTGGTATGAAATTGAAGCTGAGTACTTACCCCAATCACATCTGAAAAGTTGTAGATTTTAAACTAAAAGACTGTATTGGCTTCAAAGCCCATAGTCTCTCCCATAACAATATGATGCATCTTGTATATAAACTAGTTAAATTTAGCCTTCTGAGGATTTAGCCTAATCTCTATGTATATAGTATATATGTATTTAGATAGACCTGGGAATTCCTCAGACATAAGCCCCTTAAGTCAAAACCATGTTTCTTATTTGTTAAAGTATGAATAGATTTTCTGAAATTTTTTAAAGCTACAAGCTCTGGATTAGCAAGGTCTCACAGGTCAAAAAGATAGCATTTCTGATCTTGGCAAGCGTAAGATTTCAGGCACCATTAAAAGGCATTAGCAACAGCCCAGAAGCTCTCCTCTGCCTGCAGTATCAATTGCATTATTAGCAGCATTACTACAGAAGCTGGGAGGCTGAAAACTGGATGGACCGAGGGCAATGATTGTTCAGCACTGTAAGGCTCAGAAAGTTTAATGAACTGAAAAAAATCCCCGCTACTGATATTTTGCTTCTGATAACTTACAAAATGTATTCCCTCCCCTCCAAGTATAGCTCTGACAGTTACCAGGCTTTTTTTTTTAAATGTGTAACTGCCTACCTGTATTTATGGAGTATATTAGTGTTTAGCAGGGTTCCTAACAAAACCATATTAATTTAGTTCATTCAACTAAGAATCAGGGGACATAATTATGAACACAATGGTGGCATACCTTCAAATTGTTGGTTAAGAAATAAAAGATGCTGTTTTTTCACATTTTTTAGAGTCCCTAATAACAAACTATTTGGGGTTTTTTTGTTTTTTAAATTCAAGCACAGTCAATGTACACTCTGATTTCAGGTGTACACGTACTGTTTTGACATTTAAATTTATTACAAAATGGTCAAAGAAAGCCTAGTAACCATTTGATACCATACAAAGTTATTACATTATTACTATATTCCTTATACTGTAAAGATAAACCCCCAGTAACTCATAATCCGGAAAATATGGAATGCTTCACCAATTTATCCTTGTGTATTATCCTTGCACAGGGGCCACATCAATCTCTTCTGTATCATTCCAATTGTAGCACATGTGCTGCCAAAGCGAGCACTCTAACTATAGCTGGAAGTTAGGGGTGCTGACCCCCAACCCTAGTCAAAAGTCCAAGTATAACTTATTCATAGTTCCACATTCACAGATTCAACCAATCACTGACTGTAATTCCACAGTACATATTCTATACTACTGTAATACATATTTACTGAAACAATCCAAGTACAAGCAGACCAGCATAGTTCAATCTCATGTTTTTCAATGGTCAATGGTATTCTTCTAACCAAATGAAGTGACTTTTCAACTATAAATGGTCCGATTTGGGGGATGCTGAATGGGAGTATAGAACCCATTTACAGAGCTTTACGATCTAGTCTGTTTTTTAATTTTAAAAGCTCTTGGAAATCACTAAGCTATCAAGAAGCAATAAAAAATAAAGAATGAGGGGCAGGGAACAACAAACCTCTTCCAGTTTGTCAATGATCATAGCAAAGGCTTTGAAGATGGCATTAGTGGGTCCAGCCAAAGTGATAATCCTTTCAGGACAATTCCCTTCTGAGATGTTTATACGTGCACCACTCTGAATAGAAACAGAGCCAAAAGGTTAACAGACAAAAAGATCTAAGCACAGACACACAAATGTATAAATAACCCCTCTTAAACAAGATGGGCAAGAAGCTGCCTATGTACATGATCCTTACAAAAGGCACCATCAACATTATTTTAAATACAGCTCCATATTTATCCTCCAACAAACTATAGAAGCTGTTTAAGTCTTGAATGCAGACTTCCTGAAACTACAATTTCCCAGCATACTATTTGTCATTACAAATAACCCCAGCCAGAAAAATACCAGCTTCTCCTATTAAGATCTTCCCTTTTCTAGGGCACTTTCCTGGTGGTTCAGTGGTTAAGACACCATGCTTCCACTGCAGGGGCATGGTTGCCCAGGTTGGGGAACTAAGATCCCACATTCCCACAGTGTAGCCAAAATATTAAAAAAAAAAAAAAAAAAAAAAAATTCTCCCTATCAATCTCTCATTAAACAGAAACTTTGCTTTTGTTTTAGAAATTTCTAACTTCCCAAGTTAACAGTCCCTATACCTCTCCATCCCCAATAACTCACCTCCTCGCGCATCTTCTTAACTGATTCTCCTTTCTGAAAGAGGAAAAGTCAAGAATGAGTTCCAATTATTATTTAAACCGAGGTTGACTAAATAGTATTAGAGTTGAACTGATGTCTTACCTTTCCGATGATACTGCCAACTTCCTACAATGAAGAATACTAGTGTCAAATACGAGGAAACTTGAAGCATTAGTTATCACAAAAAGTAATTTTTAAAACAATCCAAAGCAATGGAAAAACTAGGATTCATTGGGAAGGGGAATGGAAAGGCTTATTATTTTCTTTGCTCAAAACATAAGGGAAGCTATCAAATTGTGAAGAAATAGTGGAGTAATAAAGTGCTATCTTTAATATAAATTATTTTTTAAAATATCAAATACCAGTTCATGTTAAAGTTACCCAAAATTGTTTGGGCAGTGGAAATCTACCTATCACAAGCTATAACAACATCCATGAGAAAAATCTTATCATCCAGATAGTTTTGGCTCTAGCCTTTGGTTAAGCCTTTCCTGCTCAGTGGAGCTTCCTAGTAAAGTCTGTCCATTTTCCCACTACACTCTCATCTAGTTCACCAGAGGAGGAGTGCTAAAGCCAGACTTCCCACAGAGCTAATCTGATGAGCTCCAAGATCCATGCCCTCTCTTCCTGGCCCCTCCTCTAGGAGTTGTTACTATGACCCAATTTTCCCAAGCTGTTGCATACCTTTCCATGCATAAGTAGCCGGATGGTGAGAGTGACATTTAATCCACCTTCAATCACTCCGGTGTCCATGTCGAGCAGTGTTCTGAGGAGCTGGACTTTGAGTGGTCAAGTCTTTGGTCACTGGTGGGGGTGAAAGCCAAAAACTGAAATGCAAACATGACCAAAATCAGAGTAGGAAAACAACAGAAACATTTCCCAATGTTACTTTAGTCATTATCAATGTTTTCTAGCTGACTCTTTTCCTCAAATGACACTGTATCAGTCGGCAGGCTTGTATACATCTAGCACAACTGCATTAACAGCTCAGATTCTGTTACAAAGTATATAAAGCAACTTGCCAGTCTACTCTCATTAATGATAGGGTTTCCGCTGACTCTCAGGATGTGAAAGATTTCTTAAATTGGCAATAGTTCTAAGGGAACTGCTGAACGTGCACCAGTTGTCCTTCAGCAGAATAAGCTTCAAAAGAATACAGAAACACCTGGAAATCATGAGGGCAAACCTCAAGCTAACCATACACAGAGGGCTATGACTTCTGCTTCCCTGTTATGAAGCCATTCAGGTTGAAAGCTATAAAGGACACATGTAAATGTTTTTATTGGCAGCAATTTCTAAGTAAAAAAATTAGAATGTATCTTCACCTTAAAATTCTGAATGTGAATACATGTCACCAAATAATTTTTTAAAGATTTAAATCAACAACCTCACTGAAAAAGGCATTATCTGAAGTGCCTTCTATGCACGCTGGGTTCCACATTCCCCTTTGGGAAATTACTCAATACATTAAGTGCACCCCGAGTCCTCTTTTCCCAACCAAACTTGATAGTCACTCAAGATCTGAATTTACCTCCTTTTTTCCACATTAACCTGTTACTACTCAAGTCTTTATTCAAATTATTTACTCTTAAATTTTCTTCCAAAGGAAACAATCAAAATGATAGCTGGTATCACTAAAAATTTATTGTGTGGTTGTTTTAAGCAACAGCAGCAATGAGACTTTCCTACTGAGGCCCTTTCCCCACGTAAGCACTAAAGCAATGTTACTAACATTTCTGCTTTAATTGATAAAGAATGTTTTTGAATATACGTCAGCCTACAATGCTTCTTTAAGACCTAACAGTGTTAGTTTTGAAAAGGACCTCCCCAAAGTGGTGAAATTTCTCCAGTGACATTTTTAGTATCCACCTCTTCAAAACATCAATGATCTATCTCTCCTACAGCCAGTCTTCCTCCTTCACAAAACCAGCCACCTTTTCAACTTTGCTCTAACACAAAGCCACATCCTAAATACCCTAAAAGTGTTAAGTGGCTGCCAGACCATCCTGTATATGGCAAGCTGCCCCATGGCTACCTGAACTGTGTGATTACTTAAAAGAAGGGCTTTGCATCCCCAAAGCACCTCACCCCCCCATTTTCAGAATATAATTGCTGAAAAAAATCCCCAAATTCAACACTTTTCACTCAAGGGAAAACAACTGTACTGGGGGTATGGAGAAAATAGGAATTGGGTCTGTAAAAACGACTTTAGTAAGACATGGAAAAAATTTGGCAGTTTAATCCCTTATCCTCACTCACAGAATAAGAAGCACTTTACAAATATCATGACAAAAGCAAATTCCAAAGGGCAAGAAAATTGGAAATCTATTTGAAGCCATTTCTTGAGGTATGGCACAAAGGTGCATTTCCAACACCAAACCACTCAAGAAATCCCTGTCATGTTTCTCTCCTGACTAGGAGAATATAAGTGTACCCAATCCCAGGAATCCAGCTGTTAATCCTGCATCCATTACCACTTCTCCTATAAATAGCTCGGTCTGGGTCTATAGCGGCAGGCATTTTGTAATTTCAAAATTCGTTACCCCGAGAAAACGTCCTGAATTAACTCGGTAACTGGGAGCCCGTCTACCCTTTAACTCCACAGCCCCCCTCCCCTTGGCCATCCAAGCATTTTCCACTCAAAAAATGTACCCCCCCCATCCCTCCACTAGAAAAAGAGGAGGAAAAAATAAACGGTTCGGTCGGGGGGGGGCGCTGCGATCCAGGGGGAGGGGCCAGACTAATAGCGCCTCCTCGAGTGGCTGCGCCAGCGCCTGACCCCCGCGGGGAGCCGCGCTCACCCGCCCGGCCAGCAAGCCGGCCATCGCCTCCCCCACCCCCCTCAACCAACAAATCCACCGCCGCCCCCCCCTACCGCGCGCGCGCCCTCCTTGACTCCTGCGCAGCCGCCACCGGGAAAAGGCGGGGGGAAGGGGAGGAGGCCTTGCGCGAGGCCTACTAGGCCTCGTCGGAGCCAGGGCCTCGCGTGAATGGCCGGCCAAGCAGAGGGACGGAGCAGGCGCTCACGCGGGACTACGCGAGGCCGGGGCTCGTGACGAGGACCGGAGCCCGCTAAGAAAGATGGCAAGAGTAGAAATAGAGCCATAGCCACGGGCGGAGGGAAAAATTTGAAGCTTACCTGCAGGCGCGAGGCGACTGAGGGGAAAAGGGGAGCGGGCGGGAAGGGGAAGGGCGGGAGGCCGGGGGCGGAACAATAGGGGCGGGCGGGAAGGCGAGGGGGGCCCCGCGGGCGGGCGGAGGAGGAAGGGGGGGGTGGAGGAGGAGGAGGAGGAAGGGGGAAAGAGACCCCGGGGCGGGTGGAGGGCGGCGGAGGGCGGGCGGGCGGGCGGAGGGCGGGCGGGCGGGAGAGGGCGCAGGCTGCGGCTGCTCCGGCTGCTGCCTCTGCTGGTCTGGGAGGGGGACGGGGCGGAGCGGCCCGCTTTCAACCCCGCGCACCCTCCGACCCCGGAAGCGCTAACCGCCCCGGGGGCCGGCGAGGCGACTGCGTCGTCCAAACCTTCCCCACGCAATGCGGACGGCCTCCCAACAGCCTAGAGCGGCTCCGTGGACAGCGTTGGCACCAGCGAGAGAACAACCGGTAGCAAATGGCGAAGAGCATGATAGAGCGGCAGCGTGGGGGCAGGGAGGAAACTAGTGTCCCCTAGCGGGCTGGTTCGAAAGCCCAGACGTTTAAGTGCGGAGGGAGTTGGCAATCGCCACGGATAAACCAGACAAGAAAATGGGATGTGTGAGGAGAGACTACTGGGACAAACCCCTAGTCTATAGTAATACAAATGGGAAAAAAAGCTATTTTGCCACCTTGGAGATCACTTTTACACCAACTCTTTACTTTGAAAATTGGTTATTAAAATGAAAGAAACACCTTTTCTTTTAGGAAGAACTGTAGTTCATCTTTAGTCAACAGGGAAAACTTTTTTTTCAAGAATTCCATATAATGAATGTAGAGAAATTTAAAAATTAGAACATCATTCATTCTCCAACTCAAAATGAAATAATTGACTTAAGCAAGTGTCATCAATCATCAAAACTTTAAGGGGAAATTTGTTAGGGAAAAGGATACTAACCTGGTGACAAATATCACATGATTATTTGCAAAAAATAAAATAAAAAAGGAACCCAAAAGTTGTAAATGGAAAGATCAGATAGGTCACCACCTTATCCAAGTGATAAAACCTTGTATCACTAATAGTACAACTGTGACACAGTCCTTGATGAGATGCAGTAAGTACATAGCATCGTCTATTAAGTATTCTTCTCAAGTGTTTAATCTTAATCTAATTAAACCTTCAGACCCAACTTGCAATTTACAGGAAATTTACAAGGGATCAAGGAAAAAGTTAAACATACCATAGAGATAATCAGCAAATCCAGAGTCCAAGACATTCAACAAGACAACTAGCCTGTTCTCATCAAAATGAAAACGTAATAGAACAGAGGAAGGAAAGAGAGGATAAATTCAAAAGACAATAATAATCAAATATAACGTGTGGATCTTGTTTGGATTCTGGTTTTTTTTTTTATAGCTATATAAGACATTTTGGAGACAGCGGAGGAAATTCAGACATGAATATTAGCTAATATTAGGAGGTATTGTTAATTTTCTTAAGTGTGGTAATGGAATTATGGCTATCCAGGAGAAATGCTGTTCTAGGAGGTACATAATGAACTATTTAAAGTGAAGGGTCGTGATGATGGAAACAGACTTTCAAATATTTCACATGGTTAAATCAATAAAGCAAATTTGGTAAAAATGTTGACAGTTGTTGAGTATAGATGGTAGGTTTATAGGTGATCATTGTACTGTTCTTCAGACTTTTAAAAAATAATTTTCAGGGAATCGCCTTTCGCTCCAGTGACTAGGACTCTGCACCTTCACTGCTGTGGCCCAGGTTCAATCCCTGGTCGAGGAACTAGGATCCTACAAGTTGTGTGGCATGCCCCAAAATAACAATTTTCATAATAAAAATTGGAAAAAATATGATGTGGAATAGAACAAGACTAGCAAAGTGTGGGACTTCCCTGGTGGTCCGGTCCAGTGGCTAAGACTCCACGCTCCCAGGGGGCCCAGGTTTCATCCCTAGTCAGGGAACTAGATCCCACGTGCCACAAGGAAGATCCAGTGTGTGGCAACAAAGAACCCATGTGCCACCAACTACAACCCAGCACAGCCAAATAAATGAATAAATAAAGCAAGGCAGTGCTGGGTCATATTTTTTAAATGCCTTAAAAAAAAAAGTCTCTGTGCTTCCACTGCAGGGGTTTCAGGATTGATCCCTGGTTGGGGTGTGTGAAACATACACACACAAACAAACCAAACAAAAAAAGAACAAATTGTTAATAATTACTGGAGCTAGGTTATGGGAAATCTGCTTTCCCTACTCTTGTACATATCTGTAAGTTTCCACATTAAAAATTTTGTTCAAAAACTAGAGAAATCTGAAATAGAACAAAATGAAATTTTTAAAAAGGCTATTGAAAGAGACAGCTACTATAGGGTTATTGTTTACCCACGTTCAAGTTCTTTGGGTGTCAGTTCTGGCCTTTATATTCATCAGGTTTTATTGGGCAACTTCAATTCAGTGGAGTTATCTGAAGAGAGATAGCTTTCTGAAGTGGAAAATAAAGCTTGGGTACGCCAATGTCTTTCCTGCCACCCTCCAAATGATAGGTGGGCATTAGGAACAGTGTGAGAAATAAAAAGAAGTCTGTCATTTAACAAAGGCAAAGGGCAGAGCAAATATTGAGAGTAAAGGAAGTAGGAAAATGTTAGGACACCCAAGAGAAAAGCAAACCAAAGAGCAGGCTTACTATGAGGCCTGGGCTGCTCAGTCACTTCAGGTCTGATTCTGTGACCCCATGGACTGTAGCCCACCAGGCATCTCTATCCATAGGATTCTCCAGCAAGAATACTTAAGTGCATTACCATGCCCTTCTCCAGGGGATCTTCCTGACCTAGGGATTGAACCCGCGTCTATTGTTGCTTTGCAGGCAGATTCTTTACCCACTGAACCACCTGGGAAGCCCCAGTGAGGGCCTGGGCTGAAGGTCAAATTAACCTCAAGATTTTGCAATTGGGTCATTTACACCCCAGGGGCTCTAAGAGCTGGAGTAAAAGTGAGTGGCAAAAAAAATAAAGTGAGTGGCTATCTGTGAAGTCACGTCTAATAATGGTAGACAAAACAAAGATCAAATTGAAAGTTGATAACACGACTTAGTGACTAAACAAAATGACACAACATGACTCTATTAACAATAGCCTGGCTGCTGTCGGGGCTAGCCAGCAGTTGCAGCCAGCTTTGAAAAAGATGCAGCCAATAGCAATATTCAATATGAATGAATAAATTCTTCTCAGAAGGAGAACCAAACTAGTCAAGAGAGTGAACTCGTCATCTATGACTACAAAACACCCTGATACAGGGAAATGATTCCAGAAAGACAGCAAACTGATGATTCGTCCCATGACTTACAGTCCTCAAAGTTGAAGTGTCGATTTGTACTTTAGATTTAATGGGTTTCCTATCCTTTCCCATTTTCAATTAATTGTGTGGAACTCTAACTATACTCAGTTTCTAGTAAGGACAGAATGGTAGAACTCCAGATCCTCTCATGGGACATTGGGCATAAAATAAAAACATTTGAGAACCAGTATCTTTAGAGTATACTGATGCACAAAACAGGGCGCACCAACCCAATGCTCTGGAGAGCCAGGCAAGTAATGTAACTTGCCTGAAGAAAGGCAACAGGAAGCTGAAAGGACAATTAAGACTGGAGAGCACGCCTGCCTGCCTGCCTGCTAAGTCGCTTCAGCCGTGTCCAGCTCTTTGCAACACTATGGACTGTAGCCCACCAGGCTCCTCCGCGCATGGGATTCTCCAGGCAAGAGTACTGGAGTGGGTGGCCCTGCCCTCCTCCAGGGGACTGAACCCAAGTCTCTTGTGTCTCCTGCATTGGCAGGCGGGTTCTTTAACCCTAGTGCCCCCTGGGAAGCCCCTGGAGAGTATAGAATCCATCTATAAAGAAGGATCAGTAGTAGTTCAGAAATTTCTGTCTTCAGAAACATGAAATCTGAACCTTTATTGAAAAGGTCTGATAATTAAGAGTAGTCCCTCAAAAAAAAAAGTCCATAGCCAGAAATAGCCATGAGCAACCAATGTTGCAACCTCTGGCAAAGATATACATACCAAAATTTCCCACAGCAGTTAAGTTTATAGCAAAGATGGAAACATTTTAAAATTCCAGCATAAAAAGATTGAGGAAAATGCTATTAAAAATAATGTTACACACACACACTGATATGGAATCAACTCCAAAGTAGATAATTAAATGGGAAAATGTTAGATCCAAAAGAGGGCTCTCATTTGATATAAAGTGGGCTAGAAGCAATAGGAACCATGTAAGGTAGAAACAGAGAGGATGTTTACTTATGTGCAGAACAGCTCTGAAAGTTTACAAAAGAATTTAGTAGTCATTAGTTGCCTTTAGGGAGTAAACTAGAAATTTGCTATGAGCAGAACCTTACTTTTCTGCTGAACATCCTATTAAAAAAGTTGCATCCCCCCCCCCCCCCGGCCCCAGCCAGGTACATGTATTACTTTTAGCTTTCAAAAAGTTAATGACTTTTGAAGAAACAAGGATAGCAAAATAGCTAGACGCTGTTAGAAAAAGAAAAGGCAGGAAGGGGAAATGGGCTGTTTATGGTTAAAACTGGGGAAGGAGGTGGGTGAATGTTCTCCCTAACTTGTTTCTCTGTGTTCTCCCCCTGGAGCCATTTCTCATTGTCTCTCCTTAAATTTGTGGTTTATTTTTCAACAGTTTTTCTTTCACCTCACAATCCCCTTATGCCCACCTTTCCCTTCTCTTCCTGGAAAAGGAAGTGCTAATAAATAAATGGAAACAGTGTTACAGAGGCAGAAAACCTTAGAATGGCCCCAAAATTCAGGACACTGGAAAACAGGTCTTGGTGCTCCATCCTTTCCGACTCTGTGACCCCATGGACTGTAGCCCACCAGGCTCCTCTGTCCATGGAAGTTTCCAGGCAAGAACACTGGAGTGGGTTGCCATTTCCTTCTCCAGCTTGGTCTTGGATTTCCTAATAAAATTAGAAGCTAGATCTAATATATTTAAGCATGTATTTCATATATCTCACCCCCAGGACAAGTCATAGATGAAACCCAGTCAACTAGAAATACAACTTCCCTGTTCAAGTCCCACGCTTAAATCCCTAAACCCTGTGGGTTCCACCTAAGAAACATCGCTCAGGTCCACTCCTCCCTGCTATCAGGCTCTGATTTGGTATCTTAGGCTCAGGAATTCCTGAACGTCCATCCTTCACCTTTTTACAAATCTTTGCCTCTGCAAAACTGCTTCTTCTGCTGGAAACCCACTGGGTTACAAGCACAGACACAGAACCCACATTGCCCAAGTTCAAATCCTGACTGGTTTTACTAAGTGAGAAAACAGAGATTACTTTTCAAAATGGCAGTCAGAGCTCATCAACCAAATGGACTCGACCTGCCATCAGCCTTGCAGTGAGCGCCGTCAATAAGAGGCCTGCTGGGAAATGTTTATTTGCCACTGAATCACCCAAGCATGCTACAATTATAAGAAAGGTACAGGTCGTTTTTCATTTCCATAACTCAATGTCCACAGCATCTCCTCCATAAGTATTACAAAAGAAAGTAAAAAAAAAAAAAAAAAAATCACATTTTACAGATCTTAGACTTGTCTTTAGTATTTTAGCTCAAATCTTCCCATCTTCAAAAAACAGTTCTGTCAAACTCATCAGCTAAAAGTTCTATCCAAGCAGTGAGAAGATGGCCTTTGTTAGCCCGTGGCAATTCTTTTCTGATTTGTCCTAGCTAGTTAATGCTGAACAGCAGAATGAGGCTTAGATTGCAGGGGTTGGGGGGGAGAGGTAGCAAGAGTTAATTTCCCCCAGTACAAGATGGCATCTGAAGCTTGACGGGAGAGCTGAACTGGAGAGACTTGAGGGAAGGGTCCAGGCCCTGATTCAGTCAGAGTCACTGCTGGAAGAAGAGGAGGAGGAATGCTGCAAGGGGAAAGGGAGAGGACACATCAGATCCAAATGACGTTTGTTACTCCATAGGACATTCTCTGGTGCCCTGCACCTCCACCCCAGCGCCCTTTGCTTTCTAAGAAGGTCAGGAGTCTTCAACTCGACTGTCCCTTAAACAGCAAAAGCAAGGATTTCCTTGAGCAGTGAGCATTCAGGAATGGATGAAACCATCCTAAATCATTGCGCAGAATTTAATATACTGCATTTGGAGAAAGTTTCCAATTTTCTTTACCTGAGCCAATGCCTAGGCAAGGAATAAATTATAGGCACTAGAGTAGAACTGTACAAGGAAACAGCTGCTCCCTTATAGTATTTATTAGCTGCATGGACATTCCTAGTGGCTAGGAGACTAAGAAAAGCGAGTAGAATGAGTAGCTGTGTGTGCATCTATCTCTACTTTTTCCTAAGTCCCAACTGGGAGAAAGTGAGGAAGGCGGGAGACGAGGCTGGGAGAATCCTAGTCAAGGTTCTTTACACATATACTCCCATCAAAACTGTCATCAAAACCATTTTTGAGTGTCTCCACTCAAGCTCACCTTTCCTTCTCCTCAGACTTCTACCAAAGATGGAGAACTAGAATTAGCATCCAAAGCCATAAGGCAAATAAATATTGGGCAGAAAAATGTAAATTAAGGCCTCCTCAAGATCAGGGTTGGTTCACTCCTTCCAGAGTTGTCCTGAGAGCTACTTTTACCCTTGCTAATGAACAATCCTCTGGAGTGAAGATATTTAGCCTTGGGGCTGAGCATGAAACTCAGGTTTTGTTAGAGACCGAGAGTCACTGACTGCTCTCGTCCTCAGTTTCCCTACTGAATAGTAGGACAATGGGGCCCATGTAACTGAAACAACACCCTGAGAACACTGAAGGAGAGAAAGAAACTCCAGGACCTAGGGCCAGATTATTACAAGTTAATTATTATATAAGACTTTGCTTTGTCAAAGGACTGACTCTATTACTTGATGTTTGACCACCTCAGTGGGTGTGTCCAACCTGCTAAAACAAGCATGGGGTGGGGGTGGGGTGGGGAGTTCTAGGAAGAGAAAGGCAAACTAGAAAGACTTTTGATACTGACATCCATTCTGTGGCTCAGCCTAGCACCTCCCAGAGAGAAGGCCTAATAAGCCTAATAAATTTTTTAGGATTATCAGATTCTTCCCAGTGGGAATCCTTTACACAGTCACTGTCCCACATCCTCAAGACTTCAAAATCCCCTTTCCTTGCCCTCCCCCTGCCTCCTTAGTCCCTTTGAAGGGGCACCCCTTCCCAGCTAGGCTCCAGGGGCACTTACCTTGCCATGCTTATGGTGTTTCTGTTTCTTTTTATGAGCTTTCTTCATTTTCTTGTGCACCTTCTTGTCAATCACTATTCCTGGTCCTACTACACCAGGAACCAATGGATTCACAGGACACATGCCAGGGCCAGGTGGTGGGTATGGAGGGGGGTAGGGACCTGAGGGCTGGCATCCTGGATATCCTGGCTGTGGCACAGGATGACAGGGCCCACCAGGGGGAAAGGCTGGATTCCCCTGGGGTGCTCCTGGGGGAGTGGGAAAAGGGCCTGGAGGAAAGGGAGGGTTGGCAGGTGGTGGATGGGCAGGATTGCAACCTCCAGGATACCCAGCGTTAGGCGGGTGTGGATATGGTCCTGGCTGCCCTGGTGGAAGAAACAAAGAATAAATTAAGATTACAACTGCCCAGAGCCTCTGACAACAAACAACAACAAGAATTACTCAATAGTTAAGGGCAAATGGGAAGGTGAGGAAAAAGAATCACTCAGTAGTTAAAGGGCAAATGGGAAGGTGAGGAAAGAGAATGAAGGGAAGGGGAGGCAAACTTACAGGAGAGAGAGAAAAGGGAAGGGCCCTGGCAGGGCGGGGTAGAAACAGAGACAGTGAACTCTAGGGAAAGACGAGAGGATGGGTCAGCGAAGAAGGACTTTGCTTCTGCGGACTAGTGGAGAGGAGGAGGGGAAACTGACACAGATTCCTCCTGTTGTGGCCCATTTTGAAAAGGGGCTGGGGCAAGAGAAGCGATCCCCCAAACACCTACCGGCATTGGGATTCCACATGTTCAGATGTTTCCTTCAGCCTGAGGGAAAAAAAATGAAGGCAAATAGCTGATGGCCCACAAGTGGGTGGGGGTTTTAGAGACCAAGCCCCAGGCCCAACTCCAATGACTCCGGCTCCACTCTATGCAGTCCCTTAGAGAACTTCCACGACCTCCACGGAAGAAATCTTTCTTTCCACCCATTCTTTCGCCTACAGTACCTAATTCTATCCCTAGTTCCCTAGTCACAGGAACCTAGCTCCCAGAGCCCCTCCACCTTGCACTAGCTCTGGCCGCGGCAGGGGGCTTCTAACTCGTCGGGAGAGAGGCTGAGTCCGCGAATCTCCCTAAACCTAAACTCCCTATAAACTCATCTGTGTTTCCGTGACCGAGTCCGGAAGACTTTAACCACCCAGAGGCTGCGGAAAGACCTTAAACACTTTACTGCTCCCGGCGGAGAGTGACGGCGGAAAAGACCCCCACCCCAGGCTAAGAGAAGGACCTGACTTGAGGCGAGAGGAGTTAGGAGAATCAGGAAAGATCCTCAAATGCTTTCATAGTAGACACACACCCCTCCCCCACCCCATTCAAAAGGACAAATAAAGATCCTGACTCCCAGCTGCGAAGGGACTCCTCACCCAGAAATGGAGAAAGAAGAGGACTGGGGTATCCAGACGTCCGGTCACCCTCACACTACTGCCTGGGCGGACTTGTCCTCCTTAGCCTCCACTCACTTCCTGATAACCCTCCCACCGTAGGCTTCAGCATCCGCCCCTGCTACCGTCTAATTGGTAATAGGTGTTCATTCTGCGTTAGGATTGGAGAATGTAGTCGTCAATCACTCCATTCCTCTCTAGGCTAGAAGGCGGCCGTTGCAGTAGGGGCGGAGCCAAGGGCTTCAGGGAGAGGCGGGTGCAAAAGGGCAGCCGGAAATCCCCGTGGGCGGGGCTCAGAGAAACAAGCTAGGAGAAGGCCGGGGCAGTTTCAGGGCGAGGTCCCCAAGTGCCTAGAAGAAATTCGACCCTTGACTTCTAAGCTGTTAGTCTAGTGGGTGCCACACCCTTCCAATATGAATTTACGTTCAAGTTGTGAACTTTCGAAGATGAGAATGTGCGTGTTCACGTGTCCAATTAGGTAAGTTGGTTCACGCGTCTGGCGTACATTGTCACATGCAGCTTGCCCTCTGTCTGCTATTGCTGACGAGTCCCTCCGCTCTACCCTCTGCCACCTCTTCTCCTTCCTCCAGTCAGTAATTTTTCTTCCCTGTTCTCTTGATACCAGCTCCTGTATGTCAGCTGTTGTACTACTGTATGCCAGCTTCTACCACTACTGTATGCCAGCTGTACTGTACTACTATAATTTTCAAGGTACTTTAAGATTAAATTTATTTTCCTTATTTTTTGTATGTATTATTTGTGTGAAAAGTATTATAAACCTATTACAGTACAGAGACATCACTCTGCTGACCAAGGTCCCATATGGTCAAAGCTATGGTTTTTCCAATAGTCATGTATGGATGTGAGAGTTGGACCATAAAGAAGGCTGAAGAATTGATGTTTTCCAATTGTGGTCCTCGAGAAGACTCTTGAGAGTCCCTTGGACTGCGAAGAGATCAAACCAGTCAATCCTAAAGGAAATCAACCTTGAATATTTGTTGAAAGGACTGGTGCTGAAGCTGAAATACTGTGGCCACCTGATGAAAAGAGCCGACTCATTGGAAGACACCCTAATGCCGGGAAAGATGGAAGGCAGGAGGAGAAGGGGACGACAGAGGATGAGATGTTGGATGGCATCACCGACTCAATGGACATGAGTTTGAGCAAACTCCAAGAGATAGTGAAGGACAGGGAAGCCTGGTGTGCTGCAGTCTATGGGGTCACAAAGAGTGGGACGTGACTTAGCAACCGAAAAACTTCTATATAGCCTATCGTGTTAGCCTATACAGCCAAAATTAGTTAGGTAACCAGCCTAACTTTGTTGAACTTACAAACAAATTGGACTTATGAACACGCTCGTGGAATGGAGCTCATTCTTCCATAGGGGACTTCCTGTACTGTGATGTGTTGTACAGATAACATACGCAGAGGGCTTAAGGAATGGCAGGGAGATTCTCTCACCCATAGCCTCAATATTTGCCGTTGCCCTCTTAGTCCCCATAGAAAGCAAAGAAACATTCTTGGGGGAAATATAAATGTCTAATGTCTCCTAGGATTCCCTATCTCAATTTCATATATCTTGGCAACCCACTCCAGTATTCTTGCCTGGAAAAGTCCATGGACAGAGGAGCCTGGTGGGCTGCAGTCCATGGGGTTACATGACTGAGCATGCGTGCATGAGGGTGGAGGGAGATGGGTTGCTGGCAATAAATTGGTAGAACTTAAAAAAAAAAATTTTTTTTTTAATTTCATGTATCTGCCATCTGGCAAATTGCATAAACCAGGAACCAAGAAAGTCATCATTAATGGCTCTCTCCACATTCCTCCCATCCCCCTCCAACATCAGGAAGGGTCTGTTTTGTTTCCCAAATAAATCTGGAATCTCTATACTTCTCTCCATCTTCGCTGCTCCTCGCCTACCATCATCTCTTAACTGGACTGCTGCAATGGCCTCAATTTTTTTTTTTTTTTAGTAACCCACTTAACAAGCTTGATTTAATAAACATGTAGAACCATTCACCCAAAGTAAAAACTACTTATCCCTTTTTAGCATACGTAAAACATTTATAAAAATCGGTCTCAACGAATGTAATTCAAACTTGAGAATTGTGTAATACATACTGTATTCTTTGACCACAGTGTAAAACATAAATACAAATGAAACTGAGTGGGGCCCCACAAGCCGCCTCCTGGTCCCCTTTTCTTGTTTGTAGGAAAATGGATTCAACTTCCTAGCATGCGTGCTAAATCACTTCTGTCATGTCCGACTCTGAGACCCTATGGACTATAGCCCTCCAGGCTGCTCTGTCCCTGGGATTCTCCAGGCAAGAATATTGGAGTGGGTTGCTGTGCCCTCCTCCAGGGAATCTTCCCAACCCAGGGATCAAACCTGCATATCTTATGCCTCCTGCACTGGCAGGCGGGTTCTTTACCGCTAGTGCCACCTGGGAAGCCCTCAGCTTCCTAGACTGTCCCTGAATTCCAAAGGGCAGATTCAAACAGTTACTAATCAGGGAAGAGAGAGAATGCAGAAACAAAGGAGGAGCTGTTAAAAAACAATAGTGCAGTCATAAAGCAGAGCCCTGGTTTCTCCTCAAGGGAAATACATAACAATTTATTGTTTAGTTTTTCTGTAAGAAATAAGCCCCCCAACCAGGTAAAGAATGGTAACTTTCTTCTGAGCACAACATTCGTGCAATACCATCCTGTTACCTCACCACCAACCAATCAGGCCTAGCCCCCAGTTTTGCTTATAAAAACTCCTCTCCAAAAACTATCACAAAAGTTTGGGTTTTTTGAACACTAACCAGCAATTCTCCTTGCTCAGTTCAGCAACATACCTTTCTCTCTTCCAAACTCCAATGTTCTGGTTTGTTTGGCCTTCACTGTGTGTTGGACACATGAGCTTATGTACATTCAACAAAACAAACATATTTAGAAGTTAAAAAAGCAAGTCTTCCAAATAACTCTGAGTCAAAGAATAAAATAGTATGGAAATGAAATACTTCAAACCATAATGAAAATATTACATCCCCAATTTGTGAGGTACAAAAATATGAAGGTATATCATGCTGAGTTCATCGCCTTGAACTAAAATTGATAGATTTTTAATTTTTTAATTAAAAGTTTTTGCTATATATTTTATTGAAATACACTTGACATACAATACTATGTTTTGCATAACCATAGTACATTTTGATATATTTTTATATCAGGCTGGTACTAAGTATTTTAGATGAATTGAAACTTTTTTAAAAGGCAATTTATATCTGATTTTTTTCTTTCTTGAAAGATCATTGAGTTTGAAAGAAATTATGGATATGTCTGTATGGGCATGATTCCTCTTAGAATGTATAATTTATTTATTGTATTTTTTTGGTTGCACTGGGTCTTTGTTGCTGCGCACAGGTTTTCTCTAGCTGTGGGAAGCGGCAGCTAGTCTTCACTGTGGTACACGGGCTTCTTATTGAAGTGGCCTCTCTAGTGGAGCACAGGCTCTAGACACACAGGCTTCAGCAGTTGCATCATGCGGGCTCGGTAGTTACGGTGTGTGGGCTTAGTTGCCTTGCCGCATGTGGGGTCTTAGTTCACCGACCAGCAATTGAACTTGGTTCCTCTTCATTGCAAGACGGATTCTTAACCACTGGACCACCGGGGAAGTTTGAAAACTGTCTCTTATTTAAAGTAGCTTTATTGAAATATAGTTCATATACCATACAATTCACCCATGTAAAGTGTACAGTTCAATAGTTTTTAGCATTTCATGAGCTTGTGTAACCATCGCCATTATCTAATTTTAGAAGATTTTTTTGTCCCCCTTAAAATAATTTCATACCCATTAATAGTGAATCCTCATTTGTCTCCTTACCTCTCCCTCATTTTACTCAAGCCCTAAGCAACCACTAATTAATGTTTTGCTATAAATTGTCTTATTCTATACATTTCATACAAATGGAAAATTGTATATGTGACCTATTGTGATTGGCTTCTTTCACTTAGCATAATATTGTCAAGGTTCACCCATGATGTAGTATAAATCTTCATTCCTTTTTATGAAGGAAGTACTGACTAGTATGCTACTCTTTGGCTATACCATATTTAGTTATCCATTCATTAGCTAAAGAACATTTGAATTGTTTTTACATTTTTGCCTATTATGTACATTGGTGCTGTGGACATTCATGGGCAAGTTTGTGTGACCATATGTTTTCTTTTTATTATCCACATAGAAATTTATTTGAATTCAAGATTATATGGTTATATTTAGAATAATGTAATAATTATCTAAAACACGTATCATTTTTGGCTTTGAAACAGTTCTAAAGGTGTCCTTTTGAAGTCAAAAATATGTAGTAAGAATGTACAAGGAAGCAAATATATAAAAAACAAGCTTGCTAAGTATTGGGAGTTGTTACAAGAGGGACACACCAAGATAAACGTAACAGAGTCCAAATTATATAACATACAGCAAGGCATTCTCTTGCTTTATCAACTCCTAGAAAATAAATCAGTAACCTCAGTAATGCATCATCGTTGACTCAATAGATATGAGTTTGAGCAAACTGGGGGATGGTGAAGGACAGGGAAGCCCGGCGTGCTGTAGTCCATGGGGTCACAAAGAGTCAGACACGACTGAGCGATTGAACAACAGCAGCAATGCCAGAACACTACAACAGGGACAGACTTTCTGAGGGACATAGGACATTCACTATACCTTCCTTTTTTCTAACTCCTTCCCTCATGGCAACTTCTTTTCTTCCCTCTAAAATGGGTTTTATTGGGACTTCCCTGGTGGTCTAGCGGCTAAGACTCTGAGCTCCCAATGCAGGGGGCCCAAGGTTCAATTCCTGGCCAGAGAACTAGAGCCCACATGCTGTAACTAAGAGTTCACATGTGGCAACTAAAGATCCCACGTGCAACTGAAGATAGAAGATCCCACGTGCTGCAACTAAGACCCGGTGCAGCCAAATAAATAAATAAAAATAATTTTAAAATAAAATAAATTTAAAAATAAAATAAAATGGGTTTTATTGTATTGAAAAAAATAGGTTTGATTTGTAAATTGTAGTAATTGAAATATGCAACAATTTACTTAAAGATGCTCAGGGATCTTTTATTTGTTTGATTGTGCTGGGTCTTCGTCCCCGCACTCAGGCTTCCTCTAATTGCAGTAAGCCGGGGCTACTCTTTGCTGTGGTGCACGGGCTTCTCATTGTGGTGGCTTCTCTTGTGGAGCACAGGCTCTGGGTGCACCGGCTTCACCAGCTGCAGCATATAGGCTTGGTAGTTGTGGCACATGGCTTGGTTGCTCCGCAGCATGTGGAATCTTCCCCGACCAGAGATCAAACCCGTGTCCCCTGCATTGGCAGGGGGATCCTTATACCACCAGAGAAGTTCTCAAATTTTTGAAAAAGCCAATCAGCTGGTTAGCAAGGGATCATTAGTGGTTTACTGGGGAAAAAAATTCAGGTATTACATATTTGCTAAATAGATTTAAAAAAGAATAAGCAGCTAAAAATGGGTGAAAAAAATCCCTGTGACCTAAACAATTGAAAACAGGCAGACCTATTTACTTGCAGAGTGAGCAAGATAAAGAGGTTCCGAGATAGAGTTTGGTTTCCAACAGTGTCCACTGCCAAAGGTGGACAAACTCAGAATGTCTCCTCTTCTCACAGAAACTGGAACACGGACAAGCAGCCTTTCTTTGAACAGCCCTTTGCACACATCATCCACACAGATCTGATGGACTTGACTGCCCAGAAAGATTGGTGTGTTTGTGCTAACATTAGAGTCTTGTGCTAACTCCAGATCCTTAACCACGAGTGTTGTTCTGAATCTACCCTGATAGTTATTAGGGAAGGGAACTCCATCAGTCACCCCAGATATGGGATTATAAGCAGCACTTTACCAGTGCTGTCATGAGCTCACATTTAGGATTTTGGCCAATAGTTTTGGGTCAGGTCCTAACCTGATTCCCAGATTCATAGCATCAGCAGTTTCAGTCATACCAATAGCTAACAGTATGTTGTAGCAGATCCTCAGAGCCTGCCCAGGCCCACGGGCTCCACAGTAGCGCGCACTGGAATCCTTGCTCCCCAGCAACTCTGGGGCAGCAGCAAATTTGTCTGTGACTCCTCCGGTGGCACTAGTGATAAAGAACCCACCTACCAACACTGGAGGCATAAGAAACACGGGATTGATCCCTGGGTCAGGAAGATTCCCTGGAGTAAGAAATGGCACCCCCCTCCAGTATTCTTGCCTAGAAAATCCCCATGGACAGAGGAATCTGGTGGACTACAGTCCGTAGCGTCACAAAGAGTAGGACACGACTGAAGCAACTGAGCATAGCACACTTCCCGCTGTAAACGTGAGGTTCCCAGACTGCACAGCTTCCACACCACCAGAAACAGGGCAACCCTGAAAATTGCTCCCATTTTCTCAACTTCTTTGGCCAAATCTTCCCAAACTAGGATCGTTAGTACTAGAGTCTGTTAATAGTGAGCCTTGCTGCTGCTGCTGCTAAGTCGCTTCAGTCGTGTCCAACTCTGTGAGCCTTACTTCCCTTTTTTTGGAATCCCATTTGCTCCAGAATAAGCTTCTATTGCATTGATACTGGTGGGCAACATTGTAATAATTCCATCCTTGCCGGCTACATCTGCTGAAGACACTACCTGTTCACTTGCATCTAGAAATTCTCTGCATGCATCAGGAAACACATCATAAATAACAAGTAATGGCACCCCACTCCAATACTCTTGCCTGGAAAATCCCACGGATGGAGGAGCTTGGTAGGCTGTATTCCATGGGGTCGCTAGGAGTCGGACATAACTGAGCGACTTCCCTTTCACTTTTCACTTTCATGCCTTGGAGAAGGAAATGGCAACCCACTCCAGTGTTCTTGCCTGGAGAATCCCAGGGACGGGGGAGCCTGGTGGGCTGCTGTCTATGGGGTCGCACAGAGTCGGACACGACTGAAACGACTTAGCAGCAGCAGCAGCAGCAGCCATATCCATGGGATTTTTTTTTTTTTGCCATGGGATGCCCTATTTGCCTAGTCCAGTGAATCCAGCTGGAGCCATTGTTGTAGAACACACCACTGCAAGGCTGGCCCTTGCCAGCGACTCCAGCAGGGAGGCTAGAGGCACTCCACAGAGCTATAAAGAGGCTGCCTTGCTGCCCCCAGCTCACCCACTAACTGCAAGGGTGCAAGGGACAGGAGCACTGACATATGTTTTCAATTCTATTAGGTATTGACTTATGAGAGGAATTGCTGGGTCATATGGTAACTCTTTGTTTAGCATTTTTGAGGAACTGCCAAATTATTTACCAAAATAGCCACACCATTTTATATCCCCACCAACCATGTATAAGGGTTCCAATTTCCCCCCATCTGTGCCAACACTTGTTACTGTCTGTCTTTATTGGTATAGACATTCTATTGCGTATGAAGTGGTGTCTCATTGCCTGTCCTGTCAGCATCCACTCTGGCCCTCTTTCAATTCATTCTCCACATTTCAACCTTGGAAATTGTCCTCTAAAGCCAACTCTGACATCACCCTACTACTTAAAATTCTTCAGTGGCATTGCATTATCCTTTAGACAAAGGTTGAAACTATTTTTACATGAATGTATTCATTTTTGTTGAATAGGTAATATGTTAGAAAACCAAAAAGGACCAAGTGGTATAAAGGGAAAAGTCTCTCTTTCACTCCTGTTCTCCATTTACCCAACCTTCCCAACTCACATAACACACAGAACCACATAATTGGTTTCTTGTATACATTTCCACAGTTTCTCCATTATAATCAAGCA